>NC_069659.1:73035000-73660000 GCF_027244095.1 Hemicordylus capensis
GGTTTTTCTCTTCTGGACTTCCTTAGAATGGCCTTTAACCCCTTCTTGCCCAGGTAACTTTCAAAATCCAAATAACCAAATAACCCTAAACATTCTTTAAACCTACATAAAACCAGGGGTGCTCTTACCCCCAGACCTTGGGCCCCCAATCCATGCCTTCCAAGATCCAGGGGGCCTCCAAAGGCCATGGGGGGGTTCCTGCCACCACCGCACCCTGTGCCCGCCCTGCCGAACCACAGTGCCTAAAACTTCAATAATTCTAGGCACCAAGTGTGCGGCCAAGTTGAGCCAAGCAGGCCTCCCCCACCTCTGTGGTGGTGGTGGCAGCAGGCAGAGAGGGCGTGGCTGCTGGGCCTGACTGTTTGGCCCAGTGGCCCCTGAGAACTGTGAGATGCTCCAGCGTGCCTGCACAGTTAGAATAAAGTGTTGCAAGCCCATGACGTCGGGGCTTGCGACACTCTATTTCAACTGGGGTTGGTTGGTCAGTATGCAGAACTGAGTTGCAAGCATTTGCATGATATGTTGAGGAAACCTCTGCCCCCTAAAACTCAATTTCTGTGTTATATGTGAATGAGACCACAGTATCCTTTACTATAATTACAGGCCATAATTTAAAGTATACAGCTGCTCCTGTCTTTTCAAGTCCTCTGCCACTAATCAATATATCCATAAAGAAATTCAAATCATCTCCACCATATCCTTTACCTAGTTTGTCTTCCTTCTTGTATGTTGCTGCTGAAATCTTATCAAAGTGCATGTAAAGTTAAGCTTAATTTTCTACTTTTCATATTAAGGACACTTTGTTCTATTACACATAATGGATGGGTTATGTTATTAATTTTTCATTTCTAGTCATATCTAGTCACATTCATACATATGCTGAGTGCTACAATTGGTAAACATTTTGTTGCCTTTGTGTTTGTTAGCAATGTTAAGTATGTACATAACGGCGTGCAAGATCTATTCCTGCTTGTATTAGAATATCCACAGACACGGGCTGCTTTGCAAATATAATATTTTATTAGTCAAGTCTTTCTATACAGCTTTGAATACAGTTATTGATTGCATCAGAAGACTGTGCACGTTAATAGTCATGTATACATTGGTGCTATAGATTCATTTTAGTGTTACATTTATGAGGTTAGTAGCAATGCAAACTTTGTAATACAACAACAACCAAGAAGCCTGAGGCATTCCTTTTCTCCCAATGGATACTGGATGTCATAGATTTCTGAGAATGAGACAGACAGCTAAGCCAGGAATATAATTGGGCCAAGGAAATACTCTCAGGGTGTAGAAGAATGATCACCTGGCAGATATATGCAATAGAGCCTATGATTGATATTGTGTCTAAGAACAACAGGAACCTAAGCTGTTGGGAGAGAAAAGTCTGCATCCACAATGCTGTGAGGCAGAAATGAGAGTGGGGCTGATTGTGAACGGTTATGAAAGGTAATGAAAGATAACAATGAAGTATAGCTTGGGAAGTGACAGAGTTGAGATAAAGTGATAGAAGGGAGAGTGCTGGAGTGTAATAGGTTCAGCTACAAAACGATACTTGGAAGATGCCCTTAATGTTCTCTGTGTTTTCTGCTCTCATTTCTTGATTGATGGTAAATGATGCTCTTATTTTGCCCTGTTTTCCTTCCCTTTGAAAGGCTATGCACACTTCATATTGAAAATCTGAACTGTATGTGGCTGAGAAAATTTGGTTCAGATTGCCATTTTATTGGATTAAGAAAGAAAACAGAAATGTAGTTTTAAATAACATTGGAAAGGGAGCAACCTATCTGCTTTTCTACGTTATGCCAACCAATGTTCAAAGGTCAAGTGCAAGTTATTGTTTGTAAATGTATTTTAAAATTCATCCTCCTTCTCTTAAAGGTAAAGAAGGTCTGTCCTCTTTTCCATATGATAGCCTTGGGGTGGGGGGGGAGAGCACCATTTAGATCTCTCTTGCTCTGCTGAGTGTCCATACTCCACTGGGGCCCTGCCCTCTGCTATTGTCCCCATTATGCCTCAGTATGGAGGAGAGTGGGTTTTAATCACTCTTGTCCTTCTCCTCTCAACATATCACCCATTGACTTTGCTCCTCACCAGAAATCAAGGTAGCCAACACATCCACCTCCATATCAAAGGCACTTTTTAAAAAATAGCCCTGTGTACCTCACATACTCCTTCAGGCCCCCTCTGGTTTTGAGACTACCTTTTGATCTTAAGGGCCCTTGTGAAAACTGTTTTTTCCCATCCTCCACCCCACATGTCCTGCTTTGATGGCCACTGACACATGATGAAAGCTCCACCTCTTTCTTTCCATCTGACTACTAATTTGTGGCTCTTATCAGGTGCATCCTGCCTATCATCTCATATTGCCAAGCTTGTAGTGCAGGATTGGGGGGCGGGGACAAAGATATGGGAAAAGGCAGGATAGATCTAAAAAGGCCTCCACTGGGTTGCAGTGGCTTCCTAGGCTGCCAGGCTGCATCTAATCTAATGGGATCCAATAGAATTTGGGTGGCTGGAAAGTAACTGGTTCCAAGATTCCCAGTGGACAAGAATTGTACCATGAACTGCATTTCAGGGTGTAGGATTCAGGCAGCTGGAGCCCAGACTGACTGGACACTCATCCCAGGGCCTTCGGTGAAAGAGAATGGGGGGGGAGGGGGGAGAAACTGAACAGCCTGCTCCTCAAAGAACGAGTAGTAAGCTCAAGGTTTGTTTGGTTGGGCTGGAGCCAGGTCTGAATGGGGGGAGGGGTGCAATCTGGCAGCCACGGACATGTTGAATGTGATGAGGCAAAATAAAACATCAAAACTGAAGAGTTTCCCTTGTTCCTTTAAGTCACAAAGTAATTCTTCAGCAAGTCAATTTGTGGGTGAAACATGTTGCCCGACTATACCAGTCCCCTCTTCAGTAAAGCCAATCCATCATAAACCAGATACAGTCAGCAGCCGGCCTCTCCCCATATCAGACAATAGCAAAAGGGGAAAGGAAAAAAGGACTAGAGCTGCCGACCAATTCCATGGAAGGTTTGAAGATTTGTTCAGACTCACTGCAGAATTACTGGGTCAGGGGTCCTATGCCAAGGTTGAGTGAGCTGTTAGCTTGCAAAATGGGAAGGAGTATGCCGTCAAAATAAATGAAAAAAATGCAGGACACAGTTAGAGTCGGGTGTTCCAGGAAGTAGAGACATTATATCAATGCCAGGGTAACAAGAACATTTTGGAATTAATAGACTATTTGGAAGATAATGCAAGGTGCTACCTTTTCTTCGAAAAATCTTTGTGGAGGTTCTATACTGGCTCACATACAAAAGCAAAAGCATTTTAATGAATGAGAAGCCAGCAGGGTGGTGAGAGACATTGCCTGTGCTCTGGATTTCCTGCACATAAAAGGTATTGCTCACTGAGACCTTAAGCTCAGTGTTTCAAGGGCAATTAAGGCCAGAGGTGTATCTAGGTAAAATAGCGCCTAGGGCAAGCACTGAAATTGTGCCCCTGTCCAAACATCTGACACCCATCTTTCAGATAACTTTACCATAATATCAGCTCAAAAATACAAGTCAAGCTTGTTAATGTGTTAACAAATTATGGCACTACATGAAAATTATGGTATTTCTGAACCAGTTTTATTCCATACTATGCTCATTAAAGCGGGGAGAAGTGTTACTTGTTTTGCAGGACCTTCAGTGAATTTATGACAAGAACTGATAGTTGCAGTCATGCATTCTTGGGCATCTGCAGCTAAACTCTTCTTTTATTTGCTGGCTTGCATGGGGAAAACCCTTTCTTTGGTATTTCTGTAGAAATCAGAGGCTTGCTTTTTGCCTGCAAATTGCACTTGTTGGGCCATGAAGCTAGAATACAAGTTTCTAGCTTTAAAACTAGTGGGTGGTTTTTGCTCAACACAAGAGAATGTCTCCACTTTTGTGCCCTGTCTACCTTGGCTTACAAATGACTTTGCCAATGTTTTATAAAATCCCCACACATATACCAAGCATGTAGCACATCTCACAATACATAGGGAGGGCACAAAGTAACGATTCAGCCAAAGTTCAGCATTTTCAAGTCCCATTGATATCAAGGGGTGGTGGGCAGATTTAAGTACATGGCTGATCCATGTTTGCTTGATGTAAATCAAGGTGAGTTTAAAAAGTGCTAAACTTTAACTGGATCTTGCCCTGACATTGTAGGAGTTGTGCAAATGAGAATTTGTATTAGCACTGTATTCATTCTAAGGGTATATAATAGTTTTGGTGTCAGACCTTCCTTTTCTTTATACAACGGTCTCTAGAAATTAAAAATGAAGACAAAATGTGAATGCAAGCAAGCATATATATATGCTCAGAAATCCATACATTTTAAACACCAAGTCTGGTATTGTATTCTGAACCTTTCCTGAACTTAGATGTAGAATGTATCTATCTAGCTCAAGATGGACAAGTGTGTGTGACAGCATGGTCCTCTAAATATGATTTAATTTGGAAAGAGAGAGAAATGGTCATTGTATCCTGGATGAAAGGATGCTTGTGGCTTCAAGTGGGTCATGAAAGCAAAACCAGCCTCTGTCCTGCTTTTCAAATAGTCAGCATCACACATGAAAAAAAGCAGCTGTCTCCAAATACAGTGGAGGGAAAAGGGGAATTGTACATATTCAATTAGGGAATAAAGAGAAACAGAAAGGGTTAAAATTTGTCACTTTTCTCCAGTGTTTCCCTTAATTCTCCCAGGGTTCAACCTGCTTTGGGAAGAAAAGCAATTAACAGCCCGAGGAAAGAGGGATTTCTGTATGTGCTTTTCCTTTGCAAAGAAGTGATGGCTCTTACTAGATACAAAAACAAATAAGCTGAAAGGTTTTAGCTTTTGAAATCCCAACCAGTTGTTTGTTTTTGTTTTGTTTTTTTAAACCCTGAATATTTGGAGAAGAGGAAAGCACAACAACACAGCTAATGTTAATCAGACAGAAGAAGGGAAATGGTGGAGGAGGCTTGGCTTGAGAGAGAGAGAGAGAGAGAGAGAGAGAGAGAGAGAGAGAGAGAGAGAGGAGGCTTGGCTTGAGAAAGAGAGAGAGAGTGCAAGACAGAGAGAAGGAGGGAAACAATGGAGGAGGCTTGGCTTGAGAAAGAGAGAGAGAGTGCAAGGCAGAGAGAAGGAGGAAAACAATGGAGGAGGCTTGGCTTGAGAAAGAGAGAGAGAGAACGTGCGTGAGATAGAGAAGGGGGGAACGATGGGGTAGGAGGCTTGGCTTGAGAGAGAGGGGTGCTGCAGGCTCTATGAGAGGTGCCACCCCATCCCACCAAACCTCCATGCTTTTTCTTTTGCATCTCTGCCAGCACGTGGCTGAGGGATGACCGCCAGGGTGTCTGAGCCCACGGCGGCTCCCATTCTCATAGCAATGCAGGGCTTGCCATTCAGCTCCACACCCCTACAGTGGAAAGATCGTCACATTCTCCTCTACCATATCAGATTTTACTACTTCCTCGTCCTCTTCTGATAAACTTCCGTGTCATATCTTCTGAGTTTGTTCATGCTCAGTCTCCCTGTTTGTAGCTACTTAGTTGCCCATACCTTTATGAGCATGCTCAGAGGCACAGGCAAGGGTTCGTTGAGGAGTAGGAAAGACTGTTGCTACACAGGCCCTGCGTCCAGTGGCATATCCACTGAGCCTGAGCCTGCATCTGCGCCTGTGCAAGTGGGGACATGAGGGCGCCACCGGAGCTGGAGACCCGTGGTAGCAGTGGTGAGCAGTGGGCCTGCCCGGTGGCGCAGCGCTCCCGCCACTGGCTGATTGAATGGTGGGGATTTATTTATTTATTTATTTAAGAAAATTGTGGTGGTGGGGCAGGCAATTGTGCCCCCTTCAGCTGGTGCCCAGGGCACGTGCCCTGGCTGACTCCCCTGGATACACCACTGATTAAGGCAGAAGAAACAAAGGAATATGAGATTCCTGATTAGGGGTCTCCTGGTGCACAGGGACATATGATAATATCTAAAGGGAAATCATAGCTGAATTGAAGAACACAATTCTGTTATGAAAACAGAATAGGCAGGGTATGAGGTGTGCCAAACTCAAATAGTGGCAGCACAATGCATTAGGGTAGGATTAGATTAGTCCGTACTAGTTCCCTTCTCCATAGGAGCTTAGTTGACTGGCTGACAATTTATCCATTAAAAATGCTGAGTATAGTTCCTGCCTGCCATTCCTAGGCTAGTAACTTCAAGTTTCTGTCCTACATGACAACATGGCTTGTCCAGAATGAAATTCAAACTAGGGGCTGCTTTGAGCCCCCTTCAGATGCTATACAAATATGCTGTACCCAAGTACAGAGTCTAAAACTAGTATACTGGGGGGGGCATACTAGGGGTGCTAGTATGTAGCCCTCCCCCTTAAATTTAAACTTGGAACCATTGGTCACTCGCTGTGATGTTTTTAATGACTTTTTTGCAGATAAAATCTCCCAGATTCGGGCCGAGCTGGATCCCACAGTTACTGCAGGGTCTACTCTGGAGATGTCCAGCAACTCTTCTTATGGGATGAGATTGGAACATTTTCAGTTTGTGACTCCTGAAGAAGTGGACAAACTGCTTCAGACTGTGTGTCCTACAACCTGTTCTCTTGACTCCTGCCCAACTTGGCTTATAGCATCTGATAATCATATTATCAGAGAGGGTCTGGTTAATATTATAAATGCTTCTCTGAGAGAGGGCAGGATGCCTCCTTGTCTTATGGAGGCTATTATTAGACCACTTTTGAAGAAAGCTACGTTGGATCGCTCAATGACAGCAAATTACAGACCTGTTTTTAATCTTCCATGGTTGGGCAAGGTGGTTGAGTGGATGGTGGACTCTCAGCTCCAGACAGTTGTGGATGATGCAGATTATCTAGACCCATATCAAATTGGCTTTCGTGTGGGCTATGGGGTTGAGACTGCCTTGATCGGCCTGATGGTTGATCTCCAACTGGCTATTGACAGAGGGAGTGTGACTCTGCTGATCCTTTTGGATCTCTCTGCGGCTTTTGATACCATCAATCATGGTATCCTTCTGGACCACCTGAGGGAGGTGGGATTGGGTGGTACTGTTTTACAGTGGTTCCACTCCTACCTCTCTGGTAGATTCCAGAAGGTGTCATTTGGAGAGTGTTGTTCTGCTAAGCGAGAACTGAAGTGTGGAGTCCCACAAGGCTCCATACTGTCTCCAATGCTTTTAACATCTACATGAAACCGCTGGGAGAGATCATCAGGAGGTTTGGTGCTGGGTGTTACCAATATACTGATGACACCCAGATTTACTTCTCCATGCCAACCTCATAAGGAAATGGCATATCTTCCCTAAATTCCTGCCTGAAGGCAGTATTGGGCTGGATAAGGGATAACAAACTGAGGTAGAATCTGTCACACCCTTGATCTCAGATATCAAGGAGGAAGGGGAAGCTGACAGCCTTTCAGCCGATGCATGGGTGCCTGAGGGGCAGAGCCCGGCTGTCAGTTCCCAAGAGACAGCTGAGGAAGGTCTGGCTGATGTTTCAGAGCAGGCACAGCAGTCTGAGGTAGCAGAGACAGCGATGGACAGACTAGAAGATGATCTGTGCAGGCAACCCCCACTGACTCCACAGCAAAGGCGTGTCACAAGGTGAAGAGCACAGCTGGAAACTATCAGGAGGAGTAAACGCCTCTTGCAGAGGGCTGATAAGCCTTGAATCCCTGCCAGCTGAGAGTTATCAGCTTGGAATATAAAGCACGTCAATAGCTTTCTGTTAGCCGCTGGAAGACAACATTTGTCAACCCTTGTGTTGACAGCTTTCAGCCCAAGCCTGATATAAATCCAAATAATCCAAATAAGATGGAGATACTGACTGGGCAGGTGGGGGGACAGGACCCAAGAGAGGGCTTAGATCTGCCTGTTCAGGATGGAGTTATACTCCCCCTGAAAGATGAGGTACATAGCCTGGGAGTGCTTCTGGACCCAAAGCTCTCCCTAGTTTTTCAGGATGAGGCGGTGGCCAGGAGCATTTTTTATCAGCTTTGGCCGATACATCAGCTACGTCCATTTCTAGAGGTGAATGACCTTAAAACAGTGGTACATATGCTGGTAACCTCCAAGCTTGACTACTGTTTCTGGGTGAAATACAAAGTGCTGTTTATTAACTATAACACCCTTAATGGCTTGGGTCCAGGCTATTTGAGAGAGCGCCTCCTTTGTCATAATCCCTGCCGCCTGTTATGATCTTCTGGACAGATCTGGTTACGGTCAAACCAGCTCATTTGGCGGCACTTTCTCTGTGGCTGCCCCAGGGCTTTGGAATAAGCTTCCTGCTGAAATAAGAGCATCTCCTTCTCTGTTTGTTTTCAGGAAGAACCTCAAGACCCTCCTGTTCTCTCAGACTTTTAATTAGAATTAATTTTAATAATTTTAAAAACTTGTTTTAATAATTTTATTACATTGTTTTTATTGTCATGTATTCTAATTTGTGACTTTTAAATATTTAAATTTTGTACACCACCTAGAGATACACATATCAGACAGTATATAAATATGATAGATAGATAGAGCTGGAAGTCCTACCCTAGCCCCATTAGTTATTTGTGGCAGCAGACTGCTCACAGATAATCCAATATTCATCTGAAGAAGTGAACACCATGTCTGTGACAGTGGCCACTTCAATGATCAGTACCAGTGTGCAAGTCAGCATTTATCACACTTATGGTGATTGCATCACTCAAATCTAAATATGTTTCTAAGGTAAAATCTGCTAAGTTTGTAATAGTGTTTCAGGTAAATGTTATACGTGGGTATAGTTGTAAGATATCAGAATTCCCTTCTTCCAGTGGGAAAAGGAGAATTGAAAAGTCTAGGTTCTTTGTCTTTATCTTTGGCTGATTTCTACCTTTCTGAGATCCAAGAAGACACACAGACAAGGTAAAAATCAAGAATATTTATTTCCACCCAATGTCTTGGCAATCTCAAAAGTCAACAACAAAATACAGCTCTTAGGATACAGGTAGCTTGCCCTTCATAAATACTAAATGTAGATTCCCCCCACCCCACCACAAAATAATAATTAAAAAAAATCTGGCTGTTCTAAGCCAGAAGTTTGCTTGTCTGTTTTTGTCTCTGCTTCTTTCCTGCTTGCCCTATTGACTTTTTACCCCACCCCTTATATCTTGTCTTGGCATCTCCCCTCCAATTTCTCCCCTTGTTTGTTTTAGCATTGATTGGCCAGATTAATTCAGCACACTATTGATCTATAAACCCATTGTTCAATTGGCTTCGGACTATGATTTATGTAGAATTTGCGCAATTTAGTACAGGTAAATTTTCATCTTCCATATCATGAACTTTTGCTAAAAAAATCTACTTCAAAGGATCTATCACAAGAAAAACAAGGACTTTTCTGGTCATGCTACCATCCTGTTGCCCTATCATCATATCCCTTCTGCCCTTCCATCTTTTTTTGAAGTAGAATTCTGCCCATGACCAAAAAACACTAAGGTGTGTCTCTGAAAGGTACATCTTCTGACATTTGGAAACTGTTTGAAAAACAGCCTATATCCAAAACAGCCTGAAAGACACATTTCTGACTTTGTAGCCCTAAAGACCTGAATTTTCCTGTACTTTTGTCAAGTAGTCAATTTGGTCATAGAAAATACCATAGAAAATACCCTTCCTAGATTCGTACATGGTATGTCTGTCCTAAAGTATTGCAACTTGTTTGAGCTTCTGCGTAAAAATTTCACACAGGTAAACATTCGCATCTTTGCAGCTGCCTCTACACAGCTGCTATCTTGCAGTTTGCACGTAAGTGATGCATGTTGCAAAGCAAATGTGGGTTTTATTGGCTCTGCAAATGTGCATGGTTAGAGCTGGGCAAAGATATATTAAAATCAGATGTCTTCCTCTCCAAAGTTAAATATAATCCTCTCCTGTGCTCAAGGAATCTTATTTTGCATAATAAAGAGGGAAAATCCCATTACTGTTTATGAATAGTGAGGTATTTTTCAAGGCCTAGCTTACATAGAAGCCTCATTGGTGCAAGTAACCTACTATTAGACATAGGGAGATGTGCGTTGATGATGAAATTATTTGCAATGGCACAATTGTAAAGGATGGACCAGATCTAATTTCTGAGTACTGGTTGATGTTTCAAGCATCATTTTGACATGATCATTAGATCATGCTTTAATGAGCATGAAATCTTCCTGGGTTTCTGTTGTCAGTGATTCATTATTTCAACAGCACTATACAACATAGTCGCTAATTACTCCAGTAGAACAAAGGTTTTATTTTGCAGATTCACAGGTTTAATCATAAAGAGACCTTGTGGAGTTTCTAAGACATTAAGACAGTTTATATGAGGCAGAACTTGGCAAGCTTGACCCTAATGTATAATTTGTAGGTCATAAAATATGCTAACCAAAGCTGGTCAATAAAAAAGGCTGTAACTTTATCCCTTGTCATTAAGTTATACCGTGTTAATGACTTAACAGTATGAGTCAATCACCCAGGCTTTAGTGATCTCATTAAAATAAATAAATAAATAAAAACCCACACACAATATTTATACCATCATAGGGAACAGTTTATCTCTTACAAATCAGGACGAAGATAAATATTAGTAGTAGTAATGGAATTGTGTGATATTTCAGCCATATTCATTGTGTACTTAAACAATTGCTAATTGTCTTTTAGCCATGCAGCCTGCTGCCATGCATTTATTCAAAAGCAAGCTGAATAAAACCAATTTCTGCCCACTTAATTTTCACAGCAGTGCAGCCTGTGATCATCAGATATAATCAATGACATTACATTATCGATATGCTTGACCTATCACCATAGATTGTGTAATTTGCATGTATATCCTCCCTGCTGTCAGTTTATAAACCCTTTAATTCCTAAGCACATTTGCCACACATGGCCCTTTCATGAGGCAAGGTGAGACAATTACTTCAGATTATTAGGATTAAGGGAACAGCAAGATACTCCCCACTGTCCACAGCCAGCTCACCTTCCTCTGTCACCTGCAACCCTTTGCCAAGCAGTGGCACAGCCAGCTACAACTCAGCACAGAACCACTCTGAGACAGTATTCTAGCTCCTTTTTCAGAGCTTTTAATCTGTTACTGCCATCTGAAGAACGTAGAATAAGAAATAATGAAGGAATGATAGAGTACAGGAGATACTCTATAATGCAGGGGTGTCAAACTCGATTGGGAGGTGGGCCAGATTTGATTCCAATGCACCTCCAGGTGGTTGCACCTGCCTCGTGCCACCTCCACCTACCTGCCTTGCACCATTGCCTTCTTGCACCTGCCTCGCACTGCCACCTTATCTCACCCGCCTCATGCCACCACCTTCTCTCACCTAGCTCGTGCCCCCACCTTCTCTCACCCACCTTGCACCACCGCCTTCTCGTGCTCAACTTGTGCTGCTGCCTTCTGTCACCCGCCTTGTGCCGCCGCTTTCTCTCACCTGCCTCATGCCCCCACCTTCTCGCACTTGCCTCGCACCACTGCCTTCTCACACTCACTTTGTACCACCACCTTCATAGGAACATAGGAAGCTGCCATATACTGAGTCAGACCATTGCTCTATCTAGCTCACTATTGTCTTCACAGACTGGCTGTGGCTTCTCCAAGGTTGCAGGCAGGAATCTCTCTCAGCCCTATCTTGGAGAAGCCAGGGAGGGAACTTGAAACCTTCTGCTCTTCCCAGAGCAGCTTCTTCCCCTGAGGGGAATATCTTGCAGTGCTCACACATCAAGTCTCCCATTCATATGCAACCAGGGCAGACCCTGCTTAGCTATGGGGACAAGTCATGCTTGCTAGCACAAGACCAGCTCTCCTCCTCTCACACCTGTCTCACGCTGCCACTTTCTTGTACCCATCTCACACCCCCACCTTCTCACACCCACCTTCCCCTTCACTCACTCTCTCATTCAGTCATCTCTTTCTCCTTCAGTCACTCATGCAGAGGCACATCTCGCCACCTTCTGTCATTGTCTTGCTCCTCCTCCCTTTCTCTCACTCAGTTCTTTCTTTCATTCCTTTCCTCCCCTTCCCCCCTTGCTTGCCCTCTGCTCATTCAGGGGAGTGACCTTACTCAGGGGAGTGCCCTCCACTCACTCTCCCCAACTTCTGTTTCCCCCCTCCTCCTCTCTTTCAATCTCTTCCTTGCTCCCTTGCTCTCCTGTCTTCTTTCTGCCCCTCTTTCTCCTGCACCCTCTTTCTTCTGTCTTTGTCTTCCTTTTCCTCCCCTTTCCTCACACACTCTTCCTTCCTTTCTCCTGTCCTCTTCCTCCCTGCTTTGTCCTGCACTCACTCCTGCCTCAAACCACCCTGCACTGAAGAGCCACGAGGATGTAGGAGGGAAGAGTGTGGTGGCAGCATGGGAGGAAGGGGAAATTATTCCTTCCAAATGGGGGATGGGGAAAGAGAGGAATGCTGGCAGTGGCATTGGTTACAGCAGGAAGGAACAAACAAACAAACACAAAATGAATGAACAAACAGGCAAGCCAGCCAGCCACAGCAAGTGGGAAGCAATGATGCCACTTCAGTGTGCAGCGGGGCAGAGGGAAGGAAACGTGATGGCTAGGGTTGATACAGAACTTCTTGGGGGCCAGAAAAAGATGCTCCTTGGGCCAGAATCAGCCTGTGGGCCATCACTGGTGCCTGCATTTAGCCAGACTGGAATTGAGGAAGGAAGCTCCCTCTCTCTCTTCATGATTGGCTGTGCAGGCTGTCCTTCAACCAAGCCCACAGAGCCAGTTCCCCCTCCTCTCTGCAGTGGTTGCCAGAACCTAAGGGGTATACTCGTGGGTCAAATGGGCCGTAACCCAAAGTTTGGCTTTAAAAAACCCAAACCTGCCAATTCGAATACAGACAAGAGAGTGGGGGGAGGGGAGGAAATGGAACCGCAGGTCCATTGGTCCCATGACATGCGAATGCAGCCTATATCCAATACTCTGCTGCCCTATCCATAGTTCCTCTTCTGCGTCTTTATCCTTTTGATTAGTAGTGGTACATACGGAGAGTAGGTGGATGCATGCCAATCAGGTGGTGGCAAGTATTGCTACTGGAAAGAAGGAAGAGGCAGTAGAGGAGGTGGAAATGGTTGGGCAGGTGTGTTCTTAGCAAAGTGACATGCTCAAGGGAAGAAGAAAAAGATGTGTACAAGTCAGGAGTGTGTGCACTATACAAGCCATGAATAAAAACATGGGAAGACTTCCTTGAATTGTGTTAGAGAATGGTAACTAGTATGCAAAAGACACAAGATTTTTTAAATTGTTACCTTTTTATTAGTATGTAGAAAAGATCATGGAAATGGTGTGTAGTTTCTTCATAACCAGAGCCAGTGTCATTGCAAAAACTGATCTATGGCCTATATAGATATGAATATAATCTTTATTAAATGGCAGTGTCTTGGCCACTTTAAGGACAGAGCCAAATAAATCTCTTTGGGTCTAAGTATTATTCTGCTGAGATGCTTGTATTGGCACAATTTTTTATTGGCACAAAAGGAATCCAATTTCCAGGTTCATTACCCAAAACAACATAGAAATTTGAAACAAGAAAACATTTTAGTGCTTCAAGTATATAGATCAAACTATAATTCATATGCCCCATTCCCCTATGGATTCTGAGGATAAGGGGAAAGGGAAGGAAAAAAGCAATTTTTCTGCCCACTTGATTGATGTTCTATTTGACCTCTGCAATGCCCTCTTGCCATAACCTTTTAAATACCATCTGCTCTTTTTGCAAAGAGTGTGATGGGAAGGAGTCACTTCCAGACAGCAATTGATTATAAAAGCATTAATCAAGGACCTGGATTATCTGCAGCATGACATTGTGTATTGTAGTTAAGCAATTTCACCTCAAATGTGATTGGAAAGGTTAATCCTCTTTCTCAAGCCTAATTTAGATTTTGTATCTAGTAACTAAGGGAATGGAGCAACAAACAGGAAGTGAAGAATTGCCAGCCTCCATTGTAGAGCCTAGTCATTTAGGATGAGTATGTAATTGGCCCAGGATGCTATTTAAATCAAGCTGTACTAACCCTCCCCCCCAATATGTTTAACACTACACTGTTGAATATTTTCTTTTACTTTGTCCTGTAATCTATTGCTATTTGCATGAATGCATTCAAATTATTGAATAATCAAATGTCTTCATAATCAAGTGGAACACACTTTAACTCATGCATTTTGTATCAGCCAAGAATTAAAAATGTTTTTCCAGCCCTTAATAGAGATGGGTCATATTTTTTAGAACTAAAACCAGTCAAAAGAACAGTCATCATCATCGTTGTTGCCATTTAAAATGTTTATATACGCTTTTCAGCAAAGTAGTTCTCAAAGCAATTTACATAGCAAAGCTATACATTTGCAAGAAATTAGAGTCTCTGTTTACAAGAGATTAAAGTCAGATTAATGTAAGACCCAAGAGAAGCAACTCTGTCCTTTTCTTTGTTCCTTTGCACATTTGGATACATTGAAAACTTCCTAGTTGTTAAGCCATAGATTCAAATGATGTCCAAACTGGTATGCAGTAGTATGAGCACTGTGTTCACAAACCAAAATATCAAACAACTATTTGATCCTGTTCAGAAGTCATGGGAAAGGAGAGTTTAACAAATCAGGATTGTTACCATTCAGCCGGGCATCTGCGGGCAGAAGGAAAAGGGGGCACTTAAATTATAGAGAGTACTCAAGCAGAGCCAGTTTTTTCAATTAGTTTAACCACATCAGGAAGGTTGGTGGCCTGGGTGCCTTCAAGGCACCTGTCACATTGCTTTGGCTACTGCCTCACCAGATCTCTACTGCTACTCAGGCTCATCCTCACTTGTGGTTTTGAATTTCCTTCCTTTCCCTGCCTCACACTTCTTTTTGCTTGAAGTTTCCACCCTCTGCAGGCAGGAAGAGCAGAGAAATTAGAAGCTATCAGAAGCAGAGATGAGGATGAGTCTGAGCAGCTGTGGCAGTTGCTTCCACCCCCCACACCAATTAGGGAAAGGGTGAATTGGAGGGAGACAGGTGGGTGGCAAACTGCTTCTTGGTTTACTCTTTATGGAGGTGTAAAGGGGAAAGGTTGGGGCTTGGCTGGGTAGGCCTGAGTTGGGATACTGGGAGAAGCAGAAGATCAGTGGGCCTTGTATGGATGGTGAGTGGCAGCTTAAGCCAGGTTTATGACACTCATTTTTTATTCAAGACCAAGGTTTGTTGGATTATCTGAAGCAAGCTTGTGTGTGTGTGTGTACACGTGTGCATGCATGCGGGCACACATACACACGTGCACACACATGCATGTGTCTCAGTGTGTTTGTGCATGTATTTCATGGGAAATTATGCCTCTCCCAACCAATTCCAACTGTCCTGGAAACAATTGTTTGCACATTCTAGTCCTCTTACAGAAAGGGGGGAAAATAATGTACAGCCTGATCCTACACTTATGAGAAGATAGGAACCATTGCTCCATCAAGCTCAGTACTGTCTACACTGACTGGCAGAGGCTCCACAAGGTTTCAGGTAGGAGTCTTTCCCAGGCCTATCTGGAAATGCCAGGGACTGAACTTGGGACCTTCTGCAGGCAAAGCAGATGCTCTATCACTAGTCCTCCTGTGTTCAATGGGTCTAAGTCTCGGGTAAGCATGCACAGGATTTTAGGCTCAATCCAACATCATACTGATACTGTGACAGAGCTTGGGATTCCTGTGGCATATGTGTTCATTTCCAAGTTTAATTGTATTATATCTTAATATTTCATAGAGGAGAGTATTGGAATGGTCATAGCCCATTAGGGAACATTGCAATAAACTCTTGTCAATTGTAAATTAAAGTTATTTTTGTCATAGCCAATGAACATGCTTAAGGTATGAGAAAGGAAGATATTCAATATCTGTTGACAACTCTTTTCACCTAATGGTTTATGCAATTAATAATGGGCCCATTGATTTCTTTGTAGGTAAGGATCACTGGGGAGTTCCTATGACATGCCTGAAAGCTAGAGAAAGCATCATTATAGGAGATTCTGTTAAACATGTGTTGGAGGACAGATTAAATCAACACAAGCAAATTGAAATGCAAAGAATCATGGACACTGAAACTTCTTTTTTATTATACAAGCGGTGACTATAGCTCAGCTGAAGTTTTAGGTTTGTTTGCCAATTTGCTTTCCTTACCTAGACTGACTGGATCAATTTCCATTGCCTGTCTATCGCAAGCCTAGCATCCATTCAACATGGTGATTGAGTAGAGACTGAAATAAAGGAACACATGGCAGAAACAAAGTGACAGACGAGTACTGATAAATGAAGGAGGTTACTGCATTGGCTTTTCATGCCAAATAGAGAGGCAAGACTTAAAGGAAGTTTAAAATAACAAGTGAACCTTCAAGTGGCAGCACCTCCAGCAACCATTATTCTAAGCTTATGAAGCCAAAGAAGGTGTCTTTCCATTTTGATTTATCATCCTTGGAGGGGGGGATGACTTGGAAGGAGAGAGAGCTGAAATGTAGGAACTAAGGAAAGTAGCACTGGGGCTAGGCTTTCCTATTCAACACCAGTGAATTTCTTGGATTTGCTTGTGATATGTAAAGCCACCCTGGTCCCTACAAATACTTGCAGAGCCCTGGAAGCCATTAGGAAAAGCTGGACAAATTTGCACATAGTACCGTGGTGTACGCCACATAATCGTGCAGTGGGAAATGACTTGACTAGCAAGTCAGAGGTTGCCAGCTGGTATGTTTCTCAGATTATGGGAAACATCTATATCGGGCAGCAGCAATATAGGAAGATGCTGAAAGGTATCATCTCATACAGTGCAGGAGGAGGCAATGGTAAACACCTCCTGTATTCTACCAACTCGATGGTACACTTTATTTTTACCATTCTCTATTTCTTAAAAAAAAACAACCCCAAAACTCTGACTTTCGTTAACTTTTCCTTTTTTTTATGGCCACTGTCTCCACTTGCAGTTGGAATTGGAAAAGCATAGAAAATGTCTCAAGGAATAGTTTCCTAGGATGCCTCTGGAATCTGGATTCAAAGGAAGGCAGCCACATAGACTGTATCACCAGCACTGGGTCTGCACAGTTGCCCATTCAGTAGATCAACTGAAGCTCCTTGTGCCTCAGGATTAGAAAAATTGAATATCCCTGATTCCCCTTGTAGGCCATATACATTAAAAAGTTAATTTTGTAATTAAACATTTATATAAGATGAGCCCCTGGTGGCGCAGTGGTAAAACTGCCGCCCTGTAACCAGAAGGTTACAAGTTCGATCCTGGCCAGGGGCTCAAGGTTGACTCAGCCTTCCATCCTTCCGAGGTCGGTAAAATGAGTACCCAGAATGTTGGGGGCAATATGCTAAATCATTGTAAACCGCTTAGAGAGCTCTGGCTATAGAGCGGTATATAAATGTAAGTGCTATTGCTATTGCTATATGCATCTCAATAACATGATAGCTATTTCAACATATAATTGATACGTATTGTAGGCATATTTTACATAGTGATATGTGTTGCAGAGTAATTACTTCTCTTGTATAAGTGATTACACAGGAATAACTTATTTTAACTGAGAAACAAGAGTTTAATATTCATTACTAATTAAACATAGGCTAAGAAAACAATAAGCTAACAGTCTCTTATGCAGGAAGACATAGAACCTTTCAGTTTGAAATTCAAGACTGCATGTAAGAAGGCTAAACTGAAACTTAGACACTACCCCCAAACCTGAACACAGACACAACACATAGACAAGCATTCCCTGGACCAGAACAGACACAAAGCCTAACAAAAAATTCTAACAATATATAGATCTCACATATTTCTTTCTACAAATACAAACAAATTTCTTCCAAATTTCATCCAGGGAACTAAAGTTAGTATTCAAAGAACACAGATAGGAATGACAGTGATATGACTGTGTAGCAACTTATTCCAAAGAGCCATTTAAAGTTATTTCAGCCACTATAAAGAGATTCATATAAGCCAAATTAAGAATTTGGCATTAGGAAAATTCCTCACAGATGGTTGCTATAGCAGGACAGAAATTTTTTGTTAAAATTTAGCATCATAGCTCTTTTTCACCAGTAATACCTTTTGCCAAATCACTGTTTCTTAGTAATAACTTAGATTTTTCTATAATATATGCTATGTAATTTAGCTTGGACCAAGTGCTATCACTAATATATTTTAAGTGGTCCTAGAGGCTTTCATGTATTGAGACTTAGGGCACCTATGCTCTGAATATCTGGTTTATTGCTTCATACTGTCTATGTACCTTAAAACTTTATTTGTATTTTATTACTGTCAGCATCTTAAAACTTTATTTTGTCACCATAGTAGTTTTAATACCACCACTACAACCAAATTAGCATGTGCACTTTAGAGATTTTAGATGCTATTGACCTCCGTATGACTCATACCAAGGACAGGTTGATCACTTTAGAGAAAACTGCCAAAAAAAAAGAATGGTAGACATCTAGAATATAACAGTGTTATTAGTGGCAGCCATTGCGGATATAGATTATATATTGTCCTAAAGCAAAGGAAGGTATTAGCAGTGGTGGAGTCTGTTGAAAACCTGTCCTGTCCAGCCCAGTCCAAAGCTGAAATCTTTGCACAAAAGCCTCCATAGACATATGTATAAAGTGTTTAAAAATTAACAAATATCATGCCTTTGATTGCAAATTATAAATTATATTTAAAAGTGTAAAATCCAATTTATATTATCACAATTTTTATATATTACCACAATTTTATATTACTGCAATTTTAGAGCGTATTAAGTAGATGATGGTGGCCTATATTAAAGTATATATTTCCAATTATTGGAATCCACTCAGGGGACCAATTCAGATCAGAGAAGCCAGAGTTAGAGAATAGTTCTTGGAAATATTAAACATTAAATGACATAAATGGGCTCCATCATCCAAGCACAAAGAAAAGGAGAATTTGCTGGGCAGAGAGGAGCCTTTCTCATACATCAACAAGTTTTTGGGCCTAATTGCCAAAGATCTTGTGAGACCTGGGATATAGCCCAAATTTTCACAAGGCATGGGAATATAAGGAATTGATGGGGCCTGTTTCTGACAAGTCCAATGGTTATCCAGGACAGGCAGGCAGCACACCCACCTATTTGAGCAAAGCAGCAAACTGTGTTGACTCCTTGCTTTTTATCGGGGTAGAGAAGGTCTCTATTATGCTAGCCTTGGCTGACTATTGGGCTGGTGTGAGTTGTTGGGTTGTTTTTTGCTTCCTTCCCTGGGTTTTGCTCCCAGGAGAAGATTGTGTGTTTTGGTCTGATATAGTTCAATTTAGTTTGTGAGCCCTATTTTGTTTTTTAAATAATTCCAGTCTACCTAGGATGCAATTCATACACTATCAAAAATGTGTAATATTGACACCACTCCATTAACAATGCCATTAACTGGCATTTTTCTACATTTGCTGATATACTGAATAGCTTAAGTTTAAGGTTTGCCTCTCTGATGTTGGTGATGAGTCAAGTTTAAGTTATTCAGAAGGTATTACTGGAACTCTTGTACAAAGAGTTCACAGGCAAACAAGAAGCCAATAAGCTAAAGTTACAGTAAAACTTTAATAGGACCACTAAAATGTCACAAAGTAGTGAGCAAGCTTTCAATTTCCTCAGCACTCCGCATGCTAAACAAATCAGGTGTTCTATGGAAAGAAAAAAGCTGAGTATGGTGGAAATAATGATGCAGCAGGGAAATGCTTGACTAACAAGCAGAAGGTTGCCGGTTCAAATCCCCGCTGGTACTATATTGTGAAGCAGTGATATAGGAAGATGCTGAAAGGCATCATCTCATACTGCGCGGGAGGAGGCAATGGTAAACCCCTCCTGTACCAAAAGAAAACCACAGGGCTCTGTGGGCACCAGGAGTTGAAATTGACTTGACAGCACACCTTACTTCATGGTGGAAAAACATCACAGCCTGCAGTTTGTAAGAGTCTTAAACTAGAGTGTAGGAGAAGTTAGGTAGATGTAATTTAATTAGCTTCATTAGAAGCCATGTTTCAGATTGCACCCAGGGTTACTTTGACGAAGAAACAATAATAGCAAACAAACAAAAATAATGAAAAATAATAACATAAAGCATAATAAACAAAATAAATAGTAGTAGCAGTAACAGCAGCAGCAGCAGCAGCAGTAGTAGTAGTAGTAGTAAATTAACAAAAATAGCAAAATAAAGAAAAATAATACAAAAAGAAAATCTAACACTTGTTCAGACCAGGTACAGACTGGGATTTTTGTTGGTGCATTGATCACCCTGCTGCCCAACACTGTCCCTAACTGAACTGATGGACTTGGTATTTATTTACTTACTAATGTACTTGCTTGCTTACTTAACTTATTTATCAATCATATTTGTATACCACCTAAAACACAAGTCTTGGCATTGGAACACTGGAGTCTCCTAGGCTTATGGTGGTGGGGGACTTAAATGTTCACTTTGAGACCAATTTGTCCGGGGTGGTTCACGAAATTATAGCAGCCATGGCAACTAAGGGCCTATCCCAAGTGGTCTTGGGACCACCACATTTTGCTGGACACATGCTTCATCTGGTCTTTTACTCTGTCCAGGGTTGTGATCTGTGGGTGGGGACTACTGTGATTTCCCCATTGTCATAAATAGATCACCATCTGGTTAAGGTTGGACTCACAATTTTTTCCAACTCCTCAGGGGTGAGTGGCCTATTAGGATGGTCACTCACTCACTCACTCAATCACAGGTATTTAAACACATATACATGCATACACACATATGCATGCAAACATACCCCAGATACACATACATACTTGTATGCCAGACATATTGAGGCTATTCACACAATGGGAGAAAATCATGCTAGCAGAGGCTAGCCCGATTTTCTCCCACCATGTGAACCACCGGGTTTTGCTGTGAGCCCGGTGGCTCATAAGTGGGTCACCCGCTACAGTACCCCTCCCCTTAAACCGGGTATGTAGAGCGATTGCTCCGCAAACCCGGTTTTTAAAAATCGTGAGTAGCCGCGGCTACTCACGAGGAGACCCCTGACTGGGAGACTCAAAAGCAGCCTCATGGCTCAGGGGTCTCTCCAGCACGCCCCTGCACAATATGGATTCCAATATCCATATTGGCATTCTGGATACAATTCCCCTGAAAGACAACACAAAGACATGTTGTCTTTCGGAGGGGGGACCCTTATTGTCTTTCCGGAGCACCTGAATGGAGGAAAGTCTTGGCAGTCTCAAGCCAATCAAGCCTTTATCTTTAACCCATTAAGCGTAGTTAGAAGGGATCCATACCTAGCTGTAGGGATGTGCACGATAAATTTTCGGCACGGCGGAGGTAGAGCTTTAAGGGCGGGGGAGAGTGTACTCATCCCCCCGCCGCGTTTCCCCTGCCGGCGCTCTCCAAATTTTAAGCCCCTCGGGGCAGCAGCATTCCTCCCTGCCGCCCCGTTCCCCCCGTCGGCCGGAAGTGGCCGGAAGTCCCGAGCGCGCATGTGCCCGTCATGCGCCCGCCCGCCGTGCGCGCGCGCATGATGGGTGCACGTGCACTCAGGACTTCCGGCCACTTCCAGCCGACGGGGGGAACGGGACGGCAGGGAGGAACGCTGCCGCCCCGAGGGGCTTATAATTTGGAGAGCGCTGGCGGGGGAAATGTGGCTGGGGGGTGAGTACACTCTCCCCCGCCTTTAAAGCTCTACCCTCACCGGTGCCGAATAGCCAAATCAGCCCCCACACCTGAAACGTTTCGGAGGCATTTACAATGGCCTCCGAAACCTTTCGGGCACAAGCCTACCTAGCTCTTTGCAATGGAAGGATGCCACTATAAGAAAAGCTCCCTTATCCCACACAAAGGATGTGTGATTCCTGTGTGTTTACCAGCCTGCACAACATGCCTTTTTCATGATCCCCTTAGACATGTCCATGCAACCTGAGGTGAAGAGGCTCTGGCTTAGTGTTGGACTGGTAGCCTTAAGCTCAAACCACCTTTCCACTGCACCAGAAGCTTTGCTGACTCAGCTCCTTCCCTGTAATTTCCACCACTGAGGCTCTCCTGAAGTGGCTCAGCATGAGATTTATACTCATGTTCTGGAACTGCTCAGACTTTTCAGTCACCAACATAAGTGAAAGGAACAGCATTTCCACCACCTTCCATACACAAGGAAAACAGCAGCCTTGCTATCAATCCCCACAACCTGCACAGAGATATATATATTATTGTGACTCTATGGTTGAATTCAGACATAACATGAAATCGGAATTAAACAGGGCAGAGGTTGGAACTCCATTATTTCCAAATCCATGAAAATATGGTTTTGAACCAAAAGTGACCTGCAGTTTGCCTTACCAAACTCCAATTTGAACCTTCAGTTTGCACAAACATTTGCAAATGAGACTTCCAGTTTGGCTGCCAACGCATTGTTTGTTCCCAGCTGCCACCATAACTGTGGTTTTGTGCTGATTTTAAGACTGCAATCACAGAGATGGTGGCAAAGAGCCGTCCGGGAATGTGCCCGCACCATGGCTATGGCGCTTCTCGCTGGCCACCTCGCCGAGCAGCAGTCCTGCCCCTCCTGTAACCTATCCAGCTATGGAGTTGCTTGGTATGTGACAGGGACACTGTCACGTTCCAAGGTTCTCAGCCTGTCAAGGGGCACAGGCACACAGGGGCATTCCCTCTTCCTGCTCTGCTCTTCCCACTTGGCAAGCAGAAGGGAAAGGGGACGTAATGATAGGATGAGCACTAAATGCTTTGCTTTCCCAGAATGAGGTGACAATGATGTATGTTCACAAGCACAAACACTCAAGGTGGCAACATAAGCATGACAACCCATCACAGTGCCAGGAAGGGAACAAATGGCTTGGATGTGTATGCCTGGGTTCGAGTTTAACAGGCAGCCACAACTAGGGATTCTCAAGCAGAAAGGTTGCTGTTTTTTCACAAAAAATGTTGGGTAAGGTGGGCCCAGCACCTTCCCCTTTGGGGTTTTGCTGTCCCTAAGCTTATTCATGAGCATGGTATCCTAGGTCACCGTGGGACAGAAACCACTCCCCTCCAAATCCTTTGTCATCCTATTTTCTCATCATGTACCACTGTCTCCTTTTCTGTTGCTAAACTTGCAAAGTATATTTTAAAGCAAAGCCCCTTATTAACTTAGAACCTCACGTCTACTGAGCAAAGAGGCACCTTTTAAAGTGGCGATTCTCTTATATTTATGGGAAAGAGCAATTGTCCCTATTCAACTCCAGCACAGCATCCCTCCTGTGACTGCTGTTGATATTTACCTTAAATTTCTTTTTGGAATGTTAAGTCCTTTGGGAATTTTATTAATTATGTTTCTATGTAAACTGATTGGCAAACTTTGATTGAAAAGCAGTATTTAAGTATGCGTTGTAGTCATCATCAACATAGTCATCCTCTTCATTAGCTCTCTTTCCTGCTTTACATAATCATCCCTGCCTCTCAAATTGTTAGATACCTTTCTACCACCCCTCATTGGAAAAGTCTCCAAAAGTTTACTCAGAAGTTTCTTCTTTTTGTTTTTTCCCCAGAAGATGGAACTTTGCAATGATGGTCACATATTGAGGCTGTTGTCCCTCCCCCCCCCCACCAGCCCCAAAAGACACAGAGACATAGCATTGTGTAAAGAGCCACGACTTTATTAACAAATAACATCAAGGCATAGCGGACTGTAACAAGAGGATTAATCCCCCTTAACCAACAGTGCAGGCCTAATGAGGCCGGGTTAGGACTCTGTCGTCCTTCCCCGCCCCTGCAAGGGCGACACACCTTGGCTCAGGAAACACACAGGTGCAACCTGCCCACCTCCATCAAAGCCAACCCCTTTTGTGAAGCAGCCTGGATACTTCTAGGGCTTCACCCACCACAGACCGCTCAGCCCAAGGGTTGGTGAAGTCCTGAAGCCAGTTTCCTGGCCAACCATTCTCCCTGGGCCGCACAAACCACAAGGGAGCGATTAACCAATCCACCTTTAAAATATCCAAAGGTGCTCACCAATGGTATATCCCTGAAATCACCACCTAGCCCGCACTGTTCCTGCCATTGTGGCCAGCCTAACTCTAACTAATTCCCTCAGCACAGAACAGAGTAGGCAAAAAAACCCCTCAACAGTGGCCAATGCGTTGAAAGCAAAAAATTCCTACTCGGCCCCCACACAGGCAACCAGTCACTAAACCCACTCTGCACCAGGGGATGGGAGGGTGGGAACATCGAGACCAGACTGAGAGACCGGGGGCGGGAACCAAAGACCAATGGTCCCAGGCCCCGCCCCCAAACCACCCGGGCCAATCAGAAGGCTCCACTTTTGGGCCCAGGGCAGAGCAGGGCCAAGACAAACCCCCTCCCCTCTGCATGATGCCTAGGGGAGGGATATTCTCATGACCTTAGCTACCAGGCAGCTTGTGTCATCTGGAATGCTGGGAGAGCATTCCAGGAGAGCATTGCTAACTGGGCAAAGAGGCACCTTTTAACATTGTGATTCTTTTTATTTAGCAGGGGGGAAATAACTGGCCCTATCCACCCCCAGCACAGTACTTCCAGTGACTGTTGCTGGTGTCTGTCTTATCTTTCTTTTTAGATTATGAGCCCTTTGGGGACAGGGAACCGTCTTGTTTATTTATTATTTCTCCGTGTAAACTGCTTTGGAAACTTTTGTTAAAAAGTGGTATATAAATATTTTTTTTTGTTGTTGTTGTTGAGAAGAGGGCTCCCGGCTTTTCTAGAAGAGGTTAGCCTGACTTTTTAACCTGGCATTTTACCAAGATAAAATGGACCTGGTAAAAAGGCTTCCGCCCAGCCGGCCACCATTTCTGGCAGCGAGCTGTGGTAGAAGAGAGACATTGCCAGGTGTGGTAGCTGCTGCTGTGATTAGAGCAGCTGCCATGCTCATGGCACAGGGCACTCTAGTATGCCCTCCCGCTCCCAGTTTATGCCTTTGCTGCACCACCACCCATGTGAGCATGCAGTACGGCAAAGGCAAAGACAACCATGCTCAAAGGCAAAGACAACAATGCTCATCTACTGCTAAAGGCAGATGAGCGCCTGCCTTCACTGGAGACCTCCCCAATGGTGGCATAAGGTCAAGAGGATGACCTCATTAAAAGACCATGACCATGTTCTCAAACAATCCAAAACACAATAAAAGTAGATAAACACTAAAGTGCAAGTGATATCTGTTTACAAATTGGCACTCTACATATCTTCTCGCAATACCTGTTCTTCAAAACGCCATCTAGGACTTGATTTAAGGAATCCCATAGGAAACCAGCAACCGAGGCCTCCAGGCATATCTCCAGTCCAAGGCTCGTTGATTTGATTCCATCTGAGCTTGTGCTGATTGAACAATTGATTCCTTATTTTGCAGTCTGATGAAGCAAAAGACTCTGATGAAGCAAAGAAATGTAATAAAATGCAGCATGCAGAATTTTCTGTCAAAAAATCAAAATAAAAATAAAAGTTACTTTCCCCCTGCTATGGTCCATAAGGTCACATGAAGCACTGATTTAAAAACTGTATTAAAAATATCCTGGAACTTTTCTGCACAAATAACCTTTTTTATATCAACTTCATATTGTCACCTTCCTTCTTGCCCTTCCTGACACAGACAGAAGTATGAGCCTAGAATAATTTGCAGCCTAAATGGTCTTTTTAGGAACAAAGTAAAGCTATAGTACCAAACATCACCTTTACTGCAGGTTTTCAAAGTTAATTTAGATTCTGTGGCAGTGATTTTGACTGACATTGTGAAGGAAGACCCCCACCAGATTAAATTGCTCAGTGAGGCATTGGGGCTGTTTAAGAATGTGAATGACAGTGAGATTGTGCGGAGCACGGGGGGGTGAGGAGGGCTGTCCTAGTTCACTGATGTAAACACTAGTGTTTACATCAGTGATACTAGGTGGCCAGATTTGGCTTTTAAAAAGCCTGGCTTTTTTAAAATTCTGGCTTACGGCCCATTTAACTCACGAGTATACCCCTTAGGTTCTGGCGATACACCTTTTACAAGTCCTCATAAGGAAAATAATATAGAGACCTAACATTTGGAAAGAGCTGTTTTCTGTATAAGTATAGTTACCCAACAAGCTGACCTCAAGAATTGTTCTGCCAATATTCATGCTTAGGCCAAAGCACAGCAACTATGCCAGTATTACATTTAAATTGGTTACCACAGTTAGAATGATGTTATGCCATGATTACAAATAAGAGCTCAGTGTCACATACATTTAGCAGTGCAAGTGCCATTGTCTGCAGGACGACTCCCACACCAGTCTGGCACTGTATTTATATAGCATGCATGCTTTTATTTATTTAACATATTAGAATCATTGCAAAAATTAAGCACTATGGCACGGTGTACAACAAAACTAAAAACAAATTTATAAACAAAATATGAAACAAAGGCAATAATGCCTCCATATCAACTGAGCATGAGAACAACTGTGGAGCAGTAACATCTATGTTACTTCCTCTAACTGAACTGTTACTTCCTGAAAGAAATGATATGTAACTTTCTCTGACTATACATAAATATATATGTATTTATATATATTTAGGTAACTATACCTAAAGTCACTGTGTCCCAGTTCACACGTACACTTTAACTGGAGTTAAAGCTACCTGGAGTTGTAACTCCAGTACGCCCAAACCCATGAAAATTTAGTTAAGGGTCTGAAATTTAACTCCAGTTAATTGTGCCAAGCTCCAGTCTGTACCTGAGGTTTTCTATCAGTGATGGCACCAACTGTGGTTTTGCCACTGAAAGGTTATGCTAACTCATCTCTAACCACAGTTAAGCACTGCTGTCTAGCAGTAAGGCCATCCTTAGGGCAGGGAGACCGGGGCATTTCTCTGTACTGTCACAGGCCCCACTCTGGGCACACTGCAGGCTGCCCTCCTCTCTCTCCCAGTCCCAACAATCCATCTTTCCTCTGCTGCAGAGGAGAGGGCCAATCTTTTTTAAGCACCCCAAAAGCTCCCTGGACTGCGCACACATGCTGCTACACATGCTGCGCACACATGCTGCTTCCCTCTCCACTGCTGCCTCTCAGCTGTTCAGTGGGTGGGTGGGGCTTCCAGAGAGGCCTCTCGCTGCCGGGCTTCCTGAAGGCTGAAGCTCTTCATTGCCAACTTGCAGCCTAACTACTAAAGACAGCAAGGAAAGAAGAAGGAAAGAGGCAGAGAGGCTAGTGCTGGCTCCCATGCACACCACAGCACTGTACACACCCTGCTCTGCCCTGCCCAGACCTTGTAATAGAGGTATAATGTGATCTATTTATTTTGGTTATTCCCCCCTTTGAATATTTATGGAATGGCTTGCCATAGGACTTTGATACCAGGCACAGATGTAGGGCAGATTGGAAAGGCTCTGAATATTTAATTTGAAATGGGTTGGGCAATTATCAATTTTTAATATTTTTTAAGATTTTTTTTAATCAAAAAAGTTCTACAAGTGGCTTGTTTCATGGCAGAAAATTACAAAAATGTCTGGAACTGAATCCCTCTATCCCAGTTCATCATTCCAGCCCCATATGGAGGAATCTGCCTTTTGCCTTCATAAAAAAGGGGTAAAACGCTCTCCTTTCTGCCCCAGCCTTTTGATCACCAGGAATGACTTGGTTTAGGGCTTTGGTATTCTGCTGCAATCCTATGCACGCCTGCTTTAGAAGAAGCCCATTGAACTAAATCATTTACTTCTGTGCAATCAATTTGTTTACTGCAAGGCAACGGAGCAGTCCAGGGCATGGAGAGAGAACTGTTACTCTTACTTAAGAGGAAGCCCATTCAAAAGAATCATTTACTGCTGAGTAATCTCAACAAACCTGAAACTGCTCTCAAAACTCAGAAAACCAGCTACTATTTCATGATCTCCGTGCTGTTCACAGCCACAATCTGTTTTGGATCTTATCTTGATGTTTCAGGCTTGGAGGGACTCCCCTCTCCTTCAACTCCATTTAGCTTAACTGGAGTTATTTTCTGTACATCTGCAGCACGAATTGGAGTTAGGATTTTTAACCCCAGTTAGCATTAACTGCTTTTAAAGTGTATATGTGAACCAACCAATGTTACTTCCTCTAACTGAAAGAAATTATATTTCCTGCTCCTTCAGGCTTCAACCCTGACAACTCCAAATCTCTACAAACCAGCATCCAGAGACATCAGTTTGGGGCATATATAAATATGTTCAATCAATCAATCAATCAATCTATGTGACAGAAGATATGCACAAAGGGGCTTATTCTTCTAATATCCTAACCAATATGCTTATATTTGTCAGAATATTGAAACTGTAAACTGGGAAAACTACAGAACATCAAAAGACATGTATAATCTGTGTAGTTAAAAGGCAACATTTCCCTGCAGTTTCTTCTACATTATCTGCAACGTGGATTTTCTGTTCTAACAATGCCTTCTTTTTATAAGAACTGAAACATTATTTAAACAATTATGCACTATTAAGCAGAAGATGAATTACGAAGAAAATTGCACCATTAGTAAAATTTCAGTTCTTATCTTTGTGTAATAAAAGATGGTAACCTTTCTGTAATGACATTACAATGTAGCATTTATTATAAAAATCTCATTTAGACACAAAAATAGATTCTAGTTCAAGCCAGTCAGTATGAAATTTCTATATTAGGATTAAATTTTACTTCAGCCTTCACAAAATTAATGGAAACTCTTTTGCTAATTTACTTCACACTCTTGTGTTGAACAAGATGGTTTTAAATTAAAAGGTATGGGCAATTTATTTATTCATTTAATACTTAAAAGATGCCTATGATCATAGTATTTATTTTTCTTTAGCAGATATACTTTATATGCAGCATCTTTTACTTCTTCAGTTTGTGCTTCAAGCCAATTAAGTGTGGTCCTATCACCCTTAATAAAAATTGCACACACATGTATGTGCGCATGCATGCATGTGCAGAGAGAGAGAGAGCGAGAGAGAGCGAGCAGGCTCAGCTTTGTAACCCAAAGAAATCAATCAAATGTGTAGCTTTTACCTCAAATTCCTACATGCTGTGGAAGTTCTTTAATTATGATACCACCATCAGAGAGTCAGAGAGAAGGCCATATGCCTCTTTATACTGTATATCACTGGTGCTAAATAACTGTAGTCATAATATGTGATAGTATCAGGTCTCTGAACATAAGGAGTCCTATGCAGACATTACATTGCACATGCATACAGATATCGGTCGACCTGTACACATTTTTGTGTGAATGACTGTACATCCATTCGTTTTAAAAGGAAACTTGGATAAAGACCACTCAAAGGATACAGATAAGCAGTCTACTACTGTGAGTTCAATATTTTGTGTGAATAAATGTGCATGCTTACAAATTCACACTTGTGTATACTGTACACAGATAGTACATGAAAGGCAAAGGAAGTGTGGGCAATCTCCCCCTGCCCTGCCCCACATCACATTGCAGCCCTCAGAGCCACCTGAAAAACTACTCCCGAGAGTTCAGGACTCTCTTATAGCTAGTGGTGGCACTAGATTAAAAAAATGAGGGGGAGCACAGATGGAGCAAAGTGAATTTCTGTGTCCTGGAAGTTATATTTCTGAAACAGAAATGGAGGGATAGGTAAGGTAATTGTCTAGACAAAGTAATTGTCTAGACAAAGTAATTGTCTAGACACCCCACCTATGCCCCACTTTGGAGCCACTTTGCTTGCAGCTCCCATGCCTCATTCCATGCCCTTTCCAAGTGCCCCCAATCTCTCAGAAATAGCTTTTCAGGGTACAGGAACTGCAGTGAGAAAGAAAGTAAAGGTTGTTTGTACACCCTTAGTATTTAGGATGCCACCCAGTGATAAAATAGTGTTGAGTTTTATAACTTAACTTTCGCTAATAATAATAGGTGTGCCACAAGCATTCTTCTGTTTATTGAAGTCTATTCTTTGTCCCAGATCAATCAACCACTAATCTTCTGAACTAGATGAAACATGCCAGACATGCATGTATCTTTCAGGGAAATATGTTTGAACTCTTTTACAGCTATCTCACTTGTTAATAAACATGGCATATTACTACCAGACTATTATTTAAAGGCATGTTGTGTGTGCATGCATGGGCACAGATGCACAGCATTTGCATTACCTAGTCAATTGTAATGGGACAACAAAGTTAAGAAGGTAATAAAACAGGTGTTTGTCCTTGCAAATGAAAGTAGAGCCATATTGTTTGGATAATGCATGGCACATGAAGAGATAACTAGGTTTCTACTGCTATTAAAAATCACATTATGTGGGGAAATTATGGAACGGTTGAAACATTTTTTTGCCATAAAATTCCATTTCAGCTCCCCCCAATATATTCTAAAATGAGAGAGTTGAGCACAATTCCAGCTATTTCACTCATTGCTAATGCCATTTTGAATAACCAAGGCAAAGTATGATATAGTCACACTTCAGTGACCAGATGCTCTACTGATTTCAGCCATCCCAGAACACCTGCTTTTATGCTCTCTTCAGTCTGTCATTCAAAGTAGCCTTGAGCAAAAATTTGGCTTAGGTTTTAGTTTTAGCTTGGCAGTTCTCCAGAACATGGCACAGCACACTGTGTTTCTGGGGGGAAAATCACCACTAAATAGAATGCCAGTTAAGGGAGGCTGTTTTGTAGAGATTTGGAGTTGTCAGGGTTGAAGCCTGAAGGGACAGGGATTATCATTTCTTTCAGTTAGAGGAAGGAGCTACTTTGAGTGTGCATGTGCGCTCACACACGCGCGCGCACACACACACACACACACACACACACCCTTCTCAACCTTTCCTAATCAATCACTATACTTCCTGTACTGGGCAGCATATAGCTGATGCTCACCCATAACAAACCTCATTATATATTTTGTAGCTTTTATCACATGAGAATCCATAGTTTCATTTCACAGGACATGGATGAGTTGATGCAATGCCTCATTTCCCTAAAAAGAAAAAAGAAAGAAAGTGTGTGGCATGCAACACTATACTGCAATCCTAGTTTATAGGGATTTAGGCTGCGATCCTAAATATACTTACTGGGGAGTAATAATATTCGTGTTGGAATTGGTCACAGATGTCTTGGTTACAAGTGAGCCCCTGGTGGCACAGTGGTAAAACTGCCACCCTGTAACCAGAAGGTTGCAAGTTTGATCCTGACCAAGGGCTCAAGGTTGACTCAGCCTTCCATCCTTCCGAGGTCGGTAAAATGAGTACCCAGAATGTTGGGGGCAATATGCTAAATCATTGTAAACCGCTTAGAGAGCTTCCAGCTATAGAGCGGTATATAAATGTAAGTGCTATTGCTATTGCTACTGCTTTATGTGCAACTGCTATTGAAAAGCATTCAGAAACTTCAGCTGGTACAAAACGCAGCAGTAGAAGTTCTGACAAGAACCAGTATTTTCAACCATGAGGTACTCCATTCCAGCTTCACTGACTCATAGACCATTTCCAGCTCAGTTGAAAGCTTGTTATTACAGAAATCCCTCATCAACCACTAGGGTCCCACTCTGGCAAAACTTCACCATTGGCAAAGTTGCAGCTGGCAAGGCATTAAAGTCTATGGGAAACAGAGAGTTAGGGGAACCATAGCCACAAAAAGACCTGAAAATAAAAGACAGCATTAAAAAAATTGCTTAAAAAATCACCAAAAATCCTGTAATATCATCAAGAGCCACCAAGGAGAATGAGCAATCGAACCTCTGGAAATCTTTTGAACCTGCCTCAAAATCACTCAAATGCATTTTTAACTTGGCAAGGGACAGCAAGGTCAGTAAGGGTCACCAAGAGGAATGAGCAGAACAAACTTCTGAACCCCCCAAAATTGCTGGGAACCCCCCATCACTAAAAAGCCTCACCAACTGTGGATACTCAGGTCACAGTTGGCAAGACCTGCACAATTTCCCATTCATATATACTTAAAACCTCAGCTGGTAAAACTGTGGTTGGCAAAGGATGACTGTACCTTTAACACAATTTAGGAGAGGATACTTAGGACCATCACCTCCTCCCTGTAGCACCACTGATGAGGAGACCCATTTGAATCTGTCTGTTCTCTGACAAATGAGGTCTGTTTGCTTTCTCTACTAGTACTTGAGATGGAGTTGCTGAGAATGTAGGAAAGGGCCTCCTCCATTGTGGTGTCTAGATTGTTGATTACTGTGTCCAAAGAGCTCGGTCTGCTTTCCACTCTGATGCTATTCTAGTGTTTCTAGGAGATTTTTTCGTTCCAGCCAGAGCCAGCCGAAAGGTGGCCTGTGTCCTGCCCCGCCAGTGATGCTACATGCATGTCCTCCCAATATGATTTCCAGCCAGCATTTGCTGGACGTATTTATTTCACTGGAGGGAGAGAAAGGGAAATAACCCCAGCCAGGCAGCAAATGCTGGCTGGAAATGAGCACAGGAGAGCTTGAATGGGGTATCCTGAGCCCTGGCCATGCCCCTGTGAGCATGATGTCACACACCAAGGGTATGTGGCCCAGGCTCAGGATAGTCTGTGCAAGCTCTCCCAAGTTCATTTGCAGCCAGCGTTTGCTCCCTGGCTGGGTTTATTTCTCTTTCTCCCTCCAGCGAGTGAGAGAAAGGGAAGTAAGTATACCCAGCCAGCAAACACTGGCTGGAAATGCAATTGGGAGGGCTGGGACTTGCCCTCCAGAGATCAGGCCACTCCCTCTTTGTGCATGACATCACATGCAAGGAGGGCACCGGCAGCCCTTTCCATTGGTGGCCCAGGTTCCTTGAACCCTGTTGTGCAATGGCGGCTCTGCCCCTGTTTTCAGCAGGCTTTCAAGCTGACAAGAGTTTGATTATGCTTAGCTGTCTTATTGTTAAAAATTGTTATCTGCTGGTCCTGTCTGTGTTTCATCTGACTTGTGTTATGTCATCCCTTTTTAAACTATTTTGACATGGCAAACCTGGATTCAAATGCTTAAATAAATAAATGATCAATAAACAAGGGAGGTAAGAATAAGAAGTAATGCAACAAACTGCAACAGAGAGAACCAGAATGTTATTAAATGGGAGCGTCAAATGGAAATATTATGATGCTCAATAGAATTAGGTAGTTGACTAAAACAGGGATCATGTGACTGGACTCTTATTTCTCCAAAAAATAATAGCAGTGAGGGCCTGAATTGGGGGAAGTGGATTAATCATCCATTGATCCTCACACCAATCCTCCAAGTTTAATATCTCAAAGAATGTGCCTATAAGCTACACCCTCCATTGCTAATCACAGCTTGGGTGAGGGCAAATTAAGAGGAGCAGAATCAAAAGGTCAACTCATCTCTTGCACCATGGCCCTAATTCAAATCATCCCCCTCCATTGCTGCCTTTTTAAAAAACATAGCGAGCTTCAATCATGTTATGTAGAGTTTGTATGTAATCAGTAGTATCTAGTACTGCAATTATAATCAACAAGTTTTTTTAAAAAAGAATACCAGAACAGTTAATGTCCGTAAGCTTTTGTGAGACTAGGGATCATAAATTCATAAAAGGAACTAAAGACCATGGGATGTAAAATTAAAATAAATAATTTACCCTTCCTATATGTTAAGTGATTATAGAAGTATATTTTTCTGGAAATATAGAAAATAATGATGATGACATCTCTGATGCTATTAAATAAATGTTAAAACGTCACCACAAATTTAGGAACAGCATACAACTTCTAAAATGAAAAGGTGGAGAGTGAAAAATCTTGTGAACATTACAATAGTTTGGTCATGAACCTAATTAAATGGTATTAGAAAGAGTTTTCTCAGGGCTTATCCACATATGACTATAATTTCCATTCTATAGATGACTAATTTCCATTCTACATCAGGAAATGAAGATAAATTCTTATGTAAAAACATGGTGCATTTGTTGCACATTCAGATAAAATTTTAGATAGGTAAGGTAACTTACTGATATAAGTTATTGGTTTAGAAGCTGAGCATATGCCTTGCTAAGATAATAGGTCTGTTCACACAATAATCAAAGTCAGGGTAGGAGGCATTCTACCCTGGTTTGCATTTTTTGTGAACTCACAAAAATCCCTCCAACCCAGGCTGCTTGAAGCAGTGTAGCCCAGCTTTTGTACCCTGCTCTTAATCAAGGTAGGAGGAGAGAAGGGCTCCCCTACCTTGCTTGTATGGCCATATAGCTCCACTTACCTCATCTATCCAGCCACTGGGATCTAGCTGGCCGGGAAACAATAGAGAGGTACAGAGACTGCCATCCATGGATGTGCCATTCTGCCAAGCACACTCTATGATCCTGTAGCTTCAGCCACTTCAGCAGGGCCAAACCCATCTCTTGCTCCTTTGTGGCCAGTCAGAGGACAGCAGCTGATATAATGAGGCTTTCCAGTCAAAGCATGCTGGGAAGGCTTGCTACGACTTCAGAGAATTTTCCATGCTCCCAGCTCCCAGTTTCATCAATGGATGCCTTGTCTGTCTAAATCTTGTGTTTCCTGGTTTCATGAACCATTTAATTAGGTTCATGACAGAGGTTCTGATGGTCTGCTGTTACTGGAGTAGGAGCTCTCTAACCCTCCAACCCATGAGCAAATGGTCACATGAACAAGCCTAATATTTATTCAGCAATTTTATGCAATTTTGACTTTATATATTATTATTTATTTATTTATTATTATTTATTATTAAAACTTTTATAGCGCCCTTCCAAAAGGCTCAGGGCAATTTACATTAAAACACCATTAAAATCAATTAATCATTAAAACAAAAATTATAAAACATAAAACAATAATTAACAATTAAAAACATCATATAGAGGAAGAACTGCTTCTTGTATCTCTTTCCTCTCATTTGTATCATACCTCTATCCAGTAAGGTTGAAACTGGTTTCTCAGCACAGATCTCCTTGCTTATTCCACTCAGTACAACAGGAGGAAAAATCTTGAGTCCAACATCTGGAGGTTGCATGTATCGGCCCTGCACCACCCATGTTGTGATTAGAATTGTCTGTCTTTTGGTAGAGAGAGAGAGAGAGAATCCTGGCACTCCAGATTTTTTCCAGTCCACCTCAAACAAATTTGTTAGTGTTTTAGCCTACTTTCCAATAGGCTTATAAGATAACCCAGCATTCTGTGTGAGTGTCCATCCCTGAGTCTGTGTATGTGTCCCCACTATCAGCTTCAAAATGTCTGGACCAATATGAACCATATCAGGTACAGTTCTATGGACACATAGGGAAGCCTCAACGGCATAGTTTATGATGATGTCATCCACCCCAATTCAAGGTGGCAGATGCATAACCCTTTGAGGGCAATTGGGCTAACTTGTGAACTGCCTAACCAATTTGAACCAAATTTGCTACAGCTGTAGGGACACATAGGGACAGCTCAATGGTGTAGTTTGTGATGATGTCATTCACTATGATTTAAGATAACAGACAGATGAGTGTTTGAGGCACAATTATGCTAACGTGTGTCCCACCTAACTAATTTGAACCAAATTTGCTACAGCTGTAGGGACACAGGCATGGCTCAAGGGCGTAGTTTGTAAGGGTACAGTTGTAGCTACACATAGGGCCACCTCAGATGCACAGTTTATGATGATATTATCCTCCCCAATTCAAGGTGGTGGATGCATGAACATGTGAGGTGCAAGTGGGCTCACTTGTGAACTGCCTAACCAATCTGGACCAAATTTAGTCCGGTTGTAGGGATAGTGAAAGGAAAGTAGGCAGATTACATTTTTTACATTTTTACATTTGTGTGGTGATAACTCCTAGAGGTGAGACATAGAAGAGGGAGCCTGTCATGGGCACTAAAATGTCTATCTGTGAACTGGAAACTATACAATGGGGATATGTTCCTTCTATGCTTATGCAGACCCAAGATTATATGACATGAGCATATATTCATAAGTGCTTCCACTACTGTGTTCTACTAACCATCAAGAATGAAAAAGGATAGATTCCATCCCCTTGTCAGTGCCTGTGAATGGGGCCCAGTTTTATTTTGAATCAGTGTGGACACCAAAGAATGGTAATTATCAGCAGATACATTAATGCAGATGGAATAATGTACATGTGGCCACATCTTTTCCTGACTTTTTTCTTCTTCGGGACTCTAGATCTGCACTTTCTTACTAATAATATGGGGAAAGGGGTTATACTTTATTCTACCAATCATTTGGGTTGAAAGCTTCAGAGTTATTTAACATTATTTCACATCATATTTTCATTAAGATGCAGCTGATCCTTGTCAGTATTCTCTGTTCTGACATATACTGTAAGTACCAGAGCAACAAAGAAGAAAATAGCTTTTTATAAAATTTGTCTCAAAGAACTGGTTTCAGTTCATTGGGCCAGTTCTTTTCCTGGTGTAAGAATTCCCCACCCACCCACCCACCCTTTTACTGACTACTACAGGATTGAAATTGGTCCACTTTAATTTCCACACAGCCAAAAATTCTTTTAGTGAAAATGTATAGTAACTGCAGTTATGGTCTCACAGCAGTGAATCCAATCTATGATAAACTTACTGTAGGATATAATTGAAATGAAGCATTATACTCCCACATATTTGGCTGTTATTATGAAGGTGCCTATATTCTAGACTAATCATGATGAGGTGGGGGGGGAAGATATAATTCTTAGAGGTAGGAAGGCATGCAGTGAAACCGTGCTGTCTCATTTCCATTTTCCTGAAAGGATATTTGGCCTGAGTCCCCTGTTTCTGAAGCAATATTGAAATGATTACATTCAATCATTTAAGAAATAATTTATTACTTAGCAGACCCAACATGTCATCATTAAGTAATAGGAGAATTGGCATCGCCTGATGCATTTATCCAAACATATTCTATTCCCTAACACTATGCCACACAACTTATCACATTTCAGATAGCATACCTCACTAACTCCAACACAGTCAACACTGTTCTTTCATCCCACATACATTGTGTAGAGCACAGCTTCATAGAACACATTGAAGGTATGCTCTGTGAAGTGTAGGTGGGATCAAGATGTGAAAACATTGTGGGCTGTTTGTGAGAGAGAGTGAGGTTCATAATTTGGTTTCTGAGTAGTTGACATAGAAGCTAGTGCCTTGAAGCATTATTTCGATAGTTCCAGTTCAAGCTTGTAACACAGGACCTCTCCTCCACACACACCTTTCTCTTCTCCTTTTTTCTACTTTCACCATCCACAACAGGCTTTCTGTGTTTTGAAAAACAGGACAATTTTTGGGATGACTTTTAGCTTCTTTTATTTCCCTTTGTTTATATGCCTTCTTGTTTTTAGCTACCTAATTTGCATTTATAGCTACATGTAGAAATATGGCATGTATACCTATTTATGTCATGAAGAACAAAAGTCCTTCAAATGTTATTGCCTGAACCTGAGAGCAATACATTTTGGAGGCCAGAAGCTTGATTCATTAACTTACATCTGTTCTGGGCCTGTAAATCCTATCATTAGCGCTGGCTCCCCATATCCCTGATACTTTAATGTCTCTGTGATGGTGCTTGTCCTACTGCTTCTATACCCTGCTGGCTCTTCCTACTTGTGCATAAGAAATGTCATCAGGAACTCTGGAAGTCTGGAACCTGTAATCTGAGACAGAAAAATGTGACTCCCTATATGATAAGCTCTCTCAAGAATTATGTCCTAAAATTTCCTATGTAAGTGCTTCTTCACTGGCTAGCTCTTTTTTCCTTCTGAAACAACAACTTCTTGTTCAGGAGGTGTTCTATTCTATTTGCTTGTGATTGGTTCCAGAAAATCTTACAAGATCACTTATAAATACAGGAAAGTACAATTTATAAGCATCCTTGATTTAACCTTGTGGTAATTGACTTACAGCCCAGAACCAGGATCTTGGCCGGGCTTGGCATTGTTGGGCAACTGCCCATGGTTCTCAGAAGAGCCTGCTGCTGATTCTTGAATCTACTTCTGTGCCCACAGAACTTTCAGCAACTTTCCAGTTGCCCAGCCATATATGTCAAGGACCTTGAAATCCAGGCCTCTCTCCAAGAACATTAGGCCCAGACAAATGTCTGTTCTCTGTTCGCTGACAGCCAGAGTAAGAAAGCACTTGTGCAGTCTGGAGGATGGAATTTTCATTTATCTCCCATCTCTTGAAAATCTCCCTAAAGTCTGCATGACCTTCAGAGACATAGTTTTGAGAGTCACCATTGGCAATATAAAGAAGGGTAGACAAAATCATCCCTTCCCCAAAGTGCACACACATTGTTGCTATCCATGTGCTTTGTTAGTCTTGATGTTGGCCAGTATGTACATTTGCAAACAATATATCTGTCAGCATTACTGAAACAGCAGGGTATCGACTGAGCTCTGTGTGTAACTGTTCTTTTTCATACAGTTTATGTTGCCAACTTTAAGAACATCTATAATAAGAAATACTTTTCACAGTTATTATGGTTAAGTGATGCTATGATTTATATTAGGGTACCAATATCTCAAAAGCAGTAAGATATCTCAGCAGACATGATGAAATGAATATTATGAGTTGCAGAACCATTGACTCTGTTTCATCTTTCAGCCCTTTTTGTCCTTTCTCATTGTAAATGTGCACATTGATTAGTTGTTAAGGCTTTGCCCACTGCAATCTTCACAGCTGTTATTTCTGCAAATCACTAAGCAGGTGCCATCTTATGTAGCTGTGTTTATTTCTCCTACATTTTAGGTTCATCAGCAAACTGGATCAGACTTAACTTAGATGAATATCAGGTGGATACATAAACCAGGGAATTTTCTCCATTCCAACAGGCAAAAGTGCCACTGGAAGAAAAACCTAAGTCAATTTTAGAAAACGGAGAAAGTATAGTAATTGGTTCAATTGCCTTTGTTTCAGACACTGGTTTGAGATTATTTTTAATCTGTTCATTAACTTTATTAAGTTCCCAATTAAGAACATAAGAACATAAGAACAGCCCTCCTGGATCAGGCCCAAGGCCCATCTAGTCCAGCATCCTGTTTTGCACAGTGGCCCACTAGATGCCACTGGAAGCCACAGGCAGGAATTGAAGGCATGCCCTCTCTCCTGCTGTCACTCCCCTGCAACTGGTACTCAGAGGCCAGTTTATTTATTTATGCCTTGTATTCTTTTCTGGATTTTCCTGAAATTAATTGCAATTTATTAGTAATATGCACTATTGTTGTTTACACAAAACTTACAGTGAAGGGATATTGACAGACAGGTGAACCTCGTCACATATGGTCCCAACACCCGTGGCTTCACGTATCTGCAGTCAGGCAATGGAGATCCGACTTTGGTATATGCTGGTGCAAAAAGAGTTAAAATCCACATATTTATGGATGTCCTAGGTGTCCAGAAATGATCTTCAAAGTTATTTACAGCCACTATTTTGCTCAAAGAAGCCATTTTGTAGCGCTTAGTTTTTTTAAAAAGATCCCATGATTCTTTTGCAGGAAATTGGCAGAATCCAGAATTTTGGGGGGATTGCTGGACACCTGAACAACTGGGGTGCATAACTCAGTACTTTATTTCACTCATTTCTGCTTTTTATTGAGGGTTTTTTTAGCCACTTTCTGTTTTTGCTTGAGGAACCAAATCCCGCAATTGACATTAACTTAAGGTCTCCTTGTACATGGTTTTGTTATCCATGGAAATTGGTGGGAATGGAATCCCTGCAGATAACAAGGTCCACCTGTATATTTATCCTTTTCATATCCAGTGGTAGCATCATGGGAATGTCAACAGTTGCCCTTTCCATTTTATATTTCAAACAGAGATTTATACCCAGAACTGAGTATCTCTACTTTCATAAGTTTCAATTAGCTGATTAAATACCCATCATTGCAGTTGCCATCTTTTTATATATTCTTGTTCACAGCACACTGTTTCACCTTTCAGGTGCACCAAGATAATATAGCCTTTCTAGGAATAGTAATAAACGTACCTTACTCCTATGCAACGTATATGTGTAGCTCCATAGAGGCCAGTGTAAAAACATTCTAACTCCTACCAGTAGCAGCTGGTGCGGGTGCTGCTGGAGTAGCAGCGAGAGGCACCTTTAAGCAGGCCTCTCCTTAGGGCATGGCAAGCAGGGCAACTGCTCTTTTAACTCCCATTAGAATTAACTGGAAGGGGCCTCTGCACTGACTAATTATCCCCAGGCCCTGCACTCTGCCAGGGCTCTCTTAGAACAGCCCTGCCTTTAAGCATGGATTAGAAGGGGCTTACCTCCACTCTGGCAGCACCTGCAAGCTGTTCCAAGCTGCAGTGCACTGCCCAAGACTCCCTGTGGTCGGGGATCAGCTCCGCCCCTCACCTGGCCATTGGCAGGGGATCGGCTCAGTAGAAGCCAGGTGAGTGGTGGAGCCGATGCCGCACTGCAGGGAGTGCTGGGTGGTGCACTGTAGCTTAGAGCAGCTTGCAGGTGCTAGTGGAGTGGAGGTAAGCATCTTCTAATTTATGTTTAGAGGTGCCTCTTGCCACCGTCCCACTGCCCTGGAAGCGCCAGCCACTACTGACTCCTTCAAATTCCCAATACTTCGGTGACTTTATTTTCTATCCCCATCCCATAATGTATTTTACTAAGATTTACAGATTTAGTAACTAGTTACATCCACTTAAACCATGGAATAAACCACACTCTTTGCTTTCAGATGTTCATCTGTAACAACTCCAAACTGTATTCTGATCTCCATTCTTATCTGTTATATCACTCTTTTCTCCCTGATGGATTTAAAACATATACATGTTGATAGCTAAAAGTGTTCGTTTGAAAATTGGTGAACTAGGTTCTCAGCCCTTTTCCAATTATATCTTGTGAAGCAAAATCTCTAGAGCGTTTCAGTAAAATGTTCAGTAAAATTGTCTTTCATTATCACTCAGATTACATCATTCAACTTATTGACAACAATCTTGTAACTGGTGTGATTTTATGTAAGCTAACATTACTAGGAGGGCAGAAGCTTACACTCAAAGTGTAAGTTAAAGAAGTATAGTATACTCTAAAAATGGTAAAACCAAACTGCGGTCCGGCACTGGCGTGGGGGGGTACCTTTAAGAGCGGTGGGAAGGTTTACTTACCCCTCCCGCCGCTTTCCCGCTTGGCGCTGTAATATTCAAAGTAATTGGGGCGGCAGGACAACTCCCTGCCGCCCCTTCCCTGACGTTGCTTGCAAAAAAAACCCAGCAGTCCTTTGCGCACGCTCGTCTCTATGACGTGCGCGTGCGCAAAGGGCTGCTGGGTTTTTTTGCAAGCAATGTCGGGGAAGGGGCGGCAGGGAGTTCTCTTGCCGCCCCAATTACTTTGACGATTACGGCGCCAAGCGGGAAAGTGGCGGGAGGGGTAAGTAAACCCTCCCGCCACTCTTAAAGGTACCCCCCACCCCCAGACCAAACCACCCAGCTCCGGACCGGTCCGGAGGCTTTTTTAATGGCCTCCAGACCGGTCCGGGCCCATCCCTATTGTTCACAATACCTGTTTGTAAATCCAAGTCTTTATTTTGTACCGTTTGCACACTTCTCTGCCTTTCTCTTAGAAGCAGATATTACACAAAAGCTGATGCAGTAAGTTTTATTTCCAATAATATTTATTGTAAGTTAAAATATAATTGATATATTTATGAGGGTCTTGACAGATACGATTCGGCTTTTTAACTATAAAAGCTCTCATGCAACAAAATGCTTTTTCTGTTTTGTCATTTTAAGAGCTGGCCTCCCCATCCCCAGTGGCTGTCCTGACCCTGTTTACAGTACGTGTTGGGTAAAAACTATTGTGTTGCTGTCTGTCACAAAAATGAAGCATTAATTATTTTATTGGGGTATCTTCCTGCCCATAAACATTAAATAAAGGAGGTTAGGGTGTTCCATTTTATCTTCTGGAAAAGGCAGATAAACTGCCTTCAGAGAGCTTCTGAAGATGTTAAGTGTAACTATGAAGGGAACAATGTCTTCAGGAAATCTGAATCTGTTTTCAGCGGGAGGAAAGGAGGTCTCTGAGCATAGGCAGATTATATTCCATGGTGAGCCTGGCATCAGATTGGGGTGGCAATGTGGGTGAGGTGGACAGAAGCGTTAAGTGGAAAGAAGGTTGACATATTCTGGAGAATATGTGAGTGACTGCATGGAAAGAGTGCCTCTGAGCATGGGCAGAGTATACTCCATTCTGTCCTACTCTCTGCTGCCCCAGCCCCAGTGACCACTAGCCACCACTGGCCAGAGCAATATTGGATCCAATAACCTTCTCAGGTGGATCAATCAAATGGGTTCTTCATCCCTACAGAGGTGGTGGTTGTGGTCCATCCATAAGAATGGGGAAACAACATGAGTCCCCACCCACAGAACACCAACTTGATCAGAATAAAAGACCAAGTCAAGTGTGTGACCAGCAACATACATCAGTCCAGAGACCACCTGGGATGGGCCCATAGTAATTATGGTCACTATGAACTCCTGAGCTGCTCCTGACAACTCAGTCTGGACGACTCCAATGCCAACCTTGCAATCAGGATCATCAGCTCAGTTAGGGACTCCATTGATCAGGGTGATCTGTACACCAACAGTAGTCCCAATCTATCCTTCATCCCTAGGCTTAGGTACAGACACTCGATATGGGCCAATGCCCTGACAGGGATCCTGGTAAGGGAGACAGTGTCCTTATAGACCAGAGCCACACCCTCTCTCCACCCACATCCATTCACCTGCTCTATCACAGAGTATCCTGCTGGGAGAAGCTTGGACTAGACTGGATATAGGAACATAGGAAGCTGCCATATATTGAGTCAGATAATAGGTCCATCTAGTGCAGTATTGTCTGCACAGACTGGCAGTGGCTTCTCCAAAGTTGCAGGCAGAAATCTCTCTCAGCCCTATCTTGGATATGCCAGTGAGGGAACTTGAAACCTTCTGCTCTTCTCAGAGCAGCTCCATCCCCTAAAGGGAATATCTTACAGTGCTCACACATCAAGTCTCTCATTCATATGTAGCCAGGGCAGACCCTGCTTCGCTAAGGGGACACGTTGTGCTTGCTACCACAAGACCAGCTCTCCTCTGCTGTTCACTAGCCACTAGCCTTCCCCGACCAGGTCTCTGTAATGCATAGCAGGTCAGCTCCTTCATGCAAAATCAAATCATGGATGATCTCTGGTTTCTTTTGGACTGACCTGGCATTACAAAGTAGGAAGGCGAGGCTTGTGGGAAATTGCACCGCTCTCCCAAAGAGCTGATAGGCCAGCTGGAAGGGGAAACAGCTATTAATTTTCTAATTTCCCTTCCCCTGTTAACCTACCAATGTCATGTTTTCTTCAATTTCCCACCCCCACTGGAATGGACATCCCAGAGTTACACCCCCATCTCCTAATTCTAGACAACCCAAAACACATATCTGTACCAGCCTCAACCAATAATAAGCCAGCAATATACAGCTATCAGAAGGTCCAGTCCTCAGTCCCACCACTGAAAGCTTCCACCAAAGGCCAGCCCCCTTTGCCCTACTGGTGAGCTGTACTGGCAGCTGTGCTAGAAGCTGCACCCCCCCCCCCGTTTTGCTCTCCTTTAGAAGGGCCAAATGTTAGGTGGGGGGAGGAGAATCCCACTAGGTGACTTTCATTCACCCTATGAGGCAGAGCTGGCCCAAGTACTGAATGTTAGAGCAATTAGGAAGAGCACAGCAACCAATAAGCTGCCAGGAGGAAGGCCGGGAGATACCTGCCTTCAGTTACAGCTTAGACTGCTCTTCCAGCCCAGAAGGGGGGATAGGGAAGCTAGATAGATTAAACATGTACCTCCCAGTATCTCCTTCAAGTTGCCTTCTCTTAATATAATAAATAATTACAATAAATTATTACACAATAAAATCCATCAAAGACATGAGAAAATGAGCTTGCCTGGTGCCTAAAAGATAGGTAAGGCCCTTCATATGATTTATATTTACTCTTTAAGTAAATATAATGTTGTTAGTTATATAATCCAGTAAATGGACATGAATGAGTCTATGTAAGATTGTTCTTGAATTTTATTTTACTGAACAAAGCAAAATGTTACCATATTGGTCAAGAGAAATGAGAGAATCTGACTTTAACACATAAGGTGCTCAGAAATGTTCGTGCCATTTCCACTATTGCTAAGATTATATGGGTTACTTAGTAATAAGGAAAGAAATGAGACCAGGGGGTAGTTCAACTGAACTTTATTAATCAGATGTCATTATACAGAGAAACTGGATTTCTGAGATGCATTGAGCTGGCAGAAAAGAATTTATTTGGATGGGACCATTTCCTCGGGGTTAGAGCAACTGCTATACAGAAACTGAGTAATAAAGAATTCTGGAGTCCAAAATTTAACATTTTAATTTCCATATGTCCAAATTATGTGGTTGGCACTTTTGATCAATGGGAGATATTAATTACATATAGGAGCAATATGAACTGGACAAAGATGAACCTTTTTTAGTAGTGGCTTTTTAAAGTTTCGTCCTCCTTAGAAGGAGGAAAGCACTGTTCCTATTCAGCCCAGCATAATGTTCCTCTCTGTGGCTATTTGCTTATTTCTTTCTTGTTTCTTTTTAAGACTGTCCTTTGGGGACAGGGAATAATTTTTTCTTGCCTTTTGCTATGTAAATCACTTTGAGAAGAGTTGTAGTTGAAAAGTGGTATCGAAATATTTCATTAATAATAATAAATATATCTTTACCTATCAGAAATTTTGTGGGCTTCTCTTATAGAGCCAATTCAGATGATAGTTTTCCAGCCCACATAATTGAGAGGGAAATTAAGAGGCAAAAACACAGCCATCGTGAAACCTCTCAGGCATAGCCCAGTACTCTCCCAGAGCTAGTATTCAGAGCATATACAGATGGTAGTTTGGATAGTACATCCCCCACATGATAAAGGAACACACTGGGAGGACATACTGGGATGTCCCTAAAATACATCATGATATGCATGCTTTTGATATGCCGCCCTCCTGTTTAGGTGCTGGGGACACAATTATTGCCCAAGTTAGCCCATTGACAGGCTGTAATGAGGCAAAAAAACCCAAAACCCACTTTTTAACTTATTTGATAAACATAAGAAAGTGTTTAGTATGGCTGTGCAATCATTTAAGTCCAATAGGAATAGCAGACCAATATGCCCACTATTGGGCATTGTGGAAGGATTTCCTGTAGGACAGCAGGGAGCCCCAATATTTTTCGAAATATTTATTTATTCATTCATTCATTTATTTAACACATTTATATGCCACCCACTATCAAAGTCTCTAGGTGGCAAACTAACCAAAATATGTAACACATTTAAAATTTATATAAAATTTAAATGTAAAACAATCAGTAAAATTGAACTAAAAATATCAGCTAAAACTTCAACTTAAAAGTAGGAATTTTGGCTCAAAATCTCTGCTATCTTATCAGAAATCCTTCTACTTCCAGTTGTAATATTGGAACAAAACCAGCCTGGTGGCTTGGAGAGACATTCTCTCCAAGCTGGCTCCTGGCTGTTTTTTTTAAGAACTGTATCTCTGAAATTGGGATAAGTGGGTGCTTCCAGAGGGGTGTGTGTGTGTCCAGTTTCTTCCTGGTGGGTTAGTTTGCTTCTGCTCCCAATTTTGGAGTGCAGCGAAAAAGCTTCCTGTTAGGTTAGCTTGCCCCCACTCCCAATTTCAGAGTGCAGTCCTTAAACTCCAGGTCAAGAGCTGGTTTGGAGAGAAAGTCCTGTAGAGATGGATGGCAACACCCCAGAGAGCACCCACTGACCCAGTGGGTGCTTCCTGGTGGGTTACCTTGGCCCCTTTCACCCTCCAGTTTCCAGTACTTTAAATCCAGGTCTGGACTCTGGAGCCAACTTGGAGAGACTTTCTATCTTGTGGTTTGGTTTGAATTTGAATCAAATTAGAAGTTGTGGTTTGGTTTGAATTTGAATCAAATTAGAAACAAACCACATGCAAGTGAACCAGATTGGTTGAAATGACCAACTGGTCCAGTCTGTTTGACTGAACCTGTTCAGCGGTTTGGCTATGTTTGTAAAGAGGAATCCAATGAGGGTTACCCTTTAGGAGTAAAAGGGTGGGGAAATCTAGGGAAAAGGAGCAGCAGGGGAGCAGTGTTCCCTCTGAGGCATGTGTGCACACTTACAAGTTTTTTGATGTCCACTTAGTTTATTTTAGATTCCACTCAGGTTTAATCAGAAAGGTTCCACTCTGAATGCATGTGCGCACACACTGCCTTGATACTGCCACCCAGAACAAAATGGGGGTGGGCAAGAAACATAATGTAAAGTATTCCTTACCAGTGGGCATGGCTGCTGGTGCCACCACTTGTCCCTTCCCTGGCACTGCCCAAGCATGCAGAGGTCTGTATTTACCAAGCCGCCCATGCGGCATTTGTGTTGCCTCCATGCATGTGTGGAGACAACATAAATGGCCTCCAGGCATGTGCAGAGGCCACAACTGTGCCAGCGCAGCATGGACAGCTTGATAAATATGGACCTCCGTGCACTTGGACAGCGCCAGGGATGGGGCAAGTGTTGGTGCCGGCTGCAGCATCAGCCAGTAAGGAGTACTTTATATTATTTTTCTTGCCATCCCACAGCTCCCCTTGATGTAGAACTGGTCTGCTCAAACTGAGCTTGGTTCAGTTCAATTATGGCCCAAACAGATCCGTTTCATCTGTGACTGAACCACCAAACTGGCCCAGTTTGTTACAAACCATTGTTACATTGAACGGTTCATGCACACCCCTAATATAAACCCAATATTAATTTGGATTACAGGGAATGAATCTCTGTTTCCCAGTTGTTTATACTGTAAATTAACCACAGTTCCCAGTGTGTGACCTAGCAAAAACTCAGCACCATGCAAAGTAGTATATAAAAAGTCTCAATTGAAATTATTGAAATCAGGATGGTACTCAAAGCAGAAAGCACCAAAGCAAGCAAAATGTCTTCCTACAAATAAATTATCTTGAATTAGTTCCAGATATTTATAAAATCCAGATGAGTTAGGTTGTGTAAAATTGTCAAGATGCCCATTTACACTGAATGTACCGGTTGTTTTGAATTAGGACTCATTCAAACAGCTCCCTTTACCATTTTAGCTGGCTCATTCATGTGGCAAAAATGAGCCCTGTCTGGTAGTCTGAAAGGCTTGGAAATCTTTGGAAGTTTTTGGAGGGGGCTGCTTAGCAATTTTGATGGAAGAATAGTTTCACCATGCCTGTGAGAAGTAATATTATACATTATTTTAAAAACAGTTTCTCTTGTTGGAAATGTCATCATACATATGCAGATATTTTCCACTTATGGTGTTCATGTACTGGGGTAAAAAATCATCAGGGGCATAATGCAGATAGGTTATCTATATTATTAATTCTCCAAGATGGGCCATGTGTGGGGAGGTGGTAGAAAGGAGGCGATTGGCTGACAGAGTTTGCAAGCAGAAGCACCTGATTGGGCAGTGGGGATTTCATATGCAGATAGCGGGGAGGAGCCTGTGGCACTGTGGTGATTGGGCAGTGGGGATTTCTATGCAGATAAGGAGGAGGAGCCTGTGATGGTTAAGGACTAAGGTCAGTTGGAATGCAACTGTTACTGGTCGGAAGATGTTCTTGATTGTAGAGGAGAGGGATCTATATATATAAAAGGATAGCACGCAGGGGTCTGCAAAAAGATGGGTTGTGAGGGAGGAAAGAGGCCCTTCAGGAGGAAGAGAATGCAGTTGTGTGAATTAAATGAGGAAACAAAATGAACAAAATCTGTTAACTCAGGGAGGGAGGGAGAGAGAGAGAAAACATGAAGGGAGGTGGGAGAAAGAGTGAAGAGAGAGAAAGAGAGGAAAAGAAGGGAGGGGAAAGAGCAACAGAAGGAAGGGCAAGGGACGGGTCTGAGCCTGTCAACAGCCTGAGGGGAGTGAGCGGCCATGGCAGCACTAGCAGCAAAGAAGGGACCAGTCAACCACTGCTGCTGTTTGGGGCTACCGAGGCCATTGTCAGAGGGAGGCAGGCAGGCAAGGGATGGGCCCAGGCCTGTCAGCGGCCTGAGGGGAATGACTGGACATGGTGGTTGTGGCAGCAAGGAACGGCCCGGTCAACCACTTCTGCTGCTCCTGGAGGGAGGAGTAGGAGCGGGGTTCAGGTGAGGGTGGGGAGGTCTCTGGGGATAGGGGGCTGCAGCATGGTCAATAGGCAGCAGCAATGCTGCAGCCACAACCAAGAAGGGTGAGAGGGGTGGATTCAACGGGATGAAGGAGGAGCAGGAGTGCAGCTCAGGGGAGGATGGGGAGATCTCTGAGGTGAGGGGAGCAATTAAGTAGTAACACGCAGATGCTCTAGAGCGTGCAAGAGTTCCAGCATTGAAGCAGAGAGAAATAATGGCGGCAGTCAGGATGCAGAGATGGAGGGCCAGCAATTAAGTAGTAACGTGCAGATGCTCTAGAGCGCGCAAGAGTTCCAGCATATGGGGCATATGGCGGTCAAAGCCCTACCAGCCAGGAGGAGGAGGTGGGAGGCGGCAGCAGGATGGCCTGGCCCTGGCCCACCCACTGGGGAGAGCTGCAGGGGGAAAGATCTGTGGGGGCAGAGAGCAGCGGGGGGAGGTAGGGAGCAAGCAAGCTGCGGGGGAGAGGGAAAGCAAGAGAGCTGTGAGGGAGAACGAGCGAGAGCGCAGCGGGGAAGCGAGTGAGAGTGCTGCGGGGGGCGAGCGAGCAAGCTGCAGGGGGTGAGCAAGCGAGCTGCGGAGGGAGAGAGCGAGCGAGTTGCAGGGGAAAGTGAGTGAGCGAGAGTGCTGTGGGGGAAGTGAGCAAGTGCTCTGCGGGGGTATCGAGCGAGCGAGAGCGCTGCGGGTGAGAGTGAAAGAGTGCTGTGGGGGAGAGTGAGCGAGAGCACTGCAGGGGGGAGAGTGAGCAAGAGCACTGCGGGAGGAGAACGAGCAAGAGCACAGCGGGGGAGAGCGAGCAAGAGCACTGTGGCAGGAGAGAGCAAGCGAGCTGCGGGGGGAGAGAGAGAGTGAGCAAGCTGCGGGGTGAGAGAGCGAGCGAGAGCACTGTGGCGGGAGAGCTAGCAAGAGAGCTGTGGGGGGATGCCACAGGCTCAGTGCACAACTGCACAGATGCTCTGTGCAGCGTCAGCTAGTTTCATATATTTTATACAGTGGGTAATAAGGTTAATTTGTTCCTTAATAATGTTGTTAAATAGATTAGATAAGCAACTTCAGTCACCTTAAAAATTACTTATATAGAATTGTTTAGTGGTAGAAAATATAGTTGGAGCGAGACATTAGGAAATATCTATCTTCCTACCCATAAATGAATAAATAAATTTCTGCTGGAGGTGTTAGAAATCACAGAACCATAAATTAAAAGACATAGAATAAAGATATGTTTCCACAGACAGAGATTGGAATACTCTTCTTTATTTTAGTGGATAAAAATATATTCAGTGATTATGAGTTTTATTTGGTTGTCTTCTTTTTTGTGGTTTTATTGTTGTTTGTTTATCTTATTTATTGTTTATCTTATTAATATATGGCATGCATTATCATTCCAATTAGACTCCCATTATGCTAAACATTGTGGATTTGACATGTGACAATAGAATGTACTGTGGTTTGATATTAAGCATCATTAAAAGTATGATCTGCTTTGGCTACATATTAGGACTCAAGCCCAAAGCAGAAACTTTCAGATGACCCCAGCCCATCCACCCCAATGAAGACCAAGAACTTACAATCCAAAGGCTTTGGGCAAGGTCTACCCAGAAGTTCTCTACTACAAGCTCAACTGAAATGAATTGCATTGTTCTATACATCTCAACAGGGATTAACCAGGAACAGTTCCCTATGGATTTGTCCATTTATCATTACACTAAACAAAAATGCTGCTTATTTTTTGTAAGAGAACCACTCTTCTCTGCTTTGCAATATTGGTTTGGGGTTTTTTTTTGGTATTAGAATCATAAACAACGATTGGGTGTGTGCACATACGCATGTGTGTGTTTTAAATGCACATAACAGTAGAGGTTCATATTTGCTAGTAAGTCAATCTTTCTTCCAGACATCAAGAGATGACCTCTTAAGACCTAAAGATTTATCAAGTCAGCAGTTTATTCCCTTAGGCCACTGTCTTCAGCCTCTTCCCCTTCTAGTCACGTCTACTGAAGGACTTTGCAAGCCCCCACGAGGAAATGGACTAATCTACTTCTTTCTAAAGAACAAGGATGATTCCTTTACTGACTGCACTTTGTCTGTGAGATCAGAAGGCTAATAAAGAAAGAAGACTTCATCGGTTTGTGAGAGATTCTGGTAATGTAAGCACTATAATGGATACAAAGTTAGTATGCTGTCATCAGGTTAGAGAGTATTGTTCTCTAACACTAGACATAAATGAAATATTACTAGGCAACAACATGCATATATGTATTTCAGTTTTCAGAATGTTATTCTTATTAATTTGATCTAAGAAAATTGTATTGAATTGATATAAAAAGTCAGAAATATTATCTTTCACATAACTGAAACATTTAAAAAATATCATTAAACATTCTATATATACATTCTATTTGAATCAACCTTCCTTTTTCAATAATCCAACAGATGCAATCTGAAACATTAAATAGGGTGATTTCTGTGTATCTTTGTAGATGTTGCGTGTAAGAAATTGACTGTTTCTGTGTTACATTTTTTGTACAGAGCTACATTGTTTTAAAAAGGAACAATGTGGTAAGAATGAAAATCAATGGCCATTATATAATAAATAACAATAAAAGATAAACATGGTGCAGGATTTACATCTGTCAAGTAACACCTTAGCAATACAGCCCCTCCGACTGGATACCCAAATAGATACTCAACAATGCCCTCTTCTCCCCTCACCTCTAATTAGCAAAAGAGTCAAGCCATATTTGGACATTGTGTACAGATGTTATAAACTCACATATTTTTGTGTGTGGATAACTGTACCTACATTGATTTCAAAAGTGAGCCTGGGTACAGGCACCTCAAATGCATGCTACAGATAGGAATTGTACTGCCACACCTTTGTTCAACATAATATATGAACAGAGCTTAAATCTCCAGGTCCCAACACACCAGTTTCTAGACTGCAGTGTATGTGTACACTGATTCAATTCCTTTCATACAAAATATTCACCATGGCAATATGATGATGAGTGAAATCATCCACTGTTATTTACTTACAATCAAAAACAGTCTGAAAAAAGAACACTCTGAAAAAAGTGCCCAGACTGGATGCCCAGATTAGAGCAAGTTAAAAAATAGAGATAAATCCTAGAGGTGAGTAGTTGCATTGATTGATTGATTGACTAAGTGCTATCAAGTCGGTGTTGACTCTTAGCAACCACATAGATTGTGGTTGTGTGAATAAACTTGTGTGAATAACCTTGATATATAGCTCCTGTTTCAGTTCTTGCCAACCTTTGGAACAATTTAGGCCCAAAGCCTCTCTAGCAAGGCCAGAAGCTACTTTTTGCATTTCTTATGCAACTACTCTAGGATCATGCAACATAGATTAGAGCCCTACATGGAAAGGGAAACGCCGGATGTTTAAGCTGGTTTCCGAAAAGGCCGAGGAACAAGAGACATCATTGCTGATGCACGCTGGATAATTGAGAAAGCCAAAGAATACCAGAAAAAAGTCAATATATGCTTTATTGACTACAGAAAAGCCTTCAGTTGTGTTGACCATGTCAAGTTGTGGAATATCCTTAGGAAAATGGGCACCCCAGAACACCTCATTGTTCTCCTGTGAAACCTATACACAGGACAGGAAGCTACAGTCAAGACGGAACATGATGGAGCTATATAAGCGGAAAGAGGAGCTATATATCAAGGTTATTCACACAACCGTTGAGTGAGCAGGAGGGGGGGAGGCAGGATTGTACCTGCCTTACTCTCAGATGATCTCTACTGTTCTTCTGGCCACACGGCTCAGGCACGAGTGGCTCTCCCAGGAGCCACATGGCTATCTGGAGGCCAGGAAAATGCATCCCAGATATTCCTAAGTACACCATGTGAGGAGCCTGCAGCCTTTGCTGACACACGACTGGGGACTTAGGTAGAATGATGCACTCGCACCCTTGTATCCAGGTTAAAGCCAAGGGAAAATTCCTGGACTACCCAGAGAGTATTCCTGGGCTACACTGGGATTGGTGCTTTACATGAGCAGCCCTGCCCAGGTAGGGCTGCCTAACCTGGGTAGGGCTGCTCGTGTGAATGTCCTTAAAGCCTGTTTATGGTTTGCTCTGCTTTAATCATTGCCACATTGAGATTGCATCAGTGGCTGCTGTGCCAGAATGGGCCACAGAATGGCCAAGACTGACATGAATTTGGGGTGGTATAGAAATTTGCTAAATAAATAATTATTAAAAGGAATTGTTAGTGGGAGGAATTGTGAGTGGGAGCAGTGGAATTGTGAGTGGGAGCAGTGGAACAGGTAGAGTTCAGAGCTATGGCAGAGCTGCCTCTGGCTTTCATGAGTATCTGATTCTGGCATGCACAAAACTCTGCTTTTAGAAAATCATTTCCTCGCCAAGTAGACCTGTAGATAAAGTTTTATCTTCTTGATGAAAAGCCAGGATCTGATCCTGGCATCAGTTCCTTAGGAACATGCTATGGCATGTGCTGATACTTCAGCTTCCCAGAACGGATCCAGGAAAAGCAGTTGCCTTTTTTAGATCTTGCCTAAGGGATTTCTTCTCTCTGGGGAGCAAAAGCACAGAATGAGCTCGTTGGTACATCTGGACAATGTGGGGGTGCAACATCCAATGGCAAGTTGCATTCAGGTGCACGTGGCAGGTGCCATGGCAACAGTAAGAGCATGATCCCAAAAGCAAAAGTGTGATCCAATATTTGAAGGTAGTTTATATAGGTGAAAACAGGCCTTGAGTCAAGGGGTAGTCCGGCAAACGGTCCCCTCCAGGAATTTCCTGATGATTTCAGGAGTTACTGTTCCTAATGAGGTGGAAATATCAGTTCTGATTAGGTTATGTCTGGGTGGTGTTCCATAACAAAGGATATTCAAAAAAGGAGATAGCTAGAATAATCAGCTAGGCAGAAGGAAAGAGAGGAGGGAACATCACACCCTCTGGCACAGACTCGCTCAATTCCGATAATGAGAGGGAAGAACAGTTGGGTAAAACTTGACTCAACCTTGGGAGCTTCTTGTCATTCTTTTCTATTTTGTTCCTTCTCACAGTGTTCAGGTGGGTCTGTTCTGTATTTCACCTGCTTATGCCAAAATGCAATCAGTGGGGGTATTTCCTTGGGCTTCTTTCAGGTCTTTTGCAAATGGCTGGGGCGGATGAAGCTTTTTTGCCTCCCACAGGCAAAACGGCTTTTGGCACCCTTTTGCCCTTTTATTAAAAAATGACACTTGCAAAGGCAATAGTAACTGTGGGGACGGGGGGGAAGTTTCCCCTTTTGCCCTCTAAAGAACACCGCTGCCAGTGGCACGATGGGGCACAGTGGTGCCTGCAGGGGAGGAGGGGCGAGGAGGGGGAAAGTTCCCCTTTTTACCTTTGAAAATGCCACAGCTGCACAAGAGATTTCATGCAGTCAATTGCGAGGAAGGGAGCTGGAAGGAGCTTGCCTTCCTCCCCCCATCCTTCCACACAGCTGTGGTTTCTGACCCCTGGAAATGACCCCCGACCTCTGCAAATGACCCCTGAACCACTGAAAATTGCCCCTGAACCCTCAAAATTACCCCAAAACCCTCAAAATAATCCCTGACCCCCAGAAATGACCCCTGACCTCCAGAAATGACCTCCTGACACCCAAAATTCCCCCCAAAAAAATTTTAAAAAACAAAAAACTCACCAAACCATTGATACTCAGGTCAGGGTCAGCAAGGGTGGTCACAATTTCCCAGTCGCAGATACGCAAATCCATGATTGGGAAAACCACAACTGATGAGGGATGACTGAATTAGCATTTTTATTTCCAACCCCCTTCCTATAATCCCTAGCATGGAAACTAAGGGAGCCCAGCCCAGTTTCGCTCATGAGCAGCAATGGGAGCTGTGTGGCTCCCAGTAGCAAGGCCGCCTAAATGCCCTCCCTTTTAAATGAGGCTAACAGAGCAAGAACTCTTGGGGGGAGGGGCAATGCTTCCCTTCACCTGATGCCCAAGCTGCTGGACCCCAATCATCCCCTCCCTGTCCTTTCTGTAGAGTTTATATCCATGAATAACCATGTCCCACTGGTTCTCACCATTCCATCAGGTTTCTGTTAGCAACCAAGCAGTCCAGCGTTTCCATCTCGGCTCACAGTCTTCTTGCATTGATATATAAACACCTATACACCAAGTCTCTTACCTAGTGTTGGCATATGCATTATTAACACAGGACTTGTAATTTGAAAAGTACTTCACAAATGCGGCATTTCTGCAGACAAGTGACATTTTTCACTATAATCCAATATTTTTAATATAAATGGAGAAATAAAGCTGAGATTCAGCCAAGGGCATCTAAAATTGCAGCTGAAGTTAGATTTGAACTTAGGTCTTCAAGCTGTGCATCCAGCACTGTTACAATTGTATCGCACTACATTCTAAACAAAGCTCACATACATAATATTACAGCAAACTAGTTGTAAAAATATTAGTATTAAATACAAATATGGAAATCTATGTAGCTAAAACTGCACTTAAAATCATGTTATTACTCCAACTACAATCAAACATAATTAATCAAATAATATTCAAAGCCAGAAAAGGTAGCTATGAATGCTGCATCTAAACACAGAACAATGTAAAAAGCTCTTTTATACAGTTAAATCTTTTATACGCTTTAAATCTGGCATACACTTCCTTAGAAAGCACATATTTTAGCTTAAGCATCTGACCAAAACATCTGTTATCTGTTCTTACATTCTAGACCTTAAAATCTCAATCCTTTCTAATGGATTCCTTTGATGTGTTTTACAATGTACAAGTAGCATTAAAGTAAACAGCAGCTGTTACTTAGTATTGGACTGCATGACTCCTTTTGTCCAAGGCTGCAAATCTTCTTTTTATTCCTAACAGAACATAAGGATGCTTCTATAATCTAATGTGCAAGGTTGCTAGGTAAGATTATGAAGTCCATGACCTCCAAGGCATCCTCGGAAATGCTACTTGTTCCACTTGCAGGGCCAATTATATGGACAGACAGGGACACATTGTAGTGTTGTAGCTCTGTATGCCAAAGACGGCAAAGATAGAATTCAACAAACTAGAAAACTGAGGAGACCAGAGTCCCTAAAAAATCACTGTGAGTGGTAATACATGAAATTTATTAATTTGTTACGGGAGACATATTATCACCATCCCGATCAAAATGCTGACGTTGGAAAAACAAATCAGTCATTCAAGGGGAAACAGTATTGTGATGATGGTGAGGTACATTCATATAGCTGAGGTACATTCATGTTCAGATCTTGAGAAACAGATCAGATTTCTGTTTGTCAAGATCTGTCAGAATGACTGTGCCTTAGAACAGTTGGTCATGGAACCAATCAGAGGGGACCTGGACCTGGCCCCAGAGGCGTAACGGGGGGAAACAGTGCCCAGGGCAAGCTCTGCCCCTGAAATTGCGCCCTCCCCCCGCCCCCCCCCCACATACCTGCGCCCTCCCTGGCCAGAGTGAGCGCGGCGGTGGCAGGCGGCGGCAGATCGCGCGTCGGTGGCGGGTGGCGGCAGGAGTGAGCGCGGCGGTGGTGGGCGGTGGCGGATCACCGAGTGCGGCGGTGGCGGGCGGCAGCAGATCACAGGTGTGCCTGTGCAGTTGGGAAGCGACGCCGGGCCAGATGGCAGGCCTCGGCGTCACTCTGCTGCACTCAGCGATCCGCCGCCGCCACACTCGGTGATCCGCCACCGCCTGCCGCCGCCGCACTCGGCGATCTGCCGCCGCCCACCACTGCCGCACTCGGCGATCCGCTGCCTCCCGCCACCACTGCGCTCACTCCCGCCGCCGCCCGCCACCAATGCGCAATCCGGGGGGGTTCAGGGGGCATGCCACTTTTTGATGCCCCCCCACATGACCCACCAGAGTGGCATGTGCCCTGCCTGTCCCCCATATCATTGCGCCCCTGCCTGGCCCTATACTTAACTGACCTAATGGCTCCCAGGACTTGATGCAGGATGTATGTTTTTGTACTGATAAGAGAACAGTGATCATAATGCTATCAAGTTCATAATGCTATCAAGTATAAGATTCTCTTATATTAAGCAGGGGGAGAGCAGCTGGCCCTATCCAAGCCCAGCACAGCATTCCTCCAGTGGCTGTTGCTGGTATCTGTCTTGTGTTTCTTTTTAGATTGTGAGCCCTTTTGGGACAAATGACCATCTTTTTAATGTATTTATTTTTCTATGTAAACCACTTTGAGAACTTTTGTTGAAGGGCGGTATATATAAATATTCATATGCAAGTGGGAAATTGCCAGCAAAGTACACTTGACTGCAGAAAAGAAAACGTTTCAAAATGAGAGACTAAAAAAAAAAAGAGTTGGAACAGAAAGTCAAGAGGGCCAAAATGTCTCCATAACATATGCAGCCTATTTAAAACTACAGTGACAGAAGTTTAACTAGAATATATGCCACAAAGTAGGTTTCTCTTGGGGAACCAAAGTGTCATTAATAAACCAGCTAGATATCTTGGTATAACAACTATTCCCAAGTATCGCAAAGCTCTAACATTCGCTCATCTCAATGTGCTTCAAACAGCAGTCCTAGAAGGGAGGTACAATAAAAGACCTTATGCTGAGAGACTTTGCCCCGTAACAGTGGGAGTATAGAAACCACTGCTATATTGTCATTTTTATAGGGATATCCATGATTACTATTATTTTACCCTTCATAAAAGTATTTCCGGGGCATTCAGATAATTTTTATCTAAATTTGCTTTTAGCTGATACACCTGATGAAATTTCTTTAAATGTTGCCAAGTTTTGTTCAATAGCTGGGAAAGTTTATTGGAAGCTGGTAGCTTCATAAGTTTAAATTTTTAGCTTGAGCGGTGGTGTTATTATTAGTTAAACCTCTAACTCTAACTGTATTATGGATTTAAAATGATTTCCCCCCTCTTGTTTCTCTCATTGGGATCTTGTATAATTTTGTTTTATGTTTGACTTTCTGCTTTCCAATCAGTGATTGAAACAAACAATTCATTCATTCATTCACAAAGTAGGAAAGGTACCACCAAGTTAAAGAGGATGCCAGCATAGTAATGAGTAGAAAGCTATAAAATGCAGGAAGTCTTCCTTCAGAAAATTGATGTCTTGCCCAAATGAAGTAAACAAAAGAGAACACAGAGTCATTAAAAGAAATAAAGCTACAATAAGAGATGTAAATTGAGGAGTCTATGGCTAAATCATCAAGATGGACAATGATAACTTCTTTAAAAAATCAGAAGCAGTAAGTACAAGGGAATAAAATGGATGCTTACGCAGGATATGGAGATTACAGGGAAAGTGAATATATCTGTCTTTACTACAGAAGATACATCACAGATACCCATGCCTGAACTGACCACCTCAGATTGGGAAACTGAAGAATTGTGTCAAACAGCCATAACAAGAGATCTATTAAAAAGTTAAAAACAATAACAATCGCTGGTGCAAGTGGCATCGATCCAGAAGTTCCTTAAAAAACTCCCAGGAAAAATTCCTGGTCTTCTAAAAAGATTGTTGTAACCAGAGGTGCCATTTTAACTGGACTCCTGGGCCCTGCAGGGACCTGCTGTGAGTACCCCTACAGCCCCCCCATCTCTGGGGCACCCCCAAATGACCTCCCAAACTCTGTCTCCCACCTGCCACATGGCCACCTAGCAGGAATCTCTTTCTGTCCTGTGCCAGGCAGCCAAGTGAGCCACCTCTCTCCCATGCTGCTGCTTCAGTGGGTCACAGGGTTGGGCAGTGAGGGAAGAAACATGGTGGCAGCAAGGCAGGGAAGTACAGAGCTGTGGGCAGGCATGCTGGGGCTTTAGCCCTCTAGGCTTCCTGACACCATGGTGTTTCTCTTACCAATGCCCTCTGAAGCAGCAGCATTTTTTCTCACTGGCTGCTGGGGCTGGTTCCAGTCGCTGCTGCATTTCTTTCCCCCACCCTTGCTGGTTCTGGTCCTGTGGAATTCACTGCCACAAGATGTGATCGTGGCCACTGGCTTAGATGAACTTAAAAAGGAATTAGACACATTCATGGAAGACAGGTCTATCAATGGCTACTAAACTTAATGGGCATATTTTACCTGTGGGTTCAGAGGTAGTATACCTCTGTATACCAGTTGCAGGGGAGCAATGGCAGGAGAGAGGCTATGCCTTTGTCTCCTTCTTGTAGGCTTCCCAAAGTCATATGGCTGGCAACTGTGGATATCAGATGCTGGACTAGATAGGTCTTGGCCCAATTCACAGAGCTATTCTTATGCACAGTGGTCTTCCATCTGGAGACTATAAGAGGTCAACATGAAAAGCATGAGTTCCTATGGAATGTGTACTTGTTCTGGTTCCTGGAAGTTTATGTATTGTGCTCACATTGGATAAAATTCACACAGATAATTAAGGAAATCATGTTCCATGATCTCATTGACACTGTAATATGATTAATTAATTTGTACACTTGTCTTATTCATTAATACTTTGTAAGAGGGAATTTACCCTTCCTGGATGCTTTGCCATACCATTTATATGATTTTTATGAAGACATATGTGTTCATTTACTGCCCTAATAATTAAAAAGTTATTAAAATGACCATCAGAACAGAAAGCCTCCATGGACACATTTATGCCACTAGCATGTCAGAACAGCCAAGTTTATTAAATTCTGCCAGGATCAGGATTCATGAAACATCACTTGTCTCAAAGGTCTAAGGGCTTCTGTTTTGCTCCTGTTGTAGCTTCAAATTAGATTCCATTACTTTAGATACGTGCCTCATGTTGCACAATCTACATTTAGATTGCAGCCGAGTAGAAATTATTCTGAATGCAGCACACAGCACAGCCGGCCTACTGAAACCTATTCCCTGCGCCTGAAGAAAAAGGACAATTATTTTCTCATTCTGGTGTGAAGCAAATACATATAAATTGTGATAGAGGATTTTGTTGCTGAAATTATATTCTTCAGGTTGTTTGTGGGTGTTTTGTAATCATATTTCTTATTCATTAGCACATCAAACTGGAAAATTAATATACTGTATATGCTTTCTCATTTCCTTCATTTTGATTGCTAACAAATTTTTGGTTGGGGGGCGGAAATGCCTTTGCTTATGTTTCTTGCCTAGCTACACAAAAAAGACGTTTCCAGTGCTGTGAAGAACTGGGCATTTGTATTATATAACAGATAACTTTTGGAAGAAAAAAACTTTCAAGCTTTTCTTCCCAATTCTAAATTGCTAATTAAAAAGTTCCAAAATAAGGACTTCTGGAACAGAAACATAAGAGTATTCTGGTTAGACAGGCAATTTTCCTTGGGGGCCTTTCATTGTTTTAACACTAATCTGTGACAAAAATGCCTTGTCAGACTCTTATTGCATTTAAGAAGCTTTGGGTGAGGTTTATATTGATTCGGAATAAGGCAACTGACAACATTGCAATAAATTTTTACTACTTAGCACTGATCAATAGGCTTTTTTCCAGCCTTTCTGTAGAAAATTGCTTTCTAGTGCTTCAGAGAGGGTCAAGCTGCTAAGTTAATTATATCTCATGTAACAGGTTGCACTGTTTATCTAGTTCTAACATCTAGAAGATGCAACTCTTAACACAGACGTCAGGAGCCTTTTTCCTTTCCATCCAAAGGTAAATTACATGTTTCAAATATAATTACTGGGCGAAAGTTCTGTCTTTGGCTAATTGTGCATTTGAGGTACTGTTTACAAAGCTATCCCTTCTCTGCAAGAAACCATCAGAGAAAAGGGCTCCTGAATCCTGGGAATGATTGCATTAGCACCTCTGAAGGATGTTATTTTCAGATTGTAAGTTAAAGATCTTAGTATTTCAAAGCAAACTTTTATTATTATTAGAAGCACTCCTTTTCTAGATTTAGTTTATGTTGTCATCATTGCATTTTTCAATATTTTAGTCTTTCGTACAAATATATATATATATATATATATATATATATATATATATATATATATATATATATAATGTTTATTTTTGATAGTCACTGTCCAAATCCAAATGAGTGAAATGACCAACTATTGATCCACTCTGCTTAATTCCATACAAGACTGCATAGCTAAGCTATGAGATTGCTCTCCAATCTTCTGTACAGACAGTTCCTGCTGTTTCATTCTACCTGTGCTGTAGGATATTGATGTGATGCTGGCATTGTATATCTCCAACTCTATTTTTAATTTATCTGGTAACCTTCATTTCAGAGTTTTATATTTGTCTTGAAATAGTATAATCTCTTTGTTAATTTACGTGTTGATTTTAGCTCTGTTTTTATTGAAAATGTCAATAAAAAGGATTTTTAAAACTAATGCTTCAACTCATATAACATTTACCATGCATTGCATTTTGATATAATTACACTGCAATTTCATATTACCTATGGAATTTCATATTACAGGAATGGATCTGTAGCTGCTGGGTCACATTTTCAGATATGGATTTAGGCTGCATGACAACGTGCAGGTTAGCTGCACATTCAATAAGCTCCCACTGAGCAGGAGTGCTAACACAAGCCTTTCACATGTTACAGTCATCAGGCCAAAAGCATTTAGAATCTCTGCATAGGCAAAAAGGGTGTTCCTAAAATGGTTCTATGTGTTGCAAAACTAGAACCAGCTTCCCTGCATACACACACACACACACTGCTACCTCATTGTGGAATTATGAGGGGCATGTCTTACCAGCTTAAGCCCTGGAAATGAATTCACTTACAGCTGTAATTCTGCTAAAACACCTATTTGTATTATATTATCCTGTGAAGTCTGCTGTGTTCAGTGGGACTTACTTGCAGATACATGGACATAGGGTCATTCCCTGAGTCTCTTAGGAGCACTGAAAGTATGATCCTGTGACCACTGTGATCCTGCCCTACCTTCTGCACAATTTGATACTTGCTCCTTTGAACTCTCTGAAATATGATTAAAGTTAATTTTATCACATATCAAAGATATGATCAAATAGTCACATCCACTTTATGTCACTGGGAGTGCTTTGACTTCCTTCTTGTTGGTTCTTGAACTGAGAATGGTTAGACATTTCATTGGTCCATTTTACATGCATGGTTTTTAAATAAATGCCTTACACATAATACTTCTCTTCTCTGATCCGCACATCACACTAATGCATGCAAATCCCATTAGCCTTAATGGAAATTATACATGCAAATCTTCTAGTCATACAGAAGAGAACCACTCCTCATTGCTAAGATGGCAAATATATGTTAAAGACTGAATCTCTGTATTAAAAACCAAATCATGGTCAATGGTGACAGCAGGGCTTAATGTTACAGATGGTGATGGAGCTGCTGTACATTATGGAGGAAACAAACATACAAATACATGTTACCTCTCTGTGTCTGTTCTAGCTGAGCTATGCCTTTGAGGAAACAATTGAAAGCAGCAGAATTAATGAGGATAAATCCCTCAAGCTTCCTCTGAATCCTTTGATTTCTCACCATTTCAGAGTTACTTGGGATATAATGCTTATTCTTTTTTTCTAAAATCAACCGAACATTTGATTTCCAGCATACGTAGGCAAATGTTTTGTATTTAAACTGCCTTGACTGGAAACCTCTTTCTCTGGTCAGTGCCATGCTTCTATATCTCTTAATTTTTGAAATCATATGCCATGAAAATCAAACCATGTTACATACTGACAAGCAATTTGCTCTGCTGTGTGTGTCACTTTTGAATCTGACCATGGATGGTAGTTGCTTAGACTTGTCAACATCAAGAGTTATTTGAAAAGAGAACTGCTCAACTGAGTTTTTTAAAAAAATGTACATTTCCCAATACAGGTGGCTCTCGTTATCAGCAGACTCTGTATTCACAGTTTAGGGTAGCCACAATTGGGTCTTAGAGACCCAGTTTCCTTATCCACAGATAGAAAAATAGGCATAAATTGCCTATCTGTGGTTTTGAGTGGCTGGAAATGACCTGGAAATGAAGAGCTGGAGAAAAAGGTACTGTCCTATTCTTCTCTTATTTCTCCCCCTCTCTTGCTTTTATGGCCTTTTCTATTTGTTTGTTTAGGAACCTAAACCCACTTACCCCAACTGACTCAAGGTTTCCCATTGACTCAAGGTTTCATTATTGGCAGTTTCCATATTCACACCTATAGGTGAGAACGGAACCCCTGTGAATAATGAGGGCCACCTCTATGGTGGCATTGACAATGTGATATCAGAACAGCAGTTGCTTCATTGGCAACATAGGTCTCTGCATTGCAACATTTCCCATTACCAAGTAGTCAATACTGATAATACCAAGTAGTCAATACTGATGAGAGTATAGCATACAATGGCACAAAATAAACACAAATAGTAATTCCAAATTGTTATTTTTTTCATTATCCTAATAGTACAATTTGAATAAAGTCAGATAGTATGATAGAAATGTTTAGAATTATCAGCTCTTGCTCCAGAGTCAGAAGGGGAAAAGAATGTAGAAACCAGATGCTCACATGCCATACAACTGCTTTAGAGCCTTCCCCCTCCCTGGATTGGCTTTGCAACTTATCAGATCAACTAAAAAAAAATGTGGCCAGTGACCGATCTTCATCATTGGTGGCAGTATGGCACCACCTCTGTGCATTGTATTTTGCAAATATTTGGAAAAGAAAAAAGAAAAACAGGTCTCTGCTCCAATGGACATAAAATCAGCACAAGACAAACAACAGAGGAAATACAGGGAAACAGGAAATGACAAACTAGGAAATAATATGAGATTGTTTCGTTTACACTCACTGAGGTTTAGTTACAATGAAGTATGGGGATTGAGGAGTTGGGCCAACAGCGTCATAGAAAATATGGCTTTTGTTGTAAGGCATAATGGACAATAAGAGACAAAGGGCAGTGGAGTTGGATGAACAAAAGTCAGAGGGAAGAATGGGTCAGAGTTTAATAGTGGAGCAATAAGGAGGGCGTAAGGCCATTGGAGGTGCTTAAGGCAAGGATACAAAGTTTGTGCCAGATCTGGGAATGGACAGGAAGAAATTTGAAGAGGGGCAAGGGAACAAGGAGAGTGAGAGCAAGAGAGTTCAACATGTCTTGCAGCAGTATTCTCGATAAAGATAGAATGACTGAGGTGAGACCATAGAAAACCAGCAAGGTTACAGTTATCAAAGTGAGCGGTGACCAGGGAATTTTGTCAAAGAGACATGGGGAAGAACTGCATTGTTGTAGTATTGTGAAAACCAAAACATAATCTGGTGATAAATTAAACACAGGAGGCCCAGGAAGGGCTGCTGTAGTAATTAGGGAAGTGCTGGTGTGCTACAATTACTGCTTGTTAACAATACCTAGAAGCTGCAGTGAGCTCATTCTATCCTTCCCCCTTCAGGTAACATTACTTAAGGGAGGCACCTTGCAAGAAGTGCTCTGCCAGTGGCACAAGCTGAAGGGCAAGAGCCAAAGGGCTCTTGGACTTTGGCTCATAGCCTGGGGCACAGTTGAAGAGAAGTGGATTCCCAGGGGAACACCTGTGTTGTGAACTACACCTGGTTTCGCACTCTGTACATGCTCAGAGAGAAAGAGGCAAAGTCACATCATACACAAACTGAATTGGTTCTTGGAGATGGAGCAATAAGATGGAGCGCCCAGATCCATGTAGGATCTGGGCGCACAAACAGAGATAGAGAGAGACACACTCAGAAAGTTCAATGGGTTTTATTACAGAAAGTTGCTCATCAGGATAAAATAATCCAAATTAAAAACATGTTTCCGATTTAAAGTGTAGTGTAATGTGCCTAACTAACATATGTGTGTGCAATCAGTAATTATCACTATCACATTTAGAGAGAAGCAGAGAAAGCACAAGGAGGAAGGGGGGCTTAGGAAGGGGGTAGCAGTGATTAGTAAGGAGGAGGAAAGTAGGGATCCAAAGCTTGTGAAGGCAGCATATTACCAGGATCAGAGGCTTGAGAATGGTGGATCTTTCAGCTGAAGGAGCGAGGCTATGGCTGGAGACAGGAACTTTTTAGAGCGATGATAGCAATAGCTATAGCACTTACATTTATATACCGCTTTATAGCCAGAGCTCTCTAAGCAGTTTACAATGATTTAGCATATTGCCCCCAACATTCTGGGTACTCATTTTACCGACCTCGGAAGGATGGAAGGCTGAGTCAACCTTGAGCCCCTGATCAGGATCGAACTTGTAACCTTCTGGTTACAGGGCGGCAGTTTTACCACTGCATGATCAAGCATGCAGTTTGCTCAGAGCAAGGCTGAGAGTCAGAGCACCATGACTGGGGAAGTATTGACTTCTCACTGCACAGCAGAAGTCACAGAGTTCCTGTCCATGGACAGAGTTCCTGCTTGTTGCCCCGTGGCTTAGCAGCAAACTCTGGGATGGCTCTTGAGCAAGTATGCTTGTTAGGCAAGATTGCTAGCTCTCTGTCCAGTAAGCCTCATTCTTTATAGTTGTATCTTCCTTTGATCTCTCACAGAGTCTATTCAAAATCTCCTCAACCTTCCTGTGTCCCAAAAGGTGACAACTTGCTGTTACCTTCTGGATATCTCTTTTAATTATTCAGCCAGTCCAGAGAGATCTGAATCCCATCTTCTGTAAGCTGTAAGCTTAGAAGGGGAGTGGGGGACATTGCCCATAGCAAATCTGCATCTCTGAGCTGCAAATGGGCACCTTCTCTTGTCCCAGATTTGCTAGCCTGATCTCAAAAGGTGTTAAAAAGGTGTTAGTACAAGGATTTAATCTACAGGTGGTTTTTTTTAAAACCTAGAGTGGAATTTCTATAGAGAACAATTGGGTATAGCAGAGCAATCATTGACAAAGATTAACATAGACTTTTTGCAACAGGAAAGGGGAGATCAGCACCTGGCCTCTCCCACAGACATTATTTGATAATGGGTTAGATTTTAACATTTGGATTGTTCTGGCCTGGCTTATGTGCTTCTTTGAGTACCCATTTCACAATACAATGCTGGATCACCTCTTCCTTCACAGAGCAGTACATGAGACAGGCATGAGATCTGGGTGTCAGTTCACCTTGAGTTCAGGCATTTAATTGAACTCTTATAAAATGGAATCCGACACAGGCCTGAATTCCATATACTTCTGGGTTGGTATCTCTGGGTCTAATGTTGGGGGGGGGCATCCCCAACACCTGGGGTCTGCAAAGATCGAGATCCTAGGAGCCCTGCTCACCAAGCATCACAGCCTGGTGCATGCTGGAACCCAGTGGTCTGGGGGTGAAGAGGAATTTGCACAGTCCTTGTACTAGTAATTGAACTCTGCCTTTTAAAATTATGCCCATCTGTGTTGTTTTAGCATGTGCCTGGGAGAATGGAGAACTGTGGGGAGTCTGTTGGCAGTTCTTTCTCAAGTAGTGGGCAGAGGGCAATATGGCAGTGTGAGTTGGTGGTGTTGGTCTCTCCCAGCTCTGCCCTGCAGATTTCATGATCCTATAGCAGCCCCATCTTGAGAGTAGGGAAGGAAGAGTTGCAATCATCTATGTGAGTCCACTCTCCTCTCCAGATGACTGGTTAGTCAGTATAGAATTTTTAGTGTTTTTCCGTTAGGGTGGGCCTTAACTAATATTGGGTCCTTCTCACATGGTGAGACCAGAAGTGGAGGGAGGATGGCAGCGGCCCATGTCCAGCTGCTGCTGCGGCCCCCTGGCCCCACTCCCTGCATCTGACATCAGGTGAGGGGGCATGGTCTCCCTCTAAACAGAGCCATGTGGCCCTGTTTGGAAGAGAGATCAGCCCATGCTGCGTTGGGCAGTGTGGGCCAGAGCGACTCTCCCTTCCTTTAAAGTGCTTAAAAGCACGTTGGGCAGTGCGGGTCGATGTCTCTCCAGAACAGAGCCGCACAGCCTCCCAAACAGGGCGGCTGTGTTGGCAGAGAGGCCAGGAGTGGCTTTTCCTGTCTGGTGATTTCTGTCCCAAATGGGGCTGCATGGCCCTATTTGGGAGTGAAATACCCCCCCATCTGATGTCAGACGTGGGGTGTGTGTCTGGGGCTGTGAGGCATGGCCCCTGGCGGCAGCAGCCCAGGTTGTTTGAACCTGTTCGCCCAATGGTGGCTCCACCCTTGGTGGGACATATGCTGGATCTGGTTTTTGCCAACCAGGAACTGAATAATCTGCAGGTGGGGGAGTCTGATATAACTCCTTTGTCATGGACAGGTCATCATCTGGTGAGGTTTTGTTTTGTTTTGTTTTGTTTTGTTTTGTTCTGCTTCACCAACCTTTGCAGAGATGGTGGACCAATTAGAATGGTCCACCCCTGAAGGCTTATGGAACTGCTTGCTTTCCAGATGGCCCTTGGAGAATTTCAGTGTCCAGAACTGGTCTCTGTAGAGGACCAAATGATTCTCTGGAATGTGGAAACAGCCCGGCTATTGTATGGTTACTCCTAAATGCCCTCTCCAGCTTGGTGAAGCCCATTCTGCTCCTTGGTTCTCCTTCCTTAGGGTAATGAAACAATTTGGACAATGGCTTGAGCGATGTTGGAAGAAGACTCATAATGAATCCCAGTGAACATGGTCTAAAGCCCATTTTACGGACTACTCGAAAATCAAAAATCGAATAAACAAATAATAATAATAAATACTCCATGGTGGTGGTGGTGGCAAAGAAACATTTTTTCTTTGTCTCTATTGTATCTGCCCAGTGGAGTCCAGTAGAGCTGTTTTGTGTGGCAAAGGCACTGCTTCATACAGACGAGGGAGGAACCATAAACATCCCACTGTGACCAGTTTGCACGTCACTTGCATCCGTCAATTGCATCCATGCCAATTTGGACTCCCGGATTTTGGCAGTTCCAGAAGATATGCCTTGGCAACCATCTGGTCCAATTGTAATGGCTTCTTTACAGTTAGTGTAGTGTGAGGAAGTGGACAAGATCCTAGGCAGTGTGCAGGCAACATCATGTGCTCTGGACTCTTGCCCTTCATGGCTAGTAAAATCTGCCTTGGTTGCCCTGGTGGATGACCTATGCCAGGAACTAGACAGGGGGAGTGCAACCCTGTTGGTCATGTTGGACCTCTCAGCAGCGTTTGATACCATCGACCATGATATTCATCTGGACCGCCTCTCAGGTAAGGGATCAGGGGTAGTGTATTGGAGTGGTTCCAGTCCCTTCAGGGGGGGAGGGTCCGAAAGGTGGTGCTGGGGGACTTCTGCTCAACTCCTTGGCATTTATTTATTTATTTATTTATTTATTTATTTATTTATTTATTTGGCTATTTAACATCTACATGAAGCTGCTGGGAGAGGTCATCAGTAGGGTTGGACTGAAGTGTCATCAATATGCAGATGACACTCAGCTCCGCCCTAATACCAGATCCTAGGGAAGCAGTGGATGTACTGACCCTGGGGCTGGAGGCAGTGAAGGGCTGGATGTGGGCTAGCAAACTGAGATTAAATCGGGACAAGATGGAGGTGCTGTTGGTCAGTAGGAAAGCCAATCGGGACAGGGTGATTCAACCGGCATTGGATGAGCGTGAACTCTCCTTGAAAGAGCTAATGCGTAGCTTAGAAGTGCTACTGGGCCCAGCTCTACTTTTGGAAGCTCAGGTGGAGGCGGTGACCAGGGGTGCCTTTGCAAAGCTTTAGCTAGTGCGCCATCTGTGTCCCTTTCTTGAGAAGGCAGATCTGGCCATGCTTTTATAGATAAATTAATTAATTTTTATTGATTTTTGATTTTAATGTTGTACTGTAAGCAGCCATAAGCCCATATAGACACAAACACAAGATACATAAATAACACAAAACACAAGATACATCTTCTTACACTGGCAGTATTTCCTTGGTTGCTTATAACTAATTACTAGTGCCCTGGTCCCATAGGAGAGATCTAGGTGTAGCCACAGTCACGGCTAACCTTCCACACTCACTGCTCACTATTAATGGGGATGGGGTCAAAGCCCATAGCAAAACATCTGATTAGTATGCAGAGGGTCCCAGGTTCAACCCCCAGCATCTAGACTCTAGGGAGAATAGAGAAAAAATTCCTGCCTGTGGCCCTGGAGAGCCACTACTGGTCAGAGTGGACAATACTGAACTAAATGGACAAATGGTCTGCCCCAGTAGATAGCAGCTTCCTGTGTACATTTGGGTGCTCATACCCATACACAGTGTGATGTGGTGCTCATTGAACTAGCTAGATCAGTGTCCTGATGAAACTGGGAATGCAGTATGTATGTACATCATGGCCCAACAGTGGTTATATTTTGTAATGATCAAAAGCCGGGGGAGGGATACAAAACCCCTCCTCTGGCTGTGAGGAGTAGGAATAGTGGGTAGGCTGACAGAATCCACTTTTATATGTGAGCAGATTCACCCTTCCATTTCTGGAGAGCAAAGTGGAAAACCCCTCCCTACAAGAAAGGCTTGAGCAATCTTAGGCCTTCAGGAGCATTTGACTAGGACAGGACCCAATAAGGAGTGACACTCCTTAACAACAACAAGGATTTATGAATAACTGGATGATCAGCAAAACTAGGGATCATCAGTCACCACTTCCACTCAAGTAAAACCCTTCCCCAGGAATTACAAGAACTATGTAGTCAGATTTAAGTACAAAAACAAATTCCCTGATGCATCTAGCTAAACTGGTCCCTATCCTTCCTAATTACTTCCAGGTAAGAAACTCTCAGTTGATTCCCAGCCCAAGGCTGTTCGACTCGCTTTGTTGTACAGTTGTTGCTGATCAGATTTCCTTCAGAGGCCTTCGGGGAAGAACTGAACACACACCTCCCCTACTTCTTTATAGACTGTTGTCCAATAAACCCTGCCCCTCATTCTGATTGGCCACAACAGGTATTTGATTCTCCAGGGCTTTCTTCCTTATTTGGAGAAGCCCACCCTCAAGCAGTTACTCAAATTGAGGCCTAGTCTTCCCTCAAGCCTGGCTATCACTACATATGTGATAAGCTATCTGTGACTACTGAAGGTTCAATATCTTCTTTAGACATTTAGACATTTTCTTCTTATATATTACAGACATTTATTACATATGAATGTGTTGAATACCATAATTCGAAACACGTCTCTCAAAATTGTTAAATAAACTATTTTAAACATGACATAATGAAAAGAAAATATATTGTCTGTAATTTTACTAGATACATTATAGCAATACTATCTCTAATTAAGCCAAGACTTCATTATAGTACTTCTCATGATCATTTGTAATATTTTATTATCATTATCTATCTTATGTATAAAGAATTAAATTAATGTTTTTAATAACACCTTTAACCTTAGCTGATGTACTTCTGCATGATAAACAGTTTAATAACTGCACTCAAATGCACAATATAATTGTCCATTGCATTAATTCTTTTGTAGTAAAATAATTTCAGGAACAGATTTGCTCTATTTGTTCTTCATGCACTGCAATTATATTCATGATATGATTCACAAGTAATATTAACACAGTGTTCAATTAGTATGATGCATTTATGTTGGTATAAAGCATCTCAGGTAGAGGATAACTGAGAAACATATAAAAATTCAGATTCAGCTCTGTGGTTCACATTGCAATAGTTTGTAAAATTTAACCAGAACTATTTGAAGCAAGAGCTAGGATATGGTAGCATGACTTCAGGAAAAGATGGGGGGTTTTTTCACAGAAAAGCCATGTATCCAAGTTCTTTAAAAAGGGTGAACTTGAAAAATTGCTAATCAGTATTTGGAGCAGCCACAGCCAGAATGCTACATCATTGACCTATTTCAGAGTTACCACCTGCTGCGCACTGCTTGAATTCTTTCCAAGAATGTTGAACTAGATAGAACTTTGACTTATTCAGAAAAGCATTCCTTAGTTCAGGGGTGGGGATCCTTTGCCCTCCAGCTGTTTTTGAACTACAACTCCCACCATCCCCAGCCACAATAATTGTGACTGGGGATGATGGGAGTTGTAGTTCAACAACAGCTGGAGGGCCAACGTTCCCCACCCCTGCCTTAGTGAATGCTGAGTGCCTACTCAAGTGTCTACTCAAAGTCACTAAAATATGTTAGCTATGATTGCTCATTCCTATGCTTCCTGAGCATTAGGCAGGAGAGCTAGTCTTACAGTAGCATACATGAATTGTCCACTTTGTTAACCAGGGTTAGCCTTGGTTTGCATTTGACTGCATATGAGCACAGTAAGATATTCCTCTTGGGTATGGGGCCCTGGGAAGAGCACCTGCATTCTTGCATGTAGAAGTTTTAATGTTTCTTCCCTGGTATCTCCAGATAGGGCTGAAAGGGACGCCTGTAACTGTGGAGAAGCGCCTGCTAGGGGGTGTGCACAAACCATTTGCTGTCGAACTGGTTCACCTTGAACCAAGCCAGTTTGGTGGCTCGATCCAGGCCTACGATCGAGCCGTAGGCGGTATGGTCCATGATCAAACTGAACCAAGCCCGGTTCAGGTGAACTGGTTCGGCAGCAAACAGATGGCTGGGAGAGGGTGGCGATAGAGGTAGTGAGGTTGGTGCTGTGCAACACCTGGTTTGCACAGCTGCTGTCACTGCCACTCCCTCCCCCAGCACAGCCCCAAGTACATGCAATGTCTTCTTAGGAAGACACCTGCATGGAGGCTGGGACCACACCACTTCCACATGGGTGGCCTCCTAAGAAGGCTTCATGTGTGCTTAGGGCTGCACCTGGGAGGGGCAAGTGGTGGCACCAGCAGCTGTGCCAGCTGGATAAGAACTTTACTACCTCTCACCTACCCCACCCAGATGTCCCTTAGCATTCTTAGGACCCCCAGTCCACACTCCTTTACTAGTAAAGCAGAATCCTGACTTGTATTCCTGACACAAACAAGTTCCTTTCCCAGCTTGTTGTGTGAAACGATAAATGCTAGCTTGATGAACAGCACTTTACTTCACCACCGAACTTCAAAAATTGATTACAGATGTTTGGTGGCAGAGGAAAGTACTGCTTGGCAACCCAACATTGGTGGGTTCAGACAATAGGAGAGACAGGAAAGCAGGGGGAGCGCTTGCTCTCTGGAAACAGGCAGTTGGTGGAACCAGACTTGCCACTATTATATGTGAATCCATCCAATGTTTATATCCTTCAGGTTTGGATCTTACAGTTGCATATCTTATCACCTAACTGTGAAAAGGCACCTGACACATTGGTTTTGGAAAGTCAAAGAGGACGTTTAGTATGACATGTAGTTGTGTACTATCCATCTACGGAACATTTAAGGGAAAAGCTAGGTAAGCATATACCAAGCATGCTTCCAATACAATATTTCAGTTAATCTGAAAAAATGGCTAGTGTTTCCAAAATCTGAGTGAGCAGCCCAATGACATTTTCCTCCTACAAATGCAATTGTAAGCGTGATACCTTACTTTGGCCATGCATTTTCCAAAATTAATCATGTATTAAAGCTCTTATATAGAACAGTATAACAGACTAGTAAAGGGTAACTCTTCCAGTTTGAGTTATAATCTGGCTCAGGAAACCAAATTGTAGTCTCTTTTTTAAAAAATCCAGAAAATACCTAGAGCATACTTCGGACCCCACAGGACTCCCACTGTTTGTGTGATTGGCTGAACCCTCCTCTGATCCTTACAAATCCCTTTACCTGCTTGATGAAATGTCCCTGTTGCTTCTGATGCTCCAGTGGTGATGGCAGTAGCAGGAAGCATGAGTCTTAGCCTGTGCAAATTTAGATTTTAACATTTGGGTTTTATCCAAAATTGCAAAGAATCAGTAAAAATTGGTAAAATCTGAATCAACTTGTTCTCCAAAATATCAGATAGTTAAAGTTGGAATTAATTCTGAAGTGCTGAAATTAATGTCAGAAATACATTGGCATTTCAGAATTCACAAAATGATGCTGTTTTAAAGCCTTCCAAAAATTTGGATTTCCCCCCATGGAGATGAATGGGGAAATACATAAAAAATCACCAAAAATCCCTAATTGGTCCTCGAGCCTTGAAACTCACCACACATGTGGAGTAGGAGTTCAGGACTGCTTGTAGTCAATTCAAAGAAAATTAGTCTTGAATTTTTGGTGAATTTTTGGATTTATTTATTTTTTTGTAAAAATGACTAAACGTGATGAAACCTGTCCTTTATTTTAATGCAAGCTGAAGAAGAACAAAGGGGAGGGAATGGTCTAGTCTGGAGTGCTGGTTTGCTTTTCAAACACAACGAATTCATATTCCAAACTTAATCACCAATATCACAACCACAGCAACATCTGGTCAGCCATATCACTACAACAGATATAGAGTTATACCACATGGCTTTATATGAAAAGGGAGGCCAATCTCTTATAAGGAAGGCAACTGATCTAGCTATCAGAAGTGAGTTCAGCTTTATAAATATTTATTAGAAAGTAACAAATTGAGGCTGGGGCAGCAACTTAGTGCAAAATATAGCTGAGGCAAAGCACACATGTCACAGCTAACACTTGGGTTTTTAAATCTTTGTTCAATGATCCCAGTGAGAAATTTCCCAACATTGTAAATTAATATGAGTTACTTTTCTTTCTCCTCCTTATAACCTGTGGAAATGATTGTGAATGAGAGCATTAACCTGTGCTTCAAAAGTTCTATAGGTCTTGGTGCCTTTGGAATAAAAATGAGGATACTGAGAAAGCCAAGGTCATCCATTCTCATCAGTCCAGTTATCTCACCTCTCTGTGTTGAAAGGTTTTTTGTTGTTGTACCAAGTTTTTCCCCCCATTGGACAGCTAATATAGATGAAGCATACATTATGTTTGCCTGCATCTTGCCTCTTTGCTGTGCCTTCATGAAAAATGAGCCCTGCTTGGCAATGCTTTTAATGTTATTGCTGCAGCAGGTGTCACCGAGCCCTGTGTTATTTTCTTAGCTCTTTTGCTCTCAAGATATTTGCCAAGTAATTTGAGCAAGGTCTGATTTATGAGATGGACTTGCACACCAAAAGAAAGTGAGATATTAGGAGGTGGAGGGGATGACCCAAGGATTCTTTTTATTTATGCAGATATTACTCAAGTGGCCACTGTTATTGTTGGATAGATGATGATGATTTACTCTGCCTCAGAAACATGAAATGGGCCAAGTTGCCAGGAAGCATTTGTCCCAGTCATTCACTTTGCTAATTTGGGATGTACACTTGTTTCTACGGTTGACAGAAGCCTTCAAATTGCTTACTACAAAAGTAGTCACATTGAAGTCAATGTGGAATTACCACAGAGCAGTCTGAATATTTAAATCATGCCTGTGTTCTCTCCAGGCATTTCTTCCATACATCTCCATAGCTTCCAAGTGTCAAATCATTTAAGCAGATATTGGATGGTTTTGATCTCACCGTTTCCTGTGGGGCTTTATAACTTAATACTAGAATGCAATTATGGAATCAAACAAGCCTGGAACCATCCCCTTAACCTTGTCAGCCTAAGAAAATTGTGGGCACAGTGCTTTTAGTGGCCTTTATCACCAATGAATTACTCTCTTGCTGGAGGGTTTTTGGGGAAAGACAGCTATCTTGACCTCCTGTCCCACGACTCTTATTTCTGGCCAACACAACTTGTTTTGATAACAGCAAATGTTTCCAGTGGTTGTCCTGTTAAATATGATCAGTTATTTCTATGTTTAGTAGCTGGAATGACACAGCCAACAAGGCTGGAACAGCTCACAAAAAGTACTGACAAGAATTTCTCTCTCTCTAAAAATTAACTCCTGTACCAAGCATGTTTTCAACATAATTTGTATATGTGGAATGAGTTGAGACCAAAACTATAACCAATAACATACACATTATTTTCTTAAACAGATTACTTCTTTGCAATTAATTTTTCTAAATTAATTGAATTAATTTCTATTCAATGCTGTATCATATATACACATTCTCTCCTTTGTCAAATTTCTTTTTTACTTCTGTTTTAATAGAGTATTTTAATGTCCCTGTAATTGTTTCATCTCACAGCTGTGTTATAAAATTGTTAATCTACAACATAGCAATTATGCTACTTAGAAAACAATATATGATTGTATGTTTTGAACTGTACATTTCAGTATGTTTATTGTATGCATTCAAAATACTACAGTTCATAGAGAAGGTAATGTTTTGGCATTCAAAATACCAAAACATTACCTTCTTTTAAAATGCAATTTTAATTTTAAATTTTAAGATGCTATTTTAAAAATACTGATTTCATTGAAACATCTGCTTCTTTCAGTAAAATATGTATGTATGTATGACAGAAATTGAAAAATCCAGGAAAAATGCAGAAAAAGATATGTATGTAGACAGAGATGGAAGTTTAGGGTGGTCTACAGATTTTTTGGGGGGGAAATCTATATTCAGGCACACAATTTCAAAAGAAGTAGGATGCATTTAAGTGTCAATATGGACTTCAGATGAAGCCTTCCAACTCTCCCCAGAACAGTGCAGTACCAATAACCTGTTGCCTTTCTTTTGTCCATAGCAGCCATGCACTGATCCACAAAAAGAGATAACACTAGCTTAGGCAAGTGTGGAATGACATTGAAATTGCCCTCACCTCTGATGTGGATCTGTGGAAAGGAAATTTTGTATATCTGAAACTGAGTGACATCTATACTTGCATGTGGGATGGAGCTGTCAACTTTGATTATGAAAAGATAAGTGAGATAAGTGAGCCAGTATGAGAAACTGGATGCTGACTTGGATATAGCAAAAGAGTGTAATGTATTCAAAGGACAAAAATGTTTGAATTCCCTGGGGGGGAAAGAAGCAGCAGCAGCCTTCACTTGGGGAGATGCAGACCTGCTACATTGGTAATGGGGTAGAAACAAATCCAAAAGTCCTGGTGTAAGATCATGAAAATACCCTAGCATGTGGGCTAAATACCACATCCATTCTTGAAGAAATAACTGCCCTAGACCCGATTAGAAAGTGAGTAAGTTTGGTAAAAAAAATTGTAGCGGATACTTATTTTCATGTATAGATAAGTTGCTCTTTATGGCAAGCTCCTACACTACTCTAGTAGTGTATAGATGTTTGCATTATGTGGGCCAAATCGTGTGATTTGGGCTCCCCACATGAGTCCCTAAAAGTGCATTGCCACTAGCGAGTACCTTTTTTGGGGGGTGGGGGGGTGTATGGGTGCTACGGCAAGAGTAAGGCAACAGGTTATCTGTTCTGCTATGACTGGGCATTCCCTGTTGTCGCAGCCCAACTGCGGAACAATTTCTCCAGCAATTATTTCTTGTTTACACAGGCAGACAGGTGTTATTGACTGGTTTGTTTTATCCAGACATCGAATCCTTCCCAAGGACCTGGGATGGCTGAATTTTATTGTCAATGTTGTTGCTGTTGTTATAGATATCGTCGCAGAATATAGGCTGTTCCCAGTAAAGCTGCTTTTTGTAATTGGCTGGTGGTGATTTCTGTGGCCCCTATGGTGTTGAGGTGCTCTTCAAGGTCTTTTGGAACTGCACCCAGGGTGCCAATTACCACTTGGATTGTTTTCTGCCACAGCCTCCTCCTCCTCCTCCTCCTCCTCATTATTATTATTATTATTATTATTATTATTATTATTATTATTATTTCGATTTCTATACCGCCCTTCCAAAAATAACTCAGGGCAGTTTACACAGAGAAATAATAAATAAATAAGATTAATTAATTAATTCCTGTCTATACCATTATTAAAATGTTAGGTTCGTTGCATGTATCAAACTGTGGTAGAAAAAACATTTTTCAATCTGAAATCATCTGGATTTCTTAGGCAGTGGCACACTGTCATTTTCCACAGCAAATGAAGTGTTATTGTTAACATTAATAATAATGTTATTAATAATAACATTAATAATAATTAAAGTTTCAAGAGATCTAATGTACAATTTTTTAAAAAATTCCAAATGGCAAGAGTTTTGAGCGTTTCTGTATACTAAAATTGACTGAGTGTATGACATAAAATAATATAGGCTCTAATGACAAAGACAACTTTTTCTAATGATTTTTAAACCAATTACAAACTTTGTGATGTAGCACATCAGAAATAATTATTTTCTGTACATTTTAGGATTACAACCATGGTGGCTTCAGAACTAATATATTCTAAAAGCACCACTGAAAGATAAAAGTGCTTCATGGCTGTATGCTTTAAGGCATGCAGCCTCATCCTCCTAACGTAGAATCCCCCAGAGTTCTTATGTGTGAATAATTGACAAAATTGCGGCATGCCTGAGGTTTATAAGCATAATGTAATCCAATATTTGTTCAATAGTAGGCCCACAGTTTTCCAGATTGACCATAATGATCTTACTGAAGGTGTGATAGGAATTGATAGTTCATTCAGCAACAGATATGCCCTTGGAGAAACAAAATTTTTTTAGTCGGCTAGCTGGAGCTCCTAGGCTGCCTGAAATCATGGCTCCATTGCCTTGAAAACAATAATTTCATGATTTTGATTTTGGTTTTGGTTTTTAATCTCCTTTCTGCACCCCACTAGCACTAACCAGAAATAGTAACACCAGTGTCACACCATCTTAGTACATCATCAACAAAACTGGCCTCATTATCATCTGAAGAAGCAGGCTATGTGAAAGAGATCTTCCAGAGAAATCTATTGCTATTACTATTACTATTATTAATATTATTATTATTATTATTATTACTATTATTACTATTGTTTACACAGTCAGACAGGTGTTATTGACTGGTTTGTTTTATCCAGACATCAAGTCCTTCCCAAGGACCTGAGATGGCTGAACTTTATTATCAATGTTGTTGCTGTTATTATTATAGATATCATCGCAGAATGTTGGCTGTTCCCAGTAAAGTTGCTTTTTGTAACTGGCTGATGGTAATTTCTGTGGCCCCTATGGTATTGAGGTGTTCTTCAAGGTATTTTGGAATTGCGCCTAGGCCACCAATTACCACTGGGATTATTTTGGTCTTCTTCTGCCACAGCCTTTCAATTTCAATTTGTAGATCTTTGTATTTTGTGATTTTTTCTATTTCTTTGTCTTCTATTCTGCTATCACCGGGTATTGCTATGTCGATAATTTTAACTTGTTTTTCTTTTTTCTCAACTACAGTTATATTTGGTGTATTGTGTGGCAGATGTTTGTCTGTAGTCAGAAATCCCATAATATTTTTGCATCTTCATTTTCTACAACTTTTTCAATTTTATGGTCCCACCAATTTTTGGCTACAGGTACCTTGTATTTTTTGCAGATGTTCCAGTGTATCATCCCTGCTACCTTGTTGTGCCTTTGTTTGTATTCAGTCTGTGTGATCTTTTTACAACAGCTGATTAGGTTATTATTATTGTTGTTGTTGTTAACATTTTATATCCCGCTCTTCCTCCAAGGAGCCAAGCTGGCTCCAATAAATGGTTGACTCTTATCTTTTCTCTCTCTTTTGGGGAAAAGTGGGATTCCTTGTATCTATCTACTCACCATCTTAACAGGTAGTTATCACTTTCAGTTTTCCTTTGTGTAAAAATGCTGCAGTAGATTAGAGGATACAGAATTTTGTTCCTCCTACTCAGCATCCATTTACAGTACAGGATGACATCCAGAAGGGCATAAGAACAGTGTTGCTATATCTAACCACCCGTAAATTGATGAGCAATCTCCTGCTGTAGAAGGTAACCAACATCCTTCTTTCCCCCCTTCTCAGCCATATTACTGACTTTCTAAAGAGAGGCCAAGGAAGATGCTCACCTGGGCCCAAATGCCACTCACTGAGCCCAGGTGAGACAAAGCCTGGGATTATATATAGCCCCAAATGAGATGCTGCCCTTTCATTCCTCCCTTCTGCTGTCAGCCAGGTGTCACATAGGAATTCACTATGGTAATCATGGGTCACTCTTTCGTCTGATAAGACAGCCTACAAGCACTGCAAGTCTGACCTCAGCTCAGCTGGTCTAGTCCCTCCACAGCTAATCTCTGCTCTGCTGTCAGCCACATTAACCAAAGGTCTGCAGTCAGCTGTTAGGTCCTAGAGAAAGCGGACTGCATATTCCTTTATCAGTCAGTCAGTCATCCTTTATGATGTTTTATTTCCTTAATTAACCCTATAGGGCTCAGCTACCATTGACCAATCTTTGGGCAGAGGAGTGACTCTAGTCTTCTGTCCCCACTGTTTCAAAGCAAATGACGGGAACTTAGCTGAGTCCTTCGTTCTATATAATTTCTTGATTGTACATGGGCATTCAATAGATAGCACCAGGATTCCATGCATTGTTTGGCAGGATAGTTAGGGCAGACATAATGCAGTAAAGTACTTCTTTGCGTAGCACATACTTAGTCTATGGAATTTGTTGCCACAGGATATGATGATGGCCACTAGCTTTGAGAGCAAGACTGCACCTACACGGGGGGGGGGGGCACTGTAAGTTTATGTATAACCAAGGCATAGAAGTTTGGGAAGAGAGAGCTTTGAGGCAAAGAGTCCACAACTGAGAGGAACATGGTGAAGTTAGCTGCTGTGCCTCTTCTATTACAAATAAAGGCAAGTCTGAAGAGTTCAAACATCTCCTGCTGTATTTGTATGAAAGGCTATACGCTCAGGGGCCCTTTGATACGGACCTACCCCACTCCCCTGTGGGGAGGAAGCTGTTGTGTAATATGTGTGAACTGAAGTTCAGTGGAGAGGCCAATGACTCCTGAATAGTAAGTTCTACTATTCTATTAACATTCATGAACTCTGCCTTTTCTGACTGAGATCCCCTTTGAATATAATTTTTAATTTAATTGGACCCATTTGCAGGGTACAGAGGCTGCCCTCTCCTTTTGAAGTAGAGAACACTTTATCTAATCTAATTGTCCAACTGTATGCATATTTATTCAGAAGTAAGTGCCAATGAGTTTATACCACATGCCTCAGCTTCAGCCATTTCTGAATAAAAATGTCTTGCAAGGAAGTAAAATCTGAGAGAATTTTTTTTGAGAGAATGAAAAAATACCTCAGAAAAATTAAGAGAAGTGACATGTCTCTCTTCAATGGCAAAGAGAGATGAAAACAAAACACATACAGATACATACTGTGCTATACTCCCCTACCTTCCCCCAGATAAATGTTGTCCCGCACCCCACCTCATCCCCGCTCAATCCCAAAACCATGAAGCAAGCTGAGTTGGTCAATCCAGGCATCAGATTTGGGTGCAGTAGATTTGCACTGAATTTGTTTCCATCTGTGTTCTCAATTTCCACTCCGTTTTCAGACAGAGGAAAGAACCTATCAACTGGCTGACATGGTCTCCTTTCTCCTGAAAAGCAAGACAAAAGAGGTATGAAGTGACTAGGGAGTGTATTTAAGGAGCAGCAGGACTAGATGAATACTCAAACCTGTCTGCTTTCTGTCTGTTTTTGCAAACCCTAAAGCTTTGTACAACATCAGCACTGATCTGCTCAGGATAGGCAAGGCATACACCCAGCTGTCTGTTCCACTTTCTCACATGGCTGCCAGAAGGTCTCCAAAAAGTACCACAGGATCACCCATCTGAGGATGTGTTCATTTTATTATTTATAGAACAATCTCCCCAAAACAACAACAAAACAGTTACTCATTGTGTGGTTGCAGCACACATTATTGCAGCAAAGCATCCATTACTGCTTTAAGATGGACATAAATGCTTTTGAGATGGACAGTGCTTTGAGATGGACTGCAAATGTTTTTAAACATTTGCAGGGCCCTGGCTGCCAGCTTTAGTGTCTCTGGAAACCAGGCCTGGTAAGGTGAAACAAGGCAATGAAAGTGTCACAGTGACATGCAGGAGAAAGACAGCAGTAGACATGCGGGAGAAAAACTTTTGATTGTTAAAACATAGGCTGGGGCACATCCCAACATTGGTTTTAGGCCTTTGCATCTATTTAGAACATCTCAACCTGATTTTTTTCATAGAGATGCACAGCAGCTTTGGAAATAAAATAAATAAAACTTTTCTGCTGTAGTTCATGATCAAAGACTTTACAATGTTCACCCTTTACTCATTGCTCTTTTTTTAAATTCCCAACTTTATTAGAATAAAATTTACAGTGCAGAACAAAATTAATCCAAACACTAACAGCAAAACATCATATGACAAACCCCGATTAATCAATCCATCCACATTCTAATATTATTGGGGGTAAGAAGACAACCACAATTTTCCCAATTGGAATAAAGAATGAAATCTGACTATATTGCATAAAAAGAGTTATTTGCACATTGGTATGCATGAGACCAAATAATATGGGTTAACTTTTCTGAGATTGCAATATGCAATCTTGATTATAGTGCTTGATTATAGCTAACCTGGCAGCAGTTACCACAAACACCACTAATTTTTTGCTGACAAATCTTTATTGACCCCAGAAAATATATTTACTAATGCCAGTTGGGGGCCTAATCCTATTTTCTGATTTGTGAACTTGCTCATCCCCATGAACACCTCTGAACAAAAGTGTAAGACCCTGAGGCAGGTCCACCAAAGATGAAAATAGGTCCCCTTCATCCCACAACCACTCCAGCAAAACGGGGAACAGTCTTTATGAACGTGTGCTAATTTTACTGGGGTCAGGTACCATCGATGAAAAACTTTGAGCAAGTTCTCCTTAATTTGGGCTGAAGAGGAAGTAACTGGCTTGCTTTTCCAAATGTTCAATTGCTCGTGGTCTTTGATTTCCTGTTGGAAGTCATTTTACCAAGATACTTTGAGACCAGGTAGAGGGTTAAATGCGTGGTTTATAATCAGCTCATATAATTTTGAAACCACACCTTTAAGGGAGTCTGAGGCTCCCAAAACCAGTACTTCAAATTTTGTTAATTGTCTGTTGGCTTGAGCTGTTATTTCTAGGGTAGATATTTATTTTATTATTATTATTATTATTATTATTATTATTATTACTACTACTACTACTACTACTACTACTACTACAACATTTATATCCCGCTCTTCCTCCAAGGAGCACAGAGCGGTGTACTACATACTTGAGTTTCTCTTTCACAACAACCCTGTGAAGTAGGTTAGGCTGAGAGAGAAGTGACTGGCCCAGAATCACCCAGCTAGTATCATGGCTGAATAGGGATTTGAACTCAGATCTCTCTGGTCCTAGTCCAGCACTCTAGCTACTACACCATGCTAGCTCTGTCAGAGAGACACTTGTAAATGAGAATCTAGCAATTAGCATACACAGAACATAGGAAGCTGCCTTTTACCCAATCAGACCATTGGTCCATCTAGCTATGTATTATTTTATTATTTATTTATTTATTCGATTTCTCTACCGCCCTTCCAAAAAATGGCTCAGGGTGGTTTACACGGAGAAATAACAAACAAATAAGATGGAACCCTGTTCCCGAAGGGCTCACAATCTAAAAAATTTGTATTGTCTATACAAATTGATAGTGGCTTCTCCAAGGTTGCAGGCAGGTTCTGTTTCAGCCCTATCTTGAAGAGGCCTAGGAGGGAACTTTGAACCCTCTGCAAGCAAGTATGCAGATGCTCTTCCCAGAGCAGCCACATCCCCTAAGGGGATTATCTTCCAGTGTTCACATGTAAAAGTTGTTCTCATGACTGAAACAGTGAGGGTTGGCGGGTAGGAAGGCTCCTACCTGTCTCCCCGCACATGATAAATCCTTCCCACACAATCGGAAAGGCAGTGAATGGCTGAGATGAGAGCCAGAGGAGGAAGTCCTCCATTATCCCACAATGCACTGCACCAGAAGCATGGTGCATGGGGGGGGGGGGCGTTACCTGCTGCCAGGTGGTCTTGCCACCCAGGTTTGAGCACACTCAGGCTGTAGGCAGCCCGAGTGTGTACACAACTGGGACTGGGGTAGAAGGGCATGCTCACACTCTTCTACCTCAGTAATAGCCCAGATAAAATACTCAGGCTACCTGGCAGGCCAGCACCAGGATTGGACCCAATTTTGCTGCTCTGCATGAACAACCCTACCTGGGTACGACTGTACAAGCCTGGGTAGGGCTGCTTGTGTGAATAGTCCTAAAGTCTCCCATTCAAATGCAACTTTAACTGCATCTCTCTGGCTTTGGAAACAACCTCAAAAGAGACACTTTGGCTCAGAAGAAAAGGTATTCCCAGCATTTACTCTAATGTTTCCCAAGAAAATGACCAGAGTCTTACTCTTACCCTGCAAACAGTTCATTAGGCCTTACCCACAAATCAAAGAAAGGATGCAGCGGGGGGGGAGGTAATTTAGTCGGGTGAATGTGCTCAGACTTCCAGTGAAATCTGAGGGTTTCTAGTGAAATCTAAAACTTGTACACTCTATTACAATTATTTTTATACCCCTTTTATGGTCATAGTTATTTACTTTCTTCTTATTGGACCTCTAACCTAGTCACAAGCATTTTACATGACCAGCCCCCAAGTATTTTCCAAATTTTGTTATGTCTCATTATGACAACCTGCAGGATGTCTGTGGGTTTTTTGTTTTTCTGTACTGATGTTGACATTCCCTCAATGTTTAGCTATTAGCTTATCATAGGAACATATGAAGCTGCCATATTCTGAGTCAGACCATAGGTCCATCTTGCTCAGTATTTTCTACACAGACTGGCAGCAGCTTCTCCAAGGTTGCAGGCAGGAATCTCTCTCAGCCCTATCTTGGAGATGCCAGGGAGGGAACTTAGAACCTAGATGCTCTTTCCAGAGCAGCTCCATCCCCTAAGGGGGATATCTTACAGTGCAAACACTTCTAATCTCCCTTTTGTATGCAACCAGGGCAGACCCTGCTTAGCTTAAGGGAACAAGTCATGCTTGATACCATAAGCCCGGCCCTCCTCTTACCTCTTATGATACTTCTGTTGGATCCTGGCAGCATCCGCTCTCAGCTGCAATGACTCATAGTGACCACCGGGGTGGGGGTGGGGTGGGTTAGGGTCATAGATAAAAGTTCTGGACTCCTCTCCTCTTTGTTCTTCCTGTCTCAGTCTCCATTTTGTCTCTCCAGAGATGGTTGTTTGTTTTGGTCTCCCTTGGTCTCTCTCTTGAGCTACAGCTGAAATTAAGCTGCAGGCTTTTTTCACATTTGTTTGTAACCTTTTCTTTAAATAAATCCTTGTAGTTCTTCAATACCTCTATTCACCTATGCACCTATTCTTGGGTAGTATGACAACTCAGGTTCAAAGAGGTCTCAAGACCTCTTGCTTTGCTGCTTAATCACCAAACTGGTTTTGCTTTGCTATTTGGGGACTGGCCTGACATTCTTCTCCTACAACTTCACTATGTTTAGTGTTATATGTCATCACTATATTATATTATTTCATTGCTTTACTTCTGAAATTTCATGCTCAAGCCAGCTTCTGACTCACAAATTTCTGCAAGGTTTGAGGACAAGAAGCCAACATTTCTATCCAAGCAAATGCAATGTTTGGTCAAGTCAAAGCTCTCCTATTACTATTGCTAATATACCTCTAATAGCATAAATTGTCCAATAATTCTCCCACACAGGGCAGATCTTACTTAGCAAAGGGGACAATTCATGCTTGCTACCACAAGAGTAGCTCTCCTTTCTGTAATTACTCTGCTGGATGAAAAGGGACCGTAGCAGGTAATGCACCTATTCTTGGGTAGTATGACAACTCAGGTTCAAAGCCCAGTTTTCAGGACAATAGTGACCCCAGTTTGCTTTTTTCTTGAGAATTGTTATTAATTCTTAATTGCTCTTAAGAATTTCATTAAGACTTTCTTAATGGGACTTTTCCCTTAAGAATTGCTCTTCTTTGCTTTCCATTTGGTTGTTTTACCTTTTGTAAATGGGCTAGAGACAGCCTTTGCTAATTATAAGCAGCATGCCCTTTTTGTGATTAGTTCATCTAGTATGAAAGGAAGGGAAATGAATGGCTTTGCATCCATATATGGTGTAACAATTATCTCTGTCATCTCCACTGACTTTCTATCTAAATGGAATCTAAATAAAGCAAGTGAACTATTTCACACTGCTGACTCCATGTTAGCAAGACTGTATTGACCTAAGCTGCAGGCTGCAGCAAGGCATACAAGCTGCATTTCTACTGGCCTTCTTTCGCGATGAAAAGATTTCCCCCCCCCTGATAATAGAGAGATAAGTTATCCAGCCAGTACAACTATTATTATATTTTCCAAATTTGAGTGAGGGGTAAAAAAAATAACTGGTAGCACTATAAAGGAAAAAAAGACAGGCGGGGAGGAGGAACAAAAATCAATATCACATTTAAGGGCCCATGAAGCAATATTTTAAGTAATTATTTCTCCTATAATGCAGCTGTCAGCTGAAAGAAATGTACATTTATTTACTTATGGTTCTGCCTTTGTCTTTTCTGCTTTTATGTTTTCTCACTTGTTCTTTATTTAAATAATTTCAACCTAAAGCAGAAAACTTTTTTAGTTCAAGAACAGCTTGCAATTGCTTTCTAAATATCAACATAGTTTTCATAACCACCAGGACTATATTTTTCAATAAGATTTATTTAAATTGCTTTAATAAAATATTTTTCAGGATTTATCAAAGAAATGAGATTGGTAATACAAATGCTCACCAAATATACAGAATGTGCCCTATTTGCTTTTTCTCATAGATCATTTCTCGACTCACCTTTTAATAACTAGCTAGCCTTAAGCAATATTTATTACATTGCACAAGAGAGTTTTCCCCACTGTTTTCTCATAAGTCTCAGTTCTCCTAAGGTATTCTAATCAGTATGAGCAATTCCTTCTGTTTATATGAACATACAGAGAGGCCTACTGGATCCAAAATACTGTAGCTGGGATGAGGCCATAACTCTGTGAAGGCCCCAGGTTCAATCCTTGGTCTCTACAGGTAGTCCTTGGTCTCTCCAGAACTCTGGGAAAGAGTTCTGCCTGAAATCCTGGAAAGTCACTCCTAGTCATCATACTGACCTAGATGGACCAGTGGTCTGCCTCTGTATAAGGCAGTTTCCCATGTTTCTGTGTTCCTAGCCCGGGATCTGTTTGCCACAATTGCCATCTATATATTTATTTCTCCTAGGCATACTGGTCGCTAATCCCATGCGTGGCAGCCCTCGCGTGAACTTGCAAACAGCTGCCGGATTAGTGACGGGACAGGGAGAAAATAGAGATATGGCTGCTGGTGGGCCGGCCTCCAGGAGCAGGTAGGGGTGAGCCAGGCAGCCACTGGGAATTGGCAGGTGGGTGGGCAGGAGGAGGTGGCAGCAGGCGGGCTTTCCGACCGGCCCGCCAGCCAGCCAGCCAGAAATCATGGGCGGGTGAAAAAGCTGTCTACCAGGAGCAGTGGGGGGCGGGGGCAGCCACCGGGAACAACAGGTAGTGGTGGGCTGGGCCAGACGGCAGGAGCAGCAGGCGGGCAGGATGGTGGGTGGAGGTGGCAGGCTGGCTTTATGGCCAGCCCGCCGGCCAGAAACCTCACAGGTGGCAGGGGGAGAAGCGGACCAGAGAAGGTGCAGATGCTCAGCACCTGGCCCAGCTGGTTCAGATTATTCTTAAAGCCACCAGCATAGCCTATTGTCTGCTCAATGGTTCATTCCCTTCAGTACAGGCATTCACTGACGAGCTGTCTCTGAACCTGCAACTTGCATTCACAGATAGGTCTCCTCTATTAATGTGTTTAACTCTTTTTGAAGCGATCTAATTTATTTAGTTATTTAATTATTTATTTATTTAATATATTTTTATACCACCCAAAACTCACCGCTCTGAGTGGTTTACAACAAGCAAGCAAGCAAGCAAACAAACAAACAAACAGAAAAAGTTAAAACATTAGTTAAAACAAAATAAATGACACAGTACAAGATAAAACATTGCAACAAATTAAAATTTTAAAAAACCATTTTAGAATGATGTTAAAACTGTTAAAACAATATTTAATTAAGAGCCTGGTGAACAGATGCAGCTTTAAAGACTTTTTAAAAGTTGTCAGAGATGGGGAGGCTATTATTTCAGCAGAGAGCACGTTCCAAAGCTTTGGGGCAGCAGCGGAGAAGGCCCGCCCCAGAGTAGCCACCAGACGAGCCGGTGGCAACTGAAGACAGACCTCTCCTGATTATCTCAATGAGTGGTGGGGTTCATTACGAAGAAGACATTCTCTTAAATACCCAGATCCCAAACATTTAGGGCTTTATAGGTTATAACCAGCACCTTGAATTTTGCCTGGAAACTTATTCGCACCTGTGTAGATCTTTCACTACAGGAGTAATATGGTCTCTCCAAGATGACCCAGAGACCAACCTGGCTGCCTCATTCTGTACCAATTGTAGTTTCTGGGCTACATACAAGGGCAGCCCCACATAGAGCACAGGTTACCAGCATATGTACCACTGTTCTGAAGTCATTTATCTCAAGAAATGGACACAGCTAGTGTATCAGCCAAAGCTGATAGAAGGCACCTCTGGCCACCGCCTCAACCTGGGTCACCAGGGAAGGCTTGGATCCAGAAACACTCACAGACTGCATACTTGTTCCTTCCAGGGAAGTGTGACCCCATCCAGATCAGGCAGAACAAACCCATCTCCCAAGTTTCGACCCCGCACAATGAGTACCTCCATCTTATCTGGATTCAGTCTCAGTTTGTTATCCCTCATCCAGTGCATTACCGCGTCCAGGTAGGCATTTAGGGAGGTTATGCTGTCTCCCGATGACGTTGACATGGAGAAGTAGATTTGGGTGTCATCAGCATACTGATAACACCCTGCACCAAATCTCCTAATGATCTCTCCCAGAGGTTTCATGTAGATTTTAAACAACATCGGAGACAATATGGAACCCTGAGGGACACCATACAAAAGTTCAGATTTTGAATAACAACAGTCTCTAAGGGACACCATATGGAATCTGCCCAGTGGTAGGAGCGGAACCACCACAAAGCAGTGCCTCCTACTCCCTACCCCCTCAGACGCTCCAGAAGGATTCTGTGGTTTATAATATCGAAAGCCACTGAGAGGTCCATGAGGACCAACAGTCATACATCCTCTGTCAATTCCCAATTAGAGATCTTCAAACAGGCTGACCAAGGCAGTCTCTATCCCATAGCCTGCCCGAAAGCCAGTATAAATTGTGTCTAGATTATCAGTTTCATCCAAGACTGTCTGCAGCTGGGAGGTCACCATCCTCTCAATTACCTTGCCCAACCACGGAAGGTTGGAGACAGGCCTGTAGTTGCTCAACTTCTGAAGAAGGCAGGCTTCTTCAGAAGAAGTTTGTTTGTTTGTTTGTTTGTTTGTTCGATTTCTATACCACCCTTCCAAAAATGGCTCAGGGTGGTTTACACAAAGAAATAAGATGGATCCCTGTCCCCTAAGGTCTCACAATCTAAAAAGAAACATAAGATAGACACCAGCAACAGTCACTGGAGGTATTGTGCTGGGGGTGGATAGGGCCAGTTACTGTCCCCCTGCTAATTAAAGAGAATCACCATGTTAAAAGACAAGGAGGCATCCTACCCTCCCTCAGAGAAGCATTTATAATCTCTACCAGGCCTTCTACAAGAAACCCCCTGCCAGATAGTATAAGCCATGTCGGGCAAGGGTCAACAGGTGTTAGGTTGCACTGTTTCATTCAGCTCATCCACATCCTCAGGAGTCAAAAACTGCCACTGGTAGTGATCCAACTTAAGCACACAAGAGGATTTGCTGGACACCTCCACATCAGATACTGAAGAAATTGTGGAGACAGAGTCTAAGTCTGCCTGAATACGAGAGATGTTTTCCACAAAGAATTCATTAAACACATCACAATGGGTAATCAATGGTTCCAGATTGATTCGAGGGAGGAGGGTGTGGTGGCACTGTGGAAGATTGGCAAGGAGGCCTTGTGGTGATCCACTTTTACCCTCTGTACATGCAAACTTCTGTACACTGCTTACATATATCCATGCATTTAAAGGACTCATTTTAAGCCTCGCTAGTTTTAACCTGTAATAACCCTGCACTCTTGGTTTGTATTGAAAACTGTGTAACCATCTCCATCTTCCTGTATCCATGTTTTGAGTTTATATCATGGTGCCAATTAGCGTAGCGAGGCCTAGAGAAAACGTTTACTTAAAACATATGCGTTAATTGCCCACCTGAAGCAAAGCACCTGGGAAGACGTGCTGCCTGGAACTGGAATGCACTTGGTTGCTGGTTGGGTGCCTTGCTCTCACAGGCTATGCTGATAAGCGGGGCCCACTGCCACTTTCTTGATGCTGCTTGTAAGAACTGTAACAGTATAAGAGACACACAGAGACATTTTAGTTTTTGGAGCTTCAGTGTAGACCAAAACCTGGGAAGGTGCTGCACAAACGCTGGCAGGGGCCATGTCCTTTCATCATCCAGGGGGCTCTCCAGTGAAAAGATTGCATCAAGATCAGGGACATATGCTTTATATTTATTCTGTAATCCTCTTTAAAACATTATTCATCTTTGTCTAATAAAACCTCTTTGTTCTTTTACACTGATTTGAGCTTATTGTCTCCAAATCCAAAATTAACGTGTTGCTGGACACCAGCTGGAAACCAGCTAGACACTGGTGGCAATACAGAGGGGCACGTACTAGCCCTCTCACAACCCTGAACAACTCTGCTGGACATGAACTTGCAGATGCAATATGGGCAGAAAAGAATCACTTCTTTGCTGCACACCTTGCCTGAGCATAGATCTTCAAATGTGCTCTATGTTGCACTCTGTCAGATTTGAGTCAAGTCTTCCTCCACTTGTGCTCCAGTCATCTACCTCACTGCTTCAGCCCCCCGTCATTCTTCCGTATAACAAGCGGCTAATTTTGAAGCGTTTCTGAGAGGACGCTTAGGAGCAATCATGTCTACTGTCCTGGTGAGTTTGCTGTTCCAGTTCTCCACCAGGGTATCAACAGGATTACTGGCAGAGCCAATACTAAATCCCTCCAAGGCTTCTTGAAATCCTATTGGATCCAATAACCTTCTCGGGCAGACCATCCTAATAGGTCCCTCACCCTTGTGAAGGTGAGAAGTGATTGTGAGTCCAACCTTAACCAGATGGTGGTCTGTCCATGACAATGGGGATATCACAAGAGTCCCCACCCATGGAACAGAGTGGAAGGGGGGGGAATCAAGTATGTGACCAGCAATGTGCATCAGTCCTGAAACCACTTGGGATAGGCCCATAGTTTTCATGGCTGCTATGAAGTCCTGAGCCGCCCCGGAGAAGTTGGTCCTGAAATGAACATTCAAATCTCTCAGCACCACAAGCCTGGGGGACTCCAACATCAAGTCCGAGACCAAGTCCGTCAGCTCGGTTAGGGACCCTGTTGAGCAATGGGGCGATCGGTACACGAATAGAAGTCCCAGTCTATCCCTGGTCCCCAGACTTAAGTACACACATTCAATATGGCCCAACACTCTAACAGGGATCCTGGTAAAGAGCCCCTGGTGGCGCAGTGGTAAAACTGCTGCCCTGTAACCAGAAGGTTACAAGTTCAATCCTGACCAGGGGCTCAAGGTTGACTCAGCCTTCCATCCTTCCGAGGTCGGTAAAATGAGTACCCAGAATGTTGGGGGCAATATGCTAAATCATTGTAAACCGCTTAGAGAGCTTCCAGCTATAGAGCGGTATATAAATGTAAGTGCTATTGCTATTGCTATTGCTATTGCTAAAGGGAAAGGTTATTCTTATAGACCACAGCCACTCCACATCCTCGCCCACAGTCCCTCACCCGCTCCTCAACAGAGTAGCCTGAAGAAAGAAGCCGGGACCACACTGGGCCCCCCGCCCCCCCGAGCCAAGTCTCTGTAATACATACTAGGTCGGCGCCTTCATCCAGAATCAAATCATGGATGGTTTCTGATTTGTTCTGGACCGACCTAGCATTACAGAGGAGCAGGGTGAAGTTCCAAGGGTGCTCAGCACTTCTCTCCAAGGTCAAAGAGCTGGCAGGACAGCCAGAAAGGGAAACAACTATTAGATGTCCAATTCTCCTTCCACTTTAATGGTTCGTTGACCTGCCAACATTACTTCTTCTGTTCCCCACCACCACCGGAATTGCCAAAAATCTAAGTTTGTGGATGCATCACCACAGCCTATGGCAACATGTTCCATAAATCAATTATGTTCCATAAATCAATTATAAATCACCTTAAAAGCATCTAGAATAATAAGTGGGAATAGATCACTCTTTGTCCCTCAAAATATAGCTGTGACATAAGTATTGCTTACATGAATTGTAAAAAGGAGACTTTATTCTGTCAAATAATTTATTATTTATTATTTATTTATTATGAAAACTTTTATACCGCCGTTCCAAAAGGCTCAGGGCGGTTTACATTAAAACACCAGTAAAATCAGTTAATAATTAAAACAAAAATTATAAAGCATAAAACAACGTAAAACAGCAATTAAATAATTAGAACAATTTAAAAACAAGTTTTAAAAAGTTGAGAAAGCCTGGTTGAAGAGATGTGTTTTTAGGTGTTTTTTTTTAAATTGCCAGAGATGGGGAGGCTTGTATCCCAGCAGAGAGTGCATTCCACAATCTCGGGGCAGCAGCCGAGAAGGCCCATCTCTGTTTAGCCACCAAACGCATTGGCGGCAACTGGAGATGGACCTCCTCAAGTGACCTCAATGGGCAGTGGGGCTCATAACGAAGAAGACGCTCTCTTAAATACTGTTGGGTTCAGTCCACATGGGCAACAGAAGGGCCCACATGGGCAACAGAAGACCTGAAATAGATGCATTTGACAACATGTTCACATGAATAAATATGAAGTTGTGTACATGGCCACAGAGAAATGTTGGTGTAAATCAAGGGGTACAAATAATAAACTCAAAGGCACATCTGAGAATACTACTTATTTTTTCTCCAGTAGCTGTTCCAGTAGATCAACCATTTCAATAGCTGATCTATCCATATGGATAGAACTGTGTGGAGAAATTCAAAGGTATAAAGCAACCCTGAAATTTTCCATATTAAAACAATACTGTGTGCATGCACACGTGCACACACAAACACATTCTTCTTGTTGGTACATAAGCTGTCCACTGGGGAGGTGGGGGAAGTACATTTATTTAGTAATGACTGAGACATGTTTTGACTTTATTTGTTCTCCATATTTCCTTATTACATTTGAAAAATAACTGCAAATATATTTCATATATTAGCCATCATATAAGAAAAATCAAGTTTCTTTAAGTCTGACATTCATTCATAGGTACACACATATAATAATTTATATGTGTGGTTGCACCTTAGTAGAAATACCAAGTAACATAGTATTTCATAAATTCTATTAAACAGCAATATTAAGCTGTAATATTTAAATTTCTTAATCTGCATTTACTAAATTGCTTACATACACATACACCATTTAGAAAATGTTTTTGGTATACTTACCTGCACTACTTCCCCCGCCCCTACCTATACCCAGTTCAGGTCTGCTGCTATCTGTTCTGCATACCTGCTGGTTATTATTAAATGCCAGTTAACCAGAGCAGTTTGTCAATTATTACCTTAAAATTTTACATTCACACAATGAGGCTCTTCTCATGATCACGGAGAAGAGCCTCTATGGGGCTTGAGAAGAGAGCGGGCTAAGCCCGCTCTCCTTGCAGACGACCAGCCAGTCCGCTCTGGGCAGCCGCAGAGGCCACCCACATAACTGCCGGCTCCGTGACGGAGGCAGCGGGGGCTGGGAGGATCACTTATTATGTGAGCGCTCAGGGCATACTGGAGAGACTCCCAGAGCCGGGAGGCGACTTTTCATCTCCTCTCCAGGGGTCTACTCATGAGTAGCCACGGCGTGGAGCCGCAGCACGGCTACTCACCATTTTAAAAAACCGGGTTTGCGGAGCGCTCGCTCCACAAACCCAGTTTAAGAGGAGGGGCTGTTTGGTGGGTTAACTACCACCCAGTGGCTCCCATGATCAGCTGAAATCGGGCTAGGCTTTTCTACCCAATTCCAGCTGATTGTGGGAATAGCCTCAATCATTTCTGCTGGGCTCACTAATCCTGACTAATCAGCATCTTTGTCAATATATGAACACGGCCACTAGAAGCTAGATTTCAAGATAGGGGAAGAGAAGACAACATGAAAAATTGTTTGCATACACACATGTATACATCCTTACTTGTGTTCCATGCTCAGAACACTATCTAAAAATAAGGATCAGCTTCAGTTTTGACATATAATGGTCTGTTTCAGCCAAGCTACTCTTTAAACATTTAGCAATGTATGTTTCACCGAGATTTGTCAGCAATGTTTTAAGTCTATTTAGTTAAAGTAATTAGTTAATGACATGTTTAAGTAAGGCTAAACACTAAATCAATTTCAATAGATGAGTAGTGCAATTATCATTATGTCCACATCAGCACTGCTTTAATGAACGCCTATTATTCTGTGCAGCTATACAACTTCTTTGTCCAATGTATTTTATTAAATCCTTGATTCAACCTTCTGATCCTCAGTGTTATAAATCTTTGAGGAGTCTGCGATAGAAGCCACACTAGAAATTTAATTAGTTTAGACGTTTAAAACACTGAATACAGTAAAACACTGAATACAGTGGCTCAGTTCAGAAGTAGTAATTATGAAAAACTTCAGAGATGAAGTTCTGGGAGGAAACTGATGCTTTGTTTTGCATTGCTTTAGACAAAAAGCTGGTCAGAGATTTTATTCAATTTGAACATTTAATGGCACTGTTAAGATAGCAGCAATACAAGACAGAATAAATGTGCAGCTCAAATAATTAAATACAGATTATGCTGAAAGGACCAAGGTCAATTTAGAATTAATGTCCAAAAAAAAAAAAAGCACCATAAAAGGAAGAAAATTTGAAAATAAACTGCTGTGTAGTCAAATCCAAAATGAACATTGCTTTTTTTGGTGCATATTACAGATTTCTGGGAATAACACTAACAGCCATATTGAAAATTATGCAAAAGCACTAAAAGATGGGGAAGTCATGGGGACGTCATGGGGAAGTCATGCATTATCTATCCATGCATCAAGCATAAGACAAAAAGGTGAAAATCTTTTGCATATTTTCCTCTATAGGCACTTAGCAATAGCACTTACATTTATATACCGCTCTATAGCTGGAAGCTCTCTAAGCGGTTTACAATGATTTAGCATATTGCCCCCCAACATTCTGGGTACTCATTTTACCGACCTCGGAAGGATGGAAGGCTGAGTCAACCTTGAACCCCTGGTCAGGATCAAACTTGCAACCTTCTGGTTACAGGGCGGCAGTTTTACCACTGCGCCACCACAGCAAATGCACTTCTGCATAACACAAAAATCTGACCTGAGATTTGGCTTTTCTTGTTGCCCATCCGCTCCTTGATGTTGATCTGGGCAATTGCATTGTATTAAGCATTGTATTAATACAATTGCATTGTATTAAAATTGTGGCCTAGAATATAGATTCTAGATGTTGATTAGATATTGGTGATACAGCTGGTAGGAACTTACAAGACCTCCCTCAATGATTCTCTGCATTACCAGCAGGGAGATCAGAAGGTGATTTCATTTGAGAAACTCCTGAATTGTCACTGCCCTGTGAAGCATGGTTATAGCAATGGCCAGTAGTGACATACACCAATTCGACCTTGTAAGAATACAGACCTAGCAACTAGAATTTATGACTGCATAATTTCAAGCTAGAGATTGTAAAGCACTCTATGGTATCACCTTCAATGATTGTTTAGCAGATAAGCTTTACAGAATTTGTCCTTAATATGGATGGTATGTTAGTTCCATATGAATCGTTGATATTACGACAACAATGGTGGCAAATATTTATATACTGAATTTTAACTAAGGTTCCCAAAGTGCTTTACATAAATATAAATGAATGAATGAATGAAATGGCCTCCTGTCCCCTAAGGGCTCATAATCCAAAAAGAAACATAAGATAGACACCAGCAACAGCCACTGTGCTGTGCTAGGGATGGATATTTCCCAGGTACAACTCCTAGTGCTAGTTTCACATATAAAGCATGACCCTCAAGGACATAATTCCAAAGCCAAAGAATACTTTTGAAGAGAGGAGAGAGAAAAACAAAAATAAATTACTCCCTCCTCTCCCTCTGCCCACATTTGCCTGCTTGGCAACACATTGGTAGAGCTCCAGTGCAGTGTTTCTGCATGCATGCTACTCTTTTATGCCCTACTAATGCTGCCAAAATGTAAGCCACTATTCTCACTAATGCTCAATCACATTATCAAAGATTAGCTCTCAGAATTGTTTCATTGACCTCTGCATTAAACCCAAGGACACGTATAGAAGTTTCTCAGTGGCTGTCACATACCTTGAGAATAACAGAGAGCAGATAAAACTACCTTTTGCCTTGTTAGGCCACCAGAGAAGTGCTTTTAAGGTTACTTCTTGTGATATTTTATCTCCATTCTTCAACTATTGTGTGTAGTAGGATGATCTATACCCTAAGGCATGCCAACTGTGAAGACCTGCCTTCACCCAATTTACCATCTTTTAACCAACATAAGAAGTAGCTCCTTCTATCAGTAGGAAATTCTATTAGTAGGAAATGCCATTCTGAGCCCATTCTCATGGAATGGGCTCGGACAGGGCAAGGAGAGGCAGCCACAAAAAGCTTACCTCCCCTGCAGACAAATCCTGTCGATGTTGCTGGTTGGCTGGATCAGTCACCAAGATGGTTGCTGGCTTCTGCCAGTAGCAGGGAGGGAGAAAGGAGGTTTGGAGGCCGAGAGGCTCCCGGAGCTTCCATAATGCACTGCACGAGTATGCAGCATCCTGTTTCACACAGTGGCCCACCACAAGCCACTGGAAGTCTACAGGCAGGAGTTGAGGGCATGCCCTTCTGTTACTCCCCTGCAACTGGTACTCAGAGGATTACTGCTGTACTGATACTGGAAGCCGCATGGCTCCCGGCTGTACACACATGCACTGATAACTGGGCTGGGCTTCCTTAGCCCAGTTTTCAGTGCACGTGTGAATAGCTTCAGTATTTCCATTTAGTCAGATACTTTTCAGTTAAACAATAATCAGCAAGAATCAGTTTATCAACTGAGGATAGAGTCAGTAAGATCCATCTTATGTATTTATTTCTCTGTGTAAACCGCCCTGAGCCATTTTTGGAAGGGCGGTATAGAAATCAAATTAATAATAATAATAAAAATACAAGCTACCTGTAGCCAAAAATTGGTGGGACCATAAAATTGAAAAAGTTGAAGAAAATGAAGATGTAAAAATATTATGGGACTTCCAGCTACAAACAGGCAAACATCTGCCACACAATACACCAGATATAACTGTAGCTGAGAAGAAAGAAAAACAAGTTAAAATAATCCTCATAGCAATACCCGGTGATAGCAGAATAGAAGACAAAGAAATAGAGAAAATCACAAAATACAAAGATCTACAAATTGAAATTGAAAGGCTGTGGCAGAAGAAGACCAAAATAATCCCAGTGGTAATTGGTGGCCTAGGTGCAATTCCAAAATACCTTGAAGAATACCTCAATAGGGGCCACAGAAATTACCATCAGCCAATTACAAAAAGCAACTTTACTGGGAACAGCCTACATTCTGTGATGATATCTATAATAATAACAGCAACAACATTGATAATAAAGTTCAGCCATCTCAGGTCCTTGGGAAGGACTTGATGTCTGGATAAAACAAACCAGTCAATAACACCTGTCTGACTGTGTAAACAAGAAATAATAATAAATAATAGCAGCTCAGGGGAGATATGGAACAATTATTTAAAGAAAACAGGCTGTTTTCATCAAATGTCCCACCATTTGTCTCTTAACAAGTGGAAACATCTTCACTGACTCAGAGCCATTGAAGGAAAAGCACTCCACTGTGTCCCAAGCACTCAGACATGCCCAGCCTGGAAGAGACCAAGTTAAATAAAACTATATAATCACTTAATCAGTGCCTGATCATTCAACCCCAGACCTTCTAGACTTCAACTGTTCTCTGACCTCTATCCCTCCTCTTTAGTTTTGACTGATCTGTATGTGTTTTTCTCTTGTTATTAAACCAAGTCACGATTTGTTCCATTAACTACTAACTTTATATAACAATTAGAGTGAGGGCTCTACTAGAGCTATTTACTCAAAATAAAGACAGGTGAATCTTCTCTGCTGCCTCTGCATAAAAAGAGACAAATCTAGACATGAAATGAAATTATTGACAGATTTAGTAATCATAGCTGTTTTGTTGGGGGTGGGGTTTGCATTGTATTTTTCTATTTGTATTTGTATTTTTTGGATTATGTAAGTTATCTTGGACTATTTTAAATAAAGGTATACTTTACATACAAATATTTTAAATACATAAAAAATAGATAGCATCTGCTCCAGAGAGTGTCATCACTGAGGTTCCACTATAGCAAAAGACTCACACTGAGCTAGAATTCCCACTTAATATGGATCACACAAGAAGGTCGCTAGCAAGCAGAGTTCTTGTGTTTGTGTGCACTGCCTTTTCAGGGTTAAGGGACCCACTAAACAGCCACTTGTTTCAGGTCCCTCAAAATGTTGGAGCTGGCAGTGTTCATAGTTCACAAAGTGTGCAGGGTATGCTGAAAAGGGGGTTATTTTATGTCCCAATGTCTCACCATGTACAAATGTCTCAAAAATTGTGAATGTTGTACTGTACTTACTTGTGTATCTGTACCTAAGTACGGCAACCTATAAGAAGTGGTTCTCATTTTCTCCTTTTAACTAGCGAATTCTTTGACTCTGGATTTTCCCCAAGGTGCCAGAATATTTCAGATACATTAGTCCTTGTTGTCTGAGGTAATGTGAGTGGAATCTGGAATAAAGAAGATTGGAAATTCAGATGGTTGTGTTTGCTACATTATACCTATAATAGTTATATTTTACTGGGATATCCTATATCTTTTAACTTGTTCTTACACACATGAGTAAACATGACAATGTGTGAAAAACAAAAACTAACCAGTTTTCAGGTAATCTGGTCACAGCACAAATAGCTAAAAGTGTATGAAGGCCCTTGAAGCTCAGAGACTGCAATTTCCAGCTGGGACTAGAGCACCTTCTTGGTAGCATAGATAAGACTTTTGTTTCCAGTGCTGCTGGACACAGTTCTAATCCCAGTGTCCTTAAATCTGGAATTTGCTGATATCTACAAATCATCCAAGGAAACAATACCCCCAACTACAACTTTCTGTGTCAGTACAGATGTGGTATTTATTATGGATTTACAACTGTGTCCAGAGACTTAATGATTTGATACAGACTGTATACTGTGCACATATATAAAACACATCAAACTAGGAGGCAATTTTCAGTGGTATAGGTTGTTATATGGATTTAAGCTCTAAAATGAAATCTATTAACTTCATTTCAATTATTTTTAAACCAAATTTTACGTCTTGAGTGGTGCAGCAGGGAAATGCTTGACTAACAAACAGAAGGTTGCCGGTTCGAATCCCCGCTAGTACTATATTGGGCAGCAACGATCGAGGAAGATGCTGAAAGGCATCAGTTCATACAGCGCAGGAAGAGACAATGGTCAACCCCGCCAGTATTCTACAAAAGACAACTACAAGGCTCTGTGGGCATCAGGAGTCGAAGTCAAGTTGACAGCACACTTTATCTTTACCTTACACTAGAGACTTTTCTTGATTTATGCTTGGAAAGAGCTTCTTGATGCAACAGCAATTTGCACATTGTTCATGGCATTGCATATCTTTCTGTCAGTTTGGTGGACCAGAAAGGAATAAACTCCAGCAAAGAAGCTGCAGGGATATATGCAGAGCTACTACAGAAGTAGGCATTTTTCTGTCAGTTTGAATGTTAACAGTAGGGTTGTGCGTTTTGTTTGTTTTTCTGTTTTGTTTTTGGCCCGCATCTAAAACACCCCCATTTTGTTCTTTGTTCAAAACCAACCAATCCAAAACACCCCAATTTTGTTCTCTGTTCGAAATTGCAAAATCCAAATCTGAAACATTTTGGGTTTAAAAAATGGCCCCATGGAAAAACTAGTGGGTGTGGGTGGTAGTGCCCAATGGGTGGAAACTACCACCCAAATATCAGAGGAATTGGGCAAAGGGCTGGTTTTTGGTGAATTTTTAAAGTATAGGATTTTTTCCATAAGGAAGAATGGAGGTATTAGCAAAAGTATAGCTTCATGTTGGGGCAAAAGGGGTGGCCCAGAGCAGAGTAGGGTGGGTGGTAGTGCCCAGTGGGGGCAAGGAAGCTGCCCGAATTATTTCAAAGGAATTGGGCAGAAGGCTGATGTTTAAAGATGTAATGTAGTTTGCATGTCTGTAAAGTTCTTCCCCATAAGGAATGATGGGCCTCCAAAATTCCTGCCCCATAACTGCACTTGGGGGGCACCAGGGTGGCCCAGAGCAAGTGGTGGTGTAGAGCACATAGGGTGCAAACCACCCCCATGGGTTGCTAACCCATGAGGTACTGGGTTCTGTTGTTTCAGAGATGTTTTGAGTGTAGATTCAGATTCTCTGGTAGCATATGAGAGTGAATTCATGGTTTGTCATTGAAAATCTCATATGCTACCAGAGAATCTACACTCAGAACACCTCAGAAACAACAGAACCCAGCACCCTATCAGTTAGCAACCCATGGGGGTGGTTGGCACCCTATGTGCACTACACCACCACTCACTCCCGGTCACCCCAGTGCCCCCCAGGTGGAGTTATGGGACTGCTGAAACCTCCATTATTCCCTAGGTGGGGGGGAACCTTAAAGAAGTGTAAACTTCCAACAATTCCTAAGAAATCAGCCCTTTGCCCTATTCCTTTGGAATCTGGGTTGTGGCAGGCACCCCTTGGGGCACTGCCACCCAATCCACTGTTTTGCCCCTCAGGCCCCCTTTCTGCCCTGAATCTGCCCCAAAGACATTTCAACTTCAGAAATTCTTTAAAAATCAGCTCTTTTCCCAATTCCTTTGGAATCTATGTGGCAGCAGGCACCCATTGGGGCACTACCACATGAACCACTCTTCTGTCCCTAAAGCCCCCTTTCTGCTCCCAATCCACCCCAAATAACATCAACATCACACACCATCAACAGCAGAGCTTTGGAAAAAATCAGGCAGATTTCCAAAGGTCATGCACATCCACATCCCCCCTGCCCAAAATGCAATTGATCTACACACAACAGTGTGAAACAACAACAATGAAATGCACACTGCCCCACTGGCCAATGAGGGTAAACACACACTGCCCCACTAGCCAATGAGGGTAAAATTTACCCTTAAATTTGCTTAAAAGGGATAAGGAGGCAATTGCCAGCAGATCAGCCCATGCTTTCGCTGGCCAATCTGCGGGCTGGAAGGGCTGGAAATTCAAACAGATGTCAAAACTCAAAATGGAGACTGAAGGAGAAAGACTTTCTGCGATTGCAAAATGGAGTTCCAAAACAGCCAAAACAATAAAATGTTTTGTATCCGAAACAGGGATGTTTTGTTTTGGCTACAAAACAGCCGAAATGGCCTGTTTTGTGCACAAAACATTTTGTATCCGAAACGAAACGCACATCCCTAGTTAACAGTTCCTGGTACTGAAATGGATGAGGGGGAAAACCCTTATTACTATTGGAATTTAATATGTCCAATTGAGCATATTCAATTACTTAAAGTAAAGTGTCCCATCAAGTTGATTTTGACTCCTGGCACCCACAAAGCTCTGTGGTTTCTTTTGGTAGAATACAGGAGGGGTTTACCATTGCCTTCTCCTGCGCAGTATTAGATGGTGCCTTTCAGCATCTTCCTATATCACTGCTTCCTGATATAGTACCATTGGGGATTCGAACTGGCAACCTTCTGCTTGTCTACTCTACCACTTAAGGTGAATTTCTGGTGACTTACAGCATAATTAAAAAAAAAAATAAGTCCTATCTGACATAGTGTTGTTAAAAATAACTTTTAAAAAATACAACTGTTTGTTACAAATATTTTATCTTAGAAATACAGATTCAAATGAAATCAGAGTGAAATACACATGAGAAAAGCAATTCATGGAATCTTGTAAGGTAAGGACTAGCAGCCTTTATTTTAGGTGGTGAAGCAAGAACAGAGGAGAAATCCCAGATCTGCTCATAATGATAAGTAGTGATGCTTCCCTCACAAGTACAAAGTAATCTTATAAAGATTTAACTAAGAGTTTATTCAGAAACAACTCAATTTTCTCCTCCTTTGCCTCCTTTTTCCTTTAAAACTCCACCCCCACAAACTCTTTAGAGGATCCCCACTGGGACAAACTTCTAAACAACAAAATGTAAAAGATACTGGATTGAATACAACACATCACTCCCCTGTAGAACAACCAGAATTGAAGTTACAAAGTCGTGGTGTTTTAGGTAGTTTCATGTCATGCACAGTTCTCCTAATTCTTGGGTTCTCTGGCACAGGAGTTGTTAGTGATTTTCTTTCTGGTAAAGCGTATTGTCAATCATTTTCATCCAGCTCCTCTCTGAGGTCAAAACTTGAGGCCAGATCAAAGTCCTCTCCAGTTTCTCTCTTGAGACCAGACTCCCTTTTGTCTTTTTTCATAGTGTAGTTATGTGAGGTAATTCAGTAAGCACTTGAACAACATTGAGGGCCACTTTCCATTCAAAAGATATGATTACTACATGAGTGGATGAAGATATCTGGACAATTACTAATCCTTCATCCTCATCTGTTGGGATCTCCCCTTGGCCTGGAAGCGGAAGTCGAGATCATCAATTTGCACTTGTATTCCAAATACCTTGAAGATATTTCTTCTGGAAATCAAAATCCATAAGTCTGGTGAGCAATTTTGCTATTCTTGGGGTTGCTCAATTTGATCCCCTAGTAGTAAATAAAGCAGGTAAGTGTTTATGTTCTGACCGCAAAGTAAATTTTCTGCCCTACAATCACCAGAGGTGATACCCTCCACCCCCATGCAAGGGCAACAGCCCCCTTGGCAGGTGGAAATTGCACAAGTGATGGGGCTGCTGCTCTCCCCTTCCTTGTGCCAGAGTGGGGAGAGGAGGGAGTGCACACTATTTGGTAAGAAGAAGCCTGCAGCTGAGTGGCAGCATGAAGGGAGAGAGCAGCTGCCATGGGGACAATGATTCCCATTGGAGGAGAGCCACCAGTGCTCCCTTCCCAAAGGCAGTAATGCCAGTGCACACAGCAAAGAGTGTTCCTTGCCAGTGAGTGACATTTTGGCACAAAAAGGCACAGGAGCTCAAGGTAGCAGCCTTGCAGATGTTTGGCCTTGGGCAGTGCTCTCTGCACATGCTCTGAAGCACTGTAATCCATGTGAGCTTCTCCTTTTAGAAAAGATGCTGGGGTCCCAAGTCACCCATTTCCCACTGCACAGTGTGATGTGTGGAGACACTGCCACCTGCTCCTTGACTGCTAGCTCTTGGAACACAGGCCCCCTTGTTTGTGCTAGCCTGCCCAATGGCCACCCTTGCCTGAGAGGAGAGAAGAGGTGAGGTGGCTGGACAGTCAAGCCTGATGGCCTTTGGTTGGATAGGCATGGCTGCTGGGGGCTGCAGAATGGCATGGCAGGGTGAACGTTGTGGAGAGATAAGTCTGCTTCATCTCAAGGGAGGAGGCACAGTCCCAGTGCGAGATCCCTGGGAAGAAAGGGGATTCCAAGTCCCTCAAATTGGTGGGAGGAGTGCAGAAGGATGGGAGAGAGAGAGAGAATAACTGGCAATGGAGTAGGGTGGCAAGGGGCATCATGGAGAGGATGACCGAAATAACACACACACACACACACACCCGTGTCGGACACCAGACGTGGACATGTCTGGGGCCACACTAGTGGCCCGGATTGGTGGCTGCCTGGGTTCTTTGAACCCATTTGCCCAATGGTGGCTCCACCCCTGCATATGAGAAGATTGGGCTTGGAAGGATTAGGATGGAACAGTCTGGATTTCAGGAGATTTGTTTTGTCTTTGCCTAAGCAAATCCAAATACTCCAGAAATGTTGTGAAGAAACTTCTTGTCTATGGGACAAAGCCACAAGTTGCAGAAATACTCAAAAGCTCTTACCAAAAGAGCTTCTGGTAAATCTCTCTTATCAAAAAGAGCGATTTGGCACAGTGAGAAGCATTTCCCACCCTCCCAGCCATCTCTATAACTTTATTCATGGTAAGTTTCTGCTCCAATAACAGTTTTTCACACAGTTTGGAGCAGTTTGTTTTCAACAATCTGATACCTGATCACTTCATTAGTAAAGCTGGCAAACTCACAGGTTACACTTAAGGTATACAATACCATGACATACTGATCAATAGTAATTCACCAAGCAATTGGAATCTAGAATAGAACTTGTAACGTTCAGCAATCACATTCAAAGTAGGGTTGAAATGATCATCTAAGGCAAAGGGCAGCTTCATAATAATTGGCATCCCCCTTCCAAGCTGCGAGGAAAGCACAAATGATTATATATTCTTTGGCCTTCAGGACCCAGGCAGTGAAACAATGTAGCTTTCGGCTTTGCTGGAGTAAAATCAGGGGTCTATCTAGTAGGAAGGTAATTGCAGAAGTAGGATCTACATTGTTTCCAGGAAAGATCAGGTTCTCCTTGGTGAAAAAGAAACAAGGTGGTTGTGGTTGTGGAAACAAGGTGGTTGTTGTGAGCCATGTTGCAGTGAGCATCCATGGACAACAGAGTGAAGGACTGATAAGGACAGAGTACCTTCAGGGGTTTTGCAGGTCAGGAAGCTGGAGAAACAATCAGCAGCAGCAAGAGTAGAAAGCAGTTCAGGAATGTAGGCCCAGGAATGAAATGAAATGAAGTTGCAGGGACATTCACAAGGTTTGCAGGCTCAAACATTTAGCTGGTTCAAAATCTAATCACTGTTAATCTAATAGCTGTTTCTGTCACAAGTAAAAAGTAATCTTATATCGATTTAACTAAGAGTTTGTTCAGAGACAACTTCATTTTCTCCTTCTCCTTTCCCTCCCGTTTCCTTTCAGACTCCACCCCCACCTTCTTTACAGCAGGCCTGCTCAACTTAGCCTGCCCCCCCGCCAGCTGTTTTGGACTACATCTCAGATAATCCTCAGCCACAGTAGCCAAGAGCCAGGGATTATGGGAGTTGTAGGCCAACATCTGCAGGAGAGCTGAAGTTGAGCAGGTCTGCTCTGCAGGATCCCCACTGGGACAAACTTCTAAACAACAAAACATACAGTATACTGGATAGAATACAAGAAGTAGAAATCTTATTTTCAACAATTAGCTTATAGCAACCTGTGGCCCCTGAACTTGGTGGTCAGTGAGGGTACTGCAGGTGGTATGTGGGGGTGGGGAGATAATATAATAATATAATCCTGTGTCCCTCTTGTGTATCATATTCTTTTTTCCACTGGTACACCTGTACACAAAAAACAAACACAGGTAAATGTACTGTGATGAGTGCAGCATGTGATGAGTGCAGCACCTAACCCTTTTATTAGAAACATTTAATATACTGCCCACTCCGAAGACTCTGGGCGGTGTACAAAAACATGCAAAGCAAGACAGCATTAAAATTACATTCTAAATTAAAAACTAAAGTAACTAACAAAAAAAGAAAAAACCAAATAGGTAAACTACAGGGCAAAAGCTTGGCAAAAAAGAAAAGTCTTCAACAGAGATTTAAAAATCAATAAGGAAGGAACTAAACGAATCTGAAGGGGAAGGGAGTTCCAGAGAAGTGCGGCAGCAACTGAAAAGTTGTTAGTATTTTATGGATCCTAGCACCCCGAACCTCTCGGAAATCAGGGACCGACAGAAGGGCCATCTGAGAAGATCTGACCGGACGGGATGTAACTGGATGGGAGTGGTGGGTCTGTAGGTAGGCAAGGCTTTGAATGTCAAAACCAGGACCTTAAATTGAGCTCGGAAGTGAATAGGCAACCAGTGCAATGACTGCAGGAGAGGTGTTACCCTGTCATATTTTCTGGCACTCATGAGTATGTGAGCTGCTGCATTCTGGACCCGTTGTAGCTAAATTATTAGAAATAGCTGTGCTTTTAATACCCCTTGAGTGAGATATGTTTGATTCAAGCAGCCATATGGTATGTTAAAAATATTTAAAATGGCTTACTTAAATGGTAGTCTGCAAAAGCTTTCAAAGACAATGCAGTGGTTCACATCAAAGAAAGGGTTGGGAACCACTGCCATACAATATCCAGGAAGTGTGTGTTGTAGTCAATACAGCAGGATCCAACCTTTTTACCTGTGGAAAGGACATATTCTTTACTACACCCCTTGTAGAGAACTGAAAAGATTTAAATTGTCTTGATGTCTTACAGTCCTCATTATCTGTGTTATTTGTTTTAGAATCTCTTATAAACCATATCTACCTTTGATAAAAACAAAAACAAACAAGAGATAGTGAGGTAGGGGAAACCAAACAGATCTGAGTCATCAAGTTCCAGCTATTTTCTCCCATTTTCTTCTTTCTAAATGCTTCTCTGTGATCAAATCCTCCACTAATGTGTTATTGCATTAGAGTCTCCCTTTACTCTTTTGCTTGCCAAAATAGCCCTAGGCTGCAGTCTCCCAGGTAGCTGTAATATCTTTTTGTAAGCCCTCCTTGAATGATTATGGTAAATTTTGCTTGCAGCAGTTTTTGTTCCCTCCAGCATCTTTTCCACCTACCTCTCTGCGCTATTCTTTTGTTTTCAATCCCTATTTTATTCTTTCCCCTACCGCCTACCAGACTGTGGTAATATTCTTTCTTTTCTTTTTTTAAAAACTCCTGCTATCTATTCCTCTATGTATTGTCAGTGATACAGTGTGATTTTCAAACCTTCCAGCATCAGTAATTTTGTGAAAAACTGTCAGGGCAAAACTGAAAACAAATAAATAAGTGTAATCATTTCCAAGACAGGTTGGTGGCTGATATTCACAAGAACCACATTTATGAATTTCACAGATAATCCTGCTCTGCAGCAGACCACATCAACAAAACAGAGAGAGGTTCTTGGGTATCAGATTATGAAGTCCATTATTTTTGGGGCAGAACTGAATAAAAACAATAACGCATGAATACTGTAGTGCACAAAGCAATATCATATTGTTGTAGAATTAGAGTAAGGTAATATTGCTTCTTTCTCTGGTTGATCATTTTGTTTTTCATGGTCAGAGAGGCTCTGCAAGGGAGAGTGTATTGATGCACTTGGTAAAGAACCCTACCAGTTCCCAGGAACAACCTTTGCCTTTTTATTTTGTCAGGCCAGTCCTATGCATACTGGAGTGAGCTACCATCCATCTCAGATCACCCTATACCTTCTGAGCAATGAGATGGCCACTGACAGACCATTCAAATTCAGACTCTGGTACATTGTTCTAAGGATTTTCCTCTACTGCCTTCAAACCTCTGAATGTGCGTTCACAAGAGTGAAAGTTCAGGTGACACCTGTTGCAGGTACATAGCAATGTTGGACTGGGATCTGGGAGAAAATATGAAGATGGACCCTGTAGTGTTTGTAGTTAATCAATTCCTTGATCCAGACCAGCTTTTGGAACGGTGTGTTAGTTACTTTTATTCCAGTCCTGAAGTAGAGGCAGAGCTAACACACAGCCAGGAGCAAGAGCACTGGAAGCAGACTGTAATTGTTGATCTGATTGATTGATTAAGTGCCATCAAGTCGGTGTCAACTCTTAGCGACCACATAGATAGATTCTCTCCAGGGTGATCTGTCTTCAACTTGGCCTTTAAGGTATCTCAGTGGTGCATTCATTGCTTGCATAACTGAGTCCATCCACCTTGCTGCTGGTTGTCCTCTTCTTCTCTTCCTTTCAACTTTCCCCAGCATTATAGACTTCTCAAGGGAGCTGTGTTTCCTCATAATGTGTCCGAAGTATGATAGTTTGAGCCTGGTCATTTGTGCCTCGAGTGAAAAATTCTGGATTGATTTGTTCAAGGATCCCCCCCCCCCGGCTATCCATAGTATCCTCAAATGTCTTTTCCAGCACCAACATTCAAAAGCGTTAATACTTTTTCTATCTTGCTTCTTCCAAGTCCAGCTTTCGCATCCATAGAATATCATGGGGAAAACCATTGTCCGAACGATTCTAATCTTTGTAGGTGTAAACACGTCACGGCATCTAAAAATCCTTTCCAAGGCCTTCATTGCAACTCTACCAAGTGCTAGTCTGTGGCGTATTTCTTGACTGCTGGATCCTTTACTGTTGATGGTCGATCCTAAAAGGCAGAAGCTATCCACCACCAATGTCTGCACTTGCCTCTCGGTAAATCATATCTATTTCAATACACCTGCATAAGGGCTTAGAAAGCTTACATGTTCTAAAAGAGCTGTTTTAAAGGCATTTCAAAGAGTCCACTATAACTCTTACCCACATTTCTCTTATGGAAGCACAAAGTAAAAATTCTCTGTATGTGAGAGAGAGAGAAATCACAACTGGTCATGTATTTTAAAACCTAAACCTTTCCATGCATCAGCAGCAAAATCAGCAATCCCCAGTGTTCTGGACCAATTGCAGCTGAGTCACTTATTTTTATTTCATTTATTTGTATAGTGCTGAGGCTGATATATGAGTTATTGTATACTTTTCAGTCCAAAAGCTATCAAAGCTGTTTACATGCCATTAAAACAACAATAGCAACAACAAAATTATGAGGTTTCAGCAGCTGACCATCTGCAGCTGTCTGTTAATGTTACAGCAGGCCCAGTATAACAGCCCTAGGGAAATGGTCACCAGGAAGAATCTGATGATTAATTACAGTTGCAAGGGAGCAGGGTGAGTTTACTCTCATTTGGACCACAGATATAAAAGTGGCCCTGGCTGCTGTCTCTTTTTCTCTACAGCAGCAACAAGTGACAGCAAAAGGATGCAGTTCTCATCCCAGCCAAGTGTTTCAGCTGCTGTAGATCCTGCTGTTGTCGAGGCCCAGGTTTGGGTGAACCATTCTCCAGGTAACAAAAGTGCAGGGCTGCTACTCTCACACTTGAGAACCAGTATGGTGAAGGTCCAATTAGATTCCCATGCAGATTCCGAGGCCATGTGGCTTGGCCAGGAGTACTTATACTCCAAAATATCCTCAGAGACAATTCATAAGGGAATTCATGCTCCCTCCCTTTAGGGGCAGACACTCAGGCAGAACAATGCAGTTCATAGGAGCATGAACTGGTCAGTCTTGGGTGTGACTGGCCAAACAAAAGGCAAGAGTGGCTTGTGGAAGTGTGCATGTAGATCTCAAAAGCTGGTGGGCTTAAGCCTTATATGGAAACAGAGTTGCCACTCCAGGGGAAAAGGTATATGTTTTTATATTTTCATGAGACACCTTGCTTTGGTCATTGCCATTGGGGCGTTCAGTGGTGGGTTAGGAAATGTTTCTTATCTGAGCTGTGGCAGAGAGGCAATGCTATCCCTCTTGTGAAAAGGGAGCCTTCCCTTAAGGTAAATCCTTGAATTAGGTGGTTGCCTTCTCTTGAGATAATGAAAGAGAGGTTGGGGAAGACCCCTTGAAAACCCCTTGCAGATGTTATGAGCTCGGTGTACATTACCTCGTGCCTTGCTCGTGCCAAGCTACCAGCTGTGAGCTTTTGACAAATATGGGCAGGTGAAAAGTTCAAGATCCCATGAACTGAATTATCCAAAATGGAGATTGGGTCCCTGCAGTTCCAATAGCACAGAGGGGCACAATGTGTGCTCTTCAAAATCAGGCTTTCTGGTAACACCAGTTAGAGCAATTATAGATTTGAAAATGCAAAGCCATTTGCAACCACTTGCATATAACTGGTGGAGTAATTTAGAAAATGTTAGATTGGTAGTGCTTACATTAAATGAATGAATAAAATATTTCTGTTTCCAGTACTGATGACTCACTCATGAACTGCATGTACTACCAAATATAATAACAGCCACAAAACTAAAAGCACTTTAACTAATTACAAGCTATGCATACACAGGAGTCACTTCAATTGCAAGTGAAAGTCAGCCACCCTTGGAAAGAAACACAACAGTGCACTTAACAATGCAGAGCAACATTCTACAGGCATTTTGGCAAAGGAAGTTAGAAACACTCTATCCAATCAAAACTGCAAAGAAGATTGCAGAACTGGAACTCTGCCAAAGCACCAGCATGCATTTTGCTTTATAAAAGTAGTTTGTCATTTTAAAACAATAAACTTGTGAAGAATGCCAGGGTTTCAGTAGACAACACGGACTTGAGACAAATCACATGATCTCAGACTTGTACCAAAATAATTAAGCATACATACATGATTTCTTAGTCATGAATATAGCATTATGGGACTGGTGGTCATCTTCATTTAAACTGGAAGAGTGAGAACAGACTTGGAGTTTTACTCCAGACACAGACATACATCCCATTTATCAAAGCAGAATAAAAGTAAAGTTATATGTTCATATGGGATATCCAGTAGGGATGCTACTGAAGTTGGGAATGTAGGGACAGTACTCAAAGATGTGCCACATTTATTCATTACAAGCTTATTACAAGCTCAGCCTAGATCACTGAAGTTGGAATCCAGCTCATAATAAGGGAGTTCGTAAATCACTGATGTGTATCAGAAGGAAAGATATGAAAGGGTTTGGTTTTGTTGCAAATTTAAGAAAGCCTTCTCTGTGAAGAAGCTGATACCTTTAAACAATTGAAAAACACCATTATGAATGTTGGTGTCAAGTGTTACTAATAAAATATAGATTTGCTGTTCACATCAGACAGCTTTAATAAAGACACATTTCAACCTCAGCTTTCAGAGGCAACTCACTTTTGTATTAGATGACAATAAAATAAACAAGATTGTATTTTAACAATTTTTTATTTTAAGAAGCAGCAAATACAATATTCAATTCAAGAAGATAGTATTAGCATCATTTATAAATATATTTCTTTTGGGGAATGTACTACAAATAATTGTCTGCGCCGGTTCACAACTTCCTAAAAGTCCTTTAAAATGAACTTTTTACATTGTTTGAAGTCTAAAAGAAAAATGAATGCTGTTTAGTATAATAATGCACTATGAATTATATTAACAAAATGGTGGTTTGGCACAGCTGCATTTTTGGATTCAGATTTTTCAGTTGAATTGCTTTTGTGTTACATCAGTGTCATTTTGTACTCTCTTTCCCCCCTGAAATTGTGGCTTATACTTTTATCTACTTTAAATGTAAGTGTTGGAATTCTGCTGACACACCATGTTTAAAATGATGTCAGTAATATCTGTGGACAGCTGTATCCTGTTATCTAATCACTTCTAATACCGGATTGACCATTATATAAATTTTTCTAAAACAGCAGTAGAGTGAAATCTGACAATCTTGACTATTTATTCTTCAGGAGACAGGCAAGTTGCATTAAGGAAGCAATTAAAGAAATGCTTCCTTGGCCAGAGCTACCGAATATGATGCTGTAAATTCAATAACTTTAATCAAGCCATGAAACAGGACTGGAATACAATTCAAGAATACAATTCAAGCAAGCAATATGCTAAGAATCTGCTGTCTTGAATGGCATATGTTATACAGGGGAGTTGTGCCCTTCAAAGACTGAAGCTTTTCCTTCAGTTCTATTTCTTTTAGATTTATTCTCTGTGGGATGTTAAACAGTCTGTGCTGTTCAGCTCAGGCTTGTTGGAAATTGGTGGTATACAGGTTAAATCACTCGAGACCTCAACATTGTAAAATTTAAGCCAGATTGATAGAATATCAAGATGACTAAAAATAATGACAAAGGCTTTTGTGCAATTGTGTTTTCAAATGAATTTAAAAGAGTTAGTGGCTTAAATACCATTGAATTTCAATCTAATTGCTAGATATAGCATACATTATGGTTTTATATGAATGCATACAGATGTGAATTTTTAGTAACTCATTTGCAAAATAGAAACAAAAGGCTTTAAGCCGAAAAAAGCCGAAGTATTTTTCTAGTACTTTGAATTGAGTAAGGTTAGATGGTAATGTAACAGAATATTCTTTGACACTTTCCCCTAATAAATCCCCCCTATTATTAACTGCAGTACTTTGGAGAGTGCTGTTCCATTTACAAGAATGAAATACATAAGATCATAAGAAAGGGGAAATCACATTATCAGAGGTATCTTTTTCACATAAACTTGTTCAGTATGTGAACAACTGAAAGGTGTTGTTTTTTTTTAATTCTCTTTTAAATACCTTAGGCCCCACATAGTATGCAGTATTAGGCAAACCATAGTACACTGCCCACACTGTTGCATGGCTCAGAAACACAACATTGATACAGTTGCACAAGAGTCTTTTGTACAAATACCCCAAAAAATGCACAAATGCAATTCTGCAGCAGTATAGCCATGATTTCCACTGACTTGCTTTGTTACCTGTAACAGATGGGGACTATGCATTTGTGTTGACCTCCCCATTTGTAGATATTTTAAAAAATCCCCACTGCTTTGCATATAAATTGAGATTTTTAGACTTATAATAAACAGGTTAAAAATGATAATTCCAATAGTGTATTAACATTTTGTAACTAACCTTCATGCCAACTTAAGATGACTGCGGGAGGGTTTGGTTCAAATCTGCCTTTGTATGGAATAAAGTCGAAATTCTGATAAGTGGTAATGCGTGATGATGGTGGCATCCAATCCTTTGGTAGCTCACAAGCTCCTTGAGAATCACAAGCTCCTTCTGTCAATGGAAGGAGAGTTGTGCCTGCTGAGCCCTTTGGCAAGTGGTATTCTTGCAAGTGGATCCTTGCATTAGTGCAACTTTCCTTCTTTGGGCAGAACCAGTTTTCAGCAACAGATTACTGCTGAATCATATATAGCACTTCATGCACACCACATTGCTTTTTTTCCTTTTTTGCAATCCCACGTATATTATCAATGCACATTTGTATATCTATAATTTATAAGGGGACACGGAAGTCATGAAAGAATTGAACTACTTTATGGATGTAAGCCTATAGCAGTAGCAAATAGGGCATGTACTGTGTTTTGAGCAACATTTGTAAATGTAAAAGATCGAGCCATGGAATATCCCTAATAGAGGGTTCAGTTTCAGAAAAAAGACGAGGTAACTAAAAAATCTGACAACCCCCCCCCCCCCCCACACACACACAAAGGGATGAGAATTTTCAGAAATCCCTACAGAAGTACAGTGATTGGAGTGTATCCTTCAGCCTATCTATATATTTAATTCTCTTGGAACATGCATGCCCAGGATTTGGTGGCGGAACTCTCGTGACACGCTCCAAGAGTTCTGAAGTGAGGAGGACTGAGGAGGAGAGGGGGAAGAAAGTGCCGGTGGTGGCCGGCCAGAGGGTGGAGGAGGCGGGAGAGAAAGGTGGCACTGGGCAGCGGGTGGGGGGAGAGAAAGGCAGCAGTGGGCAGCGGGTGGGGGGAGAGAAAGGCAGTGGCAGGCAGAGGGTAGGGGGAGAGAAAGGCAGTGGCAAGCAGGGGGTGGGGGGAGAGAAAGGTGGTGGCAGGCAGCAGGCGGGAGAGAGAAAGGCGGTGGTGGGCAGTGGGTGGGGGGAGAGAAAGGCAGTGGTGTGCAGTGGGGGGGGAGAGAAAGGTGGTGGCAGGCAGCAGGCGGGGGGAGAGAAAGTGGCGGCAGGCAGCGGGTGCGTGGGGGGGAGAGAAAAGCCGCCGTGGCAGGTGGACGGGAGGGAGAAAAAACGGCTGTGACGGGGCCCTTCTTGGCTGGCTGCCGCAGCTCTGTGTAGGAGGAGAAACGGGAGGGGAGGAGGGCTGGAGAGCACGGGGCTGGAGGGAAAGGGAAGAGAGGAGAGACCAGGCTGGGAGGAAGAGGGAAGGGGAAACAGTTGGCTCCAAAGCGCCGCACAGATGTTCTGTGCGGGGCCGGCTAGTAGACAAATAATACTTAACAGCAATCAACATAATAGTTGAAAAATAGTGAAGTTATTATGGTTCAACTTATCATTCAGGGCTTGACGTAGGTGATGCATTTCTTAGTTCATCATCAATTTTTCAAAAATGTTCCATGAACCACACTCATTATCTGGATATCTTCTGAAACAATGGCATGGCAAGCAGGGTGACCACCCCAAGCCACGCACTTTTAGCCCCGCATTAGAATTAACTGGAAGGGGGCCCTGCACTGGCTGATTTGCTTTGGGCCCCGCAGCCCACCAGGGCTCTCTAAGGACAGCCCTGAACAAATGAATATATATTTAACAACCACCACAGACCAACCAATAAACTCCACCCCCTTGGTCTCTCTCTCTTACTTTCTGCTTTCCTTTCCATGGAGAGGAAAACAACTCATTGCAAGTTCTGAGGGGAAGATCACATAGGTCAGGACTTAGTGGGAAGAACTCAATCATTTTAAACCATTTTTTATAAGCTAAAAACTTCTCACACAATCACAAACAAGGGCTTGGGGACAAGGAAGAGACACACCAATGGAGGCCTGCAGTTGGGGATGGGATTTCTCTCACACACACTCACAACACACAGCTCATGAATGTGGGAAGGAGAAAAACACACATTGGCTTCTGAGGGAAGAAATCACATTCACGGTGGTGGTGGGGGGAACAGATAAGAGTTGTTTAACTTTCCTTCCCAGCTCTCCTTGTGGCCATCATGCTTCCTTCCTGCTCCCTCGCCAACCCTGCATTGAATTGCCAAGCGGGGGAGGAGCACAACTCAAGGAAGGAGGACCAATCCCTGGGCTGGTTTAACTCTTTCCTTTTCTCAGCAGCCATCATCCTCCTGCCTGAAAAAAGAGCAACAGCCCGCTTGCCGTGATTTGGAGTCGCAAAGCTGTAGGGGGGCAAGAGATACATTTGGAGGACAATGTCATACCCTAACCACAGTTCTGTGGAGCCTTGTGGGGCCCCTTGACCCTCTGGGCCTGCAGCAATTGCACCCCCTTATCCAATGGACCCTATGCTCCTGCTTGCATGCCTTCTCTTGCCTGGTGGGGGGCACAGAGTAGTATTAGCCATCTGAGTAAGAGGAGCAAACCGGAACAAAGTCTTTGTATTATACTTGCTGCTTTTCATTGATAAAGACAAGAGATAAAATTGAGTCAGTTATCACTTATCTATCTGCAGTTGAGTCAACCATTGCTCATCTAACTGTAGTTTGGGAATTCTGGGTTTGGTACTCTGCAGTATTATTCACTTTTGATATTGACAGTGCTAATGTTCCACACATTGCAATAAAAATTCACTTGAACACATTTTTTGTCTTTTTATTTATTCATGTATGCAAAATGATGGTTACAAGGGCTGCAGTCTCATTAGTACTGTGTTATAACAAATGTAACTGTGAAAAACAACCATAAAGGGTGTACAACACAGCATTCTAGGCAGAAAATATCTGAATGTACTATCTCTCTGTATATTTAGACAGCATTCATTTGTATCATTGGATTGGTAGTTTTGTGCTTATTCTTGTTGCCTGCAGGCTAGCTGGCTTATTGTGGAGGAAAGTGCTGCTTAATTTGAACATTAATTTCCAATTAAATTTTGTTCAGTCAGTATGACCATTCACATTGTAAACTGAGTTGGTTTTTTTAGTTTGAGCTATGTTGTGTTCATAGCAGCATTTGTGCAATTAGCAGAACTATCAGCACTGCAGTAATTAGGATTCGTTTCTGAAAATCTATATAAATAAAATTGATTTTGTTTAGTTGGAAGTACAGTTGGGTATAATTATTCTGTATATGTTCCTGAATAGTCATTGCTGAATGCCACATAGTATGCAATTTTATTTTTTCCTAAGTATTTATATGGTTGTATAAAGAAACATAGAAAAAGAGGCAACACAACATTCTCTAGAACTGAAAGATTTACAAAGACAAAATCTGAACAGAAGAAAACATGTATAAGTGAATTACAAATCCCTCCTTTAACCACTGCTTCCTATAGCCTCTAAAATGAACCTGACAGTATGTCTCTGAATGTCAGTTGCAGGAAGGCAATGGCGGAAGGCAGGGTATCTCCTTCATGTGCTTTCTGGGATTCTCAGAGGCATCTGGGGAGTAAGGCAGTGTGGGTAACAGGATGCTGGACTATGGGCCTTGGCCTGATCTAGCAGGGCTCCTATTATGTTTTTAACTTAAACACATCTGTTACCATTTATGGTGACCTAGACATTGGAGATTGACAGAATCATCTCATTTAGAAAATAATTTTAAAAATGGAAACCAGGGAAGAGAAACAAGTGAAGAAAAGGAAAAAAGAGGAGCAAATTCATTAATTATTACAGCAACTCTAAGAACTATGCCAAATATTATTCTGGTAATGCATGCTTTTGAATATATGTCAAAATGGAAGATATTAATTAACTCCTACACCACCCAACGACATAGCGGGGAAGTAACTTGCCTAGCGAGCAAGAGGTTGCTGGTTCGAATCCCCACTGGTATGTTTCCCAGATTATGTTGGCATGTTTCCCAGACTATGGGAAACACCTATATTGGGCAGCAGCGATATAGGAAGGTGCTGAAAGGCATCTCATACTGCATGGAAGATGGCAATGGTAAACCCCTCCTGTATTCTACCAAATAAAATCACATGGCTCTATGGTCACCAGGAGTCGACATTGACTCGACAGCATAACTTTACACCTTGAAAGCAATTTTGAATTGATGCTTATCTGATTTTTAATGAACCACAATTTCATAATATCATTAAGGGGGGAAAGTGATGAGTGTTAAATGTGCTGAAAAGGGTCTGCAGTAGCACAAAAATGGGGAATACAGCACATGCTACAGCTTGAATTAAAACAGTAACATGTTTTATTTTGCATTGTCCTCATCTGGAATTTATGTTTTCTGGCTTCTAGTTGTTTATCTACTTTTCCACACGGTTTTTAAATCAGGATACCTCCTCTCATTTTAATAGAGATACTCATGATTCCCAGTTATGAAAAGAAAACTTTTAGGTTTTTTCCCTAGAAGATAGATATATCTTCTAGATATATCTTCTACTGCCCTGGGCCATTTTGGAACCGCCCTGGGCCATTTTTTTTGGGGGGGGGGAATAAATAAATAAATAAATAAGGAAACATTGTTACTATAGAAATTGCAACGCTTGGATTATGAAAACCAGTTACATCAATTTGTTTTTTCCTCGGGAGTTTTCAGAAATGGCATAAAAATAACATCTTGGGTAACTAAGAATTATACCCCAATGAAAAATTGCCCTTTAGATTTAATCACATATTGTCCAATGGCATATTTGGTATTGAAAAAAGATTTCTCTTCAGGAAAGAATAACTGAGGTGGTGGGGAGCATATGTGATACCCCACAGTATGCAGATTGCCTATCTGTGAATTTTGTGAATCACCACACAAAAGTATTGCTGCTTGCAATACACCAGTCAGACTGTTAAAGCTAACTATTTAACTTCGATACAGCTGTTCTTTCTTTGAAGCTTATACTTGTTGATTGTTGGAGAGAGGGAGGGAGAAATATATGGAGGAGTAAGATTAAACCTAATAAATTAAATTGTGAAATGCTGTAATCTGGATTGTATGGTGAGAAGCAGAAGTGCTAATCACAAATGTGTCTTACCTTATAATGACAAGTCTGATTCAGATGTCTTTTTTTCCTTTCCAATAGCAGCATTGTTTCTGTCATTTCTGTTTTCCTTCCCATCACATTCCTTTAGCTTGGGTATATCATTATCTGTTGTTATTTCCTGCTTGTTATTCCTCTTGTTATTTGCAGGTAATTTTCAGCCCTACCTTGCATCATGTGCGTATCTGCATGTGTTACTTTTCTAGGCCAACAAATGTTTGATACTACGGATGATCATCCCATGTCACCTCAAAATACTCAGGAAAATGCTGCTGGATATGTGCTAACTGGTAAGTGAGCATTCAGATTTACCCTTACTATGGCTTTTTCCTTACCAGGTAAAAATAACAACTCAAAATACTAAAGACCTACCAAATCTCCTTGTGTGTACTTTTCAATCAATAGCTTATATTCATCAAGGTCATATCACAGCAAGAATGTGTTTTGCTCTGTCTGCATATAGAATTTTCTTTAGCAAGATAAGCAAGCACTGCCTGTATATAGAATTGGCCCTGCAAAAGAACATTAAGAGGGTGATCTAAGGCAAACTCAGAGCTCACAGTGGGCAATTACAGTACAGACAAAGTTTTACACAAATAGGGCCCATTAGAGGTTTAAACTGGTAATACCAATCTAATGGTTCAATGATAAAGAAACCAGGGTTACAGATTTGTAGTCCTGTAAAATAAGGTGCAATTCTGCCAGTCGTGATTAGCAAGCTCATCATAAGAAGGGGAGGGGAAAATATCAATTCCCTTGGGTCCTCTTCCAGGAAAACTGTGATTGTAGCTTATCTTATTGGGCTAGAAGTGCATAGCTCAACTTGCTTTATCAGTCCACTGGATCATGAATCAATGGGAAAGAATTGCAGCACCTATTGTCCACACAATTTCTCATACTGCTAGATATGTACATGTGCTTCCTGTAGCCAGCTTCCATGTGCATATATCCTTGAGCTGAACTGAATCAAACTTATTTATGGCTGAAAAGCTACAGGGAGCAAGCGGAGACCAGTACTGGTATGACTGTAGTATTGTCACGAGCTCACTCGACGGAAGATGCTGGCCAGAAATATATGGCACAATAGCCAGTAGCTCAAGTTTCAGTTTTACTGCTAAAAAGTCAGGTTTAACAGTCTCACCAAGAATTCAGAAGTGAGAAGCCCAAATTCCAACGTCACAATCTCTCCAACAAAAGCTCCATGCTGATCTGACATGTTGTTTCCAGCAGTTTGTTCAAGGCACAGGCTGCCTGATTTTTAGTCAGCAGCCATGTGCACTTAATCAACACTCCACTCCCACCAGCTGCCATAGATTCAATCTGGGTTCCATCTTCTGGCCAGCTGATTACTCCTTCGTAATTCCCATCTCCTGCTGCTGACATTTTTCCTGTCTGCATTCTTGAGGAGATAGTAGCCGTTCAAACTCTGGCTCAGATCCTGACCCTTCTCTCCAACAATCACTCTGCCCTGCTGGCCCCTCCTGTGCCAAACACTTGCCCTCGCTTGTCTCAATTACCTCCGCATTCACATTTCTGGCCTGCTCCTCCTCAGGTGCCTCCCCACTTTCTAGTAAGTCGCCTGCCTCCCACCCCTCTCCAATGTCCTTGAGCGGGGGCATGACAAGTATTCTGCATTAGCTACGTTCTGAGAAATGTCTTTGAGGACAATGCTACTCTTAATGTCAGCTTTCACCAAAGGCTGGATTCACACAATCACAGGGATCTGGGTTAAAAACTTAATCAGAATCAGTAAGTCCAGCAGAGCTGATTATATGAACCCAGAATAGGGATGTGCACAAAACCGAAAACCCAGTTCAGTTTGAGTAGAACCGGATTTAAACTGAACCAGGTCCAGTCTGGTTCTGTGCACACTAGAGTCGGACCCCACATGTGTACCAGCCAATACCCATCAACACAGAATGTGCACAGAAGTGTGCATGCATGACAGCCTCCAAAATGGCCACCACCAGCACAGAGAGATCTGGAATGGGCTGAAAATGGCCCGAAATAGGCCATTTGAGACCAGGTGAGGCAGCACCCCCGAAGCCCCACAATGATGGTAAGTCTTCCATTTTTTCATTAAACCAAAAAACCCCAAACTGGCCACAGACTGGCTCAGCAGGTTTGGCTCAACCTTGAGCCAAGGCAGGCCAATTCGAGTGTGAGCCTGCTCAACCTTGATCTGGTTCGCACATCCCTAACCCAGAATTTCAGGACAATCCTGGTGAAACCGATCTGATTAATCAGCATTTAACCAGGATAAATAATCAGGATTGGATCCTCGCTAACTGGAGCAATTTGACCAGTATTGCCCTGAAATTCTCAGTTTACACAATCAGGGGCTCACTGATCCTGATTAACATTTTAACCAGAATCTTTGTGATTGTGTGAACCTAGCCAAAATAGTAAAAATCAACCTTCCTCCTTGAGATATTTCAGTGGTCAGCATGATTCATATGAAACCCATTTATAGCTAGATAAAGGCCTGCAGTTATAACAGTCCACTGATGAATTGTTGATGTGAGTTATACAACTATTTCAGGCTGGTTGTAACGGCTAATTGAGAAATTTACAGCCATCATAATTCTCTCTCAGATAATTGTAAAAATAGGATGGGAATTTGTATTTCATTTAAACTAAGGTTAAGGAAAGGATATACATTTAGCTGAATATATGATAGCTAATATGCTTAATTATTCAATAACTAGTAATGAACTGGTAATTGGAAGTTTATACTGTACTGAAAACATGGATGATACAACCAATCTAATAATAAGCTAAGAAAATGTGGGCTGAAGCTGATCCATTCCACAGGGTTTAAAGAAGCCTTTGCCAATGAAAATAAGAACACAAGAAAAGCCCTGCTAGATCAGATGCAAGGCCTATCTAGTCCACATCCTGTTCCATACCAGATGCTTCTGGGAAGCCCACAGGCAAGCACTCTCCTACTCTCCTCCTGTCTCCTACTCTCCTACTGTCCAAATCCAACCAATTTTCCTGTTCTTTATGATGAACAAAATAACTTATCTGCATCTTTGCTTCAGATGACTCCAGGCTAATGAAAGTAGCACCCACTTCTTCCCAGTAATGAAATGACAACATAGCAGTGCTGCAGGATATTTCAAAGTCTACCTGCTGCCAATGCGTGAGGAATTAGCTGGTCACGTATGAGCCATGCTGCTTCTACTGATAGGTTTCCCATTGTACAGTTGAACAATGTTTACAGTTATTAGAATAAAAGAAAAGACTTATTTATTTATTTATTTATTTATTTAATACATTTTTATACTACCTCAAACGCAAATCCCTTGGCTGTTCACAACCTAAAAACACAACAAGACTGCCTGGAATTGAAATGCCACCACCTCTCAATCACCTTGCCCATAGGGATGTGCTTTTTGGAATTTTCTTGTTTCGATTTGTATCCGAATCGAAACACCCCCGTTTTGTTTTGTACCCAAATTTTCTGAATCCGAATCAGCCCTGTTTTGTTTTGTAGCCAAATTTTCCAAATCCAAATCGATTTTGGATTTTTAAAAAGGGTCCCAGGGCAAAAAGAGTGGGTGGTGGTAGCGTCCAATGGGTGGAAGCTAGCAGCCAAATTTCAAAGGAATTAGGCAAAGGGCTGTGTTTTTGTGAAATTTTAAGTTTACACATCTTTAAGAATTTTCCTATAGGGAATAATGGAGATTCCAGCATCAAGGGAAAGGGATGACCCAGAATGGAGTGTGGTGGGTGGTAGTGCCCAATGGGGGCAAGGAAACTTCCAGAATTATTTCAAAGAAATTGGGCAAAGGGCTGATCTTTTGTGATTTGATGAAGTTTACGTGTCTAAGATTTCTCCCATAGGGGATAATGGAGGTTTAGGTTTCAGCAGCCCCATAATTCCACTTGGGGGGCACTGGGGTTGCCCAGGGTGAGGGGTTGTGTAGTGCACATAGGGTGCCAACCATACCCATACACACAAGCCCGTGGCGTACTGGGTTTTGTTGTTTCTGAGGTGTTCATTGTAGATTCTCTGGTAGCATATGAGATTTTCAGTGAAAAACAAGAATCCACTCTCATATGCTACCAGAAAATCTACACTCAGAACACCACAGAAACAACAGAACCCAGCACCCCATGGGTTAGCAATCCTTCCCCTGGCCAATGTGGGGTCAGTAAAGAGTGGCAAGAAGCAAAAGAGCCAATGGGGAACAAGGAGGGAATTGTCAGCAGGTCAGCCCATGATTTAGGTCACCGATCAGAAGGCTGGAAGGGTGGGAAATTCAAAGAGATGTCAAACACAAAATGGAGACTGACTCAGAGATCACCACAAAATGGAGGTCTGAAACAACAAAACGTTTTGTAGCCGAAACAGGGACGTTTTGTTTTGTATACAAAACTTTTGGATCTGGAAAATGGGTGTTTTGTTTTGTCTACAAAACACCCAAAACAGGCTGTTTTGGGTACAAAACGTTTTGTATCCGAAACGTTTCGCACATCCCTACTTGCCCAACCATGGGAGGTTTGAGACAGGTCTATTTGCCTAATTCTGAGGGATCTAATGCAGGTTTCTTCAACAGTGGTCTAATAATTGCTTCCTTGAGACAAGGACACATCCTGCCTTCCCTCAGAGAAGAATTAATGATCTTAACCAAACCCTGTCTAATAAGCTCCCTGCTAGATGGTATAAGCCATGTAGGGCAAGGATCAAGAGAACAGATTCTAAGGTGAAGTGTCCCAAGCAGCTTGTCCTCATCCTCAGGAGTCACAAACTGAAATTAATCCAATGTAACCATACAAGAGGAGCTGCGGAACACCTCCCCAGTAGGCTCTGTAAAGTAACTGTAAAGTCTAGTTTTGCTCAAATATTTTATTGGCAAAAAAACTAATAAAAATGTCAAAATGGGTAACTGCTGGACCCAAATTATCATTAAAGGGAGGAGCGGCATGGGCTAGCCTTCTCACATCCCTAGACAATTCTTCTGAATATTAACATGCAGAAGCAATGTGGGCAGAAAAGAACTGATTCTTTGCTGCGTGCATTGCTAGAGTATAGATCTTCAACTACACTCCGTGTTGTAATATGTTAGATTTAAGACAAGTCTTTCTCCACTTGCAGTCTAGCCATCTACCTTACCACTTCAGGCACCCTAATTATTCTTTATACCAAGGCAATAATTTGGGTCAGAGACGATGCTTAGGGTCAATCATGTCTACTGCCCTAGTAAGTTCATTATTCCACGTCTGAACCAGGGCACTGACAGAATCGCTTGCAGAACCAACCTTAAAACCTTCCAAGGCTTTCTGGAATTCTATTGGATTAAGTAGCCTTTTTGGGAAGACCATCTAATGAAAGACCCTTCACGCCTGTGGAGGAGGGTTGTGCCTGTGTGAGACTGTGTTGAAATGCTACCACCTCTCAATCACCTTGCCCTACCATGGGAAGCTTGAGACAGGTCTATTTGCCTAATTCTGAGGGATTCAATGCAGGTTTCTTCAACAGTGGTCTAATAATTGCCTCCTTGAGACAAAGACACCTGCTACCTTCCCTCAGAGAAGAATGAATGCTCTTAACAAAACCCTCTCCAATAACCTCCCTGCTAGATTGTATAAACCATGTAGGGCAAGGATCAAGAAAAGAGGTTCTAAGTCGAAGTGTTAACCTAAACTAGATGGTGGTCCATCCATGACAATGGGGAAATCACAGGAGTCCCCACCCATGGAACACCATCTTGATCAGAGCAAAAAAACAAATCAAGAGTGTGACCAGCTGCTTGCATTTGTCCCAAGACCACTTGGGATAGGCCCATAGTTGTCATAGTTGCCTGAGCTGATCCTGACAAGTTGGTTCCAAAGTGAACATCATCAATAAGAGATGTGTTGATTCTTTAAAGCCACCGCTGCATGGCTAAGAATGTCCTGCCACGTGATCTGCTCCAGAGAATGTCCTTCTCATTCGGAGAAAGAATAGCTATTTTCAAACCTATTGCTCTTCTTTTCTTTAATGTAATGATTGTATTTTATTCTTGCAGGTTGAACGCTGAGCATATTGTGTTACTTAAAGTACAGAAGGAGACAGAGAGAAGAGTAATCTTAACCTTTCATATAAGAACACTACATTTTCTCCATATGCTCACAGAATGAGGCAATAAATATCACACATTCCAAAATATAAAATTACATCCTGGTGGTTTCATATAAGTGATATAACTGAAAAAGAAATTATTTCAGATGAAAAAGGTTTTGATGAGATTATTTTATGAGGAAATCTGAGATAGTCTGTCAGTTATAAATGCATGCATTTTACTGCAGCTGTGATAGCCACCATCTCCCCCTGTCTTCTAGTTAAGTATCAGAGCAGTTTACCTTAAAATTACTTCCATATCTTCTCAGGCTCTGTAGATATGTTCAAGTTTATCCCTGTGTATTACAGCACCTCAGAAAATTCTGTCTGTCTTGCAGCAACAGCTCCTCTGTCATCCCTTGGGAATTCTTCCAAGAGCTGGTTAGCTGGGATATAATAAAAGATAAACCTATACTGAAAACCTTCTATTTGTACATATAAGCATCAAACAATTTTATGGAATGTGATGCTGCACAGCTCTGTTTTGCACCCCCATGCTGTTTATCATACACTGGAAGTGCTCATCAAGTAATTTGGGCTGAAGTATTATCAATGTGTGGATGACAGTTGTATTTCTCTCTGTTAGCTAGTCCTAGGGAGGCAGGGGATGCTTTGAACCAGGAGCTGGAGGTAGTGATGAGCTGGATGTGGGCTAATAAGCTGGGACTGATTCCAGACAATTCAGACAAGATGGATATGCTGTTGATCAGTAGAAGAGCCAATCAGGATGAGAGGATTCAACTGGCTCTAGGTGAGCTGCACTCTCCTTGAAAGACACAGTTCGCTGGATCTGGCTCTTTCTCTAGATGCCAACGTGGAGGTGGTGTCCAGGTGTGCCTTTGTCTTTGACTGGTGTGCCAGCTGCAGCTCCTGCTTGAGAAGGCAGATATGTCATTAACAAGTACCTTGCTGCCTTTAAGATGAAGGTAAAGACATAGTTGTTCACTCAGGCCTTTGAATTTTGAAGTGTATTTTTTAATTGGTGGTGTTGATTCTGTGAATTTGAATTCAAACCAAATTCAAACTGACACAGCCCAGTTAGGTTGACTGCCAAACTGGGCCGATCTGGTTCGTGGACCAGTTCAGGTCAGTGCTTGTAAAGGGGTGCCTACTGAGGTAAGCACTGAGGATTCCCCTTCAGAAGCAAAGGGTGGATTCCCTAAGGGCTGGGGTGAGGTGTAGAGAGGAAATTACTTTCCCAACAGTGTTGGGATGGTGGCGATGGGATGGGGGGGGCTCTTCTAAACCCTCCACCAGCCTCCCCAATAGCAGCCCGAACTGGCAGCTGCATCCGGTTTGGGTCTCCGGTACCTGCAGAGTGTACAGGGTGCACATGCGGAGGCCATTATAATAGATAGCCCAGTGCTCTTTCACAAGAGCAGGGGGGGTTAGTGGAGCCACTGCCATCCCTGCTGCCACCCCCGCTGCTTCCATCCCACCACCTCTGGGAAAGTAAACTCCCCTCTCCCCTCCCCCCGCTGCACTTTGGGAACCCCAAGTGCTTGTAAAGGGGAATCATCTTTAGAAGCAGTGCCCCTACTGGTTTGGTCCAGTTCTGTTTGAACCAGGGTCAGGCTGGCACAAACTCGGACCAGTTCCCCTTTTGGGGGCTGGTTTGGTTTGAACTTGGACCAGCTGAACCAGGCTGGTTCAAATTGAAGCGGTTTGCACAGCCCTACCATGCACACCCCTACATGAGACAGTCTTTTTAATAAAGACAGTATACAATTTTAACAATAAACAAACAAATATTTCAATGGCCATCCAACGCAGCCCACAAACCCAGATGTTTATGCATTATGTGAATTTATTTATGAAACCAAAGAGAAATAAATTAATAAAACACTGTTATGTGTGTGTGTGTGTGTGTGTGTGTGTGTGTGTGCGCGCACGTGCACACACACACACACACACTTCCTTATGTTGAGATCAGAAATATTGATTTGAAAATCCTCACTATGCATTTCCATTGCGACTGAGCTGTGAATTCATAGCCTAGGTCTGCTATGTCAACTAATAATAATAGCCTTCTTTATAAAGATATTGTAAGTTTTACCAGGATTTTTTTGAGCAAGGTTTACAATGCTGAGACAATCTTATTGTCATTATTTAATATAATGTACCTTGAAAAAGGTAGATGCAGAATTAAATTCTACAGTAAATGAATTAATGACGATTTAAACAAATTTAAATTAGTTTTCCTTTAATAATGAATAAGAAAGCTAATTAAAATGCAGAAATGCAGAATGTATTCTTTCATTTTTTTCATAGAAATGAACAACTGTAGTACAGCAAGGTCAGCCTTGACAATCTAAACTAAGATCTTAAAACTTCCTTCTAATTGCATGTCTTCCCGATTGACCTGTGTCGCAGGACTAGCAAAATGGAATAATAATTAAAACAACATAAACGAGAGTAACCAGAAGCCTGAACTGCCATGCTAAATAATTGATGCTGACTTTTAATTTATAGTTAATGAACTAATCTTTCCCTATCCACCAATTAATATTTCATGCAATTTTAATCAGAATTCAACTATGAATGGAGCCGTACATAAAGTGATGCAGTGCCACAGTTATATCAAAGTTTAGTATCCTGTGTATATTGTACATAAATCAAGTAGAAAGTCCATGCATTATACATGACACATTTTGTCATTTTAAATAAACAAGTGCTTTATATTTCTTGTTTCAGAGTAATGTTATTGCTGCTTAAACTCTGCAAAGCCTTTAAAAACAAACAAACATGCAAACAACGGGGAAACAATTTTCCAAAGCCTTCAAGGGCTCATATTGGATTCTCTCTACAGGGAAGCAACCAGACCGCAGGGCAACACTTTCGTATTAAGGGAAATTGTAGAGAGCCAATCAATTAAGTCTCATTCCTTTCCTTTCCTTTCCATTTCACTGACCTGGTGTTAGTTAGGCTCTGTGTTAGCCACTACAATGTACGTTTTCCAATTATGTGGTACTTGCAATTCTGAATAAGTAATATTTTCATTTTTAATTTGATTAGAATGTTTAATTTTACTTTTCAGCAACCTTTGGTATTGGAGACCTTGCACTGTGAACAATATTCCTGGGCTATTTGGTGTTCTGTTACGCTCTCCACTTTGATGGCATTGCCTACCACAGAAGCAGGTTGGCTTCCAGTGGCTCCAAGCATGTTGTTGGCAGCTGAGAAACATTTAATAGAAATGGTTGTAATAAAAATGTAGAATAGAATCAGAGTACACTAGAAAGTCAGATTCAAATTTCATTTTTTTCTTTTTCTTTTTTTTTTTTGGCTACTGTTCCATGTTGAATATTACTAAATTATGGGACATCAGAATAACACATATTTCTCCCTCAGATATTTAAATTAAGGCCAAAGAAAAAGAACAGCTCTGTTCATCCATCTGTCTCTTGAATAGCTCTGACTTTATCTTAATGGACTGGATTTGCTCTTCCATTTGGGGCTAATTAACCAACTCTTTCCAAATTGTTTGTTCTTTTTCTGAAAACACGAATGACCTTCTCCTTTCCAAAAGAAGTCATGTACTACAAAGAAGGGCTATCTTGTTATACTGCCTGGTTAGATTCACATCTGGTGAGTCTTTCTAATCAATTTTCAGAGAACATAATGGTTCCAAGAACAATTAATTGATTAACATACCAAGTTCTTTGAGTTTGTTCTCTTGATCAAATACAAAAATGAGATGAATGCTGGAGAAGGACACACACCAGCCTTTCAACCACATGGTCACAGTTTAATGCCTGCTTCACAAATGATGCTTTCCCTACATGTACATATGTAGTAAAATGTAGAAAATGGAGCAACCTTAGCATGGATGGAACCTTCATAGGTCAACACTTAGTTCCATATCCCATGTGCATGCACACACACACACACACACACCACACGCCATGCAGCAGAACTGCCAATAGATGCAATCCTCATTTTCTGAGAAACGAGTTCAGAGAATCAGGTGATTCATCCTGCTTAAGTCATAAGGAGACTTCTTGCTTCTCTTCAACATTCAAATACAGCACTAAGGAAGGGTGTCATAGTCAAATTGTTTTGACTTTGATTATGGCAGAATGCAATGTAGTGACCACAGAAACAACCTGATGAACTGAGGCAAAGAGAAATCTGGGAAATTATATAAACATTAGATTGTATGTTTAACAAGGTACATTTATATGATAGTACAGATAATGTCAAAATTTCAATGGCTGCATTCACACGTAACGTGAAACCATAGGTTCCCAATCCTGCAGTTAATTTCCCAACTGTGAATCACAATGCATACGTTTGTCCAACTTCGGTCCAGCAACCTTCATTTTCAGGGCAGGGGAGCCCCTCCCTCTTCCTGGTCTGCCAGTGCCACAGCCCAGCAAGCTCTATAGCAGTGTTTCTCAACCACCGGTCCCTGGACCGCTGCCGGTCCCCGAAGGGTTGAGTGCCGGTCCCTGACTGGGAGTCAACCCACCCCCAACTGAAATCAAGGCACTCACTTCCTCAATTTTGCACATGGCATGGAAGAGGAAGAGTATCACGGAGGCATGGGACCCTTCTTGTGCCTTGCCTCCACGTGCTGCTGAGATCTTCCTACAGCTATCTTATTCCCTATCTTTACAGCTTCAAACTGTATGCGATGCGGGGGCATGGAGGAAAAATATGGCAGTGGGCGCCACTTGAAGGGCTGCTGGTTCTTGCATGCTCATTGTTTGCAGCCAAAGGTTGGTTGATTGAAACCCAGCTGCCTGTTGTGGTCGAGGCGCCTTGAGAGGGAACACTGTTTCCCTCTTGCATCAGTGGGGCTTGCTTGTATGTTGTTTTCATTGGCCCCATGTAGCTTTTGAATTTTTCTAATGGCCCAACATCCCCTCTCCATTGAGTAATCACAAGCACCTCCACTCCAGACATACTGGAGACAAATTTGTTCACCCAGGCTTTTAAATTCAGGGGTTCTCAACCTTGGGTACCCAGACGTTGGTGGACTTCTACTCCCATAATCCCCAGCCATAATGGCCAAATGCCATTGTTGTTGGGGGTTATGGGAGTTTAACTGAGGGACCCAAGGTTAAGAACCCCTAATATTCAATGTTTGCAAAAGATTCCAAATTTTATTATTTTAATGCTTATATTATTTTCATTCTAAACTGCCCAGAGATGCAAGTTTTGGGCAGTATAGAAGTCTGATAGACAGACAGACAGACAGACTTGAAACCCCTTTACTAACTCCTGGTCCGGGAAACTGCGCATGAAGAATGTAGCGGTCCTTGAAACGCTGCACGAAGAATTTAGCGGTCCTTGACTCCAAAAAGTTTGAGAAACACTGCTCTATAGCACTCGCACCACCAGACTGTGGGCAAGTATGTCTCCAGAGCAGCAGCCATTGGCCACAGTGTTCGGGTGGGGGTGCTGAGCGCAATTATACCTTTTTGGAATGGCCCACATGCCCTCGGCATGGAAAGTTCATTTAAATTCCTTTAACTGCCATGTGATTTAAGCCCGTCTTCTGACAGCGATTGCTGCCCTTGTAGGAACTCCAAAACCAAAACTGCCTCACACAATTTCTAGGGGCAGGGGAGGTGTTTCTATTTCCCTATTACTCAGGAAATGGAAAGGAATGTGATGACTTCCTAGGAGGAGATATGTATATGAGGGAGGGCAAAGGATCCTGGGGTCTGGCCAGCTGCAACCAAGGATGCTCTTGTGCTGGCACACCCCAGCAAAGCAGTCCATGGAGACCAAACCCCATTCCTGCCCCCATGGCATCTTGCTGCCTGGGGACTAGCACTGTCATGAGAAGGTCAGCCTATTGGGGAGAGGGCCAGTCTACTTTGCCCCTGGTTGTGTGGGGTGCCTGTTCCCTCTGGTTCATGATAAACTTTCTGCACAGTGACATGCCACCCCTCCAGGGAAGCCTTTCTTGCACTCAAATGAGATTTTGATGCTGCATGTTTTCAGGCAAAGCCAGGTATGCAGACTGGGGAAACAATGGGACTGGGGACAAACCTTTACTCTCATTCAAATTTCCAACATTTGGATTGGCATTGTGCCTTATGCAGATCTGCCACTGTGGGGAATTGAAGAAGAGGAGAGCCCAGTTTCTAGGGACCCCAGGAGAGTGGACTCACTATTCTGGGCAAAGATGGACATGTTCAAATGGGCGGACGAACTGGCAGAGGGCATGCTTTGACAGGTTCTTTGCAGCAGTCTCCAAGACAGTGAGAGTTGTTGCCAGGGTACTTGTCCCTGTGGCTTGCTTGTATAGAGCAACCTGGCTGGGCGGCATCTGCCATCCAGCTCCCATAGCTACACACTCTAATGAGAGGGAAGTCTGTGGGAGAGGGAATCTTGTCACACATTATTAGTGATTCTGCCCAAAAGCCCTCTCTGCACAGATGGTTCTTCTCATGAGTTGCAAAGGGGTATCCCTATTGCCGTACAATCTCATGACTGAGTGGTATTCTCAGGAACAGCACTTGTCATCACATATATTGAATCGCAACTTTCACTGGGGTGATGCTGATCCTGTTGCCCCGCCCTTCCCATGAGTAAGCCTAGTGACCACACACATTCTCTCATGGGGAAGGGGCTGGCCTTCTTCCCCTAAACCTTTGTACAAAAAATAGACCTTAGCCATTCAAGAATTCCAGGTTGGGGCTGCCTTTTAAACCCAGCCTCAGGTATCACCACCCTGCCATGTGTTGCCATCCCAGTGCTCTAATGGGGTTGTCCTACTTATGCTCCCATCTCAACTCCTTGTGCTTGTGAACATATATCTTGGCTGCTTCATTTTCAGAGAGCCAAATTCTGGGTTATGGCCATTTGACCCACAAGTATACCCCTTAGGTTATGTCAACCTTGCTTTATAGTTTCACATCCCAATGTCCCTTTTCTTATTTCTAGCTGTTAATCTTTCCATTATCTTTAACAAATACCAAATACTACACATAGTAAATTAAGTGTGTTGTGGCTAAATAGTCATATGTCAATGAAAATGGATAATTTGCATAGAAGTAAAACTATAAAATTTATTTATCTATTCTATACCTATAGCACCATTCCAAACGGCTGGGTGGGATGGGGTGGGGTGGCTCAGTCTGGGGTCATACCAAACATGGAATGGCTTGGTTTGACCCTGAACTGTTGAACCGAACAGGTTTGATGTTGAACCAGCTCAGCATCGAACTGGTTTGCACATCCCTACTTTAAAAGGCTTGATAGTTCATAATCAGTTCCTTGTATTTTGCCCGGAAACATATTGGTAGCCTGTGTAGCTCTTTTAGCATAGGAATCATATGGTCTCTCCAAGATGACCTGGAGACCGACCTGGCTGCTGCATCCTGCACCATGCTCAGTTTCCATACTGTGTACAAAGGCAGACCTACATAGAGCACATTGCAGTACTGATGTCTGGAGGTTACCAGCATATGGACCACTGTTCTGAATTCTTTTATCTCAAGAAAAGGACCCAGCTCATGTATCAGCCAGATAGAAAGCACCTCTGAACACTACCTCAAGCCAGGGAGAAGTTTGGATCCAGAAGCACCCCCAGATTGTGTACCTGTTCCTTCTGGGGCTGTATGACCCCATCCAGAACCAGCAGATCAAACAGATAATCAAAATTAGCTCTACTTTCTGGCTCAATATATGGGTACTGTCTTCTAGTGCCTAACAAGCTACCCAGCTCTAGTTTCTATGATAACATAGTTCAATACTTAAAATCACTAAACTAAAAGAGACAGATGAATTATTGCTGAAATAATGGTGTTGGGGAATTCTATGGGAAATTTGGTATGTGCTTGGAGTTATATGCTCCAGCCCACCCCCACCATTATTCTAAATTATAAATATAACTCCACACCTTTCTGCTGGATCCCCTGTAGTACAAACTTCTAAGCAACTGAACTGATTGACACAACTTTTTTCTTATATAATTTGAATAGTTGTTAAGAAATGGTACACATCATTAGTTGGTTAAAGCTATTAATGCTCTTCCTCACAGACAACATTTGTACATACTTCTGAATAGCTGAAACTACAGGAAAGATAGCTGAAGGCAATGCTAGCAAAGGGAATATTGTTTGCACAAATATATCAATCATGTCTTGCTTTACATTTGGAAACTAATAAAAATTAAACTTTCAACACAATGTCACAAATAAAAATGAAATCAATATAGACATTCATAATATAAAAATGTATAAATGTAAGAGTGCTTTTGTTCACCCTCATTTAGCAGTGGCACAGAGGATATTTCACATAACCTGAAGCTATAAATTAAGCATCTCTGAAGAGACAGGCTGTTGCATGAAAGACGATTTAAATGTGTAACAGGTCATAAGGACAGGTACACCACCTTCCATTCCAATGAAATATCAATGTATATTACTTTAATACTAGAGATGGCTAAAAAAGATTTGGCTGGCTACTTCAAATCAATATATGGACTTCAGCGTTCCTTGTCTTTCAGCTCATGGTCATATTTTCTTTTCTGTTCTGCTCCTTATTTTAGTGCTGAGATGAATATTTGACGGTTGGGATCCTGCCACATCTTCTGGGAGGACCCAACCTTGCCCAGGGTGGAGAATGGCTAAGGAGATGTAGAAGGAAGAATAGAATCAGGGCCTGACAGAGCCACTGCTTGTCTGGATGGGGACAGAGCTCAGAGGGAAAGAATAGGCCAAACTCTTGTGAGGGTGCGAGATATTGTGAGATAGGATCCCTTACCCTTGCGAGACTTGTAAGGGATTTGAGGGGGTATTTAAAGGTCAGGCTGGTGATAAAATGGCCATGGAGGCTGCAGAGATCCTGTAGAGCTCCTGGGGGGAAAGACGGGGGGGGGGGTGAGGAGCAGAGCAATTGACAGTTCAGGAGAGATGAAGATTTAGATAACTCCCCCACTCTCCCTTTCCCTCTGTCACTTGCGGAGGCCTCATGGAGCTACACAGAGGGTGTAGGAAGGAACCGACCAGAAAAGAGAGGAGGAGCATCCCATCTGGGTCACCTACGAAGACATTCAGTTTTTACTGCAAAAACTGCAGCTTCATGATGGAGAAATACTGTGAAAAGCCCTTCACTTCCACTCTTTTGCACAATTTGTGCCTGTACACAGCCATTGTTTCCCCTTGTGGACTATGTGTTTCATAGGTTTGACTGAGGTAAGGTATGTGAGGTTTTGGAAAGCTCTGACTTATCTGAAGTTGATAAAGCAATTATTTTGCTGTCCAATGATTGGCACATATCTCTTTAACAGCAGCATTATGAGTAAGTTGGTATATGCTATATTTATGGCCATGTAACAGTGATGCTGTGAACCACATCGGGGCTGCTGCAGACACATATGGCATCCCTGACACTGTTAATGAGTGGCTGTGCAAGCAGCACTGCTGCATGCAGTTACTTACATTCACCACAACAGAGTAAGGACTGCTTTATGCATCTGCAGCAGCCCCAACATCATTCTCAGCATTGCAATGATGCTATGCATCATGTCAGTCAATGTTCCTTTTGAATGTGACAGACGTCCAATTCTGATTGGATGGGATAGAAGAGTTCCAGTTTTTCTTCCTTAGGCAAGGAAGAATTCCTAGAAACTCCAGGTGGCTTACTTGACCCGGTGCAGTTTCACTGAAGCATCCTTCTGCACTTGGACCAGCAAATGAGAATAAAAGGACAAGATAAACCTTTGGGGATCCATTGGCCAGCTAGCTAAACTGTCAGTATAGAAGTGATACATCATGCTACATTTCCAAATTTTATTTATTTATGTATTTATTTATTTTTATTTGTATACTGCCCTTCCAAAATGGCTCAGGGTGGTTAAATAAATAAAGTGTGGTTTCAGTTAAATCCTAACAGCTTAGGCCCTGGGTATTTAAGATAACGTCTTCTTTACCATGAGCCCACCTCCTGTTCAGAGAGAGGTTCACCTGCAGCTGCTGCCAACTCATTTGGAGGCTGCTATGGAATGGGCCTTCTCTGTTGCTGCCCCTGGACTTTGGAATGTACTTACTCCCTGTTGAAATAAGAGCTTTCCCATCTCTGGCAACTTTTAAAAAGGCACTGAAGACATATTTATTCTCCCAGGCTTTTAATTACATCTATGGTTTTAAATTTTAATGTTGGTTTTAAATGATTTTAATGTTTCGATGATGTCAATTGTTTAATTGCTTTAGTTTGGATTGTAATTGTTAATTGATTGTAATTGTTTTTATTTTGTTGTAAACCATCCTGAGCCATTTTTGGAAGGGTGGTACATTACTTACTTACTTACTTACTTACTTACTTAATTAATTAATTAATTAATTAAATCCAATTGAACAATGCTCCTGATTCCTTACAGAGCAGCTGGTTACATAGCCATCAACCATGTATTTGAATAGTACAAAATATAAAGATTAGAATTTGGAGTCATGCTGAATATTGCCATGAAAAAGTATCTGGGTTAAACTGTTTAATCCCTAAATGTGTTCATGTCTGTAACTTCAAGCTATTAAATTAAATTTGCTTCACAGGGTGAATTCAACTAAATAACAGTGGTGGTGACTACCGGATCACCATGGAACAATTTTACAGTGATTGAATTATATGATGGTACACGCAAATGGTATGATTCCAGCCTACCACCTCCTGGTTCAACCCATATTTCATATTTTTTCCAATAAATTGTGAGCTGTAATGTCACCACTTGTCCATGATGTGTCAGAACATGCAAACAAATGTTCACCCCACATACACACACCAAAATTCATCCTATAGTTCCTTTACTACTTCAGTCATCATTTCAGCTTTTCATCTGAACACACTCTTAGCAAGTGTTCAATGAGAAAAGGACATACTAAAGAACTAAATAAAAATAGCTCAAAGGACATCAATGTGCAAGCAGATGGAGACAAGCCAAGCAGATCTTCTGGAATGAGTGTTTTATATTTCACCTTGGTTAACTTAATGGTCTCTCTGTAAATGACTTCAACTTTTCCTATATAATTGTATTAGAAAAATAATTGTTAAAGTGCAATGCTAATAAAAGTACAAAGTAAGTAAAAGTACAAAGTAAATAAAATCTAGCAGATTTTTCTTTGAACTAAATGTATGGTAATGTCCTAATAACATCATTTATTACAACATTTTGCCATGTGCTGTTCACATTTGGAGTTTAGCTACATCACTCCATTACAAACAACAATATAATATAAGGACATATCCAGATTTTCAAGGATAAAATTTTAGATAATTTAAAGAACTGATATACTCTTCATTCTATTGTCTAGTAAGAAAATAAAAGTGAAGAATTTTTATTCTATTTTCAAAAATATACTGACTGAGACCAGCTTAGGAATTAGTCTTTATGGGAATCTAAATATTTAACTACTTTATATTACACTAGTTAGCAAAACAGCTCTATTTATCACCAGGTAATAATAGCTGAAGAACTAGCGGTAAATATACCACTGCAGTAATCACAAAAACAATTGTTTAAACAAATTGTATGTTTGCTGAGACCAAAAGCAGGAAAATTAGTTCCATATTGCTACACTGCTGATTGATTGATTGATTGATTGATTGCCGTCAAGTCAGTGTTGACTCTTAGCGACCACATAGATAGATTCTCTCCAGGATGATTTTGACCTTGAAAGTCTCTCGGTGCATTCATTGCTGCCATAATCAAGTCCATCCACCTTGCTGCTGGACATCTTCTTCCTCTCTTTCCTTCAACTTTTCCAAGCATTATGGACTTCTAGAGGGAGCTGGATCTTTACATATTGTGTCCGAAGTATGATCGTTTGAGCCTACACTATACCACACTTATTTTCTGGTAATATCAGCAAGGTGAGACCTATAACATTTATGACACAAAGATGAAGTACAGGTTATTGTAGTAGATGATGATGGCCAGATGAGGAACCCAGCACTGAAATTTTCATATAACACAGCAGTGCAAGACAAGGCCCGCTGTTCACAAACCTAGATATCATCATCTCATCCTATGCCATGGCAACATTACATTTTCTTCACAAGGCTCAAGAATTGCCATGAACATGGACATGAAGCTGTAATGAGGACAATCAGGCAGCAAAGGAAACAAACAGCAATTGCTGGAAAATATACTCTGTGGAGAGCTGAATTTTGGGACAGGTAACCTAGACCAGTGCTTCCTGAGCAGTGTGCTGCACTGACTCACCTCATAATGCTTTGTGAAAGGTGAGTCTCTACTGGTGCATAGGTTTAATGCATTTAAACTCCCTGCTTTCTAAGCCTGCTCATCTCATAATGTATGGAGCATAACACATCCCTCTGGCCCTTAGGTGAGTCATCTCCAAAAGTAGGGAGTTTAAACACTCGGCTTTGGAAGCCAATTCTAAATAAACCAACAGATTTTTTAAAAACAAAAAACAAACAGGCAACAGGTTTGCACTGGCACAACTCTAATGACAGCATCAAATCATACTGGGGTACAGAAACCTCTGCCAGTTCAATTAGTAATCAGTACAATCACTAATTATTAAAATTACTGATTAGTAATTATTAAAATCACTAAAATTAATTAGTAAAACCTCCAGGCCCAATTAGTATTTAATCTAGAATCTGCAGATTAATTATGGAGCAGACCTGAGGTAGAAATCAACTATTCCTAGTCTTCATTATTTGCAGATTTTCCACAGCCTCAATCAGAAGTTATTCTCATCACGTATTATTTAATCCTTTTGTTTTTAACTGGAGATGCCAAAGATTGAACCTGAGACATTGTGCAGGCAAATAATGTTCTCTATCACTGAATTATGGTCCCCCTCCAATAAAGGTCTTTCAGAGTGACAAGTTTTCCAGACAGAGGGCAACAGTGAATCTGGAAGGTTTATTTTATTCAGTTGCATAAATTGTGTCCTTTGGTGGTGACACTTAACTTCCCAGACCAGGAAAATTCTGATAGTATGAATTTACCAGCTTGAATGGTCTAAATTCATCATAGGACAAAGATCTTGTCCTAATCCACATATCTAATCCACAGTGCTCCTTGTTTCATTTGGACAGTATTGTTAAAATTGATTTAGAAAGTCCTAGCATAGAAAAGAAACTTGCAAATATCAGAACTCTGCAAATAATGAAGACTAGGAATAGTTGATTTCTACCTCAGGTCTGCTCCATAATTAAGCTGCAGATTTTAGATTAAATACTAATTGGGCCTGGAGGTTTTACTAATTACTAATTAATTTTAGTAATTTTACTAATTTTACTAATTACTAATCAGTAATTCTACTAATTACAAATTAGTAATTATACTTATTACAAATTGAGCTGGCAGAAGTTTCTATACCCCAGTATGATTTGATGCTGTCATAGAGTTGTGCCAGTGCAAAACCGCCCGGAGATCGAAGTTTGGAGTGGCCTACAAAATAGATAGATAGATAGATAGATAGATAGATAGATAGATAGATAGATAGATAGATAGATAGATTTTTCATCTTTACTTTTATGCAAATTATCACAGTTTTCATTGATATGATGAATGTTTAGCCACAGGACATACTTAATCTATTATGCGGTAGTGTTCGCAATTTATTAACAATAACGGCAAGATTAATTAACAATGAGAAAGCAGAAAATGGACATTGGGATTTGAAACTATAATGTACTTTGTCATTGTTCTGCTTGACATTTGACAAGTTGATTCAATTTTTACACGCATTGAAATAACATTTCAACATCTATACTACCATCTAAACATACTTTGTTAAACATACAATCTAGGGTTCATAGCGCTTCCCAAGTTCTCTTTGCCTCAGTTCATTAGGTTGTTTTTGTGGTGCATTCTGCACAACCAAAAACAAAATAAAGTAATTATGACACCCTTCCTTATTGCTGCATTTGAATGGAGAAGAGAAGAGAAGAGAAGAGAAGAGAAGAGAAGAGAAGAGAAGAGAAGAGAAGAGAAGAGAAGAGAAGAGTCACCTCTTAACTCATTGCTCAGAAAATGAGGATTGCATCTACTGGCAGTTCTGCTGCATGGAGTGTGTGTGTGTGCGCTTTATTTTTATTTTTCATTAAAATAAATCAATAAATAATAGTTGGTAAGACTTCAGTTATCTGACAGAATATAAGGCCGACCCACCAGGGATTTCCATTGCACAACGGACAAAAGGCAATTTTCAGTTATATCTACTTTCCTCTGCCCACCTGTACCTTCCTAAACTATTTACCTGAGAATCCAACCACCTCAAGGACATAATTTTTTAAAGCGCAGGTGGTTGAAGAGGAAAAGGGAAACTTTCCTCTTTCCCCATGAGCTATGGAAAACCCTGGTGTGTCATCAGAGGATTCATCTAGGTGGATCTATATTACATATTTTTCTAAGAATAGCACTAAACTTTTTCTCAAATATGTGAGAAAAAACACTCTTCCCATTAGTAACTCAGTGGCTTTGGATACCTATCTGAATGAGTTATTTTTTCCAGTGATTAAAAACAGAGGGAGTCTATTTTGCAGCTCCCAAACACTGTATTGATCCAGTGCATCATTAATTCAGATAGGAATGACAGTCATTAAAACTGGTATACTTTTTTACTTGACCGCTTTTACAAGAAAAGATTAAATAAATTGTTCAAAGGATGTATATAAGCAAAATAAAGTCCTAAAAAAGAACAAAACTGTAATGGATACTGTCTTAAATCCTAAGAAAATGTATTCCTTTATGAGGTTCTTAGGGGATATGCCAGGAGCCTTAGCACAACTCTTCCAGCCCTCCTATATGCACAACACACAGGAAGACTGTGTCACCACTACCGCCATAGCGGCTCGTTCCCCTGAGGCTGCTGACAGGCCCGGGCCCATCGCTTGCCTGATGGCCTCCTTCCACCAATGCCCCAAATGGCAGTGGTGGTTGACTGGGCCTTTCCTTGCTGCCAATAGGAACCGCCATGGCTGTTCATTCCTCTCAGGCCACTGACAAGCTTGGGCCCGTCCCTCGCCCTTCCTTCTTTCTCTCTTCCCCTCCCTTCTTATTCTCTCTTTCTCTCTCCTCCACTTGCTCTTACCCTCTGTCTTTATTCCCCTCCTCTCTTTCTCTTCCTCTTTTTCTCCCTTTTTGAGCTGACAGATCTTGTTCATCTTTTTTCTCATCTAATGCAAACAACGGCAGCCTCTTTCTCCAGAAGGGGCTCTTTCCTCCCTCACGATCCCTCTCTTCGCAGACCCCTGCCCACTATCCTTTTATATGCTTGAAATTGTGTGGCCTACAGCCTGCCCTCTTGATCCTTGCCCAACATGGCTTGTACTATCTGGCAGGGAGGCTGTGGTAGAAGGCCTGGTCGAGATTATAAATGCTTCTCTGAGGGAGGGTAGGATGCCTCCTTGTCTTAAGGAGGCAATCATTAGACCGCTTCTGAAGAAGCCTGCCTTGGATCTCTCAGAGTTAAATAATTACAGGCCTATCTCCAACCTTCCATGGTTTAGCAAGGTGATTGAGAAGGTGCTGGCCTCCCAGCTCCACGTGGTCTTGGAGGAAACTGATTATCTAGACCCATTTCAAACTGGCTTTTGGGTGGGCTATGGGGTGGAGACTGCTTTGGTCAGCCTGATGGATGATCTCCAGTTGGGAATTGACAGAGGAAGTGTGACTCTGTTGGTCCTTTTGGATTTCTCGGCGGCTTTCGATGCTACCAACCATAGTATCCTTCTGGAACATCTGAGGGGATTGGAGGTGGGAGGCACTGCTTTGCAGTGGTTCCGCTGCTACCTCATGGGCAGATTCAAGATGGTGTCATTTAGAGACTGTTCTTCAAAATCTAAACTTTCCTATGGTGTCCCTCAGGGCTCTGAATTGTCTCCGATCTACATGAAGACACTGGGGGAGATCATCAGGAGATTTGGTTCAGGGTGTTATCAGTATGCTAATGACATCCAAATCTATTTCTCCATGTCAACATCATGAGGAGAAGACATAACCTCCCTAAACGCCTGCCTGGAGTCGGTAATTGGCTGGATGAGGTATAACAAAATGAGGCTGAATCCAGATAAGACCAAGGTACTTATTTTGAGGGGTCAAAACTCTGGAGACAATTTTGATATGCCAGTTCTGGATGGGGTCACGCTCCCCTGGAAGGAACAGATGTGCAGTCTGGGGTGCTTCTGGATCTGAACTTCTTCCTGGGGTCCCAAGTTGAGGCAGGGGCCAGGGATGCTTTTTATTAGGTTCGGCTGATAAGCCAGCTGAATCTGTTTCTTGAGATGAACAACCTTAAAATGGTGGTACATCTGCTGGTAACCTCTAGGTTGGATTACTGCAATGCGCTCTATGTGGGGCTGCCTTAGTACATAGTCTAGAAACTTCAGTTGGTTCAGAATGCGGCAGCCAGGTAGGTCTCTGGGTCATCTAGCAGAGACAATATTACTCCTGTGTTGAAGGAGTTGCACTGGCTGCAGATATGTTTCTGAGCAACATACAAGGTGCTGGTCATTACCTATAAAGCCCTAAACAGCTTAGGCCCTGGGTACTTAAGATAACATCTTCTTCTCCATGAGCCCCACTACATGCTAAGATCATATGGAGAGGTTCGCCTGCGGCTGCCGCTAACTCATCTGGCAGCTTTTCGGGAACGAGCCTTCTCTGTTGCAGCCCCTGGATTTTGGAATGCATTCTCTGTTGAAATAAGAGCCTCCCTATCTCTGGCAACTTTTTTAAAGGCACTGGACACATTTATTCACCCAGGCGTTTAATTAGATTTTTAGTTTTAAATAATTTTAATACTGGGTTTTAAATGTTTTTAATGTTTTAAATAATTTTAATTGTTGATTGATTTAACATTTTAAATGATTTTAATTGTAAACCACCCAGAGACACAAGTTTTGGCCGGTATAGAAATGTTTTGAATGCATGAATGAATGAATGAATGAATGAATGAATTGATTCCTCTCGTCTACAATCAAGAACATCTTCAAACTAGTAACAGTTGCATTCCAACTGTCCTTAAGCATCACAGGCTCCTCCTCCCTATCTGCATATGGAATCCCCATTGCCCAATCACCACGGTGCCACAGGCTCCTACTCCTTATCTGTATATGGAATCCCCACAGCCTAATCATCATGTTGCTTCTGCTCTCACAGGCTCCTCCCCCTCTCTTCTCTGCATATGAAATATCCATGGCCCAATCACCATGGTGCTTCTGCTCGCGAACTCTCACGAGAGCTGCCACGCTCAGAATTAGCCACTGGTATGTCTTAGATAATTATATATAGAGATGTAAAAGTACAGAAATAAGTGTCATGTATACGAGTTGACCATAAAAGCACAATGGTTTATCTTTTACTGTGAGAAATGTGAGAAAACCATTTATTGTCAAATAAAATAATGTAATTATACACTATAGGAACACAGGAACATATGTCAGACCATAGGTACATCTGTTGCAGTATTGTCTACACAGACTGGAAGTGGCTTCTCCAATGTTGAAGGCAGGGGTTTGTCTCAGCCCTATCTTGGAGATGCCAGGGAGGGAACTTGGTACCTTCTGCTCTTCCTAGAGCGGCTTCATCCCCGAGGGGAATATCTTGCAGTGCTCACACATCAAGTCTCCCATTCATATGCAACCAGGGCAGACCCTGCTTAGCTAAGGGGGCAAGTCATGCTTGCTACCACAAGACCAGCTCTCTTCTGTGTTTGTGCCCTACATCTATTTAAGGTTGTCACAAATTGATGTTAAGCTTATTTGCTGTCTTTATTGTGTTCCACCAAGAATGCTTTATCCTAAGCAGTAGCTACATTATTAATTTGTCCTCATTAAACTAATTAGTGCATTCTAATAATGAATTCCCTGTGGGAGGTGGTTTTCTTCTGTCAAGGGTGGCAACAGTAACAGTGCTCAGAATTCTAGTTTAAAACTTATTTAGATTCTAATCAAAGGGAAAAGAAATTGAAAAAGAAAATGTTAATAAATTATGTATTGTTTAGATAGAGGTGATATGAATGATAATGGGAAGTAGAAATACATTGCAACTGGTAGACTGAAGCACTCATAATAACACCTTTAGTGGAGCTGTGCCAAATTTCATTAGCTGAAGAACAATCTTGAAATCTATATTGAAACGCATAAAGGAATGTTTCCCCCCAAAAAATGTTCTATAGTACAAGTTTAAATCATATTAACAAATAGTGGTATTAAGGAGTATATTTCCTGAGGTACACTTTGAAAATCAGTCTCTTGAGAATAAATGGAGGGTAAAGACAATTGAATGCCATTGAAAACGATGGATTTTAGTGGGGGGGGGAGAAAACAGGTGTCATTTTTTGAGCAAGATTGTAGATGCCATCCATAGATGATTCTCAACAGCGAGACAGAAGGCAAATATCTCAATTTAGCAAGACAACTATGACAAGATTTTAATAGACAAGCCTATGACTGCAATAACATATGGGGAATAAAAGGGGTGAAAGGCAAAGGCTTAAGCATCATAAATTAAGAATATTAGTGCTTCCCGAATGAAATGTAGGAGTTGGAGTCAGCCGGGTGAAACATGAAGAATGCATACAGTATAAATATACTGACATGTACTGACATGAAAGAGAATTCTAATTATTACAAGAGTGTTGAAGCAAAGGAAAGTAATGGACTAGTTATACTCTGTCTATTCAGGTGTAAACAAAAGTTTCAGCTAAAAGTCATAAACAAAATTCAAGAGAATCAGAATATCATCTAATACACTTAACTGCAAAATCATTCCCTTTTAAAAGCTTTTGGTTTATTGAAGTTATTGGTTTGTATAAACCTTTATTGTGAATGAAACTATTTTATATATACTGTATTATAATTAGAGTTGCTACTTTATTGAATGCTTGTTCTGTTAGTGAGCAGTATCCCTGTTCTGAAATGAGCAATATCCCTTATTCCCAGAATTATGTCGTGGAATCCTTAAATGAGAAATATCTTGCAACATGGCTCCACAATTATAGGTAAAACTAGAGTATGTCTATAAACACAAACAACAAAGAATCAAAATAGTTTTATTTTAAAAGGTCCAATGTGGAAAGAACCCACTGTATGATGTATTCTATATTCCAAATGTGTTTCAATATATTATACTTTTCAGTGGGGAATATTCTTACTTTATTTCTAAGACATGGTTTAAAAAAACTTCTAAAAACCTTCAAGGCTATTTCTTTTCATGTTATAGGGATAAATATAGGTTTCTTTTCTCACAAAAGATCATATCTCAAAATCCATACAGCTTCCCCCCATCCCACATGATGAACAACTGTAAAGCCCAAAATAGTCCGAGTATGTTTGTATTACCTAGGAATGGTCTATGTCTGCATTCAGATGCAGAATATCAAAAGGGAGTATTCTCACAATGGTCAAATAGCACAAGGAATTAATGTTTCTCACACTGACCTGCCAGCGCGAGTAGATCACTATGATCAAGTTATCATTGGTTATACTAGTCAATCTCCTGAAAGTTGACATGTGATGCTCTTACAAGTCTTGGTGTAGCCATAAATGTTATAGACTTCTATATGAAACCACTGGGAAAACAGCACCTAGAGCTGTGGAGTTGGATGTTACCAAAACTCTAACAACAGCTTTATATATTTCAGTAAGTACATAGAACAGAGATGGCCCAGGGTATTATGATACCAAAGGCAGGGTGCAAAATCCACACCCCTGGTGGGAGCCAGCCCTCAGAGATTCACCTAAGTGATTTTTAAGCTGAATCCAGAAAAGGACAGAGGTAATGCTGACAGAAAAGGCAAAGTAATGCTAGTAGATCATTCAATTGTTGTGAATGTTGTTGTTTTTTCTGTGATAAATCTGGTGTTAATCCTCAGATATCATCAATATAGGCAGAGGCGCTCTTACCCCTGGATCTTGGGGACCTGGTCCATGGCCTCCAAATATCCAGGGGGGCCTCCTGCCACCCCCACATCCACCCTGCCACTGTCCTGCTATGCCACAGATTTTCCCCATAATTTGAGCCACCATGTGTACGGCCAGGGGATGGGGGGGCGAGCCAAGCAGGCCTCCCCCCTGTGGCAGTGACAGTGGGTGGAGTGGCTCCGAGACTTCAGTGCACCTGTGCAGTTGGAATAGATCGTCACATGATCTATTCCAACTGCACAGGCACACTGGAGCACCTTGCAGTTCTCAACGGCTGCTGGGCTCAGCGACCACTCTCCCCACTGCTGTCACCAAGTGGGGAGGCCTGCTCAGTTCACCCCCTCAGCCACATGCATGGCAGCTAAAATTATGGAAAAAATAGGCAATTCGGCATGGTGGGATGGGCATGGGTGGGATGGGCATGGTGGGATGGGCATGGGCATGGGGCAGGATGCCCCCCCAAAATGTAGATTTCTTTTTTTATGAAGGGGGCTTGCGGTGGGAGTCCTCATGGTGGGGGCAGTCCAGGCACCAAAATTACCTACGTGTACCACTGGTGATAGGAACCTGGGAGGCTTCTTGATCCTGCTTTGTTCCTGGATAGACAGTGGTACCCAAGAGCAGCTTTTGTTAACTTTATCTGTAACATAGGCCTTTTCTGGAGAATTAGCACCTAGCTATTCCAATCCATGTGTTTCTAACTTAAGGATTGTCTACTGTAATGCAATTTATGAAGGATTGCCCCTGAAGGAGACTCTGTATCTACATCTCATGTGGACTCTTCCTGCTTCTCAGGGGTGTAACTATAATAGGGTAAGGGGAGACAGTTGTCTGGGGACCCACTGCCTTGGGGGGCCCCCAGAGGCAAGTCACATGACTGACTCCCCCAGCTGCGCACCTGCCCGGGCTTCCTTCGGTTGTATTCATCCTCTGAAATTGATGTGAGTGTTAAGACCTGGAGCTACCAGAACAGCATGTCTTTCTCTAGTACCATTAAATGACTTGCATTGTCCACAATTTACAAAACATTCAGCCTCATTTAAGATTTCTTTACTTCATGAGCTGAGCTTCAGTGAGGGTGGGGGGGTATGTTAAAATCTTGTCTCTGGGCCCACTCCAACATTGCTACGCCCCTGCTGCTTCTTGTTAGATGATGGAAAGTGAACATATTTATTCGATTTTGAGGTCAGTGCAGTGGGCAACAATTAGCTAATAGCTATAATTGAAGGTGTGGATTGTTACTTTTAAAGCATCTAAGCTTGTTACACATATATACTTTAGAAAATATAGCCTCTCTCCATATGTATCTCTCTCAGTCATAGCTTTTGGTCTATTGAGCAGGCTTTGTGCCTTTACCAGGTGAGCTGAAGAAAGGTGTAAATGGATAGAGCCTTTCCTGTGAATCATCTGAAGTAATGGTAATGGCCATCTTAATGAGGTTGATGATATACTATTCTTGCAAATTTTCAGAGGGGATACAAATGTCATGAATGTACGTTCTGGCATTGTAGTATTGTTGTTTTATGAGATTGTTATGTTCAGTTGTCCTTGGTATTGTTTCATTGTTTACTAGTAGCTACTTCAGGACTCAGAGAGATAGGATACCAACGTTTCATATAAATACATATGCAGCTGCTATACACAACTTATTTATTGATTGATTTATCATATTTTAATACCACCTGGTTTGTGCATCTCTAGGTGGTGTACAGAGTTAAAACACAATGTAAAACAGAATTGAAACAGTTAAAATCCACTAGAAAGATAAAAACCATCTCACAAGTTTTTTTAAAAAACTATCTCACAAGATAAAAACATTAAATAGCTTAAAATTAATTTCAGTTAAAAGCCTAAGAAAACAGGTGTGCCTTGAGGGTCTTCATAAACTTGTACAAGGTTGACAGAAGTGTCCAGTGAATATCTGAGGTCAGGAGCCAGAAGCAGTATTGAGAGCAAGGAGAAAAGCAGTTCAAAATGTCCCGCTAAAGGGCTGGAATGCTTGTTAGACAAAGGTCAAGGGTGTGGTAAAAGAGCACCTGGAGCAAATCCTCACACATTGACTGAGCAAAATATTGAATCAGGAGAGGAGTGTGTGTGTGTGTGTGTGTGTGTGTGTGTGTGTGAGAGAGAGAGAGAGAGAGAGAGAGAGAGAGAGAGAGAGAGAGAGGCAATGTGCTCTAATGCCCAGTCACTTTAGAGTTCATCGGATGGAGGCACCTGCTACATTTGACTGCTGGTGGTGGCTCTAGAGTTAGATCACTAGAATACCAATGTATGTGCAAACAATGGACTAACATTTGAAACACCCAGTTGAGGTAAATGCTCTTCCTTTATTTGACAGAGGATGTCCCTCATTATATTATTCTCTTCTGCAGCAAAGGGACCATGCTGCCACAAGCAATCAGTTCGTTGCTCTGCATTCCGTGAACCAGTTCAGATCTTGTCTTCTGGCAACGCCCTTCACTGGGGTATGACTAAGACCAGAAAGCTTCAAAAGGGGGACATTCTTCTGACTTTTCAGTCATGGCCCCTCTGTGTCAGAGTCTGTGGGCTTTATTGAGAAAACATAAAGGGATGTGGAGATGTTCACTGAGCTCAAGCATATTTTCATTGGGGACGGGGGGCAGAGGCACATACTTTCATTTCAGGCAGGATGTTTCTTTATCCTCTATGGATGATTGCCAAGATCTGTACCTGTGTACACTTTACAGCCCAATTCCACATTTTGCAACACTTTTATAATGGATGTTGATGTTTTTGGGGGAAAGCCCATGTCTGTACAAGCTTACAATGGGCAAAGAGGGTTGGACATCCCCCTCCCCCACCCAATGTGTATCTGGTATGTCAATCACTTTGGGTTTCCTCAGTGCAACATGATCCTCAATAACAACTACTACTGAGTTTAGTGGGAATAACTCCAAAATAACTGTACAGGAGACTGCTGCTGTGATGCCTAATTCAATGCATATGCACTAAGACGTGATTTTGGCTGGCATCTGACGTGATCACTGGCCAGCATCTTGACTAAATTATTTGACAAGTGTCCTACTGAAATTAAGTAGTCCTTTAGAGTAACTCCTGCACAGGTACATAGCTATAATTAAACCGGGGGGACAAATGTCCCTTGGCCAACGAGGGGAGGGCAGTGGTCATGAAACATTCTGGTCTTTACTCTTTCTTCCTGCCTCCACAACTCATTGGCAAGCTGCTGCCTCCTGATCAGAGTATGGGGATGGCGTGATATTATTTGCATAGTAATATTGAGTAAGTCTGGATGTCAGCCCGTTCAACAGATTTCCTTGCGAGGTAAGTATGCATAGGATTGCAAGCCCAGGATACTTTCTCGTTCCTCTTCACATTTTCCAGTTTAAATTTTTAGTATTTCAAGCAATTGTAAGCAATTTTTCAATATGTATTGCATAAAATTTTCTGACTACCAGCTAGTGAGAGGACTGTATAAATGTTGTTATTGTTTTCAGAAACACATGTTCTTATACATGGGCATAAAGGACCATGAACCTTATGTCCAAGAAAGCTTGGGATAAGATTTACAGGAGTAACACATGGCACACTATTTCTGAAACTGACGGCACTTTCCTAGCTATCACCATCATCATCATTAACAGTCCAAATCTTAGAATTAGAAAATCTTAGAAATCTTAGAAGTTCATTCTGTTTCAATAAGATACGACTGAGTAAACAAATTAAAATCTACTCTAATATGTATTTCCTTCATAGTTTGCTTTAGATTTTTCCTATTCATCTAGGAATGTGCATTACATAATAGGAACAAAGCACCTTTTAGATGTATGCTTACAGAGAAGGAAGTAATGGTTATTTACATAGCTTTTTGTTGACTGACTTCTATGTAGTCACATTCAGTTTAGAGATGATGTTAAATTATTTACAACACTAGGATCATAAAGCAAAATAGCAATAATCAAACAATGGGTCAAGAGTTCAATGTCTAGCTCAACAATCGGATTATTGTTTTATGCTGCACAGCTCCATTATAAAAAGACAGCTCCTATAAGCTCCAGAATATTATGCATTCTTTAGCATGGTAAATTATATTGAGCATTTTACAACATTAGGATAATTAATTACAATGCATGAATTAATTACAACAAAATTCTATGGGCATCCCACTTAACAAATTAGAGAAAACAAATCATTGTTTTCATACACTCAAATTTGTGTATTTGGTCTAAAACTTCTGTTCTTAATACCTCCTCAGATTAGAACTAGAGACTTTCATACTGGTTATAAGAACTCAGTTCTTATAAGCATCTCCATTAACTTCCTTTGATAATTGACTAAAATCCAACAGTGGCCTGTACTGACAAATAGGAAGAGAAGAAAATGAACCCCAGCTGCTTGGGTACCAGTAGCCCCTCTCTTGCTTCTTCCCAGCTTTGCCCTGGCTGTAATTGAGCCACGTGGGCTGCTCATTTGTTCAGTAGGGGAGATTTCCCTTTACCCTACTGGAAGAATTACCAGCCTGCCCAAGCCAATTACAGCCAGGGTGGGGGCCAGAAGGCAGTAGGTGAGTGACTGCCCATACCAAAGCAGCTGAGACTCATATTTTGCACCCCTCCAGCTTTTTAGTATGGGATGCTACTGCTAAAATCAAAGAAGATATCTGTGAGATCACCACCGAATTAAACCACATAAAACAACAAGGTCCAAATTCTATAGATATGCTAATTCACAATTACTTAACAATTGACTATATATTTACAGACAAAACAATGAACTATTCAATTATTATATACCAACTATGAGAAGAAGAGGAGGACCAGCAGCAAGGTGGATGGACTCGAATACGACAGCAATGAATGCACCACTGAGAGACCTATAAGGCCAAGTTGAAGACAGATCATCCTGGAGAGAATCTATCTATGTGGTCGCTAAGAGTTGACACCGACTTGATGGCACTTAATCAATCAATCAAATCAACAAGTGCAGTCTGCTTCCAGTGCTTTTGCTGCTGGCTGTGTGTTAGCCCTGCCTCTACCCCAGGACTGGGAAAAAAGTAACTTAATCAATCAATCACTCAGTCAATGAGACACACTCAATAGATATGTAGGATGGGATGGGGTTTTCAGAATGACAATCCCAAGAGAGAAGACCCATTTGGTCCTGTTGCTGCTGGCCTGCGTTGTCATAAATAAAGATGTAGTTTTTTTCCTGAACTTTTAATGGAATAGCTACATTTTAAAAGCCAGATTATTTTTGCATAGATGTTTTCCCTTAACTTTTTATGGAATAAGATGTAGTTTCTTTTCCAATGTCTGTGAGATAATGAACTTTTTATATTCCATCTAATTGTATTTGTTGTTCAACAACTCAGTCTCCTGGAATCTGTCAATGCAGGACTTGTAAATCCCCAGCACCAGGAAGCTGCAACCCCTATATATTTATCTGTGGCACCTAAATGATGATATTCAGACAGAGTTATTTAATAAAATATTTATTTCACCAGACAGTCCTGTTTCTGTTGTAAGTATGTACTTTAAATGGGATAAAGAGATGCCCATTTACCCTCGTCTGTCATTACATCTAATAATTTTGTCAAGTGTCCATTGTCTGGCTACTAAAGATTTGGGCTGGCTCCTAAATTGAAAGGAAATTTGTCAAGGTCTGACTTAATATATATTTATTTCTTTTAATGTCTTTGACAAGATTTGCTAGCTGCTTTGGACACTTTGTTTTGTTGTTTGTTTGTTTTTAGAGCCAGAAAAGGAGGCTGTAGAGATTCTCTTACCCTGGCTCCTTACCTTTTGTGGTGACTTCTCCTAGCTCCTGGGTTTAGGAAGATAAATGTTTTGGAAGGGGAAGCATGATTTGGCTAAAACTGACAAGACTCAGGACTAGGGATGTGCTCAGACCAAGGATCATGGTCTGGTCCAAATTTGGACCAAATCTTGATTCTGTGAAATGGTTCTGTCTAGTTCAGTCCAACTGTGAACCAGTCAAATGGTTCAAGGGCTGGTGAGGTTGGTGCTGGAGAGACTGGCAAGTGGCACCTTTAAAAGTAAATAAGCAGGTCCTTACATGTGTTACTGCCACTTCTGGCAGTTTCCTCCTGTAGCGGCACTCCCCTCAGCAACCCGTGCATGGTGGCAGCACTGGCATTCACCTGGCCTCCAGAGTAGCAGTAAAGCTGGTAAGGATATGCTTTTAAAGGTGCTGCTCAGCACCCCCTGGCACCATACTCACCAGCCCTCAAACTGCCGGACTGGTTCTCAGTTGGGCTGAACTGACCAAACTGGTTCACAAAACCAAGGTTCAGTCCAAACTTGGACAACTCCATGAACTTTGGTCCATGCACACCGCTAGTCAGGAGCTTGGGCTTGTGATTTTATTAAGGATCCCCTTACTTACTTCCCCATCATTCAAGCACTGGCTAAAGCAACAGAGCTGCAATGAATTCTGTCAAATGAAAACTATGTGCATCTAATATATTCTATTAATTTTTAATCTTACTGTGGCATTCAGAGTATGAGGTCTTCATTTTTCTCAGCGTATGGCTAGGATTATCACTGATGCTTCTGACAACATTTAAACTGAAAAGTTATTAAACCCTATGTTAATCCAATAGAACTTAGACTATGAACTTAGTCCATGTACAATGTGAAAAGATCTATTAGGTGATACTAAAGGAGGAAAGAAACCTGTTGCTCAAACAATCTATAAATGAGAAGGGATTTCTTTAATGATGGGAAAACATGGATTAAAATCTCTGGGGAAGTAATGGCACAATCGATGATAGTAGTCTTGGAGAGAAAAGCCTATTAGGCAGATGGTATCATGCATGGGGGGAAAAGTGATCAAGCTGTGAAAAAGAAGGCCAAATCTGCTTATTGTGATAATTAGAAAAGAAAGAGCCCCAAAGGAATAGGAAGACAGTGAAATACAACATCATATCTTGAGAGCCAGTGGCGATGATAATTTGAATCCAAGAGAAAGTCAGATGATCATAGAATGGTTGAAGGCATATGGAAAGGAGTTGTCAGAACTTAGAAAGAGTTTGGTGTCACACTGTGGGATTTCAATTTGTTCTCTGTGCATCTGATCAATACAAGGTTTGATTGGCTGTCTTTTTATTTCCAGCGATAGACTGGTATCCAAACAGAGCCTAGTGTAAAATGACATGCATGACAAGTTTAATGTTTTCAAGTAAAGCAAATAAATAGGCAGCTATTTTATCTGAAATTTTTTTAAAAAATCAATGAGGTAGAAAAGAAAAAGGAGTGGGGTGGAGATGAGAAACAACCTGTTGTGCACAAAAATACAAAAAAAGTAGATGGGGTAGTATCCATGCATTTATTGAGAAAATTTAGTATGTTATGGTATGTTAACATCCATAACATATACTTCCATCCACAACATATCCATAACATATACATACATGGTATGTATGTTAAGCATCTTAATCTGCTTAAACAGTTTTTAAAGAATTTTTTACTCATTATGCAACATCATACAATTCATTAAAAAGGAGTCATGCAGCTTAAAATGTGCATAAAACAAGGAAACAGACAAAATATTTTAAAAACTATTATTATTGTTATTATTATTATTGTTACATTTATATCCCGCTCTTCCTCCAAGGAGCCCAGAGCGGTGTACTACATACTTGAGTTTCTCTTTCACAACAACCCTGTGAAGTAGGTTGGGCTGAGAGAGAAGTGACTGGCCCAGAGTCACCCAGCTAGTTTTATGGCTGAATGGGGATTTGAACTCGGGTCTCCCCGGTCCTAGTCCAGCACTCTAACCACTACACCACAACTGATTTTAATATAAATTAATAAAAGAAGACAAGTTCTTTTTAAAAAAAATCAAGTTTTTCTCCTTTTTCTTTGGTCATTTGGTCAGTTTAACCATTGTGTGAAGAAAATGTGCTATTTGTATAAGTAATGAGCAAAATCGTCTCTTTTTCCCTTCCAATTTTACCAAGCATATGTAAGCAAATTTGGCTGCTAAAATGGAATCCATCAGATTGCTTTCATGTAAACTCAATACAGCAAAGATTCAGCTAAGCCATATCTTGGCAAGACAATGGATCGATTTGGATGATAACATACATCAACACATGAAAAGAAAGGGTCATTCATGTGCACATCCTGTTCTCTCTCCCTTGTGCTGAGAGAGGGTTGAGAGGGGGCCAAGGGATGCACACTCACATCCCTTATCACTTGCAGGCACAATCTGAAAAGACACATTGTCCAAACAAGGCTATAGCTTTTGGGTTTTTATCCATGGTGGGAGAAATTGGGTATTATAGGAATCATTTTAAATTCTGAAATTATAATTTAGAATAAATTGAAATATTGGGAATCCTCATACAAAAATTCTAGTTTCAGCAGGTGCAAACTGCAATTATGTTTTATTGGCATGCCTGTCCAATATTGTATCATTTTCTTTCATTTGCAAGAAGTGTAACTATAACTGTAAAGGCATATGTTTCTGGGCCCATGGAAGTGGGGAGATTTAGCTGAAAAATAGTTTGGATGGACTGATTGGGCAGTATCAGCTTACCATTAGGCACATATTCTGGCTTTCTGCAGGACAATACTAACACTAGATCAGCTTTTGACTTTGTGTACTGCATAACATATTGTACAATTCTATTGCATTCAGGAAGATACTCTTCCATACATTAAATTTTTATGACCTTAATAGTACTTAATGATAATTGTAAATTTAAAATAAAATCTATAGCTCTGTGGTAGTTTTTCCTTTCCCAGTTTGAATGGAACACAATAAGATTAGTAAATCTTAATTAATTTATTATTTCTACTAGCTATATCCAGCATATTTATTCCCACTGTCATTATCATTATCATCACTTCATTGGATATTTATATGGATTCCTCTCAAAGTCTTCTAGGAATGACATTATACACAAGCTGGAGTGTTCTGGTTTTCACCCTCATGTTCTTTATTGGGGTAATGTCTAAGTGAACTGTATTTCACTAGCTCAATAGCTATTATTTGTAAATTAGTTAAGGTGTCTGTGAGAAGCATAGCTTCACGTAGCCCTGAGTTGGAAGGAGCTGTTAATCTTTAGAAAAGTTGTACCATGAACAAGGCAGCCAGAAAATTATAGCTCAGCAATTTTCTGGCTTTGGGAGGCTGGTTGTTTTAATGGGCACGGAATTCATGGCCAGGCCAAACAAACCTCTTTCTTGTAGCTGACTCAGTATTTTAAAAACCTTCATTCACTGAGCCAATTGTCTTCTGGGGCATCATTTCAAAACTGGGCTGGGCAAGATTTAAGGGGGAAAGGTCCACAAAGAATGTTCCGAGACTTTGATATAATCAAGAGTAAGTTGCAAGAGAGAGAGAGAGAGATCACCTTAAAATATTTCTTGTACAGTGCCGTTCTGCTGCCCGAAGAGCCCCAAATGATGCCCTTTCCCATTCCTCCACTTTCTATTTACTTAAAATCACACCACAATTCCTTTGTTTTTTCAAACTCCCTTCTTCTTCCTTCCTTTTCTCTTGGGAAAAGCCATGTGGTGGTATTACTCTTCCCTTGTTCTGCAGGTCATCCATAAGAGTGGATACTCGGAGAGCTGCTGTGTTCTCCCTAATAACTGACACAAACTCAGCTGCCTGAAATAGCCTGTTTCACCTTGCTTCATGATAGGACCACACCTTGATTACAGGTGTGTGTGTGTGTGTGTGTGTTTATGTATTTATTTGATCTCTATCCCACTCTTCCTCCAAGGAGCCCAGAGCCGTATACATGGTTAGGTTTGTCCTCACAACAACCCTGTGAGGAAGTTACCTACGAACTGAGCAAAGAGGCACCTTTTAAAAGTGATGATTCTCTTTACTGAGCAGGGGAAGACAACTGGCCCTATCCAACCCCAGCTCAGCATCCCTTCATTGGCTGTTGCTATGTCTCATGTTTCTTTTTTAGATTGTGAACCCTTTGGGGACAGGGATCCATCTTTATTTATTTCTCTGTGTAAACCATACTGGGAACTTCTGTTGAAAAGCGGTATATAAATATTTATTGTAGTAGTAGTAGCAGTAGTAGTTAGCCTGAGAGATAAGTGGCTGAGTCACCCAGTGAGTCACTCAGAGAGTTTAGGTTAAATGGAAATTTGAACTCAGATCTCCCTGGTCCTGGTCCAACACTCTAAGCACTACACCACACTGGCTTCTATATGTCATTATATCTAATACAAATGTTATCAACACAATCACATGCATCGGCTCAAAGTGGAAAGGGGTTTGTGCCTTGGGGATATGCTTGTATAGAAAGAACAGTTAGATTGTCCTATAATTACCATCCTCAGTGTGTAGCATCAGTGACTTACTCAGAGATATGCATGCTACTAAGAACATCGGCTGTTGAGCTGAAGGTTCTCGGAAAAGCAAGTTCAATTTGAATTTGGCAATGAAAAGGGTGGAGGTGGGGGGCAGTCTACTTGCTATGCTGTCTTTCCACCTGCTATTGCCAGATGTTTTTCTTTGGTGTTCTTCCTAGCAGCCACCAACTGGTAGCCACCATTTTTTTTCCTAGAATGCACTTAGAAAAGTATGCTATGTGATATAATGTCACTCCTAGGGGACATACTGTGGGGGGAAATGGTCACCAGCCAGTGGCTGCCTAGAGGTCTGGTTGCCATCAATAAGCCTCTTGAATGTTGTAATCACACACAAAAATCACCAAGATTTATTTATTTACATTCATTGGAAACGTTCATAACTCACATTTTCAATGTAAAATGTGCCCAAAGTGCCCTGTGAATGGAGCTATGAAAGCAGGTGGGTGGCAACTTTAGAATAATCACATGTTTTCTGAATCATAGGTCAGGGGCTCCCTCATTATCTTTCTAATGGAACACCTACAGTCTACTCTATATTAAGTATCCTGGCAATGCACTGGCATTTTTTGGGTAGGAGTGGAGGAAGATGGAAGGATGGGGGAAAGTAAATGCAATGGGAAACAGGAATTTTTTAAAAAAAAAAAACCACCCCCAAAACCCCCTATGTCTCAGAAAATATAACTGGCAGAATAATTGGAGCAGGATGGAAACTAATGTTAATCACTGGGAAAATCACAATACAAAAATCAAAAAGACGATATCACCATGGCAACTGTTTAGCCTCATTCATATCTTATGCAAGTATCTATAAATCCTGCCCTGTTTCAGTCATTAGATCACCTTTTTGAACTGAGTGATTTTCACAGCATTTCAGCTACAAATCATAGTTGAGAATTATTCATCCTCCTACTGTTCCTGTGTGGGAGTCTCTTGTTGTCCATTTAGGGACTTTGGATTTGGAGCACTAGCAGCTCCAAGTGTTTAGTTGCCTGATTTCCAGGCAAGATTGCTGTTAATTATCACATCGTGAGTGACAAAGAGCTCTGGTGAAAAACTTCCCTTAATTCAGTCCCTAGTTGTTCTGTTTTATCCCTTTTGTTTTTCCTTCTTCAGAAGACCATTTTGCAGCAAGTATACACTATTTTTATTGATTGATTGATCAATCTATCAATCACATACCATCAAATCAGAAAGTCCCAAGTCAGTTTACAACGAACTGTCATTTATTAAAAATCCCATTAAAACAATTAAAATAATTAAACAAATTAACCCAATTAAAAATTAAAACAATTAATTATTAACAACAATTAACCAATTTAAAGCTCATTTTCTGGGATTCCTCCGAGATGAGCTGAATGTGGCACATCTATCAATCTATGAGACAACTGGCACTCTATCCCATAGCTAGTCTCTGGATTTCTTCCCAGCAATCACTAGTAGTATCCTCTGTTTTGCCTGTCTTTATTGTATTGTATTATCAACAGGTATTTTTCCTGTCTTCGTTGTATGACATTCCCAACATGAAAATGTGTTGCACAAAACTTGACACAATATTCCATGTTACGAATGTGGAATAAAGTGAACAATTACCACTTGTATTCTATTAATGGTTCTGTTAATGCGTCTAAAATCACATAAGCCTTTTTTGAAGCTGCATCACGCTGCTGGCTTATGTTCCACTTCAGATCGACTGAAATTCTCTTTCACATATGTTGTTTCTATCAAGCCATAAATCCCTTCCCTAATCATATGCTTGTGGATTGATTTCACCCCCTAAATGCAGAAATTGTATTTGTCTCTAGTTTCTGCCCAGATTTCCCATTCTATAAAGTTTATTTTCAGTATTCGTCCTGCTTTCTGAAATGTGAACCATCTCCCAGTTTTGTGTCATTTTCAGTTCTGATGAGGATGCCCTTTATCCTTTATTTAAGTTATTGATAAAACTGTTGAAGAATACCAGGCCCTGTAGCACCACACACAAAACCTCAGTTGATGAAGAACCATTAATCTTTGAGTATGATTTCGAACCTGGTCATTTGATGAGCTTAGACTGTGGTCCCAGAAACAGTATGTCTCTTGTCAATACCCAATGCAGAACTAGTCATTCATCTGAAGCATGCTTTTCTTTCTTTAGAGTGCTCTATCTTTACAGGCAGAATTGATGAGACCACCTGAGCCTAAAATCAGCCTCCTTCTGAAAGCCTTGTAGTCAGATATGACAAATTCACAGTTGTGCTGCTGGTATTTTTATTGTGATTTTATTGGTATTGGTTATTTTAAATATTGTATGTTAAATTTTGTTTGTTACACCACTCGAATGTTTAAAATGCCATATATGCAATTGTACATATATAAGACACTATATAAGTACTATGAAACTTGCTTTAGGTATCTAAACAGATCTCAAAACCATCTGCCTCATCATATGAGCAAAGGCCTGTAATCTGAAGTTTTCTATCCCTATCCACCATACTATTAGGGAGAAAACACTGTAGTGTCATTGGGATGATCCTAACCCTTCACAGTCATTTCAGTGACAATAGCCACAGCGGACATCTGCTTCTACACTGTCAGTCAGGGTATCAATGTGCACTAGCTTTCTTACTTTATACTGTCCAGTACAAATAGTCTTGATGGCATTTTAATGTTTTAATTATCTCTGATAACAAGTGTATTAAACAAGAACTTCAGAATCTGGAATGATCAATTCTACTGTTTTAATTTCTTCAGAGAATGCTACATATTATGATCTCTTTGATCTAATGAAGGTGTTCAGCTATGAGTGTGTGATGGGTTTCATCAGGCTAAAATGGTACATAGGCAGTGTTGCCATAGAAATGGAACGGCACCATAGAGAGAGCCATATAATCATGAGTGCATCTAGAATGTTGTCATACATAACTATGCATGAGAAAGTGGCATGCTGGGATTGCTTCTAAAATTATGCTGGGATTGCTTCTAAAATTGCTATCCATGATGTCTGGCAGCATATACAGTGGCTGGTTTCAAAAGAGAGTACAAAGAGGAAACAAAAGGAAATCTGCACAGAGAATCAGAACAGAGGATGAGTGAGGGTCGGAGAAAGACATATACTGCAAGTAAATATAAAAAATTAACAAGTATAGACAAGAATTACATTAATGGGGATGGAGGAGATGAGAGACAAGGAGGAAGGAGATGGGAATGAGGAGAAATGAAATGGGAAAGAGCTTATCCAAAATGAGATTTTTGGATAATAATCAGAAGGAATTCAAGGATGCAAAATAGAAGTGAAATGAGAAAATATAATGGTATTTAAAACTTAGAAAATGAAAATGGTGCCAAAAGGAAGAGAAAATAAAAAGGCACAGCAAACATAGTTCAGTATGCTACTGAGCAAGCTAGATACATTTCTCTGTTCCACAGGGGTAGTTTTTTCTTAGTTCCACAAAAACATTCTCCTTTCTTATGATGAGTGATATGTCTAGTCCATCTCTATTCATATCTACATGAATTTCTGCACTGATTTCACTGATGTGAAATCCCCACATGTGATCAGCTGATTAAGGCTCTGAAGTGGACATGAGGCTTTCATTTTCCTAGCCATATAATCATGGAGGGTTTATATTTTCTATCTCTTTTTTATGAAGGCAGATGTAATCAATTATGGGACTGGGCACATTCTTTATCTGTATACTGTACATTATAAAGAAAGGTACACCTTTTCCATGCAAGAAAAACGAGGTGTTGTTTGCCAAATGAACAAATGAGTTGTTGCTCAGCTATATTGTTGAGATGTAAAATAACTGAAATTCTCATTATTAGCATGAAATTGTATGTGAGAGCTAAATAATTTAGGCAGAAAGAACTCTGGAATCTTTATTTAGACAAGGAAGGTTTTAAGAACATGGCAGAAACTAAAATGTTTTCAACATATTAAAAAGCTTTAGTTAATGAGGAGCCATGCACAATTTGATCACGCATGACAATAAAGATAATATAGAGCAGCACCCAGTGACTGACATGATGAACAGCCTACCGTCACTGTAATGGTTTTCTTTGAGGCTGCTGTGAACTTCAGAGCAAGCCCTGACACTGTGAAAAAGCATTATTTCTGGAAGCAGTGTTTCGACAGGTTTCCACATTCATGACAATGGAAAAATTATAGAAACACTGCTAATGCATCCACAGCTTACTAACAGCATTGAAGCTTGCTCTGAAGTCCACAACATCACATTACAATGCTGCTAGGCCGCACATTATATCAGCCATTTGACAATTTATGGCATTTAAGTCATAACTTGTCATTGATTTTAATGGTGCCTAGTCATAACTAACTGGTCTGGATGCTGGTCACAGGATTTTGGGAAACAGTATTCTTCCATCTTAATAGAGAGGAGCAGCCTTTAGCCCTTTGGAGGAAGGGAGCTAATGGATCAGGCTCCAATTGTTGACAGCACATCATTAACACACAACAGGCCTTAAGTCAATGGAAAGTTGAGCCAACACTACCCAGGCTATTTAAAACTGGGTGTTTCAAGTCCCTGCTGCATTCTTCATGTGGTGAACCCACTGGACAAGGTTACAAGTCAGGGGAAGATCCACTGTTTTATGGTAAGTCAGAAGGCTGATCCAGAAGAATTTACCTGCAGCCTTAGTTTATTTCTTTTTGGAAAAGAGTGCATGTAGTTTAGGAGTATCCCTGTACCTGGGTTGCTTTTGGATAGACTGCTGACAGCTGCAGCCTGGTGCACTGACAAGTCTTCTTTGGAGAAAGCTAATCTTACTACAGTTACACACACCTTGGTGACTTCCAACTCAGACTACGTTATGTGCTCTACATCAACCTGTCTCTGAATAGTGTCACCAGTGGCTGATGATGGGGATTAATTGATATAGACCCTAGGTTTTCCTACATTAGGATGATGGTTCAGGATGATGGTTCTGGAAGTAACCCACTAAATATTGACATGCTTAATCCCTATTGTTACTAACATCCCAGCCCTCTCCCTCTTTACTTTTCTTAAACTTTCTCTTGCTTATCACAAGCCTGCTGTTACAGCTACTGTGATGGAAAGGAACATTTTGGACTTTATAGGAGGCTGCTTGTGGCTTCTGGGTGCTAGAAGCCCAGCAGAGGAGAGAGAGAAGTCCATCTGCTTCCACCCAGTACTGCCTGAGGTGAGAGACCATGTGGGTCCTGGGGGCTCCTTCTGCTGTTGCCTGCTTCCCCTGTGGGGCTGCTGCCTGTAGGTAACATCTGTGGTTAGTGTGTGCAGGATTGGGACCAGCCTCTGAATGACTCAGCTGTTCCTCAGTTTTGGGCTTTATAGGGGGCTGCTTGTGGCAGCAGGTTTGCCACCTGCAGGGTTACCCCTGAAGGGGTGACACCAAAGGTGGTTGCCCCTTTGGGGAGCCACTTTGCAGGAGAATGAGGGTGAGGGCTTCTGTTTAATCGGTCTTTAGCTGTTTGGGAATTGGGTTGAAGCTGCTGCAATGTGTTTGGGTTAGTCTTGAGATGGGGAGAAAGGAGGCACCTTGGTTGACTATGGAACAGCTATCCCAGTGGTGGTGGGGAATAGAAGAAGAAACTTTGGCAGGTCAGCAGGTCATTCCAGGGGAAGGGTAGTCAGAAATTTATTAGCTGTCTCCCCTTCTGGCTGTCCTGCCAGCTCTTTTACCTCAGGGAGCACTGCCAACAACCCACATAGCCTTAGCTTGCTCCTCTGCAGTGCCAGGTCAGTCCAAAATAAGCCTGAACTCATCCATGATATGATTATGGATGAAGGAGCTGACCTGGTATGTATTACCGAGACTTGGTTGGGGGAGGCTAGTGGTCCAGTTTGGTCCCTTCCAGGATATTCTGTAGAGGAGCAGGTGAGGGGATGTGGGCAACGAGGTGGAGTGGCTATGGTCTCTAAGGATAACATCTCCTTCACCAGGGTCTCTGTTAGGTTTTCAGAACATACTGAATGTGTGTACTTAAGTTTGGAGACCATAGATAGATTGGGACTTCTGTTGGTGTACTGACTGCCCCGCTGCCCAACAGAATCCCTAACTGGGCTCACAGACTTCATCACAGAACTTGTGTTGGAGTCTCCCAGACTTTTGGTGCTGGGGGACTTCAATGTTCATTTGGGGACCAATTTGTCCAGGGCAGCTCAGGAATTCATAGGAGCCATGACAACTATGGGCCTATCCCAAGTGGTCTCTGGACCGATGCATATTGCAGGTCACGTGCTTGATTTGGTCTTCTACTCTGATCAGGGTGGTGTTCCGTGGGTGGGGATTCCTGTGATCTCCCCCCTTGTCATGGACAGACCACCATCTGGTTAAGGTTGGACTTACAACCATTTCCCACCTCCACAGGGGTGCGGGATCTATTAGAATGGTCCACCCAAAGAGGTTATTGGATCCAGTAGGATTCCAAGAAGGGATTCATTGTTGGTTTTGCTGGTGATCCTGTTGATGCCCTGGTTGAGAATTGGAACAACTTGCCCACCAAATTGGGCGGTAGAAATTGGCCCCTTGGTATACCGAATATCTACAGGGACTGAAGCCACAAGGTAGGAGACTGGAGCGCAAGGGGAGAAAGACTCGTCTCGAATCCGACAGATTACAACATAGAGCACATTTAAAGATCTATGCTCAGGCATTACGTATGGCAAAGAAGTGGTTCTTTTCTGCCCATATTACCTCTGCAAGTTCATGCCCAGCAAAATGGTTCATGGTTGTTATGGGACTAGTATCCACCCCCCTCCCTTGAACCAGAATTTGGAGTCATCAGTTACCCACTGTGACGTGTTTAAAGAGTTTTTCACAGATAAAATATCTTGAATTTGTGTCGATCTAAATGGAGACTCCACAATTAATTTAATGTGTCAAGTGGAAGTGTCCAACAACTCCTCTTATGCGATTTGACTGAATCTCTTTCAGTTTGTGACTCCTGAGGATGTGGACAAGCTGCTTGGAGTGGTGAGACCAACCACTTGTTCTCTTGGCCCTTGTCCAACATGGCTTGTTCTATCTAGCAGGGAGGCTGTTGTAAACAGCCTGGTGGAAATCATAAATGCTTCACTGAGGGAGGACAGGATGCCTCCTTTCTTAAGGAGGCAATCATTAGAACTCTTCTAAAGAAGCCTCTGTTAGATCCCTTAGAGTTGAACAATTATAGGCCTCTTTCCAACCTCCCATGGCATGGCAAGGTAATTGAGAGGGTGGTGGCCTCTCAGCTCCAGGCAGTCTTGGAGGAAACTGATTATCTAGACCGATTTCAAACTGGTTTTCGGGCGGCCTATAGGGTGGAGACTGACTTGGTCAGCCTGAAAGATCATCTCCAATTGGGAAATGACAGAGGAAGTGTGAATCTGTTGGTCTTTTTGGATCTCTTGGCGGCTTTCGATACTATCGACCATAGGATCCTTTTGGAACATCTGAGAGTGTTGGGGGTGGGCAGCACTGTTTTACAGTGCTTCCGCTCCTACCTCTCAAATAGATTCCAGTTGGTGTCGATTGAAGACTGTTGCTCTTCAAGATATGAGCTAAGTATGGTGTCCCTCAAAGCTCCATACTTTTTCTGATGCTTTTTAACGTCTACATGAAACTGCTGGGAGAGATCATCAGGGGATTAGGAGCTGGGTGTTACCAGTACGCTGATGACACCCAGATCTACTTCTCCATGTCAACTTCTGCAGGAGCTGGCCTATTCTCTCTAAATGCCTGCCTGGAAGCAGTAATGGGCTGGTGAGGGAGAATAAACTGAAGCTGAATCCAGATAAGACGGAGGTACTTATTGTGAGGGGTCAGAATTCCACAGACGATCTTGATCTACCTGTTCTAGATGGGGGTCACACTTCCCCAAAAGGAGCAGGTTTGCAGTCTGGGAGTACTTATGGATCCACACAGCTCCTTGGTTTGAGACAGTGGCCAGGTTGAGACAGTGGCCAGAGGTGCTTTCTATCAGCTTCAGCTGATACACCAGCTGTGCCCGTTTCTTGAAATCAATGACCTCAAAACAGTGGTACATTTATTGTTAACCTCCGGACTTGACTTTTGTAATGCGCTCTACATGGGGCTGCCTTTGTACCTAGTCCAGAAACTTCAGTTGGTTGAGAATGCGGCAACAAGGCCGCATTCTCTGGTTCATCTTGGAGAGACCACAATACTCCTCTGCTGAAGGAGCTTCACTGCCTGCCAATAGGTTTCCGGGCAAAATACAAAATGCTAGTTATAACTTATAGAGCCTTAAATGGCTTAGGCCCTGGGTATTTAAGAGAGCGTCTTCTTCACTATGAGCCACACCGTTCATTGAGGTCATCTGAGGAGGTCCATCTCCAGTTACCACTGACTCGTCTGGTGGCCACACAGAGATGGGCCTTCTTGGTTGCTGCCCCAAGAATGTGGAATGCGCTGCCTGCTGAGATACAATCCTCCCCCATCTCTGGCATTTTTTAAAAAAACATCTGAATACCATCTTTTCACCCAAGCTTTCGCAGCTTTTTTATACTGTCTGTTTTAATTTTATGGCTGATTTTAAATTGTTGCATAGTTTTAACTTTTTATATGTGTTTTAATTGTTTTATGCTAACTGCCCAGAGTTGAAAGTTTGGACAGTATAGAAGTTTAATAAATAAATAATAAAAGATCCTTTCAACAACCTTGCTGATTGTTGCCTATGTTATAGAAAGCTAGATCAGCAGAAATCAGAGTCCCATGTTAGCTATACAGTGGTCCCTCTACTTACGAAATTAATCCGTTCCGAATGCACATTTGTAAGTCGAAAAATTCGTAAGTCGAAAAGCGGTTTCCCATAGGAATGCATTGGGAACGGATTAATGCGTTCCGGAGCCTAGAAAAAAGACCCAGACCCCCAGTAAGGCTTGCAAACTGCACAGGAACATTTCTTTTCAAGAATAAACAGGCAGTAAACAGGCAGGCAAGTCAAGGAAACCCCATCTAAAAATTTGTAAGTCAAGGAAACCCCATCTAAAAATTTGTAAGTCGAGGAAACCCCATCTAAAAATTTGTAAGTCGAGGAAACCCCATCTAAAACCGGATCTAAAACTGCCGTTTGTAACTCGAAAAATACTTAAGTCGAGTAGTTTGTAAGTCGAGGGACCACTGTATTTGTGTATTAGAGCCATGGGTTCAATAAAGTGTACTTTTGTTGAATATATTTTAGGCCTTGGTTGAGATCAGGTTAGGTAAAATTCTGTATCTTTTCTATTTTGCTGTATTAAGCTGGGTACCTAGCCCATTAGCCAGCTTAAGAGGCACAGAGGGGAAATGCTTGACTAACAAGCTGAAGGTTGCCCGTTTGAATCCCTGCTGGTATGAGAAACACCTATATTGGGCAGCAGTGATATAGGAAGATAATAAAAGGCATCATCTCACACTGCTTTTGAGGAGGCAGTGGAAAACCCCTCCTGTATTCTACCAAAAGAAAACCACAGGGCTCTGTGGGTGCCAGGAGTTGAAATAGACTTGGCAGCACACTTTACCTTTACCTTACCTGGCCTATTAGCCTTTGCATGTGAACATGACCCAGCAATTACCCTACCCTACTCCCACACTCGTCAATCCTCTCCTTTGATGTGGCAATGAGAGACCTGATGGCCTAGATGACAGAGAATAAGCAATACCACTTGATAGCTATTCCTTATCAATCAAGGCAGAAGACAAGAGCCAAAGGCAGAATTACCACATCTCATCAGAAACCTCCTGTACCAAGCCAGGGGTACAAGAGAAAAGGGCAATGTGGAGCCAGCCGTGATGACGGGGCCAAAGGGTGAGAACAGAACAACATTTCCTGAGACCAGAACCCCGGAAGATGGCATCAGAGAGGGCATAATCATACCAATGATGGATGGGAAGAAGTGATATATAAGACCATCAAAGGCCAGGAAAAGTATAAAACACTGGAATTCAGTCCAAAATATCAGAGGGCAGGTCCAGGAGACTCATATTCACTTCTCCAATGCTGCAGTGATGTTCCCCAATTCCTTGCACCCCATCTCATAAAATGCCAGTATCTCTACTCGATGGGAGGAGCCATGAACTGGCCATGAACTGGTTTCCCTGCTCCTTGGTAACAAACTCTCCCCTTTCCTCCTTATTTCCCTCTCCCCATCCTGTTAGAGAAAACTGTTTTCATTTAAATTATAAATATCAGCTTCTAACTCCAGGGGACTGAGTTGTGCTGTAACTGTTCAAATCTAGACTTTTAAAAAAAGAAGGTGGAAGGGAAAGTCAGGAGGGTCAAATTACTTCAGAAAGCACAGAAATTATTCAAAACCGCAATATTAAATGTTCAGTTAGAATGTATACCAAAAAGGAAGAAAGGATGCCAGCATGGGCAGGGAAATAAAAGTCAGGGAATGTATAAAAGTGAGGGGAAAGACTAATTTCATAAAATGGAAGTTCTGCTAAATGAAGAGAACAGAAAGGAACATAAACTCCGGCAAAAGAAATGCAAGGATACAATAAGGGATGCAAAAAGAGAGTTTGAGGAGCATATAGCTGGGAGTTTCAAGGGGAGTTTCAATAAAAACTTATTTAAATATCTGAGAAGGAAAAAAACCTGCCAGGGAGACAGTTGGACCCATTGATGATGAGGGCATGAAAGGGAAGAAGGATGAGGAAACTGAAGAAAAACTGAATGAGTTATTTGCACCTGTCTTCAAGGCAGAGGATGCTGATTATACCTTTTCCAGAACTGAGCTTCTCAGGCTTGGTGGGCGAAGAAGTTGGCCAATTTGAAGTGTCAAAGGAAGACGTTCTAAACTGTCTTGAAAAACTAAAACTTCACAAATACCAGGTCCAGATAGCATCCACCCAAGAGTTCTTACGGAACTCAAACATAAAATTAAAATTGCTATTATCCTAGCAAAAATATGTAACTTGTCCATACAATCAGGCTCTGTACTAGAGGACTGGAAAGTAGCTACTATAACTTTGATTTTAGAGTTATATCTACCCCCAGCACAGTACTTCCAGTGACTGTTTCTGGTGTCTATCTGATGATTTCCTTTTAGTCTGTGAGCCCTTTGGGGATATTAATTTATTTATTTATCTCTGTAAACTGCTTTGGAAACTTTTGTTGAAAAGTGGTATATAAATATTTGTTGTCATCCACTGGCCATGACTCCCATAACAGGGGAGACCCAACCCTGAGCTACTTGAACCAGGGCAGACTACCCCTGCTGGGTGAAGCACTACTGGGCTCCTTAGTGAGGTGCAGAATCCCTGATAGTTCCTAAATTGGGGAAATCCCCGAGATTCTTGTGCTGGGCAGAGCCCCCCCCCCCCACTTGGTGCAGCACCCCGGTGCCTCTTGAGTGGGGAATAAAATTATGTTTCGTGCACACTCCATTGTTTTGTAGTACCAATGGTAGCTCACGCCTCATCAGGGCCAAGGTAGTATGATGGGCTTTTTCTGTCACCCTAATAATTATTAAAATTATTATTATTATTATCATTATTATTATCATCATTATTATTAATTATTAGGGTGGATAATTATCTGGATAATAATTATTATCCAGACTCGATGTCTGGATAAAACAAACAAGTCAATAACACCTGTCTGACTGTGTAAACAAGAAATAATAATAATTATAATTATTATTATTTCTTGTTTACACAGTCAGACAGGTGTTATTGACTGGCTTGTTTTATCCAGACATCGAGTCCTTCCCAAGGACCTGGGATGGCTGAATTTTATCATCAATACTGTTGGTTATTATAGATATCGTCGCAAAATATAGGCTGTTCCCAGTAAAGCTGCTTTTTGTAACTGGCTAATGGTGATTGCTGTGGCCCCTGTGCTGTTGAGGTGCTCTTCAAGGTCTTTTGGAACGCACCCAGGGCGCCAATTACCACTGGGATTATTTGGGTCTTTTTCTGCCACAGCCTTTCAATTTGTAGATCTTTGTATTTGGTGATTTTTTTCTATTTCTTTTTCTTCTATTCTGCTATCCCCTGGTATTGCTATGTCGATTATTTTTACTTGTTTTTCTTTCTTCTTGACTACAGTTATATCTGGTGTATTGTGTGGCAGATGTTTGTGAGGTCGGAAGTCCCATAATATTTTTACATCTTCATTTTCTTCAACTTTTTCAATTTTATGGTCCCACCAATGTTTGGCTACAGGTAGCTTGTATTTTTTGCAGATGTTCCAGTGTATCATCCCTGCTACCTTGTCATGCCTTTGTTTGTAGTCAGTCTGTGCAATCTTTTTACAACAGCTGATTAGGTGGTCCACTGTTTCATCTGCTTCTTTACAAAGGCGGCACTTGCTGTTTGTGGTGGATTTTTCTACTTTTGCTCTTATTGCATTTGTTCTTAGTGCCTGTTCTTGCGCAGCGAGTATTAAACCCTCTGTTTCTTTCTTCAAGTTGCCATTCTTAAGCCATTGCCAGTTCTTGGTGATGTCTGATTTTCCACTTATATTGTGCAAATATTGACCATGCAGGGGCTTATTTCTCCATTTTTCTGCTCGGTTCTTGACTTGTTCTTTCTTGTAGGCCTGCTTTCTTTCATTGGTGTTGAATAGTTTCGCGTTATTGACCATTTGAAGTGCATCTTCCTCACTGTCCCTTATATATTCTTCAAGGCCTCTTTTCTCCTCCTCTACTGTTTGATGGACTTGTAGCATTCCTCTTCCACCTGAGCTGTGAGGGAGGTATAGCCAATCGACATCACTGCGGGGGTGCAGAGCATGATTGATGCTCATGATTTTCCTGGTCTTACGATCTAGAGTCTCTAGCTCTGCCTGGGTCCAGTCGATTATTCCTGCAGTGTATCTGATAACAGGTATAGCCCAGGTGTTTATGGCTTGTATGGTGTTCCCGCCATTGAGTTTGGACTTGAGGATTTTTCTAACTCTCCTGATGAATACATCAGGAGAGTTAGAAAAATCCTCAAGTCCACTTCCAATTCTTCTTTTAACTTCAGTGTGTGTGATGTTATCAGCCTGGAGAATGCCCAAGTATTTGTAAGGTTCTTTCTCTTCCAGGTTCTTGATCTTGCTTCCATTGGGCACTTCTATTCCTTCTGTTTTCTTATTTCCCCTCTGCTCATTATTAATGCAGCACACTTGTCTAGTCCAAACTCCATTGCTATATTGCTACTGAATATATGGACAGTGTTTAGCAGTGATTCGATTTCTGACTGGGACTTTCCATACAACTTCAGATCGTCCATGTACAGCAGATGGTTGATTTGACTTGATGTTTTAGATGTTTGGTATCCGAGGCCTGTTTTGTTTAGTATTTGTGAAAGTGGGGTCATGGCGATTACAAACAACAGAGGGGATAGTGAGTCCCCTTGGAAAATGCCTCTTCTAATGCTAACCTGTCCAAGTGTCTCGCCATTGATTGTTAACTGTGTACTCCACATGCTCATTGCTTTTTTTATAAATATCTGAATGTTTTTGCTGACACCAGTTGATTCTAAACATTTTAGTATCCATGTGTGAGGCAATGAATCAAAGGCTTTCTTGTAGTCAATCCATGCAACACTTAGATTTGTTTTTCTTCTCTTGCAGTTTTCTAAAATCATTTTGTCAATCAGCAGCTGGTCTTTTGTGCCTCTGGTGTTCGGGCAATTTCCTTTCTGTTCAACTGGAAGCTGTTTGTTAGTTAATAAGTGTTGCATGACTTCATCTGCTATTATTCCAGTTAATAATTTGAAAATAGTTGGCAGGCAGGTGATCGGTCTGTAATTACTTGGAACTGCACCTTTTGCTGGGTCTTTCATGATGAGATGAGTTTTCCCAGTTGTTAGCCATTGTTCAACATCACCACCTTGCAAAATGTGATTGAACTGTTTTGATAGTTGTTTATGAAGGCTTGTTAGGTGTTTAAGCCAAAAGCCATGTAGTTCATCATCACCTGGCACAGTCAAATTTTTAATTTTCTTTGCTCTTTCAATTATTAATTCTGGTGTTATTATTAGATCTTGCATTTGTTGGTTACATTTTCTAACCTCTTTCATCCAGCCTGCTTTTTTATTATAATCTATAGGATTGTCCCATAATTTCCCCCAGAATTGCACTGTTTCTTCTTTATTTGGTGTTTCTACATTTCTTGCAGTTTCTCCTTCTATACTTTGGTAGAAATGTCTCTGATTTGACTGGAATTGGAGATTCTGCCTGTGTTGTGTAATTCTGGCTTCATACCTGCTAATCTTCTTTGACACTGCTGTTATTTGCTGCTTTATTATTTCCAGGACTTCTCTAATTTTCCTTGAATCTAGGTGGTATTTTTGGATCAGATACTGTTTGGTGTTTTCATTCTTCAGCTTCTTGTCTTTCATCTCTTTCAGTTTACTAGCATCTGATCTAAGCCTGGAGATTTTATTTTCTAATCTAATCTTCCATTTAGGTGATGTACTGCTTTCTTTTTTTACAGGTCCACTGATCTTATATCCGAGCTCTTGTGTTGTTATTGTTGCTGCACTGTACATTAGTTGGTTTGTTTCTTGGAAATTATTGGTTGTTATCTCTGCTAGTGCAGCATTGACATCTTTTAATGCCTGAGCAAGTTGTTTTTTGGCAACTGTTTTTAGCCTGGAAGTCGAACTCTGGTGGTTGTTTGGTTCATGTGCTCAGTTATTTTTTGCTTTTGTTCTTTTTGCTTTTCTGTTAAATGGCATTTGGGTTTTTGAGGTGAAGGCAAAGGGGCGGATGCCTGGTTTTGAATTTGAAACAGTTCAGCAACAGTGGCATCCTTGATTTCCGACACCTCCTCCATCTGCGCCTGAGCAACTTCTTCAATTGGTGGTAATTCTTCTTCCATATCTTGAGCCTGTGTTGCTCTTTGCAGTTCTTCCAGCTCAACTCCTGTGAATACTTTATTTCTTATTATGTACAGTATCTTCTCTGGTCTGCTAGCCTTTGTTCTGTTATTTCTGTATCTGGATGCTTCTCTTTCCAAATTTGGTACATTCTTTTTAAATAACCTCTTCTAGTTGGACTAGACTTGTAATAGCAGATCATTATTTCCTTGTTGGCATTTTTCATATATTTTTTTTGGTTAAGCGACATTTCTTCCAGTAACTTTGCTGTCTTCAGCCCTGGTTGCTCAACTGAAGATCCTGAGTCCTGTTGCCCACTTGCCACCAGATGTCCAGGGACTATAGCTCCTGGCACGGTCCTTGTTGACCCGGGTGACGACCGATCCGGTATAGATTTATTAAAGTTACGTCTCACCATATTGTTGATGGGAGAGGCACTCTTTGTCTTGCTCCTCTGGTGAGACCAGTCCAGTATGGTTGGACCTCTGGCATAGCTCTCACCTTCCTCAGAGCACACAAGCCCCACAACCACACCAAGGTAGTGCCTCACTGGGGGATGATGATGATGATGATGATGATGATGATCCCCCAGTGAGGCACTACCTTGGCATGGTTGTGGGGCTTGTGTGCTCTGAGGAAGGTGAGAGCTATGCCAGAGCACACAAGCTTCCTCAGAGCACACAAGCCCCACAACCACGCCAAGGTAGTGCCTAACTGGGGGATGATGATGATGATGATGATGATGATGATGATCCCCCAGTGAGGTATATCTCAAATACAGAGACATACAACTTTTTGAGGACTAATGTGTGACATCCATTGGATAACATCTCTGTAGCACCTGTCAGGCCTTCTCTCTGGCCGTGGGGCCCCACCAGTACTCACCCAGTCGGAGGGCTGAGAAGACAGAGGCAATACAGCTCCTGGGTACAGGTAAAGCCAGCTGGGACCTTACATGGTTGCCAGGAAGAGCCAGGTCATTCAGGACCCACAGACCATGGGTGGGCCAGCATGGCCCAACAGGTTGCCTCCTGGTGGCAAAGAGGAGAAGGCAGGACCTCAACAGCTGGCAAGAAAGGCAACAGCTGAAGGAGGGAGGATGCAGGCAGCTACATTGGGGATGGCAGAGACAGGAGAGGGTGGTTAGGGTTGCCCTGATTGCAGGGCTTTATTTGGCTTAGATGTCCAGGGATGAAGAGGTCTGGAGAGATGGGAGTAATTTGGACCTAGAGACTTCCAGTGAGGAGCAGTCTTACCTCTCTCTCTGACAGTGGAGGATTAGGGTGGCAATTAACCCCTCACCAGCACTTCTGAGGCAGGATCAGAGGAAGGGATGCAGTTGGAGACTGTGACCGCAGGCCAGTGTGACAGCACCCAAGAATGTACCTTTAAAGGTGCTGCAGCTGTTGTCAACATCTTATTGGCATAGCTCTTTCCTGAGGTTCATCAGGTTGACAGATGCAAAACAAAAAACAAAAACAAAAAACAACCCCCAATACCCATGTGTTTCAACTGTGAAGGGAATTTTACTGGCTTATGTACAGCTGTCAGGTACATGTGATTTGAAAAGTTAAATGATACAGGCAATGTTTTAACACCATACAGAGCAAGGAAGAGGGGGGAAAGGAAGATGAAAACTGCATTGTAATTGAAAATGAAAAAACTGGCCCTGAGGAAGGACCAGAGGGTCTGTTCATAAAGTAATTCTCATACATAAGTGCTGCCTAATGCTCACAGCCAACTGGAGGATGTGGGTGAAGGAATGTAGTGGAAGTGGTCTTTGAAGCATATAGGGATCATCTACTGAATCCACAGCTGCACATGCATGGATATGGGTCATAACCTAAGTTTGTTTTGTATTTTCTTTCAAAAATAACTTGAAAGTGTGATGCAGAGAAAAGTACATCACTAATGGCATTTTTCATACCACTAAGTACAATCAACATGTGCTTGTTTTTGCTGTTTTTCCCTCCTTCCAGTCTAATTGATATGAAAGTGAGCATAAAAAAGAACAGCTCCGACCAAAATTAAAACTCAGCATATAAAAAATACTAAACTGGATCAGTAAGCATAATTACAGATGATATGGTCAACCTCTCCTTCCGTAGCAGAAAGCAGTGATGATGAAATAGCTTTTAAAGTACATCTTGGCCTACTGTTTATCTAACTAATGTGCTATAATAATTATATTTTCCTTTCATGGCTATTTTAAAATAATTTTGATAATAAAATTGTGAATTTATTAATAAGCATTGAAGAAAGATGCCTGTAAAAGTCCCACTGCAAATTCTTATCACTAGTATTTGTTACAATGTATAAATTATCATGTAACCGTCACAATTAACAGCACAGCAATGAAAAAATGCAATTAAATTTATATAATTAATAACTGCAAAATATATCTTAATTGCAGTAAAATTACATGTTTTAGTTACATGTAGCCTAGTTAAGAAAAATGTCAATGAAAAGTAATAGCGATATTTATATATGTACAAGATTAAATACTCATGCTCCTGATTTTTTTTGTTAGTGACTGGAATAATTTCAGAGCAGGTTGTATTTGCTCTAGCTGCATAGGTCAAATGGTGGAATAAATTGGAAACAGCCTGTCTACACTGTTTATGACAAGTAGTCCCAATGCTTTGTTTAGAAACATGATACAACATAACATTAATAACATAAGACGTCAGTGGTATACTGTAGCTATAATTGAACAAGGGGGGACCAATGTCCCTAGGTCCCATGGGGAGCGCTCTAGCTGGCAACAGCTTGCTCTTCATGCTCGAGGAGGAGGAGGAGGAGGAGGGGCTCATCTTCACATTTTGTCTCAGGGGCACACCAGACATATGATGCTCATGTAATATACTCCTGTTCTTTTGGTAAGAAGAACTTCATTTATAATTACTACAACTGTTACTGTAAACCTGAGTATTGGATGGGCAGTGGAAGGGGCGTAGCTAGGAGAGAGGGGGCTCATGTTTGCCCCTCTCCCCGGCAGCCCCTCGGAGTGAGGGAGACAGTGAAGAAGGCTTCTACTCTTCTGTGGGGAAATGACTTGATTAGCAAGCCAGAGGTTGCAGGTTTGAATCCCTGTCGGTATGTTTCCTGAAACACCTATATCAGGCAGCAGCAATACTGGAAGATGCTGAAAGGCATCATCTCATACTTCGTGGGAGATGGCAATTGTAAACCTCTCTGTATTCTACCAAAGACAACCACAGGGCTCTCTGGTTGTTAGGAGTTGACATCGACTCGACAGCACACTTTACCTTTACTCTTCTGAACTGGGGGATTGGGAGTTTTCCAGAAATTTTGTTTCTGTTTCCCATAAATGTCTACAGGCAAGTGACACTATGGGGAAGAGTGAAAGGTGAATGGGAAGCTACCATCCTGGGTAGCACCACAAAGCCAAAATGAAGTACACAGCAAACCTGCTCTGATGACTTAGAGGCGTTTGTGGCAGTTGGTGGCTTGTTAGTGACTCCTCATATCATCCTTAAAAAAACAACAAAAAACTAATGACATATGTCCTTCCTGCTCATTATCCAGGACTCTTTATGGTAAGACACTCAAGCCCTGTGCATACATTACCCTTCATGAGTCCAGAGGTGCACCTAGGTAATTTTGGAGCCTGGACCTAAAGGCATCTGGACCCCGTCACTCCACCACTGCAAGTTAAGCATCATCCCCTATACATGCACACATGACACATGAAGTATTTTTAACACATGGGTTCTTGAGGGCACAAACAGCAACTGAACTCATAAGAACGTAAGAATTTCAGGGTTTTTAATTGTTTTAATTGTTTTAATATTTGCCCTGGTTCTTCAGGGTTTTTAGCTCTTTGAATGTTTAATTGTTTTTATTCTGTTTTTATAGTTTTGATTTTAATTTTTAACTGGTTTTACTTGTTTTTATTCTATTGTCAACTGCCCTGAGCCATTTTGGAAGGGCGGTATATAAATCAAATAAATAAATAAATAAATAAATAACAGGTAAATTTATGCAAATATGCATTAGCAGAAACATTTCAGCATGCCATTTACCATATTCCCATTCCACATATTTCTTTCCCCACTCCTGCTCTGTCTTTAAAGCACCTGGCACCAGTCCCAATCACACTTTGCCGCCTGGAGCAGTGCGGGCCAGTGTTGTGGGCCAGTGACCAAACCACCCAGGACAGACTATGGATTTTGGGGGCCGCAAGGTGTGTGGAGGCCCTGGGCTTTCCCCCCAAAGTCCAGGGGTAAGAGTACCCCTTCACAAGTCCCTTGTGCTGATGTGCCTATTGTCTACCCACTAGGAGTCTGCACATTGAGCACTGAGGCAGCACTTAGATCCAGAGCTCCAAAATCTCACAAGAACTCTTTGTGGATTCAGTGTTGCTCTTTTTCAGAAGCCCTGAATTTGTGGATTTGGGAGAGGGGTGAAATGCTTTTTTAAAAAAAATATCTCATAAATGCTATAATGGTACAACAGATCCATATGCAGCATACTAGGGGTATGTAGCAAACTAGGTATCATGTAGGCTTCCTTTCAGGTAGCCTAGTAGTTGTTCCTTTCAGCAAATTAGCCCATTTTGATTTGTTTCTTTGCAAGGGTGGATTAATTGAGGATTCTCAATGGAAAATGGAAAGGATTTCGGTGAATTTATATTTATAATTAATATTTGTATTGATATCCTTAATGGAAGATAAGTATAAGATTTTCATAATGACAAGCATATCAGCAAAAATGAAATGTAGCAACTAATGGCAATGAAAGAGTGCTTGCAGCATTAGTAATGATGTTTAACTTAATTTCAGTGTTTAATTAGCATTAAAAATATTATTAGTTTTTTTCCCCATTAGCGTAAGCTTCATAACAGCTCAGGAATTCATTTATCTCTCACAAAGGGGTTGGTACATTATACCAGCAGTGTTTTTCACAGGGCTAGTAACAGAGCCCACATCTCCTAAACTAAGCAGCCAAACTGAATATGGCCTCCTTTTAAAAGCAGCAAACCAATTCAAATGCAACCCAAGCCTCTAAATTATTGTCATTAACTTAATTTTCAGCTTTCCTTTGGTAGGAAGGAAACAACATATCAACAAGGACCAGTCTAAATAGGGCCATCCCAATATATCCCAGGAGAGCCAGTGTGGTGTACCAGGTGGAGTGCTGGACTAGGACCAGGAAGACCTGAGTTCAAATCCTCATTCAGCCATGAAACTCACTGTGCAACTCTGGGCTAGTCATGTATCTCTCAGTCTAACCTAGCTCACAGTATTATTGTGATGATAAACATAACCATGTACACCACTCTAGGTTCCTTGGAGGAAGAGTGGGATATAAATGTAAAAATAAAATAAAATATTTTGGCACCTCAAATGGTACCCCAGATGCCATCTCCCCATCTGCTCATATACACATCCTCATCCCCTGCCTGCTCACTTGTGTTTCCTTCCACATGGAATGTTACACAGGAGATGAGTAAATACATCTCCCAATATGCTCAAAGCTCTCTGTGGGGTCCTGATCTGGGTCAGGGACATGGACCTAAGGGATGGAGAAGAAGCCTAATCATTGCATCTTCAAATCTAAGCGTCTTCAATTCAAAGCATCTTCAACTGTGTCATAACACAACATATTTTCTCTTCCTTTGTATCTTGCTGGGTTACTGTAGAAATGTTCAGCAAATCCTGGCTTAACATGTGCTCCTTTGTACAATTGCTGAAAACTTTCCTTCCAAAGATTTGGGTGATCTTACTCTTCTTGATTAATCTGATAAAATTTTCCAGGTTCAACCCCACACCATGGCTCAGTAGTACATGGGCCTATTGTGCTGGTATGTTTTCCCCTTCAAGGCTAATTACAGTTTCCTTCACAGCACAGAGGTAAAGGTTAGATGCCCTCTCCCTCTGTGCTGAGGCCCTGATCCAAACAGCCTAAAAGAAGGCTGCTTGCAGCAAAAAAAAAGGGGGGGGGGGAGAAACCCTGTTAGGAGATGCAACTGCCCATCTCCCATGTTGCATTTAATTTGGCTCTCAGTGCAATGAAACACATCTGTGGGTTGTGCCCTTATTGAATAATATTCATATGCAAAAGTTTTAGTTTTTTCACCTTCATCAACCAGGTGCTGCAATGAGTTAAAAATACTTTTTTTAATATCAATTGAAATGTCAGTTTTATAAAGTTACTAATTATTGAAATTACAATAAAATCATAGCATAATAGAATGTATCTATTGCCAATTCTTGTGAGTAATATTGATTACTACTTATGGTGTTTAGTACATAACTTGATTCTTGTTGTCTGTACATCACCCCACAACCTTGCAATGTTCTGGTCCATAACTCTGGGCCTCAGGGTTGCATATTGACCAGAAAAAAATGGTCTGCCCTGCTTATGTCTCTTTATGAGGGGCTTATGCTGCATACATTGACAGGTGGCATTGTTTCAAGACCTTAGGATAAGTATTATCATCTACTAAGAAAAGGTGTTAAAGGCACACCGCTTGCCTTTAACACCACTTTTATTCTCAGCAGTAGGAGCTGCTGAAAAAGTTGGCAACCCTAGCCTAAATCTGTCAATTGCATGTGGAAGAAAATCTGTTAATTGGATATTTATTATCAAAACATAATAAATGTGATCAGAAAATGGATAACACATGGAAAGGCAGGGCAGGTAGAGGAAAACGGGGAAAAAATAGACTGGAAACTTTACATTCAGGGTCAGCATCAGGTTTGAGAGGATTCTGGACAAAGTGGCCCGTGGACTCCCTCCTAGATCAGCAACCTCTCTCCTTTTACCTGGGCCCTGGCAGGTGGTGGCATCAGGTGGTGGCACCAGGTGGTGGCATCTGGCAGGCGTAAGTGGAGCAAGTAGCATCTGCAGCAGCAGCAAAAGCATTACTCTCAGCTAGAGTACCATTTTTATCCCCCACAATGTCCCTGGTACATAGCATTGGTCCAGAGAGATGCTACACCAGGGGAACCATGGAAGAATTAAAATGGTCTTGCCAGAACTGAGAGGAACACACGGAAGAAGTAAACAAAAAATAAAACGGAACCCGGTGTCAGTGTGCTATCATCTGTGATGGGTACTCTCAAAACACTGGGCCACCAGCATTTGACAAAGGGTGCTGTGTGCTGACCCCAGGCCCACTAAAGCTTTGGTTTCTCATATTTGCTTCTCTCGGCATTCAGGAAAGGAAAGCAAATATGATACTTTATGCTGATGCCATTTCACAAAGCAATTAGCTCAATATCTTCACCTTGAGATTTTATTTGTGTAGGTGCTTTAACATTTCTTTTAATATCTTTTAACCCACAAAGTGAACATTAAAGTGAATGTTACCCATTCCTTTAAAATATAGGCAGTGCAGGCAATCTCATGGTGAGAAGCTTTCTTGCCTGCCAGTAGACAAATGGATGTTCTGTTTTTCATTATGAAGTCATCCAGTGCAACTGTGATTTTTCCCACAGAGGTGGCTGCTTAATGGCACTAGAATTAAAATGAGGCATAATCTATTCATTTTAATGGTTAGTTACCACTAGAAATGGTTGTGAGCTGTATGGGAATTGCTTTTTCCCCTTGTACATCCACTTCAGTATAAATGGAAACATAACAGTTTTGATTTGTAATAGGAGGCTCTGATATTTGTTTATGCCTCTCCCACTGTCTGTTTCATAGCCCTCTTTCTTTAATGTCATATAATAGAGGTAAATTGAGTAAAAGGCTTGCTTGGAGACCCACAGCTGTACTATTATAAATTATGTAAAGTATATAATAGCTCTGTAAGAGATAAAGACAGATAACACTAATGAGATAGGCGGAAACACTTAAAATACTTTTTCACATCTGCCATTCTATTATGTTCTGTGTCATCATAAGGCAAACTGATAGTGGTGAATCCACAACCTAGTGGAGCTGATGGCAGAATAACAACACTTTTTGTTTTAATGGATATACATTTATGGAACATGAAGCATTAAACAAATGGCTTTTTATTTTAAGGAGTACTTAACTGCGTGCTCTCTCTCTCTCTCTCTCACTCTCTCCACACACAGACACAGACACAGACACACACACACACAATTTAAGTGTTGAATCAAATGTCTCCAACCTAATCCACAGCAGATTGTACCTCTGACAGTGAGTGACCTGCTTTATATCTTCCTACAAATGATTTCCCTGGCTGACTTTTAAAAGACAGAATATGAGAAAGTTCCCTTCTGAAAGGCACCCAGAAAATTAGTTTCTCTGAGGCCATTGTAAGCAACCTGGATAGGCTCTGGCACTCAGTCTGAAGGATTGTCTAAGGCAATTTCGTCTTGTATAAACACTTCTGATCTGCATTGTGGACAGGTTTGACTGGAAATCCTTTCAACAGAAAAGAAAGCATTTCTACAGAGGAAAGAAGCAGAGACTCATTCCAAAGCTATGAATATAACAAGGATATTGGAGCACTGTTGTCCAGAGGTTTTAAAACAGAATTGACAATGTGCATCATCATAGGGTTGCTTGTGATTGAATCTCTTGATCTCTATGAGTATCAGCTTAATTCTTAAAGAAATATAAATATGTATATTTTTTTACTCTTTAATAGGTGAACTATAACTAAATTACTGGAAGGAATATGGATTTGCCAGGGAAGTGTGGGAAGGAAAAACACATTTGCAGCTGTTCTTTTCTGCCCCCATTGCTTCTGCAAATTCATGTCCAGCTGTTGTCTAGAGTTGTGAGGGGGCTAGTATGTACCCCGTCCCCCGTTGAATTTAAACTTGGAACCATCAGCCACTTGCTGTGAAATTTTTAACGACTTTCATGTGGATAGAATCTTTCATATTCAGGCTGAGCTGGATTGCACAGTTACTGCAGAGTCTACTGTGGAGGTGTCCAACAACTCCTCTTATAGGATTAGATTGGATCATTTTCAGTTTTTGACACCTGAGGAAGTGGACAAACTGCTTCAGACTGTGCATCCTACAACCTGTTCTCTTGACCCTTGCCTAACTTGGCTTATCTCATCTGATAATCATATTATCAGAGAGGGTCTGGAAAACATTATACTGTAAATGCTTCTCTGAGGGAGGGCAGGATGCCTGCTTGTCTTAAGGAGGTTATTATTAGACCACTTTTGAAGAAAGCTACACTGGATCCAGAGGCGTATCTAGGGAAAATAGCACCTAGGGCAAGCACTAAAATTGTACCCCTGTCCAGACATCTGACACCCATCTTTCATATAAACTTACCATAATATCAGCTCAAAAATACAAGTTCAGACACTTTCAGGAGAAACCGGTTGTAAGCAACACACACATGCATACATACATACATACAACCATATATGTTGCACATATGTGCCAGTCACCTTCCCAAGGAAACGCAGCGCATCCATGTGCTGGGCATGCCTCCATAGAGCTAAGCAGTGAAAGCTCTCTTTAGCAAATGCTCTGCCACCTCAGCACACCTCACTACAGGTTGCTGCCTCCAAGAAATTAAGGGATGGGTTTTTTCTGTCCTAACAGCTTTTGCCTTAAAGAGAGATGGTTGCAATGGGAAATCCTAGGGGCCTCAAACAATCTGAAATTACTCAGCAGCTTACAATAGTCTTGGATCCAGCAGCCTGATCAGGAAGAAGGTGGAAGTTGCAACTAGCCACAGAACAGCAAAACAGTGTGATATTTGAATCAGAAAAATTGTGTGTGTGTGTGTGTGTGTGTGTGTGAGAGAGAGAGAGAGAGAGAGAGAGAGAGAGAGAGAGAGAGAGAGAGAGAGAGAGAATTTATAACAATAATCTACTCTACACTACCGTCACCAATTTTCTGTCTCTGCCACACTGCAAAGGTTTGGTAAAAGGTTGCCCCTGCCCCATCCCCTCAAGTTCCTGGGTCTAAAGGTAAAAACAAAACAAAAAACCCAATTCTATTGCACACATATTCCATTTCCTATCTGTCGCTATGACAGATACTAAGGTAGTAAGAGCATATGGCCTGTGATAGTGTGTATTGGATGGAGGACACCAGCCACCTTCATAGCATTACAACCCTTTCAAAAGTGAGTTCTGCCATAAATGGACCAAGTAGGCACACAAATATGGTGCCTTGGATAAGTTACACCTCCATTGTTCAATACAGAGGCAGGCAACAGGCAGACTGGACAGTAAACTTTATGTCTATTTTATCAAATGCACTAGACAATCAGAATTACAGCATGACTATTCAATGTGTCTTTTAAAAAAACAATTGTGTTCAAAGTAAAAAGGGAGCTGCATTGATTTTTTAAAAAAAAGACATTCTAAAATATAACTTTTTTATAAGGCAAGGAAACTTGAGCAAATCTACTTGGGATGCATAGGCAATAAAAACCCGAGTACAACTCAGCTAAATTGAAGGGAATAATTTGCAGCACTAACTACTTATTTCAAAAGACAAGCCATTTCTCAGTACGGTAGGACTGCACAACACAGGGATGGCAATACATTGCAAATGCAACATTTCTGGGCGTGAATTCTTACAACAGTTGTTTTGGTGTGTTTTTTAAGCACCACACAAGTTAAAGGCAGGCACTTTCCATGTTTGAAATCCCACAAACCTTATAAAGAGATGGCTTGACAAATATGCAGATAAAGATAGAGCTCTGTATAGAGAATTAAACAGCATGTGAGTGAATATTTCCATTTTATTCCTTGCCTCTCCCCCCCCCACCCTTCAGTTTTGCCAGCTTACAAGGTATTAAACCAAAATTGTATTTTTAAGGGATATTTTGCCCACTTACTTTTGTGCCATTTATATCTGTTTTTTTTTTAATGCTTGGGTCCCTTCCAACAACTTTGCATTCTTCTGACTCCCTAGATCAGGGAAAAATCTAGACTTGGGTCTTGCAGAGGCCATTTGAGCATGTGTGGCAGCCATTTTTATTTTCAGCAGCCTTTAAAAAAATTAAAAAATTAAAAAAAAAGGCCACCGCACATGCTCAAATGGTCCCTGCAAGGTCCTATGCCTTGCCAGGCCTTGCAGAGGTCTTTTGAGCAAAATGGCTGCTGCACTGATCTTTATAGGCCTGAACAGGCCTGAAAATCAGCCCGGGATGGCCTGCGGCAGTGGGCTGTGGCAGATGGGCTGCAGCAGCCTCTAAGAGGCTGGTGGGGGAGCGGGAACCTTTGCAGACACCCCCCCACCCCCACCCCCCCACGGCCTTTAGGAAGCCCCCTGAAGGGGCTACAGGTAAAAAAAATTTATTTTTTAAAAAAAAATCAATGAATTGGGAAGGAGTTGTGAGCAGCATGGCACTCCCCCCCCCCCCCCGTGGCGCCTAGGGTATGTGCCCAGGATGTCTCCCCTAGTTTTGCCTATGACTGGATCCTTCAGAGTGAGCTAATTACAGATCTATTTCTAATCTTCCATGGTTGGGCAAGGTGGTTGAGTGGATGGTGGCCTCTCATATCCATGCAATTTTGGGTGATGCAGATTATCTAGAACCATTTCAAACTGGCTTTTGGGGGGTCTATGGGGTTTAGACTGCCTTGGTCAGCCTGATGGATGATCTCCAACTGGCTATCGATAGAGGGAGTGTGACTCTACTGATCCTTTTGGATCTCTCTGAGGTTTTCGATACCATCGACCATGGTATCCTTCTGGACCATCATCATCATCATACTTTATTTCGGTGATTGACCAGAAACATTATCACAGACAACAAAACGTAATTTACATAAAATATAACAAAATTTAGCCACTGTATTGGAATATTTATAATTAAAATTTGACAATAAAATTTTTAAGAGAGACTCATTTGAATAACCAGGAAACATCACAAGATAAGGCAAAATAAGTGTTGATCGATCATTATTGTAGAGGTCACAATGTAAAATAGCATGTTCAGTAGTCTCGATATCGCCAGACCCACAAGAGCAAAATCGGGATGTATAAGGAACCCCCCTAAACCTCCCTTGAAGCACTGTTGTAGGGAGCTCATTTAATCGAGCTAAACATAGCGCCCGCCTAAACTTGGGAAAGGAAATATTACTTAGGTATGCAGTGTGTTTTGTGTTAAAAAGCTGATCTCCAAGATAAACACCTTTTGGGATTTTGGCAACTTCTAACTGTAAATCGATGTCAGAAATACGTTGTTTAATAGACTTCCTAGCACGATCGTAGCCCAAACTGATAAGCATATCTAGCGAAAACCAGTAGAGTTGGGATTTTATTTTAACAAGACGCTTCCAGGTAGAATCAAAATTGTCAGTTAATACCAAGGGGGCAAGTCCAGATTGAGAAAAGACTAATTTTAACCAAAATGCAAAAATGCATTTCCAATACTCCGCTTCCCTTCTGGACCACCTGAGCGATGTGGGATTGGGTGGCACTGTTTTACAGTGGTTCCGCTCCTACTTCTCTGGCAGATTCCAGATGGTGTCGCTTGGAGACTGTTGTTCCACTAAGTGAGAATATGGAGTCACACAAGGCTCCATACTATCCCCAATGAGGGATAACAAACTAAAGTTGAATCCAAATAAAATGGAGGTACTGACTGTGGCGAGTTAGGACCTGAGAGATGGTTTAGGTCTACCTGTTCTGGATGGAGTTACACTCCTCCTGAAAGATCAGGTACATAGCTTGGGAATGCTCCTGGATCCAAAGCTCTCCCTAGTTTCTCAGGTTGAGGCTGTGCCCAGGAGCACTTTTTATCTGCTTTGGCTGATATGTCAGCTATGTCTATTTCTAGAGGTGAATGGCCTTAAAACAGTGGTATATATGCTGGTAACCTTCAGGCTTGACTATTTTAATGTGCTCTAAGTGGGACTGCCTTTGTATGTAGTCCAGAAACTACAATTGGCACAGAATGTGGCAGCCAGATTGGTTTCTGGGACAACACGAAGAGACCACAAAACACCAGTTTTAAACAAACTGCACTGGCTGCCAATATGTTTCTGGGTGAATTACAAAGTGCTGGTTATCCTATATAATAAAACCCTAAGGTACCTGCGTCCGTGTCTCTTGCGGGTGTTCTGCGCATGCGTGGGACGCGCACCGCTCCGCTGGTGAGGAGGCCGCTCGGATCCCTGGTGGCAGGGCTTAAGAGCCCTCCACCGCCACTACAGCCCCCTACAGCAGCCGCTCAGATTGGGCCGTGTCTGTGGCGCCGCCCGGAGCAGCCACTCCAGTGGTGGGGAGGCCACTCGCCACCCTGGATCCCTGGAGGCAGGGCTTAAGAGCCCTCCGCCACCACTACAGCCCCCAGGAGCGGCCGCTCGATTATGCCGCATCCGCAGCACCACTGAGGGAGGCCGCACCCACGGCCTCTAAGCAGGGGGCCGCCCTTGATTCTCGGTGGGGGGGCTTAAGAGCCCTCCGCCGCTGCTACAGCTCCCAGTGCAGCCGTTCCTATTAGGCCTGGCCACGTGCTCCTGACCGGCCTAGGAGCTGCTACGGACATCCTCTATCCAGCGAGTCAGAGAGAGGATTGAGCCGGCGTAGGGGCACAGCCGGCTCCCCTGTTCACAACTCTTCTAGCGCCCGTTAATGTAACGAGCTTAACAGTCACTAGTTACCTATAAAGCTCTTAAAGGCTTGGGTCAAGGCTATTTGAGAGAGTGCCTCCTTTGTCATAATCCCTGCCACCTGTTACGAGCTTCTGGAGAGGTCCGGTTACGAATGCCACTGGCTTGTTTGGTGGCAATCCAGGACCAGGCTTTCTCTGTGGCTGCCCCAGGACTTTGGAATATGCTCCCTACTGAAATAAGAGCATTGCCTTCTCTGTTTGTTTTCAGGAAGACCCTCAATACTGTCCTGTTTTTTCAGGCTTTTAATTAGAATTAATTTTAATAATTTTAAAAACTAGTTTTGATAATTATTTTGTTTTATTGTTTCTATTGTAATGTAGTTTAATTTGTGACTTTTAAATATTTTAAATTTTGTACACCACCTAGAGATGTACATATCAAGTGGTATAAAAAATATTATGACTGAATGAATAAATAAATAAATCCCTTTTATTTGGGCAATTGGTTATGGAATTCTGTGTGAAACTAGGAATGCATAGAGTTGCTGGATCTAGCCACTTAATCTTGAAATCTCATTGTGAGGGGAAAAAACACAGCTCAGGGAGTTAGTTGAAGAACCTACAAGTAAGTGCTCTAAAGAGACTGGCCTTGCACCCCAACAGAGGTACATTAACAGCACAATCCCAAAGATGTTTACTCAGACATCAGCTCCACTATGTTCAGTGAGGCTTCCAGGCTGCAATCCTTGTATAATTATTAAAAATAAATCCTAATGAACACAATGGACTTGTTTCCAATATGCATAGGACTGTGTTGAATAAAAGAAAGGAAAAGGAAAGGTTGTGCCATCGAGTCGGTGTCGACTCCTGGTGACCACAGAGCCACATAGTTTTCTTGGTAGAATACAGAAGTGATTTACCATTGCCTTCTCCAGTGCAATAAATGATGATGCCTTTCAGCACCTTCCTATATCGCTGCTGCCCAATATAGCAGTTTTCCATATTCTGGGAAACACACCAGCGGGGATTTGAACCAACAGCCTCCTGCTCTCTAGGCTGGTTACTTCCTCGCTGTGCCATTAGGTGGCTGTTGAATAAATACCAGAGTTATAATATAGTAGTGCAGTTGCCCAGCTTTTAGTAGTGCACCAGTGCAGAACTGTCCCCCTAAAGCATTCCTAAATCACATCAAAATCTGACTGCTGCCATGCACTCTATATAGGGCTGCTCTGGAAGACCATCCAGAAACGTTAGCTTGAACAAAATGCAGCAATCAGTCTGCTGCTCAGACTGCATTTTCCCAATTCTTTTTCATCTTTATTGGCTTCCAGTAAACTTCTGAACACAATTCAAGGTGTTAGATATTATCTATTAAGTCCTATATGGTTTGAAAGGACCACATGAATCTGCTTGTCCACTAGTCCATTATCGGAGGGTCGGCTGTATGCCCATTACTTGCCAGTTTTTAAATGAGTAGTAAAAACCACATTTCCTCTGCCTGTTTTGTTATTGATCATTGGCCCTCGTGCCTCTTACTGTTTTATGGCTCTAGTATTTTGAAATGTTTTTATGCTCCTGGTTTTTAATTTTATCTCTGTTTTCTCCCTTTTAAAGGTTGCTTTATTGGCATGACGGTTGTATTATGTGTTGTTAGCCACTTTGATAGTCCCTTGAATGAGAGAGAAAGACAGCATATGAATTTTTATAAATAGTAAATACTAACTCTAGTTTCCTTCATCTGGAAGAGGGAATGGAAAGTGGTTGTTGGTGTGTGTGCATGTGCAAATCTTTGTGTGGGAGATAAACAGTAATGGAAAAGGCTGTGGGGCATTCCCTCTTAACCACATGGATGGTTGCAGCTCTCCTTGCTGCCAATTTCCTCTACAAGCAGAATTTGGCACAAAAACAATGTAGTTCTGGTAAATGAGCACAATATCCTGAAACAGTTAACTAACTAAGCAGAAACCTATTTACAGAGAATGCAACCACTGCTGATGAAACATTAAGGCTATTCACATGAGCAGGCCTACACAGGCTTGGATAGCCCTACCTGGGTAGGGCTGCTCATGTGAAGCACTGAGGTCGAGGCTAATTCCAGTGCTGCTTCCCCTGGTAGCCCAGGTTCTTTACCCAGGTTTTTACCTAGGTTAAAGGATGTGAGCATGCTCTTTACCACAGCTCCAGGTTTGTGTGAATGCTCGGGCAGCAGGCAGCCCAAGCAGTCACAGAGCCGGGTGCGTAGAGAGCCCAGCTTGAGGGGGAATCTCTCGCACCACGCTGCTTGTGTGGTGCATTTTGGGATTCAATTTCCCGGCCTCCAGATATCCTCACTGCTTGGAGCAGTGTGGACCATGTAGACACACAAACTTTACACCCACACAAAGAGCTGGATCATCTGGGGGGAAGGTAATATTGATCTTGCCTTTCCCCCACACCCGCCCCGCCGGGCTGCAATGGTCATGTGAACGACCTAATTGAGTGTTAAATCCATACCTACATAATGGCTTCTAGCACTAGTCTAAAGTGATGAGCTTTGTCAGGTAAAGGGAACTATACAAGTACAAAACTGCTATACACCCCCCCCCCCACTTGGCTGTCATACTGTGTCTTCATGACTTTTCAGTCATATCAACTGAGGGCAAATGGAGGCCTTGATTTAAACCAGTACGTAGGTGTCCAATGGCCAGTATAAGCTGATAGCATCATTGGTTCTAGAACCCTCTGTTAAGATGCAGAATAACCATAATCCATACTTTATGAATTGGGATCCCTCACAGGCTGCCACTGCAGTGACATCTAATTGTTACTGACTGATGGCTCTTCTGTGGTGGAAAGTGAGAAAATGGATGGTCTGATCTATGCTCACTTGGAGACCTCTAAGTGCTGACCCAAATCAGTTGTGTAGTTGGTTACTAAGCACCTGGAGTCACCAAGCAGAGGTGGCACAAGAATAAAACTGAGGGGAGACACAGAAGGGGCAAAGTACATTTCTGAGTGGACGAGCTGTGTCCCACATATTTGATTTCTGAAACAGAAAATGGGGACAGGTGATGGAGCTACAGCTTTTCTGAAGCGGTGGTTGCTCCTTTGTTTCCACTTGTCACCAATCAGTAGTAACCAAGGCCTAGAGAGCCAAGTTTATTCAGCCCAAAGAGATTTCACCTGAGCAAAGATCACTGTGAGGGGGAAAGAACTGGTTCTTTTTTTCGAGTTTAACATTTCTGGATAGTCTTCCAGAGCAGTCCTATGTAGAGTGCATGGCAGCAGTCTGATTGTGATGTGACTGAGGTATGCTTTACGGGGCCAGTTACACACTGGTGTATTACTAAAAGCTGGGCAACGTCTCTACTATATTAGAACTCTGGCATTTATTCAACACTGTCCTATGCATATCGGAAACAAGTGCATTGTGTTCATTAGGATTTATTTATAATAAGTATACTGCAATCTAGGATTGCAGCCTGGAGTAAACATGCATAAAACATCTGAGTAAACATTTATTATTATTTATCAAATTTGTACACCACCCCAAACTTTTGTCTTTGGGCGGTTTACAATAACATAAAACCAGTTAAAAACATATACAAAAACTTAAAAACAATTTAACAATTTAAAAATAACCAGAAATTAAAACCCAAAAATATTATGAAGCTGAGAAAGCTTGGGCAAAAAGATGGGTTTTCAGGTGGGTTCAGGTGGGTTTTTTTGCAAATTGCCAGAGATGGGGAGGATTGTATCTCAGCAGGGAGGGCATTCCACTATCTCGGTGCAGCGACAGAGAAGGCCCGTCTCTGTGCAGCCACCAAACAAGTTGGTGCATGGGATGCACCATTCATGGGATTGTGCTGTTAAGGTACCTCTGTCAGGGTGCAAGTCCAGTCCCTTTTGAGCACCTGTGGCTTCATCAACACAGTGAATTTAAAAACTGAGAAAACAAACACAATGTTAGTCTTTAGGGCAGCCATTTTATGTCTCTCATTCAGTTCTTTTTGGTTCTTGGATAGGAAAAGAACTTATCTAATGCTTACATGTTAAAATGTTTTCTATCTTATGTTTTTTTCTTTCTTTTTTTAATTAATCCCTTTTGGGGAAAGAGGTGCTCCACATGCTCTGATATACTTAGGGTGCTTTTTAAAACAATAGATGGCAACATCAATCCATTATCATTTTCTGTTTCTTAGAGTGCCTGTTTACTGAAATCAGAGACACATCTCTCAGTAAACCCTGCTCCAAACATATTGGACTAATATGTAAAACACTATCTGAATATCACCATATATCAATACTTAGACAAATAATAATTTTTAAATTTGAAGCCAGTGGTTCACCATAGATACATAAAATGGTGAGTTTCATAGTTATTTCCCCAGTCATTGTCATCAATGAGCAATATACCTAAAGAAAAGTAAGACAGCTTCACAAAAGAGCTACATTAGCATAAGTTAATCACTTCAGACTGACCAATTTGAACCCTGAGAGCAAATTAGGGATAGCTACATGTTTTGTGGGGCAAAGAAAATCTTTGTGCATCTAGGCTAAATGAAGAGGCAAACCTACCATTTCCCCCCCCCCTTAAACTTGTCCAAAAACAAACTAATGAAGGATATAGTTAAAATTAAATGATAAATTGACCCATTAAAGGAAAGAGAGATGTGAACATAAAAGAGACAGCAGTCCACGAACCACAGGAAGAAACCATAGGAGGCTGTGGCAGCTGATGATTTTCAGAAGAACAAAGAGATTGTGTGGGACTTCTTTTTTAATAAGTCTTTCTAAAAACCTGGACCTGAGCCATGTAGTGCTTGGTCTGCAAATACTAGGTTTAAAAATCAATCCCTTGCTTCACAGGAAGCCAATGTACTTTTGCTCAAAATTAGAGCAACATGAAAAAGTGTCTTGGAGTCATTAACTATCTGACTGCTTGTGATTTTCTATCTTGTGCTTCTCTGTCTCATTGGGGGGTGCAGTTCAAAGCTTCCACCCAGCCACCCAAAGGTTAACGCATTTTCAGCCATATATCTGTACTACATGAATGCACTTCAGGGTCAGTGGTAGAAGTTTCATATATTACAATAGGCTATGCAAGCCAGAATGCTAGTATACCTTGTTTCAAAATTGAGACTGAGCCAAGAGAAAGTAAAAAGCAATAGAAAAATACAGATAATAAAATATCACTGTGGAGAAAAATAGACTGAGGAGAAAGATAGTGCTCTGATCTAGATAAAGGGGGGAAATGAATAGAACTATCATTATGGGGAATAATTTTTTAAATAGCCTCTTACGAATGATTATATTCACTATGCAGTGTTCGTGAAGCACTTCTGCCTGAAGTGTATTTATGAAGTCTTTTCCAGCAATCTCTGTCCATGACATTGATATTCTTTTTTAAGGGGATATTTAATTCAAATGAGGCACCATGGATTGCTGTTCCACCTCTGAAATTTCCTTTTGAAATATATTCAGTTTTCTGCTATGAGACTTGGGGTGATTTTTAAAAATGTCCAACATTTCTTCAATATTAAAACACCACAAAGAGAAATGCTTTGTCTATACAGCTTAACAGCTCCCTCTCTCATTTTCAGCTAAAGCACCACTGAATTTAGGTCCCAATGAATTATTAGCGGGGGGGGGGCAGAAATAAGCAGAGCTGAGCTGTAAAAGAAGAGGGCAAAAACTGTTATTTTAACAGTTTTCAATGACATGTGCTGCTGCTGTCCCTAATAGAATTTAGAAGCAACATAAAATCAATATTAATGTATTAGCTTATCTAGTACAAAGCTGTAAGAAGAAAGACAAACTCTAGCTTATTTCAAGTGGAATGGGAAGTCTCAGCCATTTGAGATACAGGTGGCCCTTGTTATTTATGGGGTTCCATTCTTGCCTATAGGAAACGGCGAATAATGAAACCTTGAGTTGAGTTGTGTTGATATATAATAAACCTTGAGTTGATATATAATATAAATGTTATGATAGTGCTGGTGTCCTGACACAGACTAGATTATGACTTGAGTGCAACAATAAAATTGCTTTGTCAGACCATGCAACAGGACACGAACGCCAAAATCTTAGTCATCCTGACGCTTAACTTATAAATACAGGAATATCAAGAAGAGAAGATAATTGAACTAGAAATCCTTCCATGTTTAGTATAAGGATAGCATATTTTCTGTATCTGAAGAACAATCTTATATGACTGAACTCACATAGTATTTGTGAGTTTCCTAGACTTGTTTCCAGTTTCAAGGCCAAATTACACTTTGAAGCTAATTCTGACGATCACTAGAAACTGGGTTTCTAGTGAGCATCAGAACCAGTGGGCTCGTGGGCAAGCCCGGCGGTTATACGCCAGCTAGCCCACCTAATTAGCCCTCCCTTTAAACCAGGTTAACAGAGCGAGTGCTCCATTAACCTGGTTTTACTGGTTGAGAGAATCCGCAACTGACTTTGCACCATGGCAGCTTGTGAAGAGACCCCTGCCCAGAAGGCTCCTAAAAGTTTCCCAGACTCAGGGATATCACCAGGCTGCCACACACACCTGTGCAGGGCCAGGTGGCCCCCGATCTCCACAACCCCAACCAGTTCTGTGATGGAGCCAGTAGTCATGTGTACAGCAGATCCAGCCACCCAGGATGAGTGCTCTGCTCGTGGGTAGGGAGAGTGGGCTAAGCCCGCTCTCCCCACACACCACCTTGAGATGCTTCACTTTGATTGTGTGAAGAGCCTCTTTGTGTCCAAGAGAGGTCAAAAGTATAACCACCATATGTATTTAAGGTGTAAATCTTAAACCATCAGTTACCAGTGAATGGTAGTATAGCCCAACTACCTACAGTTATGGTTTTCCCTGTAAGAAAGCTTCTGCACCCTGTTGTTGCTGCTACTATGATTATTATTAATAACAAGCTATTTTGGTAAGAACTAATCTGCCGACTTTCCTTTCACTATAATCTTAATTGACAATTATCATCTTCACAATTTAGCCAATTTCAGCCTCAAACATTGAGGCTATTCACATGATGGGGCGAAATCGGGCTAGCGGAGGCTAGCTTGATTTTGCCCCATCGTGTGAACCACCGAGCTCGGCTGCAAGCCCGGTGGTTCCTAGGCGGGTATCCCGCCTAAGTACCCCTGCCCAAAAACCAGGTTTGCGGAGCAAGCGCTCCACAAACCTGGTTTTAAAAATTGTGAGTAGCTGCGGCGTGGTTCCATGGCACAGCTACTCATGAGGAGACCCCTGGAGCCGAGAGCAGGGCATGCTGGAGCTTCCGGGGGCTGATTGTCTCCCTCTCCCCCCAGCCCCCGCAGCCTCCATCACGGAACCGGCAATCGTGTGGGCTGCCGATATGGCCGCCCAGGGCTCCCGCCCGGATCATCTACGAGGAGAGTGGGCTTAGCCTGCTCTCCCTGCTCAGCTCACCAAACCGGGTCTCACCAATCATGAGACCTGGCTCAAGATGTGTCTGCCATCTTGAATTGGGGTGGATTACATCATCACTAACAATGCCATTGAGTCATCCCTATGTGTCCCTACAGCTGTAGTAAATTTGGTTCAAAATGGTTAGGTGGTTCACAAGTTACCCCCACTTGCGCCTCAAACATTTATATGTCCGCCAACTTGAATTGGAGTAGATTATTTATTTTTTATTTTATTTTATTTAAAATATTTATACCCCACCCCTCCAGTACACTACTGCTCAGGGTGGCTCAAAACAATAAAATAGATACAATATACAATTAAATTAATACAATTAACCAAATTGTGTAAGCAAGTTAAAAAGTCAGGTTAAAAACCACAATCAGTATTAAGTTCAAATTAAAAGTTATTTTAAAAGCTAAAAACTAAGAATGATTTTAAAAAACCTAAAAACTAAAGAACCTACCAGATATAACCAAAGATGGAGCATTAAAAAGTCTCCTTTAAAAGATGTGTTTATAGTTCTTCTTAAAAAAAAAACACTGAGGGAGGGAGCATGGGTGACATCATCACAAGCAACACCACTGAGGTGTCCCTATGTTTTCCTAAACTGTTCCTAATTTAGTTCATATTGGTGAAGGCATTGAGAAGTTGCTAGGACACCAAAAGGATTTACAGATTGATAGCTCTTTCTTGATTCGACACTCACAAGGACACACAGAAACACACACAGAATGCCAGGTGATCTTATAAGCTTACTTTTCTTAAGGCAAGTGGGCTAATGATAATAATTTTAATCATAATTATTATGATTATGATTATTTACTTTCAAAAGAGCTAGAAATGTTATAGTTATGGACGCATAACCAGAGCACCTGTGGGTGAGAGTGAGCTATCAGCAGATACATTGGTTTCAAAAAATTATGAAGGCAAAAACATCTGAGAGAACAACAACAAAACCCACCAAAAAAACCCCAAACTGCCTCAACGTAACTCAAAGGAGCATAATGTTCCTGGACTCAGAGGGCAGTTAACTAGGTAGGCAGAGCTAATTAAACTCAGTGGCAAGTGAGGGGGAGGGCTTCAACAAAAAGAGCAGAAAATTTCTCCACTTGAAATATATTTTCAAAAGAGTCACAATCCCTTCTGCTTCTGAGGGGAGACAGATGCCTAAAACTTTCACCATGCTCAGGCAAAAGTTTAGGTAACACATACACCTTAGGGATATACTGCAATTTTATTATTGGTCCATACTTCTTATTTATACAGTGACAGTTCTCGTGTTCTGCAGAAAGACATCGTCTTATTATATAGATCTCAACTCACACATTAAAACCGTGAAACAGGATGTTTGGCATCCACTGGCTACAACATGAGACATATTTTTATTTTGAAGCTGGTTTGGTTCCTTATAGTATATGTGACATTCTTCAGACAGTTGCCAGAGTTTGGAATTCAGGTTTGATCATTTTCATCTGTGATTCCTTGCCCTCTCCCACACAGCACCATTTAATCAAACTTACTTCCAATCAAACTTGCTTTAAATGTGTGGAATCAATGGCCACAGGATGTGATACCTTTAAGCAGAGAGCAGGCTTGTGCATTTCGATTCGGCAACAAAACATTTTGTGTCAAAAAATGACATTTCCGGATGTTTTTGTATACAAATCGAAATGAAAAAATTAAAAACAATTTTTTTTTGTATACAAATTGAAATGTCCCTATTTTGGAGCCGAAGTTTTATTTTGTTTTGTTCTTCTGAGTTTTGGTCTCTGACTGCAGAAACTAAGGAGGCAGTGAGTGTCTGTCAAGAAGAGATTAGCAGAAGATAAGATATGCAAAAAGCAGGCATATCATCGCTGAGGAAGCTCGTTTCCTTGGAATGTGTTCTATTGTGATGGAATTATGTTATAAGAAATTCTGATTGCCAGCTCTAAAAAACAATGTCCTGTTTCCACTCCATCTGGGCTGATTGCTTTGAGGGTGGTGGTGGGGAGAGTATGTTTCAATTCATTAACAAGTTACTCACTTGCTTCTGCCTTTTTGGCTGCCTCATTCAAGAGAGACAGAGAAAGAACTAATTTTGCATTGCATGTCTAAACTCAAGTTTCCATGATGCCATGCTTGCCTTGCTACCTGCCTTAGCCCATCATACTGCTCCCTATTTAGTTACCATGTATGTGTATATAGTATATAATGCAATTCAAATGACTGCCTGCCTGCCTGCCTAGGATAGTTCATTGTTCTGCTGCCTCTGTGTGATCTTGCTTTGGAAACTGGTTCTTTATAAAGCTCTGCTATTGTTGTTGATGTGTTGAAAAAATGTCTGTGGATGAGAACTGCTTGTTTGGTGGAGGAGGGAGACTAGGGCACACTTGATGCTGCTGTTAGCCATAGTTTGCTGCAGCAGTGGAGCGTGGGCTTGGGGGTTGCAGCAGTGGAGCTTGGGCTTGGGGGGTGCAGCAGTGGAGCATGGGCTTGGGGGAGTGAGGGGTTGTTGAAGTTTGTGTGTCTTTGTGGCAGATTTGGGGTAGAAAGTGGTCTGCTGGGGCAGAACAGTGGGTTGGGTGGAAGTGCCCCAAGGGGTGCCTGCCACAACCCACACTCCCATGGAATTAGCATAAGGGCTGCTTTCTTAGGAATTGTCAAAGTTGCAATGTCTTTGGGGCAGATTTGGGGCAGAAAGGGGTCTGCTGGGGCAGAACAGTGGGTTGGGTGGAAGTGCCCCAAGGTGTGACTGTGACAACCCAGACTCCCATGGAATTGGCCTAAGGGCTGATTTTTAAGTGTGTATCTTTGGGGCAGATTTGGGGCAGAAAGAGATCTGCTGTGGCTAAACAGTGGGCTGGGAAGAAGTGCCCCAAGGGGTGCCTGCCACCACCCAGATTTCAAAGGAATTGATCAAAGGGTTGGTTTTTTGTGATTTGGGGGAGTTTGAGTGTCTTTAAGCTTTCCCCCCATAGAGAATAATGGTGGTTTCAACAGCCCCATAACTGCATTTGGGGGGCACTGGTGTGGTGCTGAGCGAGTGGTGGTGTAGTGCACAGAAGGTGCCAACCACCCCCTGGATTGCTAACCCATTGGGGTACTGGGCTTTGTTGTTTCTGAGGTGTTGAGTTTAGATTCTCTGGTAGTAAATGAGATTTTTTTTAATGAAAAACCATGAATCCACTCTCATATGCTACTAGAGAATCTACTGTCAGAACACCTCTGGGACAACAAAACCCTGTACTTCATGGGTTGGCAACCCATGTGGGTGGTTGGCACCCTATGTGCACTATACCACCACTTGCTCTGGGCAAAGGTATGATTTTTAAAGAATGTTTGAAGTTTGCACTTCTTTAAACTTTCCTCCATAGGGAATAATGGGGATTTCAGCAGCCTTAGTTATAACTCCCCAGGGGAAGGGGGCACCAGGGTGTCCCAGAGCAGGTTGTGGTGGGTGGTAGTGCCCAATGGGTGCAAGGAAGCTACCATATTTCAAAGAAATTGGGCAAAGGGTTTTTTGTTCTTTAAAAAATGAATTTGGCATGTCTTTGTGGCAGATTCGGGGCAGAAAAGGGGTTTCGGGGCAAAAGAGTGGGTCAGGTGGCACTACCTCAATGAGTGCCTGCTACCACCCAGATTTCAAATAAATCTGTGAAATTTGTGCATCTTTAAGGGAAAATATTGGGGAATTTCAGCAGCCCCATAACTCCACTTGGGAGGCACCAGGGTGGCCCAGAGCAGGTGGTGGTGTAGTGTACATAGGGTGCCAACCACACCCAGAATGACAAGCGTGTGGTGCATTGGGTTTTGTTGTTTTCAATGTTTGAGGTGTACGTTCTCTGGTAGGAAATGAGAAAATCCACTCTCAGAATGCCCTCAGAGAATCAACTCTCACAACATCTCAGACACTGAAAACAACAAAACACAGTGCTCCATGGGCTTGTGAGTTTGTTGGCACTCTATGTACACTACATCACAACCTGCTCTGGGACACCCTGGTGCCCCCCAAGTGGAGTTATGGGGCTTCTGATAACCCCATTATTTTTTATGGGTGAAAAGGAGAGTCGCTCAGGGGCATTCCCTCTTCCTACTCTGTGCCTTGCTCCCCACACCTGGTAAGCCAGAGGGTAAGGGTATGGAATGACAGGATGGGCATTAAGTTGTGTGCGCACAAGCACATGTAGCTACATAAACAGGGCACCCCATCAGAGTGCCAGAAGGGGAGCTTTGGGTGGGGGGTTCCCAGGAATCAGCTACAAAAAGCAGCACCAGGCTGGAATTCTCAAGCAGCTATGTTCTATTTTTTTTCCATAGAAATGTTGGGGAAGTGGGCGGCAGCCCCTTCCCCTTGGGAGTTATTGGTCCCTAGGCTTGCTCATGAGAAGAACTGTCTGTGAGGAGAAGGAAAATGGTACTCTAAGATGCCCTTGTGGCACACCCATACTTCTACTGACTGCTCTCTCATGAAATTGAAAGAACTTGGGGACTCAGTATCAAGCCAGGATGCTCTATGAAAGAAAGCTGTGGAAATGTGTATTCCTGCAACTGCTGTCACGATCTTGGCAACTGTCACCAAGTAGCTGTCAAACTGTGCACCTTAACAGCTTGTGCACCCACAATGAGATGTTCATCTTTGCCCATGCCCCTAAGAACTGTCCTGAGGCTGCTGGAAGCTGACACTCCCCTCTCACACTAATCCCCACAACGGAAGATCTGCAATTTTGAATGAGTGTAAAGGAACATCACAGAACTTGGTGTCTCCACCATCCATGCATCCAGGCATGCCTGACACATGACCCCCTCATGACAGGGGCAACCAACATGAGCAGAACATCCGGGTGGGGAGCAAATGGTTTGTGGGGCCAGGTCTGCCACAAGCAGGGATTACGGAGCTGCCAAGTTCTATTTTCCCCACAGAAAGGTTGGGGAAGGGGGGGCAGTATCTTCGGGGGGGGTGTTCATTCTCTAGGCTTATTCATGAGCAGGGGCAGGCAGCAGGATCAGCATTGCTCCAGTGAGAGGAGCTATTTCTCCTATTTGATAAGAAGAGATGCCAACCCAGGGCAGACTGAGCTCGCTCAAGAGAGTGCCAAGCCATGGGAACACAATCAATCAATCAATCAATCAATCAATCAATCAAGCGGGAACACTTTATTTATTTATTTATTTATTTATTTATTTATTTATTTATTTATTTGAAATATTTCTACCCCATCCCTCCAGTACACTACTGTTCGGATCAGCTCATGCTGTAATAAAAATAAAAATATACAATGTGAAATAAGACTAATAAATAATACATTTATGTTAAACAGGTTAAAAGACCAAGCTAAAACCACATTTAAAATTACATTTTTTTAAAAGTTTCAAATTTAAAGTTATTTTAAAAGCTAAAAACTAACAACTCATGAGAAGCACCATCAGAGGGCAGCAGAAAGAATTACCAAGCAAAAGTAGTCATCATGCCTGACAGCAAAACAAACCCTTCTCCCATGGACAGCTCCAACAGAAAAATTTCAGGCACTGGGACTCCAACCTGGAAATAGCGAGGCTGCTGTGGTGAGGTAAGCCGTGCAGAAGGGTACCCCTGAGACACCAAGCTGCTGCAAAAACATGCCCCCTGCCAGTCTGGCCACCCATGTGGGCATTTGCACAGATGCCCACACCTCCAAAAGGCAACCCAGCTGTCCTGAAAATGGACAATCGTGTTTGCACACCCCCTTCCAGATCATGGCCAACCATGGCCGTGATGCTTCTTTGCCTACAGTCTGGCTGTGTAGCTTGTTGGGATCTGGCTCAGAGGCCAAGCAGAAGGGAATGGCTCTCCTGGAATTTGGCGGGCCACAATTTAATGAACATCTGTGGCGTGATTTGGAGTTTAAGATTGAAACCGCAGATTTGTCTATTTCCTATTTGATGTTATGTATGAATCGGGCCGGTGTTAAAATCCAGGGTAGAGAATGTGTGGTTTTCCATTCGGATGATCATTCCATTCAGGTAGAGGAATTTAATCATGTGTTGAAAGTAACATCTGAACTGGCCTATGTGGTTTGATTATCTCTTAAGTTATAACTATTCTGACATAATTATTATCAGGATGGCAAAGAGAAATAAAAATTTAATTTGTTTCTGTGCAGACTTAGCTGTGAAATATGGCTACTAACCTACATTGGTGGTTGTATATAATCTGATAGGACTATCATGAGTGAGTGTGTGTGTGAGTGAACTTGTATATGTATGTATATATGTGAAAGGAATTTAGTGTTGGAATTAACATCTCTCTGCACCATACCCTTCACTAGCTTGTAATGCATAGTCTGTAAAAATGTGCTTGTAGCCTACATAAGTACAGTATATATGAATGTGCATAGATGTGTATTTATGTAATTGTTTACAACCTGGATGTATGGCTTTGGGTATAAGTCGCGCTGACTATCACCATGAATTATTGCACATTCCTAGTTTTATCTAACACTAACTCTCAGCACTCAGTCTTCTTTAGCAGTGTGCCAGCTGCAAAAGCTACTTCAGTTGTTTAGTCCTTACTGAACTGCAAAAAAAACATTAAAGTCCACAAACCATACAGAATCCTATATGCCACAGCTTGCCACCCATGACAGTCCACCTTAAAAACCTATTATAATGGACAAAATGTCATGGCAATGATCTACAGTGTAGGCTCCTCACACGTGATTCTCACGTTGTATCACATTGAAAAGAGTGATTCAATTATAACTACCACACCACCAGGAAAAGATGAGGTCCTGGCCTAAAACATAAATGTTCATAATGTCTATTCTGAATTTTAAATCTGACTTTTATCTATGATAATACTTCCAGTGTAAGTAACAATCATGGGAGAAGTTATATTTTTGGAAGGCCATTCAGTAGGTATAATATAAAAAGAGGAACAAAGTCAATTTTTCTTTTATGCCTAAGTTTTGAGAATCTATGTTCCTATAAGCAATGAAATGAACCACAAAAGATGTTAGAAATAATATTTAATTAATCATGTCTTGGTGAGTACAGCATACTCTTTGCCAGAAGCAACAATTATATTATCTCAAATTTAAACCATTATGATTATATAAAGTTAAAATATTTTTGTAGAAGAGTAGCCAATGAAACACATATATACATATTCAGAATAATGGTCTACATGATGATGAATATTACACAAAGTAGTCCCATTGAAATTTCTTAATGTAAGTCAATATTTTAAAATATATAATTTTAAAACCCTACTATTCTATGGATGTTCATCACTGAGATTATAGTCAAAATGGTTGTTTCACTTCTGTTTCTGTTATTTTATAATTAATAAGGAAACTCAATTTCTATTGTTGAAAGGAGAAGAGGGAAACATTCAACTACCCAGTAGAATATTATTCTACAAACATGCTTATAATGAAATCCTAGCCCTCTTTTACAAAAACATTTTAAGTACTAGTAGCATAAGGTATTACAGAATCCTAATGTTTTAAAATGTTTTAAATTTTAAACTGCCTGATGAAGATAATTATATACTTGAAATGCCTGATGAAGAGCATTATATACTTGAAATGTGTTAGGCATGATCATGATTCAGAGGGTTTCTCCAAATCAATAAAACATTTTCCTAGCACCTTCTGAGGCTCAACACATTGCTTACTGTTTTGAAGAGTGATGCTACCTTCCTCTATTTTTTCTTGGGATTTAAGGTCTCCTGTTACTGTCATTCTCCCTGTCATTGTCAGTCCTAGTTAAACTCTCCTATAAAAATGAAATGCAGATCATTTTAATTAAGAAACTGCAATAAAGCAGTACATTATATGGCTGCAGTTACAATATCATTGATAAATCCTTTGGGCAAAATGCAATTTTGTTTTCTTAGATTTTTGCCCGAGGCAAGGTCATAGACTAGAGTTTTATTAACAAAAAAGATACATCGGATGTATTTGTTGCATCACTACATACATACATGGATGAATTCTAGAAGAGTAGCCAAGTTAGCTTGTTGCAGCACAACTAAAATATCCTGTGGCACCTTAAATGTATTTTGTGGTGTACTTTACTATGTAAAGTACATCAGGAGGAAATAGGTTTTAAAAGCTTGTGCCCGTTTTTGCTCACTTTTAAGGCTTCATTAAACTCTTTCTCCATGCCAATATCTTCTAAGTCTTGATCAAATCCTGTGAACCCAGACTGAAAGAGCAACTCTGATCATCAGTATCATCATCAGTATCAGTAACTGATACTGTTTTGATGGTTTTTAATGTTGTTTTAGAATATTGTTTTAATATTTTTTAATTGTTATGTTTAAAATTTCTTGTTTTTGTTTTTAATAATGTTTTAATGTTTATCTTGTAAACTGAGACATAAGTTTTGGGGGGTATAAAATATGTTAAATAAGTAAATAAATGAACAAACTCATAGGATCAAGTACAATGCAATGATTCTCATTGCTATGAGGACACAATGCATACTCATTGTGATCTTTTTGTCACTTACTGTGCTCTTATCTTCACCCATGGCAGATGAACAACTAGTAGGTCTTATGTAGGGATGTGCAAACCAGCTCCACGTTGAACAGGTTCAATGGTCCAAGGTCGAACCGAACCACCCCCTGTTCAGTCCTACCCCGGACCAAACACCCCCTGCCTGCTCGGGGGTTTGTGAACATCCCCCCCACACACTCACACAAAAAAATTCTACCTTTACTCTCTTCAAGGGAGTTCACTGAGGCAGCGGGGAGTCCATGGGGAGGTGACCCCTCCCCCCACTGGCCTCCATTATCACTGCCTCTGGCCCATTTGGCCAGTTTTTGGGGGCCTCGAACATTGGCGCGGTGGCCATTTTGGACACCGCCACGCCTTTGCAATTGGCCTTTGAGAGGCCTGGGTCATGCCAGGCCGGTCCCGTGCACATCCCTAGTTGCACATCCCGTGCACATCCCTAGTTATGTTCTTGGAACCATCCTTATCCTTTCCAAAGAATGACTATGAGGCTGTGCACATGAGCAGCCCTACAGATCAGGACAGCTCTACCTGGGTAGGGCTGCTCCTGTGCAGCGCCAGGATCAAGTACTGCCTCCCTTGGTAGCCTGGGTTTTTGACCCAGGCATTTACCTGGGTTAAAGGGTATAAGTGTGTCCTTTATCCCAGGGTTGTGTCTGTGCTCCAGCTGCATGCAGCCCAACCACACACAGCATCAGGCTCCTAGGGTACCCAACTCACAGGGGAATCCTCCAATGCACCATGCTGCTCGTGTGGTGAATTTTGGGATTCCTGGAGCCCTGGATTCATTTTCTTGGCCTCCAGTTATCTGGGCCACCAGGAGCAGCACAGATCATGTGGGCATACAATGGCACACCCAAAATGAGCTCCTTGCTTATCTGAGGGGAAATGGGTTCATTCCCTGCCTTCTGCCCTGCCTGCCCTCCCTGCACACCCAGCGATTGTGTGTACAACTTTATGTCACGCAAAGGTTGTGAATGGTGATCTTTCAAGGGAAGGAATCAGGAAGGATCTTGCCAGTATAATCAGTCATCATGAATGCAAAGATCACATCTGAGGGGAGACAGGTGAGCAACATCCACACTCCCTCCCATTACAAAGTATGCTATCAGTCTTCATAGTCCTTAGCTGCCTCTGTCCAGATTTTCTAGCACAGACATGGGTTTAAATATGTTCAGCATTGCAGTTCACTGCTTGTGCTGTACAGACCAAGCTAATTTCACAGGCTGTGAGATTCCAGAAAATTGGGTAGATTTTATTAAGAAAAAGTAAATAATCAGGTTTTCACTCTTAATGCTGGAGAGGTAGTGTAATGCACAGGAATGGCAATAAACAAACTGCAAGAAATGTGATAATGACGGTGCTTGTTATAAGATATTAAATAATGTAACATGGATATAAATGCATAATTGATAAACATAGATAGGGATCCTTTCCAAATTATGTTAATTATTTCATTTGAGAGTTATGAAATACTGAATATGTATGCAACTCCCATATTTTTAAACCTTCTTCATGTATTTACTGCAGTATAACATTTACATCTACCATGATAAAAAATTGTTTACAGACCTTCACTGCCTAGTACATCTAGCTGTGACACCTGGCTATGACAGTAAGATTTCTAAAATATGGATGCAATTTGACATTCAGAATTTTCATTTTGATGCCCAAGCATATTCAAGATAATAGCTGAAGCATACTGTAATTGGATATGGAATATTGCTCCATCTAACCTGATGGATCTAATGAAAACCAGCTTCCCAAGTAGGGAATTATTAATCCATACATTATATATGGAACTTGAATGTGCATTTATTTGGTAATCTGCATGATATAAATGGGAGATCTCGCAAACTAGTTCATAAGGCTGAGATGTTCCTTATATTTCAACTAAATTTCACATTCACACATGAGTACAATCCTTTTCAGACATTTGGAATCTTGTGTTTTTTAAAAAAATATTAATAACACAATCCCCATGGTTCCACACAGAGCCTCTGGATCACAATTGACAAACCAACTGGAATATTAGTCCATTTAAAAAAAAAATCACACAACCGCCAAAGATCCATACAACCTTTGGATCACTCACCACAAACTCATAGGTCTGGGCCAGAGTGCATTTGATAGATAGATAGATAGATAGATAGATAGATAGATAGATAGATAGATAAAAATACCCACACAACTCCCAAAGGATCCACATATCTTCTTGATCATTCATCCCACAGGTCTCAGATAGAGTGCTTTTGTCGGAAGAAAGAAAAAATTACACAACCTTTCTGGATTCAGAGAGCATCTTGGCCATTCACAAACTAAAATAGCTCACTAGTAAAAAGAAAAAAAGTCCACTCCCTTGGATCCAGAGAGCATCTTGACCATTCACAAACCAAGATAGCTCATTTGTAAAAAGATTATCCACGCCCATAGATTTAGAGAACATCTTGACCAGTCACTAATCACAATATATCATTGGTTAAAAGAAAAAAAAGAAAAATTTTCCACCCCTTTGGATTCAGTGACCATCTTGATCATTCATAATCCAAGTAGAGTACTGCACCTGTAAAAAAATTAAATAATAAACAATCCCCATGGATTCATCAAACCTCACTGGAATGGAGACTGGAGAGGAGAGCAGCAATAAAAGCAGAAGGATCCTTGTGGAAGTGGACAACTCTGAAACACAGTGATCAGCACACCAAGGCAAGACCAGCACACCAAAGAGGCAGAAAGGTGAGCACAGGCAGCAGTAGCAGTGGGAGCACTGTACAGTGCAGAGAGACCAGTTGCCTCTCTCCTCTTTTCATTGGTGAGCAGCAGGGAAGTAAGCACAGAGACAGCAATGCACACAAAATTGGGCCTCAGCCAGCCCTGCACCAAAGAGCTGATCATAAGTGGGAGGGAAAGAGCAGCAGCCTGGCTACCTACACATGGGAGAGCCTATCATTGGCTGTCCATGCACAAGCTTTCTTTCTTTCTTTCTTTCTTTCTTTCTTTCTTTCTTTCTTTCTTTCTTTCTTTCTTTCTTTCTTTCTTTGATTTCTATACCGCCCTTCCAAAAATGACTCAGGGAAATAATAAATAAATAAGATGGCTCTCTGTCCCCAAAGGGCTCACAGTCTAAAAGAAACATAAGATAGATACCAGTAACAGTCACGGGAAGCGCTGTGATGGGGGTGGATAGGGCCAGTTACTCCCCCCCTGCTAAATAAGGAAATTCACCACATTAAAAGGTGCTTCTTTACCAAGTTAGCTGGCACTAAGCTGGCACCTAGCTGGCACTAGGCATGAAGAGTCTTTAAAGCTGAAATGAGCTCTAGCCAGCAAAGATATGTGGAAAATGGGGTCCAAATACCACCACTTTCCCCCCAACATAGAGGGTGCCCCAGCCAATCAGGGGTGGTTGGCATCCCTAAATTGTATACACTTTGTGCACCTGGTACATGCACCCTCAAATGAAGGGTGCAGATAGGTGGGCACTATTGTACATGTGTTGAACATGATATGTGAATTATACATGGATACAGATCTGTACATGTGTACACTGTGCATATATTATGCACTGCTGAAATAATTCACAGTGTGAATAGAAATGTGGAAGTTCAAGGAGAAGAATGGTATGCATAATCCTGATCCCACATCCACACATTGTCTACACAGATTACAGATGTCTGAAAAGGAATATTGTGCACTTTGAATAATTGTTCAACAGGACTGAAAATCTATCTAAACAAATGTCTTATTTGTTAATTATTGTGTAAGTTATGTATTCATTTATTTATTTTACCACAACTTTTCACTAGAAGTGTTCATCAGCTGACAGTATAAGTGTTTAAAACAATTCATTATATTACAATAAAATAAAGTCAGCAAATACAGATAAAAATTCAGAGAAACAGCATAAAAAGCCATAGCAGTAGTTAGCAAAAATTCATTAGACCTGTCCACACAGTCATCAAGCAGCAAGTCTTGAAACAATAGAGAATCCATGATCTGCTCTGCTATACACACTCTATTATCTTATAGCTGCAGAAGCTTCAGCAGCATTTGGCCTACCTCCTACTCCTTCGTGGCTGATGGAATGAAGCTTTCTGGTCTACCAGAAAGTACAAAGCATGCTTGGAAGGCCAACACCTTCAAAGGACTTTTCATGCTTCTAGCTCCCAGTTTCAGCAATCGATGCTTCACTTGGCATAGCATAGTGGTTAGAGTGTTGGACTAGGACCAGAGAGACCCGAGTGCAAATCCCCATTCAACCATGAAACTCACTGGGTGACTCTGGACCAGTCATGTATCTCTCAGCCTAACCTACCTCACAGGGTTGTTGTGAGGATAAAAATAACCATGTACACTGCTCTGAGCTCCTCAGAAGAAAAGTGGGATAGAAACGTAGAAAATTAATTAATTAATTAATTAATTAATCGGCCCAATCATCATCATCATCATCATCATCATCATCATCAATTTGATTTCTATACCGCCATTCCAAAAATGGCTCAGGGAGGTTTACACAGAGAAATAACAAACAAATAAGATAGCTCCCTGTCCCCAAAGGGCTCACATTCTAAAAAGAAACACAAATAGACACCAGCAACAGTCACTGGAAGCATAGGTTCTGTTCATCTGTTGCTCCTGGAGTAGGAACTCTCCAGCCCTCCAGCCCACCTCGATATGGTTATGTGGAAGGTAGGGTTGCCAACGAGGGACCACTGTAGAGGACATGCAACTATTTGGGGGACAAGATCATCTTTTTGCACTAGGAAAAATAGGGATTATTTTGGGGAACAGATGGAACATGTTGTTTGCTCAGAACACTCTGCTCTCATGACCAGTTTCTCTTCCTTGGGCTCTTTCCATCCAAAAGGGAAGTCAGAGTGGAGGTCCCACTTCAGTGGAAGGTTCCAGAGCCACGTGATGCAGGAGCACGGATAGGTTGGCCTGGCTGGTGCAGCTTGCATACTTCACGTAGTGGAGGTGGTAGTGCCCATGAGAATTCAGCAGTTAGCTAACTAACTTTATTCAGTTAGCAGTTACCCCTGCTAAAAGGTGCCTTTTGAAGTGGTGAATTGCTTCTCTTTGTCATGAGGAGAGCAACCGGCCCTATCCAACCCCAGCACAGCATTTCTTAATTGGTGATGCTGGCGTTACCTCCCGTTTCATTATAGATTGTGAGCCCTTTGGTGGCGGGGGGGGGGGGGCATCATTATTTATTTTTCTTTGAAAACCACTGGGTGACCTCTGGGCAGGGGGAGGACCACAGGGGTGTATGTTAAACATAACCAGGAGATGAATTTACGCTTAAGAAGCAGGGTACTTGAGAACTCTGCACCTAAACGGCATACTCAGCAGACATACAGCTCACCTGATCATCAGCTTCACAGTAGTGAGCTGTATTTATTCTCAAATTATCCAATTTTTATCAAAATACAATACAAATACATATGCAAATTGTTTGCAAGGTGGAGACTTTTTGGAGACTTTTTGTATGTGAAAAGTATCCTCTATTTCCACTTCTTTGTTGATGGATATTGACTTTTTCCACCATCTGGACCTGGCAAGCCTAGTGAAAGGCCTTATGATGTCATTTTAGGAAAAGCCCAGGAAAATAAAATAATCTCCTCTTTGGCATTTAAATATTAAACATGTAGGTGCCAAGAGAACATTTCTAAGAAGCATTTTTTAAAAATGGGTTGCCAGCCGAGAAAGGTCCTTATCACCAGTCAGTAATTGCCTGTCCTCTGCAGGCAGGACAAATAGAGCAGGGTTTCAGCTGATGATCTGCATTAACAGGCAGGTTAATGTGACACAAGGCAGTCCTTCAGATATCTCTATTCCAGGCTGTTTAGAAATTTATAGATCAAAAGCAAGACTTTTAATTGTGCCAAGAACAAGCTGAAAATGAGTGCAGATATTTAATATGTTAATGAAGCCTTGTACCTGTTAATAACTTGGCTTCTGTACTCTGAACCAGCTCTAGTTTCTGAGTAATTATATAACACATTCCCCATAATGCCAAGGGAGGTGATGACTTCAGGTGGCAAGTGTACCATGTGTTGGCAGATGTGGACCCTTTGACTCACCTTGAGCACTTGCCTGCTGCTACCCTGCTACTCTGCCCCATCTCCGCTGTCACCTTCCATTCCTTGATTTTTGACCCCTTGCTAGCTGCACCCCCTGACTCACTGGCCCTGTTCCCCAGCCAACTGACTCACTGTTCCACATCCAGAACCAGAAGCCCACCCTGGCCAGTGCTAATGCCATTCTCCCCCCTGCCTTACTGGCCTCAACCCCAGCCACTCAGTTTACTGTACCACCCCAAAGCTGGAAGACCAGCACTGATCACTGTCCTTCTTCCACTCTCTGGACTCTTTGGCAGCATGATCTGTGCTCTGGATGGTACAAGTAGCAGGCATCCATGTTTGCTGGCCAATCTGTCTCTTCCTGTCACCACGGCACTGCTGCTCCAGCTCATGTTTCTCTCTTTCTCTCCCCATACCCACCAAAATTGTTGATTTTGTCCCCTCCATTTCAGGAGAAGACAAAGTGCTCAAGTTTGGTGGGCTGTGAGAGAGAGAGTCAGCACAGCAGCAGCAGTGAAAGATAGAGCGGCTGGTAAAGATGGATTCCCACCATGTGCTACAATAAGCACCAGTAGTAGCCGGAAAAGAGAAAGTGCTGCCCAAGAGGCCAGTGAGATCAAGAAGGTCAAGAATGGAAGTAAGTCGGACTGGAGGTGGATCCAATGAAGAAGGGGTGGGACAGTATCAGTGGTGTCCAGGATGTGCAAGGCAGTGTGATGCAAGACCTCAAGCAGTGACCAGCAATGAGCCACCTATGATCCACCCTGGACATTATCAATGCATAGATAACTGGCAAAGTAATCATTTATGAAGGCTGCTGCATTGAGTTGGAGTCATGGCACATATTGAATCTAAAGTAAAACAACAGCCTTCTTTTTCACCTACGGTTTAGGTCTAACATCAAAAGAGAAGGTGTGTGAAGCCATAACCAAAAATACCCTGAAAAAAATAAACTGAACCAAATACTGACAAAGGCATCAGCTCCTAGAAACCATGGAAAGTCCCTTCCGAAGACTAAATCTTTCATTCCCAACAAGACAGGATAACAGAACAAGACAGTATGAAGGATGCTGACCTTTATCAGTCTAAAGGAGAATCAACAGCAGCATCCATCATACCAATACAACAATGCTCTTGAGCAACAGTGGAAGTTGTAACTTCAGCACTGTGTGGGACTTTGGGTCATTCCACAGAACATTAAAATATGGGATGAAAACACTGTAAAAATCATAGTGCGTTGCTGTGAGTAAGTACGACCAGATGCTGGTAAATGTTGTGCCCTCATTCAATGTGTTCTACATTAAATACTGTATGATGCATCTATTCCTTACATATGGAACTACATATAGGGCTGGTTCTCATGATCTCTGCAATGGTAGAGAAACAAGAAATGAGAGATTCATGTAGCACACATGCTCCCATTTTCAGATTATAAGAACCCAGAAATTTTTGGTGCACTAACCCAACATTTGGCTGGGATTGGTAACCTGGGATTTGATCTAGAGTTGCAGATTCCTGTTAAATGCCAGGCTGGCATAGTGTCAACGTGACATGAATTAAAATTTCTGAGTTCTTACAAATGAAAATTGGGAAAACAAACTTCTGATTCTTGTTTTCTCACCATTGTAGGAATCATGAGAACCAGCTCAAAGAATACTAACATATGGCTCCTGAATTGTACAAGTAGAATATGGAAATTCATTTGCCTCATTGTTGAAAGACAAGGATTTCAGGGATGGGTGTCTGGAGTGGGGGGGACAGTTGCCCCTTCAATTGAGCCAGTTCCCATTGAATGCAATGGAGCATACTCCCAGGGAGGAGCTATAAGATTGTTGGCTTTGCACCCCAACCCCTCCTACCCCTAGAAAAAACCCTGTTAAAGCCCATTATTTCAGGCCTCCTTCTTAACTTTATGGACTAAAATGAGGCACATTTTAAAAGTGGTGATTCTTTTTATTTAGCCGGGATAGTGTAACTGGACCTATCCATTCACAGCACAGCATTCTCCAGAGGCTGTTGCTGGTGTATATTTTATGTTTCTTTTTTAAATTGTGAGCCTTTTGGGAACAGCGAGTCATTGCATTCATTCATTCATTTATTCATTCATTCATTCATATCCATGTAAACTGCTTTGGGAAACTTTGTTGAAAAGCGATATACAAATATTTGTCCTATTTGTATTCATAATATGAACTTTCCACTTGCCCACTGTAACAGTATAACAATGACTGGTATTACTACAGATTTGTATCAGGGAACTCATTAGGGAGCCCAGACCAGCTCAAGAGTGGCCTATATATACAGCAGTGAGATGGTAAGTTCACTACACTGGTTCAGCCATTAGATGTGGAATCACATTTTTACATGTTTCCTTGGAGACAGAAAACCAGCACAGCTGAAAATGATCTGGACTGGAATCATTGTGCAGCATCCAGACTAATACTACTCTTGTGTTAGAACATTTTGGCCACACAAGAGTTTTTGCTTATTACCTTTTCCTCTGCTACCCCAAAGTAGTACCCATCAGGGGCATATTTAGGAGTGGATTAGGGTAACAGATGGAAAAGAGGAATCAGTAAAAAGTGTTGTGCATGCAAAACATTATAACACAAAGGGAATTTGCTCTGTATTCTTCCCACTGTATCTGATGTGCATTTTTACATTTTACTTAGGGAGAATTTTAGACATGTAAAACAATTTAAAATGATTTCTTTACCTGTACCAGTTCAGCATGTACCATTATGTGGGTTGTGCAGAATCAATTGCAGCTGCCTAATAAATGTCTTCATGTTCTAAAGAACAAGAGCTTGTCTTGTGGACAAAGAGCTTTTCTTGTTGTAGCAAGCATGACTTGTCCCCCTAGCTAAGCAGGGTCCCCCTGGTTGCATTTGAATGATAGACCACATGTGAGAGGATGGAGCCACTCTGGGAAGAGCAGAAGGTTTCAATTTCACTCCCTGGCTTCTCCAAGATAAGGCTGAGAGAAATTCCTGCCTGCAACGTTGGAGAAGCTGCTGCCAGTCTGTGCAGACAATAGTGAGCTAGATAGACCAATGGTCTGACTCAGTATATGGCAGCTTCCTATGTTCTTCCAGGGGTTCGTTTCTTCCTATCTTTGGTTTACGTTTCAATTCAACAAAGAACTTTGGCAAACCACTAGCCTTCAGCCTCAGTGAGCCAGCTATAAAATGGGAATAGTAATATTGTTCCTAGAAACAAAGATGTTCTGGAGGTGTTTGGGAGGTCCTGGAAGCCAAATTTAGGCTGCTAGGTGGCATACTGAAGTCCAGTAAGCCCAGGGTAGCGTTCTCTGAAGTGCTACCTGTTCCATGCACAGGGACAGTGAAAAAGGTGGAACTGAGGGGTCTCAATGCATTGATGAGACGGTGGTGCCGGGAGGAGGAGTTTGGATTCATTAGGCACTGGGATACATTTTGGGGGACGCAAAACCTGTACAAAAGGGATGGGCTCCACTTGAACCAAAATTGAACCAGAATGCTGATACTAAAAATTAAGAAGGTAGCAGAGCAGCTTTTAAAATGGTGCCTGGGGGATTGCCTGCGAGAACAGGGTGATATCTGCTTCAGCAGGCAAGATCCCCTAAGATGTGAGGGTGAACATGTTTTGGATAAACCAGAAGGGGACAGAGTAGAGTCAGGAGTAGAGCAGAACGAAATGCAGAAAAGCTTGCCAAATAGGTCAAATGGTGGTAAGGGGGATAGCACATGGCAACACCAGGTGAAGGACCCGGCATATAGGTGTCTGTATACCAATGCCAGAAGCTTCGGAGTCAAGATGGGTGAGCTGGAGTACTTGGTTACTAATGAAAACACATATAGTGGGTGGAACAGAAACCTGGTGGAATGGTGAGAACCAGTGGGGCATGATTATTCCTGGATATAAACTCTATAGAAGGGACAGGGAGGGGAGGCTTGGGGAGCAGCGGTGCTGTATATCAAAGAAGGGATTGATTCCAATAAGCTAGAAAACCTAGGTGGACCAGAGTCCTCCACAGAATCATTATGGGTAACATTACAAGGACTGAAAGGAAATATGCTGCTGAGGAAGTGCTATCGCCCTCCGGATCAAAACGCTGAGAGTGACCTGGAGTTGGAAAAACAAATAAGAGAAGCATCAAAGAGAGAGAAGGCAGTAATAATGGGTGATTTCAACTACCCACACATAGACTGGGTAAATTCACATTCAGGTAATAACAGAGAGACCAAATTTCTAGATGTGCTAAATGACTATGACTTAGAACAGTTAGTTGTGGAACCAACCAGAGAAATAGTGACTCTGGATTTAATCGTGTGTGGTGCCCAGGACCTGATGCTAGATGTCAGAGTTGCAGAACCATTGGGTAGCAGTGACCATAGTGTGATCAGCATATTTGCGAGCGGAGAATTGTCAAGGAAGTCCAACACAGATGCATTGGACTTCAGAAGAAGAAACTTCTCAAAACTGAGGGGACTGGTAAGAAGGAAGTTGAAAGGGAAAGTCAGGAGGGTCAAATCACTCCAGAAAGCATGGAACTTATTTAAAACCACAGTACTAGAAGCACAGTTGGAATGTATACCAAGGAGGAAAGGTACCACCAAGTTCAGGAGGATGCCAGTGTGGTGAACAAGTAGAGTCAGGGAAGCTATAAAAGAGAAGAAGACTTCGTTCAGAAAATGGAAGTTCTGCCCAAATAAAGAGCACAGGAAGGAACATAAACTGTGGCAAAAGAAATGCAAGGACACAATAAGGGATGCAAAGAGAGACTTTGAGGAGCATATAGCTAGAAGTGTCAAGGGGGATAACAAAAACTTATTTAAATATATTAGAAGTAGAAAACCTGCCAGGGAGGTGGTTGGACCCTTAGAAGATGAGGGTGTGAAAGGGATTAATAATGAGGATAAGGAGATTGCAGAGAAGCTGAATGAGTTCTTTGCATCTGTCTTCACAGCAAAGGATACTGACCATATACTCTCTCCAGAATTGAGTGTTTTACGTTTAGTGGCTGAGGAACTGGGTGAATATGAGGTGACAAGGGAACTGTCTTGAAAAGCTAAAAATTAACAAATTACCAGGGCCAGATGGCATCCACCCAAGAGTTCTTAAGGAATTCAAATGTAAAATTGCCAATCTCCTAGCAAAAATATATAACTTGTCCCTACAATCAGGCTCTGTACCAGAGGACTGGAAAGTAGCCAGGGGGGATCTGGGAAATTTCAGGCCGGTCAGCTTAACTTCAGTGGCGGGTAAATTGATGTAAATCATACTTAAGGACAAATTTGTTAAGCATATAGAAGAACAGGCCTTGTTGAAGGAGAACCAGAATGGCTTCTGCAAGGGCTACCTTGCAGCATGGCTTCTGCAAGGGCTGCAAGGGCTACCACCCTGAGCCTTTTTGGAGGGGCAGAATAAAAATTGAATGAATGAATGAATGAATGAATAAAATAATTGAAAGTCTTGCCACACTAACCTTTTGGAGTTCTTGGAGAGTATCAACAGGCATGTGAATAAAGGTGATCCGGTTGACATAGTATACTTGGACTTCCAAAAAGTTGCCCACCAAAGGCTCTTGAGTAAATGTAGCAGTCATGGAATAAGGGGACAGGTTCATGTGTGTATCAGTATCTGGTTGAAGGACAGGAAACGGAGAGTAGGAATAAATGGACAGTTGTCATAATGGAGGGAAGTAGGAAGTGGGATCTCCCAGGGATCAGTACTGGGACCAGTGCTCTTTAACTTTTTCTTAAACAATCTAGAAGTTGGGGTGACAAACTGAAGTGGCCAAATTTGCAGATGACACGTCACTATTTAGGGAAGTGAAATCAGATTGTGAAGAATTCCAAAACGATATCTCCAAACTGGGGAACTGGACGACAAAATGGCAAATGTAGTTCAATGTAAGCAAGTGTAAAGAGCCCCTGGTGGCACAGTGGTAAAACTGCCGCCCTGTAACCAGAAGGTTACAAGTTCGATCCTGACCAGGGGCTCAAGGTTGATTCAGCCTTCCATCCTTCCGAGGTCGGTAAAATGAGTACCCAGAATGTTGGGGGCAATATGCTAAATCATTGTAAACCGCTTAGAGAGCTTCCAGCTATAGAGCGGTATATAAATGTAAGTGCTATTGCTATTGCTATTGCTAAAGTGATGCACATTGGGCAAAAGACACCGACTTCACATATCCGCTGATGGGATCTGAGCTGTCGGTGACTGACCAGGAAAGAGATCTTGGTGTCATGGTGGACAACTCATTAAAAGTGTTATCTCAATGAGCGGCAGCTGTGAAAAAAATTAATTCCATGCTAGGAATCATTAGGAGGGAGATTGAAAATAAAAATGCTAATATTATAATGCCCTTATACAAATCTGTGGTGCGGCCACATCTGGCATACTGCATACAGCTTTGGTCACTGCATCTTAAGAAGGATATTGTAGAACTAGAAAAGGTGCAGAAGAGGGCAACCAAAATTATCAGGGGCCTGGAGCACCTTCCTTATGAGGCTAGGCTACAGCATCTGGGGCTCTTTACTTTGGAAAAACAAGGCGACTAAGGGGAGACATGATCAAAGTGTATAAAATTATGCATGGAGTGGAGAAGGTAGACAGAGATAAATTTCTCTCTCACACACAACACTAGAACCAGGGGTCACTCCATGAAACTGAAGGTTGGGAAATTTAAGACTGACAAGCGGAAGTACTTTTCCACAGAGCACATAATACATCTATGAAATTCCTTGCCATGGGATGTGGTGATGGCCACCAGCTTGGATGGCTTTAAAAGGGGCTTAGATTCATGGTGGACAGGTTTCAATGGCTACTAGTCTGATGGCTGTGGGCCATCTCCAGCCTCAGAGGCTCAATGCCTCTCAATGTCAGTTGCAGGGAAGCAACAATAGGAGAGAGGGCATGCACATACCTCTTGCCTGTGGGCTCCCCAGAAGCATTTGGTGGGCCACTGTGTAAAACAGGATGCTGGACTATATGGGCCTTGTGCCTGATCCAGCGTGGCTCTTCTTATGTTCTTATGTTCTTATGAATGAGAGAAGGATTGCTACTTTGACATTCTATGACATATTCATGATTCATCATATAATGTAAAATAAAATGTAAATAATAAAATAAAATAAATAAATAAATAAATAAATAAATAAATAAAATGTAAAATGTAAATAAAATAAAATATAAATAATGTATAACAACATAAGAGCAGCCCTGCTGGATCAGGACCTGCTGGATCAGTCTAGCATCCTGTTTCACACAGCAGGCCTTTGAGAAGGATGTCACAGGCAAGAGCTGAAGACATGCCCTCTCTCTTTCTGTTGCATCCTTGCAACTGGTATTTAGAAGCAAAATACCATACCACAGAGAGCAGCTTGCCTCTGTGACTGGAGATGGCCTATAGCCACCACCAGACAAGTAGCCATTGATTGACCTGTATTCTGTAAATTTGTCTCAGCCCCTTTTAAAGCCATCCAAGCTAACAGCCATCACCACATCCCGTATCAATGAATTCAATAGATTAATTACATGCTGTGTGAAAAAGTACTTCCTTTTGTTGCTTCTAAATTTCCTGACCTTCAGTTTCATGGGATGATCCCTGGTTTTAGTGTTTTGAGTGAGGAAGAAAATTTTCTCTCTGTCCACTCTCTCTATTACATGCATAATTTTATACACCACTGTCATGTCTTCCTGTAGCCACAGTACTTCCTCAAATGTTGTCACACCATAGAAGGCATAAGGGCATTATAATATTAGTAATTTTTTCCCCCAATTCCCTTCCTAATGATCCCTTAGCATAGAATTTGCCCTTTTCACAGCTGCTGCGCACTGAGTTGACCCTTTCAATAAGCCACCCACCATGACCCCAAGATCTCTCTCCTGGGCCGTCACTGCCAGCTCAGGCCCCATCAGTGTAAAGTGATGCCCAATAAGCATCACTTTATACTTGCCAGCATTGAACTGCATTTGCCATTTTGTCACCTACTCCCAAGGTTTGAGAAGATCCTTTTGGAGCTCCTCACAATCTTTTTTGGATTTCACTATCCTAAATATTTTAGTGTCATCTGCAAATTTGGCAACTTAACTGGTTAGCCTTTTTGAAAATTAGAGTTACATTAGCTACGTTATAGTTCTCTGGTACAGAGCCTGATTTTAGAGACAAATGACATATTTTTGCTATGAGTTCAGCAATTTCACATCTGAGTTCCTTCATAACTCTTGAATGTATCCCATCTGGATCTGGCAATTTGTTGACTTTTTGTTTTTCAAGACAGTTTAGAATATTATCTCATGCCAGATTGGCTCAGTTCTTCAGCCTCTAAGCCTGAAAAGCTCAGTTCCAGAGTAGCTATATGGTCAATATCCTCCGCCATGAAGACAGATGCAAATAACCTTTTCAGCTTCTCTGCAATCACCTTATCCTCCTTAATAATCCCTTTCACACCCTCATTATCTAAAGCAGTTTTTGTTATTCCTCTTGACGCTTCTAGCTATATGCTCTTCAAACTGTCTTTTTGCATCGCTTACTGCCTCCTCACATTTCTTTTGCCAGAGTTTATGTTCCTTTCTGTTCTCTTCATTTAGGCAGGACTTCCATTTTCTGAAGGAATTCTTCTTCCCTTTTATAGCTTCCCTAACTCTACTTGTTAGCCATGCTGGCATCCTCCTGCACTTGGTGGTACCTTCTTCTTATACTCCTTCTTAGTATACATTCCAACTGAGCTATTATTGTGGTTTTAAATAAGTTCCATGCTTATTTAAATCACTTTCTGGGGTGATTTGACTCTCCTGACTGTCCCTTTCAGCTTCCTTTTTACTAGTTCCTTCATTTCTGAGAAGTTTCCTCTTCTGAAGTCCAGCGCAATGTACAAGGGTTGGACTTCCTTGGCAATGCTCCACTCACATTTAAGATGGATTGGATCACACTATGGTCACTATTCCCCAATGGTTCTACAACTCTGACATTTCACGTCAGGTCCTGAGCAACACTCAGCATTAAGTCCAAGGTCACCTTCTCTCTGGTTGATCCCATGGCCAACTGTTCTAAAGCATAATCATTTAGCATGTCGAGAAATTTGTCCTCTCTATCAATACCCGCACATGAATTTGCCCAGTCTATGTGAGAGTAACTGAAATCACCAATTATTACAGCTCTGTATCCCTTTGATTCCTCTCTGATTTGATTCTCCATGTCCAGGTTACTCTCAGCATTTTGATCTGGAGGGCAATAGCACATTCCTAGCAACACATTACCTTTCAATCTCGTACTGTCACCCATAATGAATCTGTGGAGGACTCCAGTCCTTCTAGGTTTTCTAGCTTGTTGGATTTAGAGGTGTACAGAACCAGTCCAAACCTGAACAGAACCAGCCTCAAAAAAAGGTGGCCAGTCCAAATTCGAACTGAATCATGCCTGGTCCGTTATGGACTGGTTTGATCTGGTTCGACAGTTTGAGCATGACACTTGTAAAGCAGAATCCAGTGAGGCTTCCCCTTTATAAGCAAAGGGGAATCCTGCCTTTAAAACGTTTCTAAGGGCAGCTGGAGAGGGCGATGAGAGGGCACCTCACTGGCAGCACTGGCCACGCATGTGCGGAGGTCACACAAATGGCCTCTGTGCATCCATGGAGGCCAGAAATGCACAGCCACCGCATGGGCCACACTGCTGGGGGGAGCTTAGAGGAGTTTAGAGGAGCCACTAGTGCCACTAGTGCCTTCTTGCCTCCTCTCCACCCCATCTCCCCTTAAAATTATTTTAAAGGCAAGATTCCCTTTTGCTCATAAAGTTGAATCCTCACTGGATTCCAAGTGAAAAGCATAGCCCCTCAAACCGAATCCAAACCAGTTTGAACCAGTTCAACTAATTGAACGACTGGACTACCTGTCAGTTTGACCAAACTGGTTTGTGGACTGGCAGTTAGGTTCAAATTCTTAAACCGAACTACCAAAAACTGTTCCATGCACACCCCTAGTTGGATTCTACCCCTTCTTTAATGTACAGTGCTACTCCATCCCCAATTCTCCCCTCCTTTTTGTTTCCAGAAATAACAGTGTCCCAATGGTTTTCACCATTCTACCAGGTTTGTGTTATGCCCACTATATCTATGTTTTCATTAGTAACCAAGCATTCCAGATTGCCCAGCTTGTCTTAGAGGCTTCTGGGATAGGCATATAAACACCTATATACCGAGTCTCTTTCCTGGCATTGGCGTGTGCTATTGCCCTTACTGTCATTTAACCTTTTTGACCAGCTGTCATGGATTTCATCTGCTCTGCTCCTGATTCAACTCTGTCCCCTTCTGGTTTATCTGAAAAGTTTGCACACTAACATCTTGCTGAACCAGATACCATCCAGTTCCCCAGGCATCATTTTAAAAGCTGCTCTCCGACCTTTTTTATTTTAAGTATCAGCTTATTGGTTCTAACTTGACTGAAGTAGAGCCTGTCCCTTTTGTACAGGCTTTGCTTGCCCCAAAATGTATTCCAGTGCCTAACAAATTTAAAACTCTTGTCCCAATACCACATGTCATCCAAATCTCTTATCCTTCTGATAAGAGCATTTAAATGGATTATCAATTAAACACTAGCTCATATAGTTATCTAACAATTATAAACAACATAACTTTTTTTACTGATCTCCTTAAACCATTTTTAATCTCTTTCTCTTTATAATTTTTAAAACCAGTACTATGTTTTCTTCCCAACGACATTGATATACATTCCCAAGGAATTGATAAAAATTCCCAAGGAATAAATGAATAAAAGAATATGAAAAAAAGAAAAGAAATGACTACGATCATTACAGAATGACATAATCATAAAGTATTTTGAATAGGGTAAGGAAAATACATGGAGGATATGATTACGTATTCAGAGTAATGACACAAAATTTTCTTGCTTATGTTCCTCTTTAAATACAGCAAATGGGGCTCAGTTTAATCCATCTTATTTTATGTATTTGTTTATTCAATTTATATATCACCCTTCCTAAAGTGGCTCAGGGCAATTTATCTTCTATTATTCATGGGAACAAAATAAACATACATAGTGTTGTGGTTATTGCTAAGTATTTAATGGATAGGCTTTATATGTGTATTTCACTTAATCTTCACCACTCAAACTCTACAAGGAAAATATTGGTTTTAACAGCAATTTCTAGTTCATGGCATTCTGCCTTTCTACATTTTTCAGAACTAAGTATATTGTTTACCCTTCCTGGATCTTCCTTAGATTAAAACGCCTATTGAACATCAAGTGTGGTCCATTGTTTTTTTACTATGCCAAGATATTAAGAGTACAGCAGGCAGTGCATTTAAAATGCAAGGGAATGCATTTAATTATGCCCGTCTAGATTAATGATGTAGCAAGCCACTGTTTGTTTCCTTTCCCACAATAGATCTTATGAAACCATCAGAGGGCCAGCTCCAGCTATTCATCACCATTCACTGGCATCACAGTAGCAGAAGAGCTGCTGCTAGCAACCCATATCAGGCTTCACAGACCCATACAGACCTGTATCAGGCTTCACAGAGGAAATGTATAAAATATTAATCACTCTGACTCTGCATGTAAAACACAATCCAAAAAATCAAGAGGAAAAAAAGATCTTAGTGAGAGGGAATGTACACTTGCATTAGCAATAGGAGGAGGGAAATGGTTTAAAATACGAAAGCAAAATAAAATATATCCTACCTGCAACTTTTAATGGCTAAATAGTAGACTAAATAGTATAATAACCACAGCAGGTTATGTTGATATGTAAGGTAACTACTCTCCTAAAGGACAAGGGAGCTAGCAGTGCAAAAGAGCTATCTAGAATAACAGTTTATCAAAATTTAAAAAAATGACTCCAACAGAAAGAACTGAACAAGGGTTAATTTAAAGTTTTAATCTTTCTCACGTGCACCTTCTAAAGCTTTAACTCTAATATATGTCTTGAATGGTTTAGTGTCAAGTGTGTCTGCAAACCAACCCTCTGGTGTGTTTTCAGGCATAAGTTCAGTGACAATGAGAGTGTTTAGGACCAATTGAAAAGGCTGTATTTGTAGTTCCCGGATTTCTGAAATGGGATGTGGTTTCCCCACCCCAATGCAGAACAATGTGGACCTTAAAATGTTGAACAAAATGGAGCATTTAAATATTACAATACTTATTGTAAGGCTTTTTAAAAAGTGAGATTGCCTCCTGATCCCACTTCAGGCATCCATCCACCACTGTGCTGGTCTTGTGCGTGCACAAGTGTTGGAGCCCTAAAGAGGCTTCGGTCATCTGAGGGAAGGTAGGTAGAATCCTGTCTTCCCTCAATGTCCCACCACCCTGCTCATTTGTTTGTATGAATGACTTCAGTATTTATTTGAGCTGACATATTTCAGAAACACAAATCACAGAGAGAAAAGGAAATACAAATTTGTTTGAAATCAATGTAATAGACATTTTGATCCTCTGGAAATAGTTCCAGATCCTTTGGAACTGCAGGTTGCTTTCAGCTCGAAACCATGGTTGCACTAATTTGGATGTAATGGAGTTCCAATCTCTCCCCCCATTTAAATCCAGTTTCATGCTGTCTGAATACAGCCATAAACCCATTTTGCTAACTTGTTCCACAAGTTTCAGTGGAACTTCATGAATAACTGGATTGGGACTAAGCTCTTGAGGAAGCTAGCTTGGTCAATAACCTTTTCCTTTGTATTTATATTTTATAGTCTAGAAAACTGAGTTGCTAGTTCCATGTACCAAGCAGGTTATTGACATGTTTATCAATAACCCTTCTGCAAGAGAGAGAGGGTGCACACAGGCCCTCCCAACTTAGCCAACAGAGGCTACCCCTAGTTTGGTTCTGAGGTCATGGAGCAATCAGGAGTGAGGAGGAGAAACAACGTCACACACACGAATGTAGGTTTATAAGTTTTATTGAAGCAAATGGTTACATCTAAGCAATTAAGCACACAAGCAAATCAATCAATTAGATTTCTTCCCCAGCGTAGTGTAGTGTTTTCAGTAAGAATTAAAATCATTTTTCTTCACTAGTAATGAACCGTGTGTGTGTGTGTGTGTGTGTGTGTGTGTGTGTGTGTGTGTGTGTGATCTTCCAGCTGTTCTTAAGTTAAGATGCAGCATTTGACAGTTTTGATTTCAGGCAGAGAAATGGGGGAAAGAGAGTGAATTCCAGGCATGAGAAAAGAGAGTGGAAAGAGCAGGGAAGGGAGGATGTGCCCATTCTGGCCTCAAGCCAATAGTCCAGAGTGAGTGAGCTGTAAACAGAAAGGGGAGGCAGGATAGAGGAGAGAAGCTGACAGGCACAGGCTAAGGAAGTTCTGGGAAGCAGAAAGGGGACATAAAGAGATCCATGGGATAAAGGTGGGGGGAACTGGACAGGGATGTTAGATTAGAAGATGCTGGGCTGAAGGCAAATGTCTGCAGATATAATTACCAGCTCCAGTAGTCCTGCATCGGATCAGGAATGGAGATTTCGAGTGCGCAGAGAGACATCCACCAGTCAAGATGTCTTGGCAGAGTAACCGAGTATGCAGGAATGGAGGTCCCTCCGATCTTAGAGACCAGAGCAATCCCAGCAATCTGCTAGGCACAAGTACCAGTGGATGCCTCTGAGTACCAGTTGCAGGGTAACTGGTGAAAAGAGTGCCAGTTGCAGGAGTAACAGCAGGAGAGAGGGCATGCCTTCGACTCCTGCCTGTGGCTTCTAGTGGCATCTGGTGGGCCACTGTATGAAACAGGATGCTGGACTAGATGGGCCTTCGGCCTGATCCAGCAAGGCTGTTCTTATGTTCTTATGAGTTGCCTTCACAGGATAGGGGTTCCATGCTTACTCCTCCCATGGAGTGCGAGCATGCCTTTCCTTGCCCTGTGTGTGTGTGTGTGTGTGTGTGTGTGTGTGTGTTTGTTTGTGTGTGTGACCTCTTTATATCTTCTTACGGGTCTGTTATGCATATCTCATATAAAAAACAGTCATATCATTTCTCTCTGTATCTCCAGTCTGATATAAAAACTCTGGTTTCCCCTCCTAGACTCTCTTACCATATTTGGTCCAGGAGTCTACCATTCTTGGGGTGCGTATCCAGCACTTGTTTACTGACTCAGATGCAGCTGTTTCCATTTTGGTATTATTACTATTGTTGTTGTTGTTGTTAATTCAATTTATATGGAATTAGAGGGAAGAGAAGGCAGAGAGGGAAAAGGAGAGTTCATCTACTTCCCACCAGGTGCTGCCTGGAGTAAGAGACAAGGTCAGTTCTGGGGTTGCTTCTGCTGTTGCCTGCCAGCTTCTGCTCCCCTGTGGGGCTGCAGTATCAGGTTAACATCTGTGGAAAGTGTGGGAAGGATTGGGACCAGCCCCTGGGTGACTCAGCTGTTCCTCGAGTCACCTGCTCAGTTTTGGGCTTCATAGGAAGGCTCGTGATGACAGGTCCGCCACAGGTGGGGTCGCCATCAAAGGGGCGACACCAAAGGAGGTCACCCCTTTGGGGGAGACACTTCGGGGGATGGGGAGGGCTAGAGGGCTTCTGTTTAATTAGTTTTAAGCTGTTTTGGACTTGGGTTGAAATTGCAGTAATGTGTTTGGGTTTGTCTGAGGATGGGGGGACAGAGGGCGCCTTCGTTGACTATGCGGCAGCTATCCCAGTGGTGGTTGGGAATAGAAGAAGTAACATTGGCAGGTCAGCAGGCCATTCCAGGGGAAGGGTAGTCAGAAATTTAATAGCTGTCTCTCCTTCCGGCTGTCCTGCTAACTCTTTGACCTCAGGGAGCACTGCCAACAACCCACATAGCTTTTCCCTGCTCCTCTGTAATGCCAGGTCAGTCCAAAATAAATCTGATCTCATCCATGATTTCATCATGGATGAAAGGGCCAACCTGGTATGTATTACTGAGACTTGGTTGGGGGAGGCTAGTGGTCCAGTTTGGTCCCAGATTCTCCCTCCAGTATATTTTGTAGAGGAGCAGGAGAGGGGATGTGGGTGGGGAGGTGCAGTTGCTGTGGACTATAAGGATAGCATCTCCCTTACCAGAGTCCCTGTTAGGGTATCAGACCATATTGAATGTGTGTACCTAAGTTTGGGGACTAGGGATAGATTGGGACTTCTGTTTGTGTACCGATCACCCCGCTGCCCAGCCGATTCCATTACTTAGCTCACTGACTTGATTGTGGAACTCGTTTTGGAGTCTCCCAGACTCTTGGTGTTGGGGAACTTCAATGATCATTTCGGGACCAATCTGTTCAGGGTAGTTCAGGAGTTCATAGGAGCCATGACAACTATGGGCCTATCCCAAGTGGTCTCTGGACCGATGCATATTGCAGGTCACACTCTTGATTTGGTCTTTTACTCTGATCAGGGTGGTGTTCCGTGGGTGGGAACTCCTGTGATTAACCCATTGTCATGGACGGACCACCATCTGGTTAAGGTTGGACTTACAACTACTTCCCACCTCTGCAGGGGTGAGGGGCCCATTAGAATAGTTCACCCGTAGAGGTTACTGGATCCAGTAAGATTCCAAAAGCCTTGGAGGGATTCAGTGTTGGTTTTGCCGGTGATCCTGTTGATGCCCTGATTGAGAATTGGAACAACTTGCTCACCAGGACAGTAGACACAATTGCTCCCAAGCGTCCCCTCCAACCCGCTTCATATTTGTCTCCTTGCTATACGGAAGATCTATGGGGGCTGAAGCAGCGAGGTAGGTGACTGGAGCTCAAGTGGAGAAAGACTCGACTCAAATCCGACAGATTACGACATAGAGCACATATAAAAATCTATGCTCAGGCAACACATGTGGCAAAGAGGCAGTCCTTTTCTGCCCATATTGCCCCTGGGAGTTCACATCCAGCGGAGTTGTACAGGGTTGTGAGGGGACTAGTATCTGCTCCCCCCCCCCCCCGAACCAGAATTTGTAGTGATCAGTTACCCGCTGCAATGTGTTTAAAGAGTTTTTCGCAGATAAAATCTCTCGGATTCGGGCCAACCTAGATGGAGACCTCGCAATTAATTTGATGACTGAGCTGGACATGCCCAACAACTCCTCTTATGTGATTTGACTGGATGGGTTTCAGTTTGTGACTCCTGTGGACAAGCTGCTTGGAGTGCTGAGGCCTACCACTTGTTCACTTGACCCTTGTTCAACATGGCTTGTTCGATCTAGCAGGGAGGCTGTTGTAGACAGCCTGGTGGAAATTATAAATGCTTCTCTGAGGGAGGGCAGGATGCCTCCTTGTCTTAGGGAGGCAATCATTAGATCTCTCTAAAATAAACCTGCATTAGATCCCTTGGAGTTGAGCAATTATAGGCCTGTTTCCAACCTCCCATGGCTGGGCAAGGTAAATGAGAGGATGGCAGCCTCTCAGCTCCAGGTGGTCTTGGAGGAAACTGATTATTTAGACCAATTTCAAACTAGTTTTTGGGTGGGCTGTGGGGTGGAGACTGCCTTGACTGGCTTGATGGATGATCTCCAATTGGAAATTGACAGAGGAAGTGTGAATCTGTTGGTCCTTTGGGCTCTCTCAGCAGTTTTCGATACTATCAACCATAGTATCCTTCTGGAACATCTTAGAGTGTTGCGGGTGGGAGGCACTGTTTTACAGTTCTTCTGTTCTGACCTCTTGAATAGATTCCAGATGATGTTGACTGAAGACTGTTGCTCTTCGAGATCTAAGCTTAAGTATGGTGTCCCTCATGGCTCCGTACTTTCTCCAATGCTTTTTAACATCTACATGAAACCGCTGGGAGATATCATCAGGAGATTTTGAGCTGGGTGTTACCAGTATGCTGATGACACCCAGATCTACTTCTCCACGTCAACTTCTTCAGGAGCTGGCATATTCTCCCTAAATGCTGCCTGGAAGCAGTAATGGGCTGGATGAGGGAGAATAAACTGAAGCTTAATCCAGATAAGACGGAGGTACTTACTTATTGTGCATGGTCAGAACTCTAAAGACGATTTTGATCTCCCTGTTCTAGATGGGGTCACACTTCCCCAAAAGGAACAGGTTCGCTGTCTGGGAGTACTTCTGGATTCACACCACTCCCTGGTTTCTCAGGTTGAGGCGGTGGCCAGGGGTGCTTTCTATCAGCTTCGGCTGATATGCCAGCTGCGCCCGTTTCTTGAGATCAATGTCTTCAAAACAGTGGTTCTTCTGTTGTTAACCTCCAGAGATGACTTCTGTAATATGCTCTACATGGGGCTGCCTTTGTACATAGTCCGGAAACTTCAGTTGGTTCAGAATGCGGCAGCCAGGTTGGTCTCTGGGTAATCTCAGATAGATCATGTTACTCCTTTACTGATGGAGCTACACTGGCTGCCAATAGGTTTCCAGACAAAATACAAAGTGCTAGTTATAACTTATAAAGCCCTAAACTGCTTAGGCCCTGGGTATCTAAGAGAGTGTCTTCTTCACTATGAGCCCCACTGCCCATTGAGATCATCTGAGGAGGTCTGTCTCCAGTTACCGCCAACTCATTTGGTGACTACACAGAGATGGCCCTTCTTGGTCATTTCCCTGAGATTGTGGAATATGCTCCCTGCTGAGATACGATCCTCCCCATCTCTGGCAATTTTCAAAAAACACCTGAAAAACCATCTTTTCACCCAAGCTTTCTCAGCTTCCTAATTTTTTTGGGGTTTTAATCTCTGTTTCATTTTTAAATTGTTAAATTGTTTTAAGTCTTTTTAAAAATGTTTTTAAACTGTTTTTATGCTATTGCTAACCACCCAGAGATGAAAGTTTGGGGCAGTGTACAAATTTGATAAATACAATACAGTACAATACAATACAATATACTGCCCTTCCAAAAATGGCTCAGGGTGGAATGATATCAAAACATTCCTGTTTCTGTCCAGATTGACAGGCTTGTGGTCACCTCGGAGCAAGGTTGGCACCTTTCATTCCAGAGAAATGGTTTAGAGATAGCATGCAATGAGGTTCAGCAGCTAACTGTGTGAATATAATGCACCCCTAAAATATGTAGGTACTGATATCTAGGTGTGGCTTCATTAGACCTCATAGATATGATTACTCTTAGCAGATTTCAAGCTGGGTCCCATGATTACCCTTAGCATAGCACAATGCACAAACAAGCTTCAGAGGAAGGAGGGGTGAGCTTTCCCCTCTTGCTGGGCCTTGACTATAGAATATACAATTCCATTCAGTTACTTTGGCTCAGCAGAACCAAAGTTCACACTCCTGTTTCTTGCAAAATAGCAATCCCAGATACAGGCCTCAGTTTAGCCCTTTGGGCTCCCAATGCTGGTCCCAATCCCACCAGTGTGTTCACCACAATAATAAATTAAACTAATATCAAGTCAGTTGTGGCTTTCTTTTGTACTATGCTCTTCCAAACTGAATTTCAGAATTCAATATAATAAAGAGCATTTTCTGAATCAAAAGTATGCCATAGCTTTGGAGGCACATGACAGCACATGCTAGGAAGCTGCTGAGAACAATAAGCCTTCTATCATCCCATCAGTCTACATCTCCAAATACAATAATATCTGATTATGAAATATCACTTATCTCACACTAGATTGACTTTTGTGCCAAATACAGGAATGGGGGAAAGAGAGAAAAAAGCTTTGCAAAGAAGAACAAGCTATCAACTAGGGATCAGTTATTTTTAAAAAAAGTCTTTCCAATCTTCTGTATTTATCACTTGAAACTATTCTCTGAGTTGTGCAATAGGAGCCCCCTGCCATTTGACCTCCAACCCAGCTGTCAATACTGAAACGTTCTAATATATAAAGCTTGTACTTGAAGTTTGCAGGTGTCTGCCTTACCTTAGTATTTGACATGGCAGGGTCACTTACCAACATTTACCACCTACTGTATTCCCATTTTTTATCTGTCTTCTAAGTTTTAATTGCTGCCTTATCTTATTCTGGGCAAAAGGTCAACAAAACAAACATGCAATTATGCTATTTTAGCTCTTGCAAATAGTTGGAATGTCCTTTGGATCAACATATATGTCTCCTTTCCTCTTTAAATGTTTAGTTCTTTTAAATTTGCATCCATGTTATATTTGCTACATGTTAAAATGAATAAAATAATCATTTTTATCCATTTCATAAACCTATAGAGAAAATAATGTATAGACAGAGGAAAACATAAAAAACAGGATAGAAAATGTAAGAAACCTCATGCTAACATTTCTTTCCCCCCTCACAATTAAAAGCTGTATGTGTTCTTAATTTGCTCTTTATTTAATTTAAAAATGTATACTTTACCTTTCCATTAAAATGCTAAATGCTACTGCCAACAGACATCAGTGCAAACAATAAAGTACACCTTATTAAAAACAGGAGGGCAACATATTAAAAATTTCCAGTTGGAACTACTGAGTGCGTACATGTGTGTGTGCGCGCACACACACATTTCCATGCCTAAAAGTCAGATACTGGAAATCCTTGTGCATTTGAATACTAAACTCTATGTATATTAACCAGTCTGGAATGTGTAAGTAAGAAATATGTAAGTAAACAGAGATAATGATCCTCAAAGTATAAATGCAAAATAATAATCCCAACAAAGAGTTGCTTCTGGCTCTATTCAAATCTCCAAATTAGAAACTACCAATCTTACCTTTTAATGGAAATGGTATATTTCAAATGGACAGTGTTACAGTTAAATATTAAGACAGATAAGACCTGTGTTACAGTAAGATAACACATGCCTCTGGGGCACTGCCCTATGAATCTTTATTACTTGACTAACTCAAGGAACGCATTCAATACATTTTCAGTATTGCAGTCAGCATACCATTAAAAATCAGATCATGATAAGAAAAAAGATGACATTGTTCAGCAGCTTTTACTAAAGTTGTGTATTATATGTTTCTAATCAGGCAAAAAATAAAGGCATTGCATTGAATTTCCATACAGTCTCCCTTTCCCCCCCACTTCTCCTTCTGTCTATACAGTCTTTCATCTACAGACATATGTGGGGTTTTTTAATCAAGAATGAAGAAGTTTATGAAAGAGCCTATTTTTTTAACCAAATAACTAAATTTGTTTCTTTTATTTATCAATTTAACGAGATCAGTTAAAATGCTTAAAAAATAGTGATTCTCTTCAGTTATGTGCTTTAATTTAATGCATGCTATGATAGCCCACAGGAATAACACGTTGCTCATTTAGTTATACATTAGTTTAAATGGCTGTCCTTTTTGTTCTCATTTTTATTGTTGAGAATATGCGATGTGATGAGAATATACCATGCTTTGGAAATTGGTAACATCCTTGCTGTGTCATTGGTACCTCTGTTAAGACATCCCTTTTGAGTTTTGGCCTTATAAGTATCTATAAATATTTGAAAATGGCAACTGAGGAGGTATATGAGGAGGTTACAACAGTGAAGAACAAGTGCAGTGGTGGTGATGCTGGCAATGGTGGTGGCTACACATAAGCACTGTTGCCAAATTCCATACTTTGCAGTCAAGCACAAGTCACCCCTCTCCACAATCCAGTAAACATACCCAGCAACAGGCTATTAGTCTCCAGTAAGGATGTGCAAACAGGTTTAACATCAAATGTGTTTGATGTCCAACCGGTTCGGTTTGACAGTTTGGGGTCAAACCAAACTAACCCCTATTTGGTCCAACCCCAGACTTTTTATCAAATTAAGCACATTTACCCTCAGTAGAACACTAGCTAACCTATTGAAACTCCTAACCAAATTCCCCTTGCTTTCTATAATTCCCTAATTTTACTTGAATTAAATCTTTGAAACTAAAATCCAGTCTCTATCTTCCTTTGCATGTTTCCCCATGCACCTTATATGGTTAAATTTGATACTGGGCTCCCAATTTGAGCAAGTTTCTGCATGTAAGCAAAATCATAACTGATGCATCTAGCCAGCACCTCAGGGCAATTTTGGTAATCGTAGCAGCACTAGAACAGCAGTCCCACAGTCCAAATAGTGGAGATTGCTCAAGGGACTTGGCAGCTAGGAGCCCCTGGAACTAATCTGGCCTTGGCATCAAAGTATTCAGCTTGGTTCTGATAGGTTTGGATGATATTTGCCACTCATTTTAGACTATTGTATCAATGACACATTGACAAATGGTGCTGTAACCTTTGGTCATGCAAAACTACAGAAGACATTTCTATAACTGCTGACCATGAAAACACTCTAAGACATAACCATATTCATATACACCATGTCCTCCTGTAACTCACATACTAAGGAGAAGGCATGTTTCAAATGTTTGAACTGTGTGATCTTCACTGCCATGCATGTTCTTCATTCCCATTGCATTTGCTATCTATCTATCTATCTATCTATCTATCTATCTATCTATCTATCTATCTAATTTATTGTTAAATTTATACCCCGCCTTTCATTATGAAAACCCCAAGGCGGCTTTATCAGTTTATCAGATTGCCAGACATTTCAGGAGTATATCTGGAGCTCTTTGTGTGTGTAATTTCACAGAAATGAAAACTGTCTTTGAAAGAATGTCCAGGTAGAAGTAGAGAGATATTAAAGTATATCACAGTTGGCACATTTTCCACTATTTACAGTGATCAGGCATTTCTTGCACATTCAAAACTTCCATTATCAGCCAAGGAATCTGAAAATTAAGGTCAACCCATGAGGATCTCTGCTGAGATTCTAGCCAATGTAGCATGATTGTGCTGATTGGAAGCACTAAACACTAATCTGGAGACTATGATTCACTGATTGCAAAATGTCATAACACATAACAAATTATAGCTGTGCATTCCCAGGGATGTATATCTTGGCTATAAAACAGGGGCAGGCTGGATCTTGGCATACAAAGTCTTAGCCTGGAAGCAATTCTTTTTAATGCAGGCTTTTAATATGCACAGAGCACATACTTCCATAGGCACATCAAACCTCTCAGATCAAGCCTATCTTAATGAATCTGAAGGAGGCTATTTTCAAAAAGGTAAAATTCCTGAAGAATATAGCTTTGATATAAATGATGCATACATTTTATTAAGAGAATTAATCCTGATTTTCTTAGCTACATCAAAGTAAATGTCTGCTTAGTAAAGGAGCACCAGGCAGAGCCAAGGAGATTAAACCTAGCTGCTCAGTTTATGCCAAGTTAGCTTTGACATAAAGGCTACAATGTTGTGTTTTTTAAATTCTACTGAATTCCATGGAATTTAAACAGTGTAACTGGGTGTAGGATTGAAGCTACATGGGCGGGGGCGGGGGGATGAAGGTCATATATAACCTGCCATCCCCAAAGATCTCGCACTGAATATCTTGGCACTGAAATGAGGATAGTACCCCAATTTATTACAATAAATTACAGTGGCCAAGAGCTTAGTACAGAGATTCTGGAAACCAAGGGCCCTGTTGTATTGTCATGAAAACTCTATACCAATTTGGGCATTGAGCCCAATCTTCATGTACTTGTCTTATTTATTATTATTCATATTTATATAGCATCATCAGTGTATGTGATGCTTTACAGAACTTCATAGGCAAATAAACAAAAAGTCCCTCTCCTCCTCCTGATCAAGGAGGGACTTTTTGGGACACTCATCTCCCCAACAGGAAGCTGGAAGGGGCAGTAGAGAACAGGTAATCATCTGCTCTCCTTTTCCTTAAAGTTCCCTTTCTAATTTCCCTAAAAGTGCTCAAACTGCAGTTCAAACCATGGTTCAGAAACATTGGGGGTGAGGGATGAAGCATGTTACAAGTTAGAATTTGATCCAAAGAAATGATGCTTGAGCATTGTATGAGGCAGAGAGAGGAAATATCAACGGTCCTCTACACAGTCCCCTGGTAAGAGATCTCATCTTCTTTAGTTTATTGGGAACCTCTTTGCACTGCATTATCTGAAACAATGCCTTAGAGCTGGGCAGGCACAATGGAGTACTCAGCTAGCTCAAAAGTCATGTGTGCTGCCCTTTGCTTTCTAAGCAATAAAATGAATGTACTCCTTAGTCAGAACCATATTCAAATAAAATGAAATCAGGGAAAAGTAACACTTTTCTTCGATAATTCTTTGATCATAAATAACACATATTAAAAGCAATATATTGAATTCAACAAAATACCTGACTGCCCAGGGTTCTTAATTACAAAGAAGAGCTTTCCCTGTGTTCAGAATCTGTCCTGAGGATAAGGGCTGAATGCATAATTAGTGGGAAGGGAGGAATTGGACACAAAGTGTATTGTAGTGGCTATCCAATTACTCCTGTTCATGAGCATGATTATACATCTGTGGGCCTGCACACTGGAAGGAGAGTAGAATGTGCAAATATCCCTTATCATGTCTAGGCAGGGTCAATTCAGACATATTGTCCAAACTTCCAGAGCTACAGTTCACTGTCACTCCTGACAAATGATCCCTATTCAAACGCCCAACATTATAGTGGCAAAACTATGCAACAGGCCAAAGATGTTCCCCCTAAGCAGAAGACTGCTCCCTTTATCCAAATATTCTGGGATGACTAAGGACGAGGACTGTTTGTGAGAACCTGTAAAACCAATCAACAGCAGAAGCTCCCATGGTCACCAGGAACTCAATATATCTGATTATTATGGGTCTTGTCCCTCTCTCCTGCTGCCCCTTGATTTCTCCTTCTGCATACAAACAGGAACTAAGAAATTCTGGGTCCTGTAGTCGTAAGAAACTACATGCTTTCCCTGTCATGTAGAGTAAATCCTGTCTTTGTCAAATTATGAGTCCTGAACAAGCACTTTCTTCTTCTGTGATAATCTGTGTGTGTCTGTGTGCTGTCCACATGCACATTATGTGTGGGACCTGAGTTACCTGTGTGTTTACTCAGTGTTACTTGAGTTACCTGTGTGTTGGGAGGCTTGCAAAGAGGCAAGCTCCAACCTGCAAGGCAATGAGAAGCTGAGCAGCATCAGGAGGGAGAAAGCTCATGCTGGGCCCTCCATAAACCCAGAATGCAGTGTGTGGGCACTGGAATGGTTACTCTCAATATTGCTGCTATTCCAATATATGTAGTTACTGCTTCTCCCTGGCTCTCTGCCTAAAATGGCATCAGACCAATTGGGAGCCCAGATACCCAGGGCAATTGTGCATACAATCACCTACCGAAGTAGAACAAAAGGTTTGTTCAACCTCAATAAAGACCTGGGTATGGGAGCAGAACTACCTAGTTCTGGAGTAGCAAGGACAATAGGGTTCCCAGGAAGCTAATTATTATTATTTATTTATTTACACAGTCAGACAGGTGTTATTGACTGGTTTGTTTTATCCAGACATCGAGTTCTTCCCAAGGACCTGGGATGGCTGAATTTTATTGTCAATGTTGTTGCTGTTGTTATAGATATCGTCGCAGAATATAGGCTGTTCCCAGTAAAGCTGCTTTTTGTAATTGGCTGATGGTGATTTCTGTGGACCCTATGGTGTTGAGGTGTTCTTCAAGGCCTTTTGGAACTGCACCCAGGGCACCAATTACCACTGGGATTATTTTGGTCTTTTTCTGCCACAGCCTTTCAATTTCAATTTGTAGATCTTTGTATTTGGTGATTTTTTCTATTTCTTTTTCTTCTATTCTGCTATCCCCTGGCATTGCTATGTCGATTATTTTCACTTGTTTTTCTTTCTTCTCGACTACAGTTATATTTGGTGTATTGTGTGGCAGATATTTGTCTGTTTGTAGTTGGAAGTCCCATAATATTTTTACATCTTCATTTTCTTCAACTTTTTCAATTTTATGGTCCCACCAATTTTTGGCTAGAGGTAGCTTGTATTTTTTGCAGATGTTACAGTGCATCATCCCTGCTACCTTGTCATGCCTTTGTTTGTAGTCAGTCTGTGCGATCTTTTTACAACAGCTGATTAGGTGGTCCACTGTTTCATTTGCTTCTTTACAAAGGCGGCACTTGCTGTTTGTGGTGGATTTTTCTACTTTTGCTCTTATTGCATTTGTTCTTAGTGCCTGTTCTTGCGCAGCCAGTATTAAACCCTCTTTTTCTTTCTTCAAGCAACCATTCTTAAGCCATTGCCAGGTCTTGGTGATGTCTGATTTTCCACTTATATTGTGCAAATATTGACCATGCAGGGGCTTATTTTTCCATTTTTCTGCTCGGTTCTTGACTTGTTCTTTCTTGTAGGCCTGCTTTCTTTCATTGGTGTTTTATAGTTTCATGTTATCAACCATTTGAAGTGCATCTTCTTCACTGTCCTTGATATATTCTTCAAGGCCTCTTTTCTCCTCCTCTACTGTTTGATGGACTTGCAGCATTCCTCTTCCACCTGAGCTACGAGGGAGGTATAGCCTATCGACATCACTGCGGGGGTGCAGAGCATGATTGATGCTCATGATTTTCCTGATCTTAAGATCCAGCGTCTTTAGCTCTGCCTGGGTCCAGTCTATTATCCCTGCAGTGTATCTGATAACAGGTATAGCCCAGGTGTTTATGGCTTCTATGGTGTTCCCGCCATTGAGTTTGGACTTGAGGATTTTTCTAACTCTCCTGATGTATTCACTTCCAATTTTTCTTTTAACTTCAGTGTGTGCAATGTTATCAGCCTGGAGAATGCCCAAGTATTTGTAATGTTCTTTCTCTTCCAGGTTCTTGATGTTGCTTCCATTGGGCAGTTCTATTCCTTCTGTTTTTCTTATTTTTCCTCTGTTCATTATTAATGCAGCACACTTGTCTAGTCCAAACTCCTCTTTGCCAAGTTAGCAGGGGTTAGGGTCCCCTGCTAACTTGGCTCATGTCATGTTCACAGCCTCACCAAGTTGTATATCACATGACTGTGGGATGTAGTGATGGTAACAGTTGCTAATAATCCAACATTGTGATGCCAGCATTGGAGGACTTGTGCCTCTTGGCCTGTCCGTTGATAACTGTGTTAATGCAACTCTTCTTATGTTCATGCCATATTGCATGCAAGGCTTTGTTCACTCTTAGATCAATTGAAATCTGGCCCTGACTGCCTGCTTGCCTTTTGCTCAAACGCTCTGTATATTATTCCATGATTTTGCCAAAATCGTATAAGAGACATACTAAGTATCAAAAATCATGTGCTTTTGTTTATAAGCAAAGCCATGTGGCTTGTGGGTGACGTCACCAGAAGCATGTGCTTAGTAATGTCACTAGGAGCTTTCAGGATCAGGCCTATATCACTGGAAATGGTCAGAACCAGGGCTTCACCCTCACCCCAGAAGTTCTGCCCCCCCAACCTGCAACCCCTATCCCAGAATATGCCCAGGCATACCCTGAATTTGGGCATGTCACCCCTCTATGAATATGCCCCACCACCCCAGACCAATAGGAACAGGTTTTAGAGCCTGGAAAGGGTGAAGGCATGATAATAGAATGGTGGCAATTTTGTGTAATTTTATTGACTGAAATGCGGTCAAGTGACCCTCTAAGTACAAGCCCTGTGGCAGAGTGCTTAGAGGAGACCATTTTACAGTTCTGCAGAGACCATGCAGGACACTCGTATCGGCTTCAGCCTGTGGCCCTATCTTTGCCACAGGCACCCTTGAACATTAAGCCTCGGAAAGACAGTACTAGGCCTCCAAACTCACCAGATCGCTATTTTTACTGCCGGCAAGGTTCCAGATCCAGAAACAATCTTCCTAGCAAACCAGTATGCTGAACAAGAAAGTGACTGTGGGCTTTCACCAACCCTGCCATGGAAACTGAAGCTGAAGAGTCTCCAGCTGCTGCCAAAAAACCCAGATGTGTGACTTCATCAGATTCTGAAACAGAAGCTCCTGTGAAATGAAAGTATGTAGGGGAAAATGGGTAAAGAAGAGGAGCCAGACAAGCCTGATGTGTTCTAATTTGTTTGCTTTGTTTGTTTGTTTTGTACCCTGCAGTATTAAAACATTGCCCTCTTTTGTGCAGGTTGGAGCCTTTGACAACGTGCACCTCGGGGATGTCAATGCTTCCTGCATCTCATGTGCTTGCCCTGATGGTGACCAATAAAAGAATTTTTCATTAAATACATGTATTTGTACCTGTATTAAACAGCACCTTGGCAGAGCATGAAAACATCCTAAAGAAAATATATTTCACCCTAGGAGAGTGGGGAGTTTTGGGGTGTAAATCTGGTATTTCAAGAGGCCAGGCAGCACAGTAAAGCACTGAATAAAAGGCAAGTTGAGGCATGGCTTTCAGAGCAGGATACTTACACTCTCCACAAGCCTGCAAAAATTTGTTTAAAAAGAAACAAGACTATAGTTTCAGAGGTGGATGCATGATGGCAGGCAGGTTTAGTGGGATATGCAGTAGTTTCCTAATACAATGAAGGCTACAACTACATTTTGACAGTGGTGGATGAAAAATCAATCCTTTGATTGCCTCAGTAGACTTTTGGTATGATCAAACCCAAACCCCAATGACCACACCTTTTAAATTTTAAAAGTTTTATTCAAAGACTTGAAGCATATATAATGGTAAATATATAGGGAAAGATACATAAAATTGTAATTGTGTGGCACACACAAGCAAATTATAATCTCCTAAAAAGCATAAATTGTGTGGCTTTTGAACCTACTATTAAGAGTGATGTTGTGAATAATAAAGTCCTCCCAAATATCCCCTAACCATTTTCTATCATAAATAGATCTAAACCCCTTAACTTATACTCCAAAAACAAAATCATGTTCATCCTTCTGACAGCTTAAGCTGTTTTCAGGCTTCTCCAAAAGGATCTAAATCTTCGAAGGCTTGTGCAGAGTGTAATGGACCTGCTCTGAAAGCCATGCCTCAACTTGCCTTTTACTCAGCACTTCACTGTACTGCCTAGCCTCTTGAAATACCAGATTTACACCCCGAAATTCTCCACCCATCCAGAGGTGTAATATATTTTCTTTGGGATTTTCCCATGCTTTTTTTTTTCCATTTTGAAAAAACAAACAAACTTTAAATAAGAAACTAAGTAAAGAATTAGCTATTAAGTGGATAGATAAGTCTATAAGAATATAATTAATTGTATAGATAGAATACTTGAGGCTATTGTTGTGAAGGAGAGAAGGGAAGAGAAAGAAAATAGTTTGGGAGATAAAGCATCTTGGAGATGGAAGGTTCAAGAGGAGTGAAAACAAAGGAGAATATGTCCAAGGAAGAAAGAGAGAATATCCACCCTTGGATTTTCTTGTTGACTTTTCTTTTTATATCTCTAAAATCAAACTCCTCTCCTTTGTCTTCTTAGGCCCTTGATTGGTTTCCCCCTGTTGAGCCCAAGATTCTCATTGGCTCTTTGGGTTTCCGTTTTCCATGGTTTTTTAGAAATCTAATATTATGTGTTGACCATGGCAACCTGGATCCCATCAAAAATCCAATCCCCCACTTCTTGACAGGGCATGTTTACTCCCCCAATTAACTGCTACCATCAGGCTTTGTAATTATTATTCTTCATCCCTTGATAAGGTGTAAATTAACAAGGCAGAGTGGAAGAGTTCTTCAGTCTCCTCTTCACATACATTCCACGACCAGTAACCCCAAGATTTATTAGCTGCTTTGTCTTCAAGCACTCCTTGACTAAATGGTACCAAGCTGTGCATTTCTTTTGTTCCAAGACCCTTTATTCAAGCAAAGTTAGTCTAGGTATGGCCTCTCTGCTAAAGTCTTCCATAGTACACAGCAAAATGTTAGATTTTCCTTCATTTGGCTTCATTTGGTTCAGATTCTGGTCCATGGTTCCTTTTCAGCATGACCTCCATAGTCCAGCATAGTCCAAAATTGGCCTCATTGATAAATTCTATCTAAATATATTTGTGGTGTACCTCTAAAAGACAAAACAGGCTGGGAAATGGGCATGGCTTTTAAAGCTGTTTTCAGAGAAGGCAGAGAGCCTGGCAATGTCAGACCAACAGAGGGAGTGAGTTTTTAAATAAGCTAGTAGGTGGCAGCCTATTAAACGAGAATGGTATTTACCACTTTGTCATGAACAATGATGTCAAAGCAGGGGTCGTGAAACAGTTTAAAAACAAGAATGTGGAGCTATTTTACTGCTCAGAACACCTTCAGGTATATTGATCCCTTGATGTCTGCTACAGAGCTATAACCACAGCTTTCACAGAACCATTCAAACCAGGACTGTGGGTATCAACCCCACCAATGATCTGGCTGTTTGGAAAACAGCTTATGGTAGCACTATCCACAAAAAAGCCAAACTCCTGTGCTAAGAAAAAGACATCACCTTAGGATCTCTAAAATTAAAGGAGTTTTTGAGAAAGGTTATGAAGAGAACTACACCATGGAGTTGTTTACAGTGATCCAAGTCAGCAGAAGAGCTGAAAGGCCTGTCTACCTGTTAAAAGATTACATGAGTGAGGCAATTTTTGGCAGCTTATATCCTGAAGAATTACACACACACACACACACACACACACACACACACACACACACTAAAGCAGAAGAGGACAATGTGTACAAGGTCAAAAATATTCTAGCTACAAAAAGCCATGGCAAAGCAATGTTTAGTGAAGTGCTTCAGCTGGACTAACAAGTTTGACAGTTGGGTACGCGCTTCAGACCTTTGCAAACTGGTATTTATTTATTTATTATTTATTTGATTTCTATACCACCCTTCCAAAAGTGTCTCAGGGTGGTTTACATTAAAATAAAAACAACTAAAATCAATTAACAGTTAGAAACTGTAAAAACAACATAAAACCATTAACAATTAAAACATTTATTTGTTATAGAATGGGTGACAGAGGATTTTACTTTTCTCTCCCCAGTAATGCCAGCATGGAGCTTTCCCACAAAAGACTAGTTCAGCCTTTACTATCCAATTGGCAAGGCCCCTGGATCTTCCTAAGAAGTGGGAAGTGGGTCTGGTTGAGATATAGCAGCCACACAGCAGGGACACTATTACAGAGGATACCCCTTTTGAATGTCTAGAAGGTCTTTCAGGTTATAAAAGGGGTATTATTCCACATTTTTTTAATTGTTAAATTTATATAGTTCCTTTCATTAAAACAGTCCCAAGGCAAATACAGTTGTGGTGGACAATATTAATGACATTACAAGCATCCAGAGCACCCTAGCGGAAACAGCCTTGCTTTATGACCCTTTGACTAGAAATATCTAGATTGTGAATCATCACAATGCTTTCAACTTTTCTGTGGAAGCCTAAGTAGCCCATATATTAGGACTCCTTCCTGACACACCCACCAAAATGTTCCCTTTCCCCACATATATAACTGATGAGTTCAACACTCTTTTTACATTGTAGAGCATCAGATAGTGGGAGACTGCTATATCTGCCTTTCACGATGCATTCCAGTTCACAGGCAGAACAGTGAGCGTGTATACTGTTTATGAAAAGTCACACTACATTCCTGTGAGCAAGCACCATATTGACATTATCACTGTGGAGAGAAAGATGGACCAGAACAAAAATGTGCCATTCTGTTTTGGCAAGGTGATTGTGCATCTACATTTTCACCCCCAGAGGACTGTAAGTTTAAAAATGCCAATTCTGAAAACTTATGGTGACCCTTCCCTTTACATGAACTATAACAGGACCCAGGCAGGAAGTGCCCTTCCAAGATACATGGGTGCCCTAGTCATGTATGGGCAGGAACTGGTGGCATATTCCAGATCTTTTTCCAGAAAGCAGTCCCTCTTTTGAGGTAGGGTTGGAGTTCATTAAGCTCTACTTTAAAACAGCAGCTTGGGGCATTATTAAGTATGTGGTGGGCCACATCTTTCAAGCTGTACTGAATAAGATGGACCAGGCCTCTTAATCACAAGGAGATTCAGATCTGATGTATATCAAAATAAAATGGGGGGGGGGAATCATTTGTGCAACTAACAGGACCTCCACACCCTCTCAAAAAGAAAAGCTGTGAGCCAGCAAAAACCTCAGAAGTGCCAGAGAAGGCCTATGAGAAAAAGGAAGCACTCTGTCAGTGATATATATTTAAGCCATTATGGCTTTTATACACAGCAGCACCAAAGGGTGCACCAAATCAGAACTGGACCTGTTCCAAATTGCCCCTATGAGACTAGTATTGAGAGAAGTGTATTGTTGAAGTGCTGCCCCTGACTGCTCTGACAGAGACTGCCCCACTTAGTTTCTTCATTGCCAGGACTGGGGATTTTAAATTCTATTTGAATAGGAGATCCATCGTGGTATAGTGGTTAGAGTGCTGGACTAGGACCGGGGAGACCCAAGTTCAAATCTCCATTCAGCCATGATACTAGCTGGGTGACTCTGGGCCAGTCACTTCTTTTTCAGCCTAGCCTACTTCACAGGGTTGTTGTGAAAGAGAAACTTAAGTATGTAGTACACTGCTCTGGGCTCCTTGGAGGAAGAGCATGATATAAATGTAACAACAACAACAACAACAACAACACCCTTTTACAAATATACTGTAAAATTCTCAATGAGGACAGAACCAACCGTGCACAGGAAGCCAAAATGGGCCTAGTGAATTACCCTACTGCAGCCATGTTAGCCAAGTGGATGTGACACTGGGAAACTAACTTGTTAGCCAGAGCAGCAGCAGAGCAGAATGCCCTACAGGGCATTCATTGGAGTGATCCCTACAGGGCATTCATTGAACTACAGTGAGAGCACTATAGCTAACCAATTCTCAGCAGGCTTATTTTATAAAGATAATGCAGGACATCATGAAGCAACTGGATGAAAAAAATATTGGCTTTATTAACAGCCAAAAGGCATAAGGCAGGCCTGCTGAGGCATCTTTACATGGACCTATTCAATAAAAATTGCTTTTAAATGATGTGAAAATTAAGCTAGTGTGGGAAAAGAATGTGTTCTGTTTGATGGCTGCTGGAGCTAACCCCTGCTACAAGATGCAGGATTTGTCAGCCGCTCTCTTTATCAAGAAATGTTGCCTTAATCCATGTGGTTAGTACATGCTAAGGGTTTGCTGACAGCCAATGCAAAATACCCTGTGGACCATGTGAGTATTCTGGCTGGACGTGATATCAGCAATCAGGAAAATTTATATTTAGGACAATCACCAAAAAATGTCATAATTGGTTTGGAGGATAATGATTCATTTAGCAGGACTTTCTCCTTTTAAAAAAAACAAACACCTTTAATTTCCAGCGTTATGACATTAACTTTGCCTATGTCTATATGGATAGCACCCCTGTACCCATGAAACCTTATGAGCCTGACTTTCAAAATCTTTATTTTTCCATAAGTATATGGGATTGGCACAGGCCACAGGCAAGCACCTAGAAGACAAAGTTCTGTTCATTAATAGAGAAGAAAAAAGGAATAACTACATGCTACAGGCATTTGATCTGACTCCAGAACAAGAATGTGGGGAGCATTATTCCTTGATTAAAACAGGGAACCTGAGAGCTGAAATACATTTTGCCACACTCCTTCAAGTAATAATAAAAATGATTGTGTATGCTGTATTTGAAAACCTAATTGAGATAAACTACAGGAGGGATGTCCTGTTTAACCATATGTGACATGGATAGAATACAGTTAACGTGTGCACTGTCTGCAAGCACCTAAAACCGAAAGATTTTCTTTAGAGTTTTTGCTAGAGACTGGCTGCCTAGAAAGAAGCTGCCGCAAAGACCAGGGGGTCTTGTAGTAACACCCACCCTCACAACCTCCTGTGTGAGCAATGGCTAGCCATCTACTTGACTGAGGACAACTGGGGAGTTGTTTTTCTTATAGATACTCCACAAACCACCTCATTTTCCAAAATTATAATGATTTTTTAAAGGAAAAAAAGACCACAAGATGGTCTTTCAACCCCTCCAGCTACAAGTTCCTGATTCTGTGAGCTGCGGCTACCACTGTTTTATTTATTTTTTCCTACAACAGAGGGCATGGGGTTAACATTTAAGCAGCTTCAAAACACAGTTATTACAGCCAGCTAGAATGGCAGAGAAGCGGTGTTAGAACATAAGAACAGCCCTCCTGGATCAGGCCCAAGGCCATCTAGTCCAGCATCCTATTTCACACAGTAGCCCACAGTGGCCCACCACTGTTGCTAAAAGGTATTTATTTAAAAGCCATAAGGCTGTGTCTTGAACTCCTCAGTAATCATTCGTTTGTCAAACACATCCCTCTGTGTTTTCCTTAGAAGCTTTGTTTCGGTCTTCCACTGCCTATTGTTTCTAACTATTGCATTCTGCTCCATCACAGTCTCGCAAACAGGGCCCTGATCTGAGACATAAGTAAAAGCCAAATCTTTAAGGCTGTCAAAATTCATCTTCTAGTTATTGGCAGTATTCAAAGTAATTCATTCGACTTTTATACAAGCGGTCCTCCAAGACAGCTTGTAGCCATACTATTTAGGGCCTGTGCTCACAAACACAGTGATGTACTGATGTACTGAAGGCACTTTGTCAATTCACTTAAAAAGTAACCAAGTGGTGGGTTGCACTACCTCTCATGCCTCACAAATATCACAGAACCTGTGTCATGTTACAAACAGTGATTTTGCAACCCGTCTAACAGGTTTTTGAGTTCTAAATGTGCACAGATTGTAGAAATCAGGCTAGAAAGATGTTTGTGGTGCCTGAAGTTGTTAAATGGTCTTGGGCATACTTCCAGGACAAACAACTTGATTCATCATTCACAAATTCACATCTGAAAACAGATAGTGAAAAAGTTGCTCAGGTTCCCTCACAATACTAGTATTAGGCAGGTTTGTCTTCTGAGCAAATTTACCCCACAAATAATTTTAAAACAGCTTGGCAATTTGGTGCTTTGCAGGGTCTAATGCAAATCTAGCAATCTAATCCCAGTGCAAAGGAACCCCTGCTTTTGCTTCACAAATGTATTCATGAATGTATTTCTCTTTATCGTCTGCACTAACACAGTGCTAGGGGAAACTTGATGCTTCCTACATTATACATGTTAATATGTTAACATTATACATGTTAATATATTCTGAAAAGAGTTTGTCCAATTTCTTTTCAGAATGCCATACCATTGATTTCTGCAACCCTGTACTCCTTAGCCTCAGCAACACTGAGTTCTGCTGTACACCAGGTTCCTACCAAGATGCTCTCCTCATCATTGTGGATGCATGACTCCAGTTGATGGGGTTCTGCACAGAGAAAACATTGATTTTTCCATCCATCTGGATAGGTAAAATGGGAAAGAAGAGTCCACATGGTGGCTATACTTTTAACAATCCAAAATAGTCAGAGAGTGGTCCAAAGTTCTCATAAATTATTTTGGATGACCCACAGGGAATTGCTTGGTGTTTTTTTTTTCATAAAAGGATAAAGACTCATAAAATGAAAGTAATAGATCTTTTCATTAAGCTTTGCCTTGTAATATAGACAAACACAAAAGGCCCTACCCCCAAGTAGAGCATCTCTGGGTTCCAGAGGTTCTAGAAACTGCTTTGCTGCTATGAAACTCTGCATCTCTGTGCTGTTTCTGAGCATTTCTTTCCATTTATGTTCCCATATAGACCTGACTTCAAAACCCCATTTTTTATTTTATTTTGTTTTATATTTAGCACAGCTGCTTTTCTCTCTGTGGCATTGTGAAGAAATGCATATGTTTTTGCCAGCATGGGATGCTGGGCCTTCCAAAAATAACACTTGGGACAGCCATGCCCAAAACAGGCATTAAATTCAAAGGACCTTTTCTTGTCATAAATAACAGCATAGCCATCCAAATGATATTCTACAGTTACTGATTACACACCCCACAGGTCTTGGGAAATCTTGACTTTAAATCCCCCGCCCTTCAAAGCATGCTGAATGTATGCTAACCAGGGGATAGGAGGTGTGGAAAATCTTTTACATTGCCTGTGATAATTATCAGGAGCAGGTATTGCAATCTGCTACTCTTTAAGAAATATGAAGCAAAACAGTTTTAAGCCAGTGTGAGACATCGTAAGGGGCAAACCTCCACAGGTTTGTGGACAGTGTGTGCCCTTCTGCACTGGAACTACCTGTGCTGTCACATCTAGGATCACATGTCTATATTTTGTGCAGGCCTGCTCTAAGATGCTTTCATCTTGCTGGCAATAATGTGACAATTCTTTCCACATTTCAAAAATGTTTGACTTTTGTTCATACCATTCCAGGAACTCTGCCTTTTGAGCAGGCATCATAGATTCAATACCATAGTATTTTACATCTGGCATCCCCCACACCCCACAATAATTCCAATTTTCTTTCAAGTATGGGGGAAATACCTTTTGGATTCATGGAACCCCATGGTTTCAGGCAATTTTGCTTGTGCCATTGGTATATGACAGAGGGAATCTATAAATTTTATATCTAAGCATTTGACAGTAATACACAGCAACTTTTCCCCTTGGGTAATCAAGTCAACATCAAACTTTTCTTTTATCAGCTTTTTCAGAACCAATATTTCATCATAGCTTCTGGAATTATGAGCCAGGAAGGAACACTTCTTAAAATGTACGTTGCTATTAAATGTGTGGATGAAGTCTACCAGGCATGACTCTCCTTGAAATTCCCAGCTTTCACCAGCAGGGGGCCATGGTTTCTTGCTATACTTTTGAAGTTCTGTGACTGTTTCACATTTGAAAGCTTTTGCAAAAATGTAATCAGAAACATGGATCCCATCTTTCTGGGCACATTCACAGTCATAAAAGACTTATTTTACAGATATTTCAGGATTTTAAATTTTCCCAGTGAAGCACTCATGTTTTTCAAGCGCTTCAGAATAATCCCAATAAATTTCTTAATGATAATGTTCCAGAGTGCTGGCTAAACACTCCAGTGGTACTGCTGAACTAGTGTGAGGAATCAGACTATATGGAATAGTGAATTGGAGAGAGGGCATGCACATACCTCTTGCGTGTGGGCTCCCCAGAGGCATTGGTGGGCCACTGTGTGAAACAGGATGATGGACTAGATGGGCCTTGTGCCTAATCCAGCTGGGCTGTACTTATGTTCTTATGCAGGAGCAATTTGTACAAAGTTTTGGTCTGGAAATGATGAGAAGACAAATATTTTACAATCAGATTTCTTTAGGGATAATTGGGGTACAGGGAAATAAAAAGGTTTGATTGGACAAGGTGAGGATGCAATACAATCTTAACAAACAATTAATAAATTGGACAAGGTGAGGAGGTTAATAGGTCGATGTCTGCTGGACGCTGAAGGAAGGACGCTGATTTTCTCTGCTCCGCTTCTTATCTTAATCACTATTTGTTTTAGTTTGTTTTTTTCTATTTTATTGTCAGTGTTGAAGCTGATAAGGTCGCTGAAATCTCAATCAAACATGAGAAGAAAGCAAAACAAACGAGCTACAAAGTTGAATAAGCAATTAGAAGTGAGACCTTCAGCTCGGGAATCCCTGGGAGAAGAGGATTTTACATCTCAAGTAAACCAAACATACCAAGTGGAGAAAGATATACTTTGTGAGCAACCAGGACAGCTGCAGCAGCCTCAGAATGAAAGTAAGCTGAATTGCAGAGGTACTGAAGATATTTTCGAGGATACTCACGCTTTTGATAAATTAGGTGCTGGAATGAGAAGCAGCATGGTGGGGAGTCGTTCAGAATCAAAGTGTGAAGGCTACAAATCTTCCATTCTGGTTAGTAATTTAAGTGAAGTGGATGAGCCTTCTTTGATACTCTTGAATGACTCAGCTGATTTCTCTCCCTCTACTCCCAGGAAAGCGTCCTTACCTGATCCCAGTGAGGATTTTTCCTCTAATTTGGTTTTATTAGTGCTGGAAACTTTGAAATATCTTTTCCAACGCCTTTCTAGAGTTTCAGAACAAATGGACCAGCTGGCTTTGGAATTGAAGAAACTATCTAAGTCTGTTTTAAATGATAAATGCAGGGCCCCTATAGCAACAAGTTTGAAGGAGAACCACCAGCCTGTTGATGCTAGTGTGCAGACAGAATTCCAGCCTCCACACACAAACCAAATACCACCGTATGCTGGCTTCAGTACTCGTGGAGGGGTCTCCTCTTCGGTTCATTCTGGACATCTTAATTATGGAGGGAATGGGAGAACATCTCGGTTAATATACCAACCCAAACAAATCATTCTGGATATTTGCTTGAATTCAACCAATCGCCAGAGGTGGTATTCAGAAACCCTGATTTGTAGGTCTCTTGCTCAAATTTTGGCCTTCCCTGTACAAGCCATTGATTTGACGTCGTTTTCAGAACTCAGTCCTTCTAAAGCGCATATGCTTAAACTTCTGCTTACATTTGATCATGCCTTGATCCCGCAGTCTCTGATAAGAATGAGGAATCGTTTGGCTGTGTGGGAAATTTCTCCAACGAGGGTCTTTGAGGAGGTTGTGGACATGGATGTGAAACGGATGAATTCTCCTAACAAGGCTGTGAACCCTAGCTTGCCAGAGTGGATTCATACACGGAAAGAGAATCCTCAGAAGGGAGTTCAAGGGAGACACCCTTCTTCTGTGTCACAGAATCCCCCTCAGGACCCTTGGTCCGGAGACCCCGTTTTGGATGGCCATGTTTCACCTAGCCCGATTCCCCCGCCTTCTGATGAATACAAAGACCGATTTTTTACAACAATTTCGGAAGTTGGAACACTGTCAGAAGATTTTAATTTTTTGCAGATTTTGGTGGATGAGGGTCTCCTCAAAGACCCTCCTGAACCAGTGGATCTGAGCAGTCCATACTCGAAGGATCCTCTGATGACTCCGGGGTCCCAGAACTTTTGTTCCCCTTCTATTCCTTCTAATTCCAGCTCATTGGGATCCCGGGCTGAGGATAGCATTTTTGAAATAAATAATCGATCTCTTCTTAAGGATGGACTTTGGGCTAATATCAGGAAGCTAATCTCTCTTGAGAATATTCTAGCAGAAAATCACAAGCACAGAAAGAAGGTGCCTGAGGAGGCTAATGGGAGACCTGTATTGTTGGAGATGACCTCTGCTGCTCCCCCTAATCAATTGAATAACTTGCCTACCTTAGATCTCCACCATCTTAGGCAGACTAAAATCTCCAATTTCTTTTTTCCCTCCACAAATATAAGTGGAGCCCTAGAAAAGCTGGCGGAACCTTCTGTGCAGAAGTGACATCGTCTACTAGGTTCTCCGAGGCGGGGATTTTATAAGTCGTGCGGTGATTCTGCCTTATTTGCTGGTGGAGAGCTCAGTCTTGCACCAACGTATCCCCCGTTGGTTACACCCAGGCCAGGAAGCGGCTCTAGATTTCCACCCATAGAGACTCCACCTGACTTACATCCCCATGCTGAACTGGAGGAACACAATGCAAACTGTAGGCAATCTGATTGGAAAATTCTTAGCTGGAATATAGCTGGGTGGCTTGGGAAAAGGTCTGATGTGGAGTTTATCACCTTCTTGCAACAATGGGACATTTAAATGTTTCAAGAGACTTGGTCCAAAGAGGATTTGATTATTAGTGGCTATACTGTTCATGTATTAAAAGCCCATTCAGATAATAACAAGGGAAGGTCCAAGGCAGGTTTGGCATGTTGTGTTTCGCTAGCCCTCAATGTCGAATCCATTTGTTTGCCTGATCTTCCTCCGTATGCTATGACTATTCTCCTTAAAGGTCTAAGCGGGGATATTTTGCTGTTTAATGTATATATCCCTCCTGGTCTAACCTCCAATTTGTCCAATAATATTTGGCAACAATTAGATCTATATATATTGGAAGCAACTCTAAAGTACCCGCATGCTGCGGTCGTCCTTATGGGTGATTTCAATTCTAGATGTGGTGCAGATGACAGTGCTCTAATGGCTTCTCATTTATGGAACTGGGGGGATTGCATTGAGGGATTTTCTGCTCCAATCCGGCAATCAAAAGATCAAGTTATCAATTGGTCTGGAGTTCAACTGATCCACTTGGCTAGAATGTTTGAGCTGGTATTATTAAATGGTACTATTTCGCCGGATATTCCAGGTGAATATACATTCTTTTCTTCGTGGGGGAGTAGTGTAGTCGACTATGCTTTGGTTTCTCACTTCCTGCTCCCCCAGGTTACATCTTTTGAGGTGAGCGAGCAAATCTTTAGTGACCATCTCCCGATGCTCACTTGTCTTGAATTACCTCGGGTGAGGGAGCATACCCCTTTCCCTTGTCTGTATGAGCAAAGATCAGCTAAGCTGGGCTGTAAAATCAAGTGGTCAAAGAAAGTTGAAAATGAGCTGAATACCTTATATGATTCCCCTGAGGGAAGTAATTTGTATAACTTAATTGCACTAGATCAACCGGGTCCACAAGCAATTATTGCATATGAGGACCTAGAAGGTATGTTGACTCAAAAGATTTCGCCCTCTAGCTACCCACACCCTTCTTGTGTGCATAATGGGAAACGACCTAATAACTGGTATGACCCGCATTGCAGGAGGCTGCGTGATCAGTTGAAAGGCATATATAGAGATTATAGATCGAGTTCAGATCACAATCTTCCACCAACATATTTTTTGATAAAGAAGGCCTACAAAAGGAGCCTTAGATCTGCCAAGACTCAGGCATTAAAAAATACCTGGGGTAAGTTATTATTGGCTACAAACCAAAAAGACAGTCGTGCTTTTTGGAAAATTGTTTCGGTGACAAATCATTCCAATATGTTGTGCAGGATTCCAGCTAAAACATGGGAATCCCACTTTTATGCTCTTTATAATGATGCTCAACCCACGCAGCTTTCTGCGTCACCTCCATTTGAGGTGTTACCCTTATGGCCTCCGGTTGGGTCAGATGAAATAGTAGATTTGCTTAGCCGTCTCAAAACTGGTAAAGCCCCAGGTCCTGACGCTATTCTTCCTGAGGTTTTGCTAGCCAATGTGGAATGGTGGGCCCCCGTCTTAGCTAATCTGTTTACTTCAATAAACAGTACTGGTATCTTCCCTGATAAGTGGACAATAGCAATAGTGGTTCCAATCTTTAAACGGGATTCTCACCTTGACCCGTTTAACTACAGACACATTAGCCTGCTTTCAGTAGTGGGCAAAGTATATGCCCTCTACCTGTTGTTCAAACTTGAAACATGGATTTCTGACCAGCAGATCCTAGGGATCGAACAGGCAGGCTTCAGAGATGGTTGTTCCACACTTGACCACTGCATGATTTTGAACCATCTTGCATGTAAATATTCTAGTGCTCCCAAGGGTAAACTTTTTGCAACTTTCATGGATTTAAAAGCTGCTTTTGACCTTATTTCTAGGGAATTACTATGATCTAAGCTTGGGAAGTCCTCGATGGACAAAAGACTGTTGTTTTTGATTATGCAGCTTCATGTCGATTCCTCTATCCGAGTCAGATATGCTCCTAATGGGGCATTAACTGATCCAATTTCCGTCACTCACGGGATCAGGCAGGGTTGTGTTCTGGCCCCTACCTTGTTTAATCTTTTTATCAATGATTTAGCGCAGTGCCTAGAAAAGATAGATTCACACGCCCCAAAATTGGCTGACATTCGTGTGCCAGTGCTGCTGTATGCGGATGATGCGGTGCTATTGTCCCAGACTCGACTCGGTCTGCTTAGATTGCTGACAGCTTTTGCCCAATACTGCAACGATAACAATTTATCTATTAACTTTGAGAAATCTAAGGTCCTGGTCTTTACTAAAGCTAGGAAACTTTACAAGTGGGCGATAAATAAGGAAAATATCGAGCAGGTTTACAAATTTAAATATCTTGGTATACATTTCCAACATAATCTAAACTGGAAATCCCAAAGATTGTATTCTATCTCTATTGCCGGTAAAACCCTTAACGCTTTTTTGCAATTTTACTATTCTAAAGGAGGCCAGTATGTGCCTATGGCCCTCCACGTTTTCCGAGCAAAGATTGTAGCCCAATTACTCTATAGTGTCCCACTTTGGATCCAGGGAGTAACACCAGAGATGGAAACGGTTCAGTCACTATTTCTTAGGGCTATCTTTGGAGTACCCAGGTGTGTTTCCTACTCTGCATTAAGTTTGGAATCTGGACTTTTTACTATTCTCTCTAAAGCATGGGAACTTACTTTTACCAGATGGATCAAACTCTGCTTGGATATTCAGGAGCCCTCCTATTTTCTGTATCTATGAAGAGACTCCTTTCCCAGTCCTTGGCTGTCATGTGTTAACATCAAAATAATGCAAATGGGTTTATTTCCCTCTGAAATCCTACTCATGGGAAATGAGAAGGCGAAGGTTACACTCATACAACGCCTTCATGACATTGAGCACCAGAATTTAGTTTCTAGGGGAAATAGGATCTGTTCCCCCTTATTTTTTGGTATCATGCCCCCTTTGGGGAATAGTGGTGCTAAATATTTAGTTCTCCTACACTTCCCAAAGTTTAGGATAGCTTTTACTAGGGCTCGCATGAATGTTTTGCCTTCAGCCCTTCTGAAAAAAAGATTTAACAAGGGATCATCAGATTATGGCCTATGCCCCTGTGGTGCAGGCCTCCCTGAAACAGTTCTGCATGTGCTGCTTTATTGTTCCCTGTACTCTAACACCAGGAAAGAGCTCATATTCCCCCTATTAGAGCATCTCCCAGGATGAGCTGACCCCTTTTATCTGAATTTCTGTCTCGAGGATCGAGATGATAAGATTACTAAGGTGGTGGCTAAATTCTTCTATGTTGCTATTAGATTAAGATCCTGCTTAAGATCCAAATTTTAGGAGCCACTGTTTACTACTATGTACTATACTATTGTTGGTATGTTTTGTTTTTAATCTTTCTTATTTTGTATGTTTTCTGTATGGCCTACGGCCGCAATAAATTGAATTGAATGTATTGACAAGGTGAGGAGACAATAAAATCTTAACTAGTCTCATGAAGAGACATTTTAGCTTAAGATCTGAATTGTCAATTCATCAGCTTAAGGCTTATTGGAAATAGGACCAAAATGCAGGCTTAAAGGAGGAAAGAGAAGGGAGTGAGGAGTTTTAAAGGGATAAGAAGTTAGTATTACCAGTCCCAATCCGTTGGTGCATTTGCTGCATCATCATCATCATCATCATCATCATCATTATTATTATTATTATTATTATTATTATTATTATTAACATTTATAAACTGCCCCATCCAGAGGCTGTGGACGGTGTACGATTTCCTTGCACTTGCAGGTAAATACCTAGGCATACCTCCTAACAGGGGTAGAGCAGAAAGGAAGGATAAAGAAGAGACAAGTGGTGCAGTGTGACCACTTGTGAGCTGAAGAATCAGTGTGGAGTAGGTCCATGTAAGTGTCTTTTTTCCTTGGGTCTGGGGTAGATTCTGAGAGTTCTCTGGGCATCTTGAGTACTCTGTGGTGTTTCTCCCTCCTAATCATGTGCCTGAGTCAGGAGTACAAATAGGCAAATCATGCCTTGGGGCAATGCAAAAGTCACATTCCTTGGCTGCAGGAGCCCAAACTCACAGGTTATAAAGAAGTTCATGTTTGCATGAACAAAATCAAGTGGGTGTGATCTTTGAGAAACAAATTATGGAAAGGTTGTTTGAGAGGTATGCGTGGAATACTGAATAGGTGAACCCAAGAGCTTTATCTGAGATCAGGCCATCTCTTGCTGGGAGAGAGATAGGTTCCCCCGTTTTTCTGTTAACAATCCTATTTCTGGGTCCTTGACAGCTCATTAATGTTGTAACATTCCCATTTCCCTGCTAACTTGGCAAAGAGGCACCTTTTAACACTGTGATTCTCTTTATTTATCAGGGGGAGAGTAACTGGCCCTATCCATCCCCAGCACAATAACTTCAGTGACTATTGCTGGTGTCTATCTTATGTTTCTTTTTAGATTGTGAGCCCTTTGGGGACATGGATCCATCTTATTTATTTATTATTTCTCTGTGTAAATCACCCTGAGCTATTTTTAGAAGGGTGATATAGAAATCAAATTAATAATAATAATAATAATAATTATAATAATAATAATAATAATACACACACAAATGATCTAGGTTCAAAACCAACCAAGCTACATCAGGGCATGAAGCAGGTAGGGATGGGTCCGGACCGGTCGAGAGGCCATTCAAAAGGCCTCCAGACTTTCCAGACTGGTCCAGACCTGGCCAGTTCGGTTCGGGTGGGGTGGGTTCCTTTAAGGGCGGGGGAGGGTTTACTTACCCCTCCCGCCACTTTGCCCCCTCCAGCACGTGTATTCCTTGTAGTAATTGGGGTGGCAGGAAACCTCCCTGCCACCCCTTCTCCCTCTTTAGTGCAAAAGGCTTGCGGGAGCCTTTTGTGCACGTACACGTCGCGTGCGAGCTTCACGTTTGCCCGACATGTGCACACAGGCGCGCGCACGTAGGTGAGACATGAAGTTCGCGCGCGATGTGCACGTGCAAAAGGCTTGCACTAAAGAGGGAGAAGGGGCGGCAGGGAGGTTTCCTGCCGCCCCAATTACTACATACAATACGCGCACTGGAGGGGGGAAAGCGGTAGGAGAGGTAAGTAAATCCTCCCCCGCCCTTAAAGGAACCCACCCCACAGTGCCGGACCGCAGCTCTGCGGTTCCGTTCACACCCATAGAAGCAGGGCTGCCCCCTTTCCCAGTGCTTTTTGCCATTGCAGTTGAAGTACTAGCTGGCTTAATTAAAAATAACACAAAAATTAATGGAATCCAAATTAATTGTAAAAAAAACCACAATTATTTTTATCTAATCCATGGGAAGCAATACTGGCAGTCAAGGAAATATTAACAATTTAAAAACAAACAGCTGGTCTAGAATTTAATTATCAGGAGTCAGAACTTATATGCATCAACATTTGTATAGAAGAACAAGAGAAATTCCAGCAAATGTCTGATTTAAGCTTACAATATTCAAGCTTCAAATATATAGGGGTGATTATTAGAAAGGATCAAAAGCAATTAAGGAAAAGAAACATAGGCTCTCTTTTGCAACAAATCAAAAAGAATATTAAAAATTGGACTCGACTGAATCTCTCCTGGTTAGGGAAAATATCAGCCAATAAATGGTAGCACTGCCCAAATTTCTTTTTCTTTTTAAAGCATTACCAATTTGGATTCATCCCATATACTTTAAAAAGTGGCAGGGAACATCTGAAGCTTTTTGCAATAATTATAAGAAAGCAAGAGTAAATGAAAGTTCACTATGCAGTCACCCAAAGAAGGGTGGATTTGGGCTTCTGAAACTTAAGCTTTATTTTGATGCCTTCCAACTGAAGCAACTCATTCATATCATTTGAAATGATCAGGTGCTCCCATGGGTTTATATTGAGCTTTTTTCAGAAGATCAAACAATTCGAGCTCTCCCCTTTAAACAGGTCACTGAAGCTAAATTATCAGGTTTGACTAACACCTTTTTGGCCAGCACATTGAGAATCTGATGTCCTGGGCTAAGAAATTGTCACCACCCAACACCACCGCTCTTTCCTATTTTAGATCACCCTGCATTTGTAGACCCAAGAAAATATCAACAATATGAGAAGTGGGAGTCAAAAGGGATTTACAGACTAAGGGACATTATTGAAAAAGGAAAGCCAATATCAGAATCTAAACGATACTATGCTGATTGGCAACCAAGCCACTAGGATGCAAAAATTCAAATCCGGTCCTTTGCATCCAAGTTGCTACAGAAAAGAGAAGCTACTAAATCTTTGACTATCTATGAAAACTTGTGTGTCTCACCAGCTAACAAAACAAGGGGGATAACCTTACTTATACACAATACCACAACATCTCTGAATCCTGTGGTTCCTCAGGAGGGCTAAAAGCAGAATGGGAAACTGATTTAGGAACCTCTCTTGAAGATAATGAATGGGAAGCAATTTGGCTGAAACAACCACTTAGAACCACATCTTCCCAGGTAAGAGAAGCAACATTAAAGGTTGTACATAGATGGCATATTTCTCCAATCAATATGCACTATATCACCAAAACATCTTCCCCATTTTGTTGGTGGGGTTGTAAAAACAGAGATACTCTCCTTCATTTATGTTGGGATTGTTCATATGTAGAAGGCTATTGGCAGCAAATTTTTCATATAATCTCTGAAATAGTCCAACTTGATCTTCAACCTGATTCAGTGTTAGCACTTTTATTATCAATTTATAAAAAATACTCACAAAGATATACCTTATAAAGATCTAATAACTCTGCTGCTAGCAGCAGCCAAGATAGAGTTGTTGTTGTTGTTGTTGTTGTTATTAATAATTCGATTTCTATACCGCCCTTCCAAAAATGGCTCAGGGCGGTTTACAAAGAGAAATAAAACAAATAAGATGGCTCCCTGTCCCCAAAGGGCTCACATTCTAAAAAGATACATAGGACACACACCAGCAACAGTCACTGGAAGTACTGTGCTGGTGGTGGATAGGGCCAATTACTTTCCTGCTGCTAAATAAAGAGAATCACCACGGTAAAAGGTGCCTCTTTGCCCAATTAGCAGGGAAATGGGAATGCCAGGGGAAACTAGTGCAGAGTGTTGCTGAAACAGCTTGCTTTAGGGCTGCAAACAGCACCCCTCTATGGGATTTGGAGTTGCAGACTTGCAACCTCCATCTTGTATACCTGAGCTTATGGGATCGTGAACTCTGCATATGCCCATATTTGGCACACTATGCAACTTGGTTGATATTAGCAGACATGGGGCAACACTGCCCAAGGTCAGAAGAACAAACAACTGTAGAGAGTCCCATGTGGCCTCTCTTGTAAAAACAAGGAAACTAAACACTGGAAATCTTCAAAGGATCTATGAATTGACAATTGGTTCAATAGGATCTGGAAGATCGCATTATCTGAAAAGCTAACCCATCAAATTAGGTTTGCTAGAGGAGTAACAAAACAAGACAAGTTTTTGGAAATATGGTTTCCATTTATTGAATATGTCAGTAAGGGATGGTCAGTTTGTAACCCTCTATCACTCAAATCACATTTTGGAATGATGTTCTTTCTTGAATTTTGTTTTCAGTTGTCAAATTGTACCTGCAGTTTCCTTGGGGAATGGGAGGGGATCTCCATGCTCATAGCCGTAAATCTATTCTTCATGGGAAGTGTACTCATGAGTCTCGACGTCACCATCTCTGTGGGGGAAAGAAAGGAATTTATGCACTTTTGTTTTCCTCCTTTTGGGTTCCCTGTCACATCTGATTAATGAGCTCCATTGTCACCAGCCGGACTGTTATGGGTTCTTTTTTTTTGCCCTTAAAGGTCATGATTTATTTGATAGGGTAGTGCCCAGGGAGGGATAGGATCATAACTGGAGCAGGAGCTCATGAGCTGAGCTGCTAACCAGTCACCATCTTGGCTTCTCCTTGTGATAATGTCATCCATCTCGATGCAAGATGGTACATGTAAATGTTTGAGGCAGAAGTGGGCTAACTTGTGAATGGCCTAACCAACTTGAACCAAATTTGCTACAGGTGTAGGAACACATAAGGACCGTCAAGGGCGTAATTTATTATGATGTCATCCACCCCATTTCAAATGGCAGATGTGTAAACTTGTGGATCATCGAACCAATTTGATCTAATTTGGTAAAGTTGTAGTGAGTGACTCACAGGTACACCTCGATGGCATAGTTTTACGATGATGTCATTCACCTTGATTCAAGATGGTGGGTGCATAACTGTTTGAGGCACAAGTGGGCTAACTTGTAAACTGCCTAAGCAATTTGATCCAATTTTGTTACAGCTGTAGGGACACATAGGGACACCTCAATGATGTAGTTTGTAATGATGCCATCCATCCCAATCCAAGATGGTACACATGTGAACATTTGAGGTACAAGAGAGCTAACTTGTGGACCTCCTTAGTAGTTTGAACCAAATTTCATACAATTGAACTGAGTGACACACAGGGATACATCAGTGGCATGGTTTGTGATTATGCAATCCACATCAATTCTAGATGGAGGATGTGAAAACATTTGAGGCACAACTGGGCTAACTTTTGAACCACCTAACCAATTTGAACCAAATTTGCTACAGAAGTAGGGAGACATAGGGATGGCTCAAGGGCATAGTTTGTGATGAAGCCATCCATCATGATTCAAGATGGTGGACATGTGAAATATTGAGGTGCAAGTGAGCTAACCTATGGACTGTCCAACTAATTTGAATCAAATTTGGGACAGTTGTAGTGAGTGACACAAAGGGACACCTTAATGGTGTAATTTGTAATGATGCCATCCACCCTGATCAAAGATTATGCATGCATGAACGTTTGAGGCGCAAGAGCTAACTTGTGGACCACCTAACTGAGTTGAACCAAATTTGGTACAGTTGTAGGGACAAATAGGGACACCTCAAATGCATAATTTGTGATGTTGTCATCCACCACAATTCAAGATGGCAGACACATTCATGTTTGAGGTGCAAGTGGGCTAACTTGTCAACTGCCTAACTAACTTAACCAAATTTTGTCCAGTTGTAGCAATAGTGAAAGGAAAGTAGGCAGATTAGTTCTTGCTAGAACAACTTGGTTTTGTTTTTTATAATGAAGGGATATTTTTCAGAAATGTTTTATATTCCTTCTTTGCAAGGACACAGTTCACATTCTAACATTTTCTCCTTAAGGATCTTCGTTTGTTGCATAAACAAAGAAAAGCAGATAAAAACAAACGTTTTGACGTCAAAAATGTCAACTTCAGTGTTTTTTCTTTCTTTTTCTTTTCTTAAATAATTGGCTGTAAGATTTGTTCCTGTGCTCCATTTGGCTTGCCTGAATTCTTAATATTTGTTAACAGATTTAAAAAACTATCAATTATTTCCTGAGTTAACAATAGCATTTTCAGAGCACAGGAAATGATTGTAACAATATACAGCACTGATCTGAAATAAATATTTGAGCACAGCATTCTAAGATATCTTGAAAATTGCATTTCAGTCCAACTGAGACACTAGTGCAAGGTTGGGCCTACTCAATCACACAGCCAAGAAGGGAAGTATGCATGTGCCCCCACAGACAGTGGTTCAAATTTGCGTACACAGCAGCTCTCGCCAGGCTTTTCATAGCTGACCTCTATTTTCTGGGTGCAACATTGTCAGATTCATCAACGAAGTACTAGAAAATGTTAGATGGCAACATGACTATCCTGTTCACTGCTATCGGATTCTGGTGGAGGGGAAAAAATTATTAACTTCTTTCATTTTTAAAAAGTGTGTTTCAATCCCAAGCCCAAATTATCCATACACAGGTTAATATGCATGTTTCCTGGTGCTGCTAGGTTCAAAATGGCTAGAGGTTGCATGTCAAGGCATGGCTCTTCACTGTCCTAGGAAAAATAAACAAATAACACTTTTAAGTTACCCTTATGCTGGCCTCTAGCTGCCTATAACACCCCCTGCCCCAGTAACCCCTATTTACCTGTGGTCCTGGAGGCTCTGCTGCAATGGCCTGCATGATTTCCTGTCACAGTTCATAAACTTCTTGGTCTTCTTCTGGGCATTATTGATGGAAACTCATCATCAGAACTTATGCTAATATAGCATTTTATTGGGTTAGGTTTTACAACAGGCATTGGCACAATTGACTCTGAGGATCTCTCTTGGGACCCATGATTGCATGATTAGGTGACCATTAAAAAAAAAAAAGACAGCTCAAAGAGTTGAGACCCACTCCTACAAGTCCAGAATTGTGGGGCGTGTTTGTAGAGAGGTCATTTGACTCAGTTTCAGCCAATAAAATTACCCAAAATGGCCAAAACCCCATTATCATGTCTGTGTTGTTAGGCCTCTCCTGGCTCTGAAATGTGTTCCTATTGGTCCAGGTGGCAGGGCATGTTCATAGAGGGGTCACATGTCCACCTTTAAGGCATGCCCGGACATGCCAATGTGGGGAGGCACGTTGGGGGCAGAACTTCTGGGGTGAGGCCATGGCCCTGGTTCTGAACATTTGCAGTGATGTAGGCCCATCTCTGACTTTTTTTGGTGGCATAGCCTGATTCTGACATCTCCCGGGGATGGCACATGCTCCTGATAACGTCACGCAAAAGCCACATGGCTTTGTTTGTAAATAAAAGTGCATTGTATTTGACAATAGGTGAGCTTATTCACACAATATTTTGTGAACAACCAAATTTTTGTTTGTGTGGAATCAAGGTAAGAGGATTGTTCTCAAGTGATTGTGTGGAAGCAAGGTAGGAGGGAAGGCTACCTAAGTTTTCATCCTACCTTGCTTTCATGCAATCAAGTGTACCCAGGTTTTCCTACTACCTTGCTTCCATACAAAACAAATTTGGGAGCACACACAGCTCCCAAACCTGGGTAGAACAATGTTTTTGATTGTGTGAATGGTCTCAGTATCTCTCTTATACTACTTGCCAATAATTGTGAGTCTTAAATTCTTTCCTTCTTTGCAGCTTTTTATGAAATTCATCTGGATGGAGTGATGGCTCTTAGACCGAGTATAAATTCAACTGCCCATATGATATATTCCTGAATCCATGGCTTGTCATAGCTTCCTAACAAAAATGCAACTTCAGCAAGGAAATTGAATTCTCAGCAATATCTTGAAAATTAACATAGCAGATGCTTGACTTGAATAGTGCTTTTGTCTGAAAAACAGAAAGTGTGTCTACAAAAAATGGCTACATTTTCTGTTTATGTTTAGTTTAACCTTGGTAATGGCCAATTCCAAAGGTTGCATGAATACTCTTTGCTATCTTGGTAATAAAATAGAGCTTTAATTTTTTTCACAGTGTTAAGATCAAACACATACCCATATTTTCCTGTGATTTACTGCATACTATTGTCAAGGAGGAAAGTTATAACCTCAGGCATACCATATGTAGTTAGCAAGTTCCAAAAAGAAAAAGGAAAAAAAAAGATTGCAGTCTGCAAGGAGTGCATAGAAAACACTAGGATCTTTCTCTCTCCCTCTCCTTCTCCCCACCCCATCTCCCTCTCTCCTTTGTGGATTTAAATTGCTATCAGATACATCTGTTTATCATTTTATTGCAAAGGCACTGTAGTGCCAAAACAATGTAAAGATGGGAATGCCTGTTTTCTTATATTATTGCTCTTGCAAATTTGACTCAATGTTGTTTTCCACTGTGTTGCAACTTCTGAAAGCCAAAAGCAATGTTTTATTTTGTACACTATCCTTGAACTTCTAAAAAAACATATGATCACTGTTTGGGAATCTTTTGTCATGAATTCATCATCTAGGACATTGAAATAGTGTTCCTTGTGTTTCTTCTGTCTTACAGTAAATACAGGTTCCAGTGCACTTTTTAGTGCAATAGAAAACTATTCCAAGACTGAACAAAGGAAAATTCTGCACCTTTTTTTTAAAACTGGAAGATACCTCACTATTTTCAGTTTGGATTCGTTCATTTCTTGTATGTTATTCTCCCAGGTACATTTTAGTGTCCTAGCAACAAGAGACAAAGGGAACCTTACATATTTGCAACTGTGAATGCTACCTCTTTGGCTAGAGCCTGGTATGGCAGCATACGAAGAACCTGCTTCCTTTTGAACTTAAAACAGTGACAAGTGCATCCCCTGCTACCCTTGGGGCAGCAAATATTTAGCAGGCCCATCCTCAATCATTTGACTTCAGGCTTTATTAGGTTACCAGGTGCAAAGCTAGGCAATATTAAAAAGAACTGGTACTTGTTGTACACTTCAGATATTGTGGCACAGTGGAGACTCTAGAGACTGCTTTAATAGTTGAATTAGACCTGGTAGTCCATTGACAGGCTACCAATGCAAATTGAATGGGCCTTTAATTTTGGGAAGCATGAACAGTTTTACACTGCCTACAGACACCTAATGGCACAGCAAGGAAATGACTTGATTAGCAAGCCAGAGGTTACCAGTTCAAATCCCCACTGGTATGTTTCCCATATACACCTATATTGGGCAGCAGCAATATAGGAAGATGCTGAAAGGCATCATGTCATACTGCGTGGGAGATCGCAATGGTAAACTCCTCCTATAATCTACCAAAGATAACCACAGGGCTCTGGGAGTGCAAGGAGTCAACACCGACTTGCTGGCACACTTTACCTTTACAGATGATGAACACTACTTTTCATATTAATTTTTGAGTGCTAATGACTCATACCTTTTTATTGTTTTGTGACAGCACAAATCTCCGTGGTGGGGTGGGAGGGATCATTCATATTGTGCTAGTAACAATGGAATATCTTACAGTCTCCCAAGTCCCCACCACCACCAAATGTTTCATTTTCATTCTCAGTTCCTAGTTAAGATGGTTTGTAATACATACAGTACTTAAGAAAAACATTTTACAATTTTGGTTTAAATTAGCCTCAAAAGAAACCTATTAGGAAGCTTAGACTGAAGCTGATTACAGGTGAACCCTGTCCCCAATCTGGTTCAGTTCATGAGCTTGACAACCAAACTATCTCTGCACACACACACACACGGAAAATAGCTTTATTCTGAACAGAAATTGACTCTATTGTATTCATCATCAGGAGCATGATGTGATTAAATTATTCCCAAGCCCTCCCAAATGCCTAATGAGTTTGAGAGTTAAGCAAGGATTTGAAATTGGATTTAAAATATTAGCCTAGTGTTCTTTTGTAGATATTTTTACTGCATTCCAATACATGTCTGATTGTTTACATAATACATAACAAAGACTATTTATGTATGGTAGGTTTAGTATTGTAAATTAAATACATTACCTGTGATACAGTAACATGATGTGTTTCTGAGCTAAATTTATCAACAGCAAAACATTCCTCCAAATATTTTAAAAACATCAAGCCCTTGTAAATCCTGATGTTTATAGATTATAACAAAACAAAACTGTTATTCTGAAAGATAAACAAAGACTAGCTGTCTATGCATACACAGCAAAAGACATAGCAAATGAGATGAATTCTGATGGAGCCTGAAAAGAGCAATCTTCTAATACCTTTTCTGAAGACGAGTTTTTGTGGTCCTAGTCAAAGCATTCTGGGCTAATGTTCCTTTTTTCATCTACTCTTTTACTGATGTATCTGGGGGTACTTTGTCCGCAAAGTGAAAGAGGGAACTGCTGCTGTGTCAATTTGATCTGCATGTCTGCTAAAGCACACTGACCCCTCCATTCTGTAAGCTAGAAAAACATCAGAAAAGGCTATTTCCCATTTTTGCAAAGCCTCCAGTGCCTACAATTGCCACTTGATAAATTGAACTTGAACTTCTACCATCAATTAATCAATGACAGAAAATCTCCAAGCTCTCAAGTGTTAAAAATGATGGTGACAAAGATGTCCATTTTCTCTTTATTAAGACAAATATTCTTAGAATTTCCCCCATATTATTCTAAATTGATAAAGCAAGTGTGAGTGAAATGACATTTTAGTAGCTCCTCTTGTCCAATCTTTGGATCCTATTTAAATCTCATTCTGTCAGATGAGCATAATTCCTTTGCATTTCTACTTGTCATCATCATGGTAGCATTCTGTATATTATCATTACAACTGATTCACTCTTTTTTTGAAAAATAGCCAATTTACAGCCTATCTCTTGAGCAGACCATTGTTATAAGCCTGACTGGCATCTAAGCAAGCCTTGAATGAGAAGATGTGTGACTTGCTTCAGGGGAAAAAAATCTAGTTCTTGAATTTCATTGTTAATCATTTCCAAGTTATCATAAACTGTAGATTTAGCATAGAATGCAGGAAAATGTCTTGCTACAAGTACCCACTCCCATTAGAATAAATAGATTGATACCTTATAACAACTTTAATAAGATAAGATTCTGGTCACCTAATGTAATACACATAAGCCTGGATTTTTGCAATATATTATTCTGCTATGAAAATGTAGTGCTTTGGCTGAGAATAGATTTCATTTAGACTTCCATTTAGAATGGTCTAGAAGAAGTACAAGTAAGTAGGGATGTGCACAAATTGAATTTTTTTATTCAATTTGCGCCCAAAACAAATCACCACTGATTTGTTTTGTATCCAACTCTACCCCCTCCAAATCACCCCAGATTCGATTTGTATTTGATTTGATTCAGATTTGGACTGATTTGGACCACTTAACAAGGTTCTAGGGACACCAAATATGGGTGGGCGGTAGGTCCCCACAGGCTCCACCTACCATCCAAATTTCAAGGCAGTGGGACACTTGGTTGATTTTCAATGATTTTTTTAAAGGTTTTTGCTGATTTTGAACATTTCCATAATAGAAAACAATGGGGATTTGAAGTTGCCATATCCTAACCCTAAAACAGATCCTCAGCTTTCATTCTTTTTTAATAAAGCTAAGCTCTAGTCTTTGTAGAAGTGGAGTTATGGAGCAAAATGTGCAGTTGTTATTTTTCAAGTGTTTGGATACTTTGGTGTATAACTTTTCCTCATAATGAATCACTATGAGGATTCATTACATACCTTCATTTCTTCTGTTCATTTCGACTGTCACTGGACAGTGCCAAATGTCAACTGCCATGTGCCAACTATATCCCACTCCCACCTACAAGGCAGTGGGGTACTCATTCTAATTTTTAGGAATATTGACATGTTTAGATGCTTTGGTGTCTAATAACTTTTCCTCGTAATGAATCCCAATAAGGATTCATTATACTCCTTTGTTTATCATTGTACAGCGCCAGCTGTCAACTGCCATGTGCCACCACCTCACACACACTGGGGTACTCAGTTTATTTTTTAGGTATTTTTGAAGTGCTTAGATGCTTTGTTGTCTTCATTACATGCCTTCATTTCTTCTGTTCATTTTGACCCCACTGTTTGCAGGTGGTTGTGGGCAATTAGTGGCATCCCATGTTCCAACTACTCTGCAACGCACAAGCCACTGGGTACTCAGGAATTTTTGAGGTGTCTAGACTCTTTGGTGTGTAATAAATCCTCACAGGGATTCATTATGAGGAAAGGTTCTTAGACACCAAAGAGCATAAAAACTTGGGGGGGGGGAATCCTAGAACATAAACTGAGTAATACCCCACTGCCTTGTGGGTGGGAGAGGGGTGTGGTTGGCACAGGGCAGTTGACAGTTGGCACTGTCAAAAAGACAGTCAAAATGAATAGAAGAAATGAAAGTGTGTAATGAATCCTCATAGAGATTCATTGATGGAAAGTTATTATACACCAAAGAATCCAGACACCTGAAAAATAGTGACCACACATTTTACTCCATAACTCCACTTCTACAAGGGCTAGAGCTTATTTATTATTTATTTATTTATTATTAAAACTTTTATACAGCCCTTCCAAAAGGCTCAGGGTGGTTTACATTAAAAAACCATTAAAATCAGTTAATAATTAAAACAAAAAATATACATGCATAAAACAATGATTAACAATTAAAAACATCATAAAACAACAATTAAATAATCAGAACAATTCAAAAATAAGTTTTTAAAAAGCTGAAAAAACCTGGTTGAAGAGATGTGTTTTCAGAAGTTTTTAAAAATTGCCAGAGATGGGGAGGCTCATATCCCAGCAGGGAGCGCATTCCACAATCTCGGGGCAGCAGCTAAGAAGTCCCGTCTCTGTGTAGCCACCAAACAAGTTGGTGGCAACTGGAGACATACCTCCTCAAATGACCTCAATGGGTGGTGGGGCTCATAATGAAGAAGATGCTCTCTTAGATACCCAGGGCCTAAGCCGTTTAGAGCTTTGTAAGTTATAACTAGCACTTTGTATTTTGCCCGGAAGCCTATTGGCAGCCAGTGTAACTCCACCAACAGAAGAGTAATGTGGTCTCTCCAAGATGACCAAGTGACCAACCTGGCTGCTGCATTCTGAACCAACTGAAGTTTCCGGATTACATACAAAGGCAGCCCCACATAGAGTGCATTACAGAAGTCAAGTATGGAGGTTACCAACAAATGTACCACTGTTTTGAGGTAATTAATCTCGAGAAATGGGCGCAGCTGCCGTATCAGCCGAAGCTGATAGAAAGCACCCCTGGCCACTGCCTCAACCTGAGAAACCAAGGAGAGGCGTTGATCCGGAAGTACTCCCAGACTGTGAAGCTGTTCCTTTTGGAGAAGTGTGACCCCATCTAGAACAGGTAGATCAAAATTGTCTCTAGAGTTCTGACCCCTCACAATAAGGACCTCTGTCTTATCTGGATTCAGCTTCAGTTTATTCTCCCTCATCCAGCCCATTACTGCTTCCAGGCAGGCATTTAGGGGGGATTTGCCAACTCCTGAAGAAGTTTACATGGAGAAGTAGATCTGGGCATCGTCAGCATAGTGATAACACCCAGCTCCAAATCCCCTGATGATCTCTCCCAGCGATTTCAAGTAGACGTTAAAAGGCATTGGAGAGAGAATGGAGCCTTGAGGGACACCATACTCAAACTCAGATTTTGAAGAGCAATAGTCTCCAATCGACACCATCTGGAATCTGTCTGAGAGGTAGGAGCGGAACCACTGTAAAACAGTGCCTCCAACCCCCAACACCCTTAGATGTTCCAGAAGGATACTATGGTTGATCATATCGAAAGCCACCAAGAGATCCAAAAGGACCAACAGAGTCACACTCCCTCTGTCAATTCCCAATCGGAGATCATCCATCAGGCTGACCAAGGCAGTCTCCACCCCATAGCCCGCCCGAAAACCAGTTTAAAATGTGTCTAGATAATCAGTTTCCTCCAAGACTGCCTGCAGCTGAGAGGCCACCACTCTCTCAATTACCTTGCCCAGCCATGAGAGATTGGAAACTGGCCTATAATTGCTCAACTCTGAGGGATCTAACACAGGCGTCTAATGATTGTCCTGCCCTCCATCAGAGAAGCATTTATGATTTCTACCAGGCCTCCTGCAACAGCCTCCCTGCTAGATCGAACAAGCCATGTTGGACAAGGGTCAAGAGAACAAGTGGTAGGCCTCACCACTCCAAGCAGCTTGTCCACATCCTCAAGAGTCACAAACTGAAATTGATCCAGTTGAATTGGATAAGAGAAGTTGTTGGTCATCTCCAGTTCAGACATTGAATTAATTGTGGAGTCTCCATCTAAGTCGGCCCGAATCCAAGAGATTTTGTCAGCGAAAAATTCATTAAACACATCACAGCAGGTGACTGATGCTTTCAAATTCTGGTTCAAGGGAGAGGGGGCAGATACTATTTCCCTCACAACCCTGAACTACTTTGCTGGACGTGAACTCACAGAGGCAATACGGGCAGAAAAGAACTGCTTCTTTGCTGGTCGTATTGTCTGAGCATAGATCTTTAAATGTGCTCCATGTGGTAATCTGTTGGATTCAAGTTGCGTCTTTCTCCACTTGCGCTCCGGTCACCTACCTTGCTGCTTCAGCCCCCGTAGATCTTCCGTATACCAAGAGGCCAATTTTGAATCAGGTCGGAGGGGATGCTTGAGAGCAATCGTGTCTACTGCTCTGGTGAGTAATCCAATTCTCAACCAGGACATCAACAGGATCACCAGCAGAGCCAACACTGAATCCCTCCAAGGCTTATTGGAATCCTACCGGACGTAACCTCTTCGGATGGACCATTCTAATAGGCCCCTCACTTAGCTTTTCGGTTTTTTTAATGAAAGCTTTTCAGGTTTTTTTTAATAGGGATCCTAATCTCAAATTGATTCGAATCGAATCAGGCATGATTTGATTTGTACCTGAATCTAGCCAATGGACCACAGGGGTGATTTGTTTTGTCTCCAAATCACCTGAATCAGCTAGATTCGACTAGAAATTGATTTGTACCCAAATCAATTTGCACATCCCTATAAGTAACCAGTGTTTCTGATGCTCCACTGCTGAGGAAAAATTTAGAGTTAGATCTGATCTCAGACAGAGGTTTTCCCCCAGAGATCATAGATCTTACCATGGGTCAGATCTTGACATTTGAAATATAACATCTACCGTGGGTCAGATCTTGAAATATAACATCAGAAACTGAAAAATAGAAACAAGAGTCACATGTATCTGACAAATCTTTCAGCTCTATATGTACTATAATCCCCAAAATAGAAGTTTGGGTTATATCCTGATGGAGATCTAATTGTTCTAACTCTCTTCTCAACCATTGATGGTAAATTTTAAGCCATTTGCATCAGCTTATGTTATTAACAGGAATGATAAAGTAATTTTGCTATAAACCTGTTTCCTTTTGTGTTTAAATAAATGCATTTTTGTAATGTTACTTGGGGGTAGAGTGAAAGAAAACATGCCAGATTTTTAATCTGTAAGGATTTTCATGTGTTTTATCTAGATCTTGATCTAGCTTGGGAACTGCTGGATCAAGATCTAGACATAAGTGAGTGCATGCATGGTGTATTGCTATACATGTGCTTCATTTCATGTGTTCCATGCAACAAGTGTGTGGATCAAGGTGATCCAGTTGACATAGTATACCTGGACTTCCAAAAAGCTTTTGACAAAGTTGCTCATCAAAGACTCCTGAGGAAACTTAGCAGTCATGGGATAAGGGAACAAGTACATGTGTGGATTGCTAACTGGTTGAAAGACAGGAAAAAGAGGGTAGGTATAAATGGAGAGTTTTCACAATGGAGGGAAGTAAGAAGTGGGGTCCCCCAGGGTGCTTTTTAATTTATTCATAAATGATCTAGAAGTAGGGGTAAGCAGCGAGGTGGCCAGATTTGCAGATGATACCAAACTCTTCCGGGTAGTGAAATCCAAAACAGATTGTGAGGAGCTCCAAAAGGATCTCTCCAGACTGGGGGAGTGGGAAACAAAGTGGCAAATGTGGTGCAGTGTTAGAAAGTGTAAGGTGATGCACATTGGGACGAAAAATCCCAACTTTGTATATGCTGATGGGATCTGAGCTGTTGGTGACTGACCAGGAGAGCGATCTTGGGGTCATGGTGGACAGCTCGTTGAAAGTGTCAACTCAATGAAAACTCAGCTGTGAAAAAGGCCAATTCCATGCTAGGGATCATTAGGAAGGGGATTGAAAATAAAACGGCTAATATTATAATGCCCTTATACAAAACTATGGTGTGACTACACTTGGAGTACTGCGTACAAATCTGGTCACCACATGTTTAAAAGGACATTGTTGAACTGGAAAAGGTACAGAAGAGGGCAACCAAGATGATCAGGAGCCTAGAGCACCTTTCTTATGAGGCAAGACTACAACACCTGGGGCTTTTTAGTTTATAAAAAAGACGACTGTGGGGAGACATGATACAGTTCTATAAAATCATGCATGGTGTGGAGAAAGTGGAGAGAGAGAAATTCTTCCCCCCCTCACACAACACTAGAACCAGGGGTCACTCCATGAAATTCATTGTCAGGAGGTCTAGGAGGTGACAGCCAACAGCCTGGATGGCTTTAAAAGAGGTTTGGATGACTTCATGGAAGAGAGGTCTATCAATGGCTACCAGTTGGAAGGCTGTGGGCAACCTCCAGCCTCAAAGGCAGGATGCCGCTGCGTACCAGTTGCAGGGGAGTAATGGCAGGAGAGAGGGCACGCCCTCAAATCCTGCCTGTGACTTCCAGCGGCATCTGGTGGGCCACTGTGTGAAACAGGAAGCTGGACTAGATGGGCCTTGGGCCTTATCCAGCAGAGCTGTTCTTATGTTCTTATGTTCATGCGTTGTATGTTACTTGTTGCTATGCAGGGCTGGCGCAACGCAATAAGTGAGGACCGCACTGGGGGGTGGTGTGTGTGCTGACATTGGGAGGGTGCATGCAGCTCCCTTGCCCCACTGCATCAGCTTTTCCCCGTCATCACCTGTTCCCCCTGCCTGCTGCTCCGCCGACCCATCCACCCACCCATTTGTTCCTGCTCCCTCCCGCCTTCGCTGGACAGGACCCTGACTGGCAGATGCCTCTCCCCAGTAAGAAGAGGTGCTGGATCCAGAGTCATGCCCAAAAGTCCCTGAAGGGTCTTTCCCAACACCTGTTCATTTCAATGGGGCTTCTAGAGAAGAGCTTGCCAGTTAATTCCACCTGATACCATCATTTATTTGAGCTGAATTTATTTTCATAGGCCTTTCTTCATTTAGCTTGTTAATATGATTTATTTTGAACAATAAATTGCATCCAGCCTACACTCCAGGAGTATCGGCAGCCGCCTCAGCTCACATGTGTGCACCTGCCCTGCTGCTCCTCCTCCTCTAATTCCTTTTCTCCCCATGCCATAGCAGGCAGCATGCAAAGCATCTGCAAAGTGAAAGCAAGCGACTCACATGATGCACACATGGGTGTCGCATCGTGCAGGAGCCAGCTGTTCAGACAGCATGGGCTTACTGGGTGGGAAGAAATGGATGATCAGGGAGGCTAGGAAGCAGATGGAGGATGAGAAGTGTGTGTGTGTGTGTGTGTGTGTGTGTGTGTGTGTGTGTGTGTGTGTGTGCGCGTGCGCGCGCGCGCGCGCACGCGTGCGTTTGTGCAGTAAAAATAGTGCTGCTGTGCTGTGACTCAGTGTCTGACTTCAATGTACAGAGCTGGTGGTGGTGGTGGTGGTTTGAGAGGTAAAAATGTCCATACACAAAACCCCCAACCCTTTTCTTCCCAATATTTTTTCATGATTGCTTGTTCACACACTTGGTTTATATAAGCAGTCCCACCCTTAAGATTCCCCTGCTGAAACTAAACTGATAGAGGAATAAAATATATGTAATAGGTTTTTAAATAAATGTGCTTGCAAAAGAGCAAAAGAACAGTTGTGAGTATGTGGGATTCAACTACAAATGTTATTCATTTTATCTACAATTTATCACACACACACACACACACACCTACCTGGCATTTAGGTAAACTGCCTCTGAACTTGGAGGTTCCACACAGCCATCACAATTAACAGCCAGCGATACTTCTCAGAGAATTTGTCTATCCTCTTTTAAAACCATCTAAACAAGTGGTCATCACCACAACCTATGGCAGCAGATTCCACAAATTAATTACAGATTGTGCGAAGATGGGCTTTCTTTTAGCAATCCTGACTCTCCTTCATTTTTGCTAAGTATTTACTGCTCATTACTTGGATTTATTCCCACTTTTTCTTTTTCAATTTTCTTTTTACAGCATTCAGTTTGAAGGAAAAATAGTAGTATTGTGTGAACTAACCGAGGGTTCATAAAGGAGTTTGGGGAAAGGGGGGGTATGGCCTGCCATTAATACTGATGAGGGGTGCTGATTGATAGGTTGTAGAGGGGCACCAGAACCCCTAGCACTGGCCCTGTTGCTATGTATTCTTGTAGTCTATGTTACAGACTTGATGTAAACATTACTGGAAGAATGTGGGTCAAGCCCGCTCTCCCTGCAGACGATCATCAGGCTAGCCCTGGGTGGCTGGATTGGCTTCCCACATGACTACTGGCTCCGTCAGGGAGCCGGTAGGGGCGGCAGGGATCGGGGGTCACCCAGCCCCTGGAAGTCCCAGGATGCCCTGCAGGAGTGCTTGCTGTTGCCACCTGGTCAGGGGTCTATTCGCGAATCGCTAAGTGCGGAGCTGCACTGTGGCAATTCACAGTCAACTAAATGGGCTTAGTGGAACACTTGCTCCGCTAACCTCATTTAAGGTGGGAGCAATTAAGCGGGCTGCCAGGAGCTGCGCACCTCCCAGCAGTAAACACATGTAGGGGAAACCGGGCTGGGCTCACTTAGCCCTGTTTCTTCTGCGCATATGAATAGCCTCGTAGTTTGTCTATCAGTGAGGCTCACATATAGCAGCCTAGAAGAATGGTTATATGGAAGTGTCCTTAATCCATCAAAAACCTAGGCTTGAATAAGGTATAGGCTTCAACCGGTGAACTCAGTGAATTGTGACCACTGAGTTCTTGCTCATGATCTTTCTCATTTTTTACTCAAAGCAGCAGCCAACAATATAAATACAGATGAAGTACAACGTTCAGCCTTTCCCAAATGCAATCAAATATCTTTCCAAAACTATGCTGTTGTCGTGATTTCTTGGATCTTTGTTAAAGAATGGTGAAAAATAACGCTGATCCTAAATTATTCATGCATTCTGATTATATTTCACCTTTAAAAAAACAACAACTAATCTGCATGTTTGGTACCCTCTTTGAAAGATTCATCTTACTTAATTAGAAGTTTAAATTAGATGTTTGAAAGATTCATCTCACTTAATTAGATGTTTAATTAGATGTTTCACAAACCTTATGTGATGTTCCATGACCTCTTGTGTCATTTGATGGTGCAACTTCATTCCATGTGCTTCATGTAGTCTTAATGGTAGTGATGCCTACAAAATTCTTCCCACCCATAATTTTAACTTGGATTTTGTGGTTCTGAATTACCTGGTCTTATTTGCACAATAATCCCAATGCAATGCAGAATTTTGCCTGTTTTATTATTTCAAGATTTTATGTAAACTGCAGCACTTGTGCCGTTTTCTGCTTTCAGTTCCTTATGTTCAGTCTCTAGGAATCTCAATGAAGGGTCAAACAATGACATAAATAGTCTGTTAGAGTGTTCTGTCAATGGACACTGGTACTTCTACATATAATAGCTTGAGCAGAAAAAGAGATACAAATGTACGGAAGGAACTGGAAAGATTAATGGCATTGTGGTTTGATATTCTAAAGGAGTGAGTTGTCATGAAACTAAATGGAATTATGTAATGTCTGTTTACTGTATGATATCAGATTGGCTGAATAAGCCCATGTGATCTTATTTATGGAAACCATTGTCAGTAAGTGAGACAGAAGCACCTGTACAAATGGGTCAGCAAAGATTTTCCAAATAAATGTTAGGACTGGGGTCTGAAAAGCAGTTGGTTTATTCAGCAAAACATCTGCACCTGAGAATACACATATTTTGAAATGAATGCTATGGATTTTCATTGCAATTCTAATTACAACAACCTCTGTGAAGTAAGCTACCTAGCAATTTAAATCTATGTTTGTTCAAAAAACAACAACAGTGCTTTTGTCTTACTATTATGGTTGCTGCTGTAGAGTTATCAAGTATTCATGATCTGTTCTGAACTATAGCGTAGTGACATTGTGCCCAGGGACAGAGTTAAGACCTGCATGTTTAGTTAGCAGTACAAGTAGAGTTCTGTTTTAGAGTTAAATATTTCTGCTTTAAGGGTTTGGGGTTTTTTTTTTAAGCCATTGACATTTCTGCATGAGCAAAGTTTCCTCAAGAAATGATATTTTAATTAGTTCTGCCTAATAAATGGCCTCTAGTCACAAAAGGAAAACCTCATAGGCAAACCTGATGATAAAGAATACAGATTTATAAATGGATGTAGAGTATCAAAGAATAGATCATGAAAATGTATCCTTTAAATGACATCTGGAATCTGGGATTCAAGCCAGAAAGTAAAAGCATTCAGGTTATGAACCTTTGCAGTTCAAAATCAAAAGAGCAAATGGTTTCCTCAATCTACCATGCAAAAGACGTTTAATTTATAGTTTGCCTCTTTTCTGACTTTTTTTAAAGAAAAAAAAGGTTAAATAGGAAGCAGTTAAAATGAGCCTTGGGCATTTGGTGAAACATTAAGACATTGGTCAGATTCACACATACAAGATAACCACAGTTAAGAGTTACAGTTCCTAATTCCAATTCGTGCTGCAGATGTTCAACAAACCACAGCCAGCCGAACTGGAGTTTCAGGAAAGGGGAGCCCCTCCCAGACACTTGGTCTCCCAGCCCAATTCCAGCCAGCTCTGTGACCAGACTGTGGGTGAAACTTCACTGCATCAGTGGCTTGGTCGCAATTGGCTACGATCTTGAGGGGTGTGTGCCAAGTGCGACTGTGCATTTTCAGAATGCTTCGCCCGGGTGTCTGTCCCACCATGACCAGAGAACATATGTTATGGGGGACCCTGGCAGAGCAGCTCAGCCAGACCCATCACAATCCCACGGCAAGCAGCTTGCTGCCCAGTGGGCTCCCACTCTCATGCGAGGGACAGTGATAGGGCTTTGGCCATGATGGTGCTATGCCCACCCGTGGACTGCAAGCTCACAACCTGAGCCACCCACTTAACCACCAGGGAATTAGAGGGGGCATGCTGTTATTGGGCCCTCAACTCTCTTTGTTAAAATGTGTGTGTGTGGGGGGGGGGGACCCACTACGTCCCTTTCCCCCAATCCCTCTAAAGCCTTGCATGCACCCAAGGGGACATCTTGACACCTAAAGTGCCATAGCCTGCTGTGTTCATGTCCATGGAGTGGCCCAACGGGACAGTAGATTTACTCATATTTGAAAATCCCAGGTCCACTCTTCCGTATGCAGATAAGCAGGTGTGGAGAATCATGCAAGAGGGCTTTTTCCTCTGCTCCCCTGACCCCAGGGCACATGGGTCGATTGCCATGGGCGCCAGTGCACCTATGCATAGGTGCGAATGGTCAGGCAGGGCTCTTGTTAACGAAGTACCTCAGCCACCATCTCTGGGACTAGGAAAGCAGTCTCTGGATACCCTGGCCCATCACTTCCCAACACACAGCAACACAGCTCTACATAGAGCACCCATGGCCTGACACTTGCATGAATGGGCGTAGTCTGCATGGACCTTTTATAGCCACACTCCTCATCAAGCCTTGCTTATGAATAACCAGGGCCTTGCTCATCAGTAACTGGGATTGTAACCCACCCACCCGTCAGGAAGTAGCTGGGCCCCACTTCCCTACCCTTTCTTTAAAAAAAAACAAAAACAGATCCCCTCAAAACCTCTCCACCCTCTTACCCTGTGCAGACCTTTGTGCACCCAAAGGTCATATGGACACTCTCTTTGTCCTTGCCCATGTGCGAGCATGGTGGGGAGGGAGTGGTAGACACCAGCATTGACCTTTCCAATAATTCAAATTGCCAGGTCCTGGTCTGTCCTCATGCCATATGCAGATCTGCAGGCACCAGGATTGTTGGGAGAAGGGAACCCACATTCCCTAGCCACACCCCAGACTATGTTACGTTGCTACACAGAAATGCCTGTCTGGATATACTTGTCACTATGCACAACTAACATTTCTGTTTCTTCTTCCAGCTTTTATCTGTTCAGTACAGCAAACATGCAAATTCCTTCCACAGATTGTACTTTTATCTTTTTTTTCTTTAGTCATCTCTTGCTATGATCTTTGTAATCTTCTTAATGAGCTTCTCCCTCTTCTTCCGATTAAATTCCCAGCATTGATCCCTCAAGCATATTTGCATTATCAATAACTAATCTAACCAATCCTACCTTCAGTTTTAGCCTAAATATTCACGGCTTTCCTGCACTAGCTTCCTTGTCTACCCACTGATCTGCTATCTTAACCTACAGGCTTACCTCTGGACATGGACCTACCACCCTTTTAGACTTAATGTTATTAACCTTTATCTTGGACTTTGCCTTGGCCCTAGTGAAAGGTGCCCTTCTGGAACCTTCCTGGATTTATCTGTTCCTGCCTTGTATACACACATTGTGCTGATTAACAGGTCTTGGACCACAGGGAAGTCTCCTATTTTTTCCTGCAATTTTAACTTCTCTGTGTTTGTTACTCTTAGCCTTTAAAGGATGCTGTTCACAGACAAAAGGGTGAAGAGTGAACCTGAGCAGCTGAGCTGTTTTTGGTGGCTTGTCATTACCTTGGGGAGGCCAGCACAATTTGTTCTTTGCATAGGGCAGCCTGCTGTGACACACCCTGTGACACTTCCTGCCCTAAACATTTATCCGACCAATAAATGCTGCCTTTCCTTGCCACTGGCAAGAATCCAAGTCTCGGCTTCACATGACCTGGAACAAACACTTATCGTTAACAGGCTATGCTGTGACAATCATTCCCTATGCTACAGCTATTGCAGTCAGACTCAGTGTCACTGGAGCAGAGAGAAACTTCATGAAAAATAATATGGTTGTTGGTTACATACAACAGGAGGGATAATGAGTGTGAAAGGAACAAAATATCCTGTCAGTACATCTGAAATAAAGTCTGTGTGTGGTTCAAGCATCCCTGGTCCCTGGACATTGTCCCTAAAAAAAACAACAACAACAAAACCATTGCACACAAAATCTACTGGGGGGTGGATAATACTTGCCTTCTAAAGGCATCGTAATAAGTGGTACATTCACAAGAACAAGTGACAGAAAAATCATATCTAACAAACTTTCTATGGATATGAGGCACAAAGCTATATGCTCATGTTCACTCATCCTTGTTCTGCGACCAGAGTCCTTTAACAGTTTAGAAACAGCACAGTGGAGTAAAACTCACAGAGAGCTTTTTGGAGGCCCAACAATTAGGGATGTGCAAAAAATTTCGGGCACAGAACGATCTGTGCCCGAAACGAACAATTTCGGGTGATTCGGGGCCGAACCGAATCACCCCCGATGTTCCCCGATATTTTTCGGGCACGAGCCAAATCACCCGAATTTCGGGCATGAAAAATTCGGGTGATTCGATTCACGGTTGATTTTTGGTGAATTTTTAAAGTTTTAGTGACTTTGGGGCAGTTTGGGGGCATAGCATGGGATCTGGGCAAAAGGAGTGGGGTGGGGTGGTAGTGCCTAATGGGTGCAGGCTACCACACCAATTTCAGGGGGATTGGGCCAAGGGCTGATTTTTGGTAAATTTCTGAAAATTTCATGTCTTTGGGGCAGATTGGGGCATATTGGGGCAGAAAGTGGGGCCTGGGGCAGAATAGTGGGGTGGGGTGGTAGTGCCTCATGGGTTCAGGCTACCACCCCAATTTCAGGGGGTTTGGACAAAGGGCTGATTTTTTGAGAATTTTTGAAGTTTTAGTGACTTTGGGGCAGTTTGGGGGCAGAAAGTGGATCTGCCCCAAAATAGTGGGGTGGGGTGGTAGTGCCTCATGGGTGGAGGCTACCACCCCCATTTCAGGGGGATTGGGCAGAGGGCTGAGTTTTTGAGAATTTTTGAAGTTTGGGTGTCTTTGGGGCAGATTGGGGGCAGAAAGTGGATCTGCCCCAAAGGAGTGGGGTGGGCTGGTAGATAGTGCCTAATGGGTGGAGGCTACCACCCATCCCCAATTTAAGAGTGATTGGGCAGAGGGGTGAATTATGGTGAATTTATTTGTATGAGGTTTGTCTTCATAAGGTGAAGTGTGCTAAATTGATTACTTCCTCATATTCATAGTAAGTGTGAAAAAGTGAAAGTGGGGTCATGAGAGTTGTTTAATTGAAAAATATCTCATTTGCTATGATAGAATGAGAATTCACACCTCAGAAGTTTTTTCTTATTCATATTTTTCTTATTCATTTCATATTTCACACAACATATTTCTGCATCATTCTGACCAAGATAAAATGGGGGACAGGGGCAACAGGTGGGAAGCTGTTTATATATGTGAGGGCACTGCTGACAGTCTATTGCCATTTTGTTGTGTGATAGCATGTATTTCTTTAGTCAGTTAAATCTGTTTTTTTTAAGCAATCTCATGAATTCTCAATACACACAAACTACTGCATAATCTCTTCCCACAATATACAATTAAAGATTAGATCATGACTAATTTGATGTAAACCACTCTGAGCCATTTTTGGAAGGGCAGTATATAAATCAAATAAATAAATAAGGAGGCAGTTAGGGTTTCTAGCTTGCATGATAATTATTTATGTTCTTGCATGATAATTATTTAAATAATAAAAATAGTTATTATTTATTTGATCAATTTCTAGACTGCCCTTACAGAAAAGCTCAGGGCAATTTGCCATCACTTTGCTTGGAAAATGATGACTGGACTGCTGAAAATCTGAACTAAGAATGGGGCAGTAATTTGCTGATTCCCAAGGACCCAAAGAAAACTTACTCAGAAAAGGAATGGCCCCAGTGCATGGCAGAGTCTTACACCCCTCCTTCCTGTTGGGAATTCTCTCTGGTAAGAGAAACCCTTTTCTCATTATAGCAGAGTGCACAGAGGTACAACACCACGAAATTTAGTTAGGCATGTGTGTATGCTAAGAGTAAAGTAACTTGGAGCCAGTTCATTCAAATCAATATAAATGATATTTATTAGAAAACTCCATTCTAGATAGGAAAGTGAGGAGTTAGGATCTCTAATCTATCTATCTAGCTGGATGCAGATGGATTCTGCATCTCTGCACACATGGTGCATGGGAGAGGAGCTTGCATGTTGCAAGGAAGAAGGAACAGGAAGAGAAGAGAAACGGGAGAAAAGGGAAGTGTCTGGAAGGAAGGAAGTGTCCCTGAGAGTAGCAATCTACATTCCAAAGGGATAGTGTCAGAGCAGTAGAGAAGGGATGACCAATGTCTTGACCCTCTAGCCCTCTGACTCACTAGTCTGTCCTCCACTGTCATTGAGACAAGGGACAGCATATAGTCCTTCACTTCCAACACTTCCTACTTCTCGCAAAGTCATGAAAGAACAGAGCTAGAAACCCTAACTGCCTCCTTGAGCTAGAAACCCTTACTATCTCCTCACTGGCTCAAAGAAAATTCCTCTCTCACTGCAGTCATGGAGGGAGGGAAGAATTCTGTGTAGACATGAGAGAGAGAGAGAGAGAGAGAGAGAGAGAGAGAGAGAGAGAGAGAGAGAGAGAGAGATTGATTATTGGTTTGCAACAGTGGTTGCATTACATGTTATTACCAATAATGGTATATACAGCAATATTTACTTCTGTTGGGTAAAATGGCAAATAAGATGAGGATGCCAAAAGGATAATAACACAGCACACATGGGTGTAAGTAGGGAAGAGGGGACCCATGTTTGCCTGTCTCCCTGGTGGACCCTTGGAGTGAGGGAGATAATAGGGAAGGGTGGTGCTGGGTGGCCCTCAGAAGCTGGAGTCTGGGTTCATTGAACCCTTCCATTCAATTATAGCTACACTCCTAATGGCACAGCTGCACAGGTCATGATTTCCTAGTAATACATAGAAAATTAACACCAAGAACACCAATAATTGCAATTGTTACTTCTACACTAAAAGGAACTGTAGGAAAAGTTAAAAATTATATCAGTTTATACAATGTATTGCCAATACTCTGAACAGTAGCAGCCAGTAAGGTTGTTCACTGGCAGGTGTACTCCTCCACAGCTCTGAGATATACTCCATGAAATTTATTGTGTGAGACTCTATGAAATTTACTGTGTGGTAGTGATGACTGAGAGTTATTTTGGGCAAATAACTTTCTCCCTTATATCATCAGGTGGTAGTAAAGACAAACATTGAACAATCCCATATTGGCCTTGCTGGTATCTTTGGGATACAAATAGGATATAATAAAACTAAACTAAATATAATTAGGGATGTGCGGTTCGGTTCGGATCCGGACCGGTTCATCCGAACCGGTCCAGGTTCGGTTCGGATCCGGACCGGTTCGTCCGAACCGGTCCGGATCCGGCGGCTCGATCCCGGACCGAATCGGGCCCTTCCGGGACCGAGCTGGACCGAATTCGAGCCGGTTCGGTACCGAACCGGCTCGGGTTTCCCGAACCGGTTCGGGAATGAAATTGAGTCTCTGGAGTGTCTCTTTAAAGTTCCAAGTCTGTCCTCCATTTTGTGTCTCCTTCCCGAAACTTTTGCTCCTCCTTGCATCCATTTTGTGATGCTATTTCCAGGCATTGTATTGGCTGCGCTATTGATCCTTGATTGGCCAGAATGAGTCCTTTGGTCTGGTAGGCTGCTTGGCTGTTGCACTGTTGAGAGCTGGCACCCTGTTGGCCGTGGGGGGAGTGCAAAGGTGGGGGCTCCCAAAGGAGGGAATTTCAAACCTATATAAACCCAAGCCTCTTCTCTGGAAACTTCTCTTGGCTGCAGTTGTGGGATCATCTCTGAGACCTGCTTGCCCTTTGCTGGCTGCTCTGGTGTCTCTGTGAGTCCTGACTGTGTCCTGTGTCTCTCTGTGTGTGCTCTGTCTAATCCTTTGTCCACCTGCCCTTTGTGACTCTCTGTGTGTCTCCTCTCTCTGTCTGTCTCTTGTCTGTATACTGTGTGTTACTTCACTTTACTTTCTTCTTAATTTCCCCCAATTTTCCCTGTTCCTTGTCTGTCTGCTTTTCTCCCCCCCTCCCCCCCTTTCCCTTCTCATCCTTTGGGCCTACCCTCCCCCTCCCCCACTCCCACCCACTGCATCCTCATTGCTTTAAATCTTCTTCCATTAATTATTGCTCTTTGTCCTGCCTTGTTGTTGTCCAACTTTTTGATTTTGACATTGCATTCCATTGGTTTCAGTTATATATTGCTTGCTGGTTTTGCTTAAATTGTACCATTTTGTTTGTTTCTGCTGACTGCTGCTGCCCTGCGAGTTGGTTCCCTGAATCCCTCCCCCCCACCCCCAGAGGATTCTGTTGTTGTTTCTTGTTGTCCCATATAATCAGTTTTGGTTCCCTGCTCCAAACTTGCCCCTCCCAGTCCAACCACACCCCACCCCAACCCCACCCCATCCAGCCTTCTCCCAAGTTTGCTGCTGCCAAACCGAGTCCAGTTTTCTTTGCTTGGTTCCACTTATTCATTTGCTATTATTAATTTGCAGCAATTGTGGTTTCATTGTCTCTGTTCACTTAGTGGCCCCCCTCAGAGTCTGTGTTTGGTTCCCCCTCCCCACACCCCCACCCCCAAGTTTTTTCTGCTGGTTATAGTCTTTCTTTTAATTTTTTTTTAAACTTCTGGCTTGTGTTCTCTTGATATATATTGCTTTATATATTTTGCTACCCTCCTCCTCCTCCTCCCCCCCTGCCTGCCCCCCCCCACCCTCCCTCCTCCCAGACCCTACCCTAGCCCAGGCCCAGCTCCTCCCCCAACCACCCCATCCAGCCTAATCGCTGCTGCTGCCCGAGTTGTTCCAGTTTCTCCTTTGCTGTTTGTTGTTGCCCCCTCCCCTTCCCCCCAACACCCCTCTGCCACACACTAGCCCCCAACCAAACACACCCTCTCTGCTCCCCCCACCCCACCTCTTTTTCTCCTTGCCCCTGACTCTCTCCACTCACCCCAGGCCCCCTGCCACACACTAGCCCCCAACCACACACACCCTCTCTGCTCCCCCCACCCCACCTCTTTTCCTCCTTGCCCCTGACTCTCTCCACTTACCCCAGGCCCCCTGCCACACACTAGCCCCAACCACACACACCCTCTCTGCTCCCCCCACCCCACCTCTTTTTCTCCTTGCCCCCGACTCTCTCCACTTACCCCAGGCCCCCTGCCACACACTAGCCCCCAACCACACACACCCTCTCTGCTCCCCCCACCCCACCTCTTTTCCTCCTTGCCCCCGACTCTCTCCACTTACCCCAGGCCCCCTGCCACACACTAGCCCCCAACCACACACACCCTCTCTGCTCCCCCCACCCCACCTCTTTTCCTCCTTGCCCCCGACTTTCTCCACTTACCCCAGGCCCCCTGCCACACACTAGCCCCCAACCACACACACCCTCTCTGCTCCCCCCACCCCACCTCTTTTCCTCCTTGCCCCTGACTCTCTCCACTTACCCCAGGCCCCCTGCCACACACTAGCCCCAACCACACACACCCTCTCTGCTCCCCCCACCCCACCTCTTTTTCTCCTTGCCCCCGACTCTCTCCACTTACCCCAGGCCCCCTGCCACACACTAGCCCCCAACCACACACAACCTCTCTGCTCCCCCCACCCCACCTCTTTTCCTCCTTGCCCCCGACTCTCTCCACTTACCCCAGGCCCCCTGCCACACACTAGCCCCCAACCACACACACCCTCTCTGCTCCCCCCACCTCTTTGGACCACTGCTACTGCTGTGTCCTCCCCCCACACCTGAATCCCCCCTCCCTGCTGCGCTGCGCTTCTCCTCTCTCCTCTTTCTCTCTATCATCTCTCTTTCTCCTCTCTCTCTCTTTCTTTTCTCTCTCTCTCCTCTCTTTCTCTTTGTCCCTGCCCCCCCTCTCTTTTCTCTCTCTCTTAGTCTTTTCTCTCTCTGCTCCCCTTCACTTTCCACCTCCTCTCCCACAGCTGCAGCCACACACAGTAGCCTACCCACCTGGCGGCTGCCATCGGGTTTTTTTTCCTTTTTATAGTTTTTGGTTGATTTTGTCTCTGCTTGGGGGTGAGTTGAGCGACACAAATAGTGTTGTCTCCTCACTTCTGCCCCTCCATCGTTGTTGAACTACCCCGGTTGCCTGTGTGCCTCGTGCGGCCGCCCTGCTGTGTCTCAGCCCAGGGTGGCTGGCTGGCGGCGGCGAATCCGTGACCAGCAGTGAGCGGCAGGAGAAGGACCGGAAGAAGAGGGGTTAGTGCGTGTGCGATTGTGCACCTTTTGTTGCCCCTTTCTCTCCCTAGCTGGCGGTTTTAAATAGGGACACCCCTATTCTGAAATGCATTTGGGTGTGGGGAGGAGGGAGGGAACCTTGGAGAGGAGATGTACTGTTGTAAAACTTGTGTCTTCATGCCCATGCCCAGTAAAGAAATTGCTGCTGTGTGTTGCGTTGCATTGCATGCGTCTTGCAGGTGGTTTTTGAACAGGTGCCTTCCAGAGTGCTTCCTTGCCTCTGGGGCAGTCTGAGTGGGGTCCAGGGTTCTGATGCGATGCTGCCACTACATGCTGGGCCCATGCCATGCCAGAGTGCTTCCTTGCCTCTGGGGCAGTCTGAGTGGGGTCCTGGCTGGGCTCTGATGCTGCCACTACATGCTGGGCCAATACACACGTATGATGATGATCATGATGTTCAATCCATGAGGCTGCCATCAAGTGTTTGCTGCTGCTTGCTTGCCATGGCATTGGGCAGGCAGAGTCACAGAGTGGGTGGGTTCAACCTCTGTGTTTGTGTGACTGGGTTCTGGTTTTGGTTGTGTGCAATTTAGAGTCACTAAATAGGCTGCATTGAGTTTGATGCTCCCCCCACAGGAGCATTACTTGAGAACCACCCCCCAGAACCCACACTTTGTGTTCCAGTTCACTAAATAAGGGTTTCCTCCTTTGATCTGCAGGTTCCCAAGCGTTGACTGCATCCCTCCCCCACCCCCGGTAGGTGCTGTGCCCTCCCCCCATCCACTCCCCCCCCCAAAAAGCTAAAAACTTGCCACCCACACCACAACTACTCCACCCAACTGCCCGTGCCACCCTCCCACACCGGGGTTCCACCCTTTAACCCCCTATTTTTCTAAAAAAAACCCCTCCCAGACCCATCTCCCCAATTGGCTTGGTGGTTGACTCCCAAATTCAAAAAGGACACCCTCCCCCTCACTTCGATTGGCTTCCCCCCCCCCATATCAAAAAGTCTTCCTTTCCCCCCAATTGGCTTCCTTTTTTGAAAACAAACTCCCCCCCCCCGCCGCCTCCAAATCAGCTGCCTTTTTTTTGGCCCCTAAGCCCCTCCAAATTATTTTTTTGACCCTGTCTGGCCTTCCTCCTAAAGTCTCCCTCCTTCTGACCTAGCAGCATGTCTGAGCGCCGTGTGGCGGGCAGGGCTCGCTCAAGGCTGGCAGGCAGAGGTGGGAGAGGCCAGGTGCGGGGTGCGCCTGCGGCACGGGGAGGGAGAGGACGCGGGGAGCCTGAGGACACCCCAGTTCTCCCCATTGGAGAATTCTTTGCTCCGGCCCCATCTTTGGTGCGCAGGATTCAGTTCCCCACGCCTGCTGCCGCCAATCGCGGCAGAGGCAGAGGCACTGTTAGGGCTGTGGCGGGTCCCTCCTCGCCGGCGGCACCAGGTGCTGCTGAGCTACCGCCAGTTGTTGAGGTGGAGGAGACTGTGGAGTTGGAAGAGCAGGTAGAGGGCGGTGAGGACCGTGCGGCTGGCAGCGATGCAGCCAGGTTCTCCCTCCCTCTGGGGCCCCTTCCCCCTATCCTTTCGCCGCTCAGTGGGGCCCCCCCTCGTGAAGCCCGACACTCTGGTGGGGAGCGGTCTGGCGAGGTGGTGGAGGAGAGGCCTGCCTCTCCGATGCCAGTTGAGCCGGGCCCTTCCTCCGCTGTGGAGGGCGGAAGGGGCGGGTTGGGTGGCAGCAGTGGGCAGGCAGCGGTGGCCGCCCCCCCCCTAGGACTGCAGCCACCCTGCGAGAAACGGCCTAGGACGGCGCCCAGGGCGCAGGAGGCCAAGGGCAGTGGTGCATGGGTGCATTTTGAGGTCCCTCAAGATGCCCCATTCCATGCCCGCTGTGTCCACTGCAGGATGCTTGTCAGCCGTGGAAGGGACCCTGCGCACCTGGGTACGACGCCTATGTGGAGACACCTAGAGCGTCACCACCCAGGTCTCAGGGGACAGGCTGGCAGCGCTAGTGCGCCTTGTGCATCTGCCACTAGGGCGGGCAGCAGCAGTGTGCCAGCCAGCAGGCAGGCTACACTGCCCGTCCAGCGGTGGACGCAGTCCTCGGGCAGCCAGCGTATTGTTCACGTGGACCATCATCACCTCACCCGCCTCATAGGGGAGATGATTTCCACTGATGACCAGCCGTTTCAGGTGGTCGAGAACAACGGCTTCCGCCGTATTCTCCAATACCTGGCTCCCGAATACGTCATCCCCTCAAGGATGACGTTCAGCCGGAACATGGTCCCCTCCCTGTACCGCCGGTGCAGGGAGCTCGTGTCGGCCGAGCTGCGTGCAGCTCCGGCCGGGACAAGCGTGCATTTCACGACTGACCTCTGGACCAGTGTCAGTGGGATGCACGCTTCTTTCCTGGCCCTCACTGCCCACTGGTGGGGACCGGAGAGTGAGGGGACCTCCGCGGGCGATGCTTCCGGGTCCGGCGCGGCTCCCGATGCACTACGGCACAGGTGGGCCGTCCTGCACGTGGAGACGATGGACACGAGGCACACCGCGGAGGAGGTGGCGGCCGTACTCGACCGCCAGATAGAGGAGTGGATTGGCGGGTGTCCACACCTCTCCCGCGGCTTCATTGTCACCGACAATGGAGCCAACGTTACCGCCGCTGTCGAGACAGTCATGGACTGTGTGAACATACGGTGTATGGCACACACGCTCCATCTGACCGTCAGGGACGCCCTTGGCCTTAAGGAGCTGAGGGCGTCCCAGGAGAAGGGGGCCCGCCCCATCGCAGGTGCTGTTGCTGCCACGGCCACGCTTGTGGATAAGTCCCGCAAGCTGGCCGCCCACTTCCACCGCAGCGAGAAGTCCAGGAGACTGCTTCGCCAGAAGCAGGATGACCTTGGCCTTCCTCGCCATCTCATCCCTACGGATGTGGAGACGCGGTGGAACTCCACCTTCCTCCTGTTCCAGCGCCTGTTGGAGCAGGAGAGAGCCCTTGTCGCCCTGGCGAGGGACGAGTCCTTGGATGTCTGCGACTTCTCGAACGCAGAGTGGAAGCAGATGTCCGAGGCGGTGTCGGCACTCGAGCCCTTCCAGCTTGCCACGAAGGGCTTGTGTGGCGACACCACTCCCTTGAGCCAGGCGCTGCCCACAGCTGTTGGTCTCGAGAAGCTGATGGGTGGACTCCATATCTCTCTGACTACGCCAGAGGGTCGTGCTCTGGCTGGGAGGCTGAGGTCTGGGGTTGACAAGCGGCTCGTTGATGTGCTGGGAGACAGGGAGGAGTATGTCCTCGCTTGTCTCTGTCACCCAGCCCTCAAGGGCAATGCCGTGAGTGCCGACGACTTGCCCAGGTGGAAGGGCATCCTGGTCGAGAAGGTTAGGGAGGAGGAGGCCGCTAGGGCCCGCAGAGACCAGGGTGTTGGTAGTGGTGCGGGGGCAGCCCTCGCGGCCCAACCCGCACCCAGCAGCAGCATGGGCGGCCAGCCGGCGTCAGCTTCCCCTTCCCCTCCCTCTTCCCAGTCCAGCAGCGCGGCATCCCAGGCGGCGCCATCGCAGCAGCCATTTGCTACCGACTCGAGATCCGCCCAGTGGTTTCAGCGGTTCTGCTATGGCGCCATGCCTGGTATGCGGGAGGCTCGACCTGCCAGGCCCCCCTCCAGTGCTGAGCAATGCGTTGCGCAGTACTTGGAGGAGCCTGTGGAGGGAGACGGCGTGGACTGCGCACAGTTCTGGGCGAGCCGCCGCCAAGTCTGGCCGGACCTGGCGGTGGTGGCTGTGCGCCTCCTCTCCTGCCCCCCAACCAGTGTCCAGAGCGAGCGGGTGTTTTCACGTGCCGGGGACGTGGTGACACCCTCTCGCTCCCGCTTGCACCCTGGTCTGGTGGAGCAGCTGGTCTTCCTTAAGGTGAACCTCCCCCTGTTGGGCTACCCCAAGCTGCAGTTTGAGACGGGCGAGTGATTACCGTGGGTTGCCCCATGGTTGGTCACCTGCCTGGCTCGAACTCTGTGCTTATCCCTACCCTCCCCCCTTCCACCTCTAGCTGAGCTGACGTGACAGATGCTGAGCCGTGCCAGCCAGTCGCAGCGTGTAGTGTGCCCACACAGAGATGCAGTTGTAGTAGTAGTTGTAGTGCTGCGACTGGCCAGATGTTTACAATGCCCACGCCCACCTAAAAAGAAACCCAATGCTGACCAGCACAGGCCCTTTATCTATCCACCTGTCAGCATTTGGGGACCTGGCGTGGGCACGGCACACCCCCCCAAAGTAGCACAGCCCACGGAGTACTAGACTTAGCGGCAGCGGCGGGTATACGTTCAAAAATGCAATGTAGATATGTAAATACTGTATGTAAATAAACATATAAATAATTTTTTCTTTAAAAACCCCATGTCAAAATCAAGCCTCAAAATTATGCAAAAGAAAGAAAAAAAGGTGACAAAGGGAGAACAAAATGATGAATGCCAAATGAATTGATTTTATTGAAAATGTCACCAGAAATCATGTGTGGGGGGCTTGGTTTACATGGAGAAAATGATTGGGTGATTTTTTGAAATGAAACGAATGAATTATTATCATCTTATGTTCATCTTGATTGTGGTCACTGTTGATGTTGGCTGATGGCAAAAAACCCAAAACCATCAGAATAGCAATGAACTGGCTGCCAACACAACATATTGATTGATAACTGTGCAGGGGGGGAATTGGGTCTGTGTGTGTGTGTGTGGTGCAGGCTCAGTCTGTCTCTTCCTGTTGTGTGTCTGTCTGTCTGTCTGTCTGTCTGTGTGAATGGATGCCTAGCACTGTCTCTGTGTGTGGATGCTTTCTGTGTGTAGTGTGGTGTGTGTCTGTCTACATGTTTTTTTTCCTCCCCCCCATGCCTCCCTCCATCCTTCCCCTCTCATCCTCTCCCCTTCCTCTTCACCACCTTCCATCCTCCCTCCCTTCCAGCCCACCACCGCCTCACCTGCCCCCAACCCCGGTCTGGCAGATGATGAGAGTCTGGTCTCTCCCACCGAAGCACACACGTGAGCACGTGTGTGCACAAATATGTGGCTGACCAACTCTGAGCCGGACCCTCCCCCCTTCAATCCCCTCTACATCCCTCTCCCCCTCCCCTTTCCTCCCCCCTGCCTCCCAGCCACCCTCCCTGCCTCCCTCCCCCCTCCTAGCTAGCAGCGCACACATACACACACAAAACACCTGTGGTGGCAAACACCACCAGCACACATGCACTCACACTGGTGCCACCACCTCTGCCTTGGGCCTCTGTGTCCTTGAGCAGATATGTGGTGGTGGACCAGAGAAGCATTTCTTTCCAGCAAGGCAAAAGGCATGCACTCACTGCACACACACACACACACACACACGAAGAGGTGAAGACGAGAAGAGGCAACTTCTAGAACCAGCAGCAGCAGGTGAGTGTCGTGTAATTGTGTTGCTTCCCAAGGCCACTGCCCATGCTCAATGCTCAGTCTGCTGAAACTAAAGAACTAGCTACAATCACCCTTCCTCACATGCAGCTCAGCTCAGCTCAGCTCAGCTGCACAGCACACTGACTAACTAGACACTACAGCTGGTGGTAGAAAAAACAGAAGTCTAGATTCTAGAAGATGTCCTGGTGGATTTTAAACTTTCAAATCTGTGCTAGGATTGCCTCGCCCGCCTCCTCCTCCTCCTCCTCCTCCTCCTCCTCCTGCCTGTAATTGTGCCCTCTCCCCTTGCAGTTGCGCCGTCGTGATGGGTTGGTGATGTGCGTGCGCCGTCTACTTGTTAGCTCTCTCCTCCTCATGTTGGCTGGGCTTGCCAGGCACTGGCTGGCAGCAGCTGTTGGCTGTGTGCTAGGCTCAGGCTGTGGCGCGCGTGACTGGACTGGGAATGTTATTGTAGCGGCAACACTGGTTGTGGTGGTAGCAGTAGTAGCTGTTGTTGTTGCTGGGCTGGTGGCTGCTGGCCTGTGCTGACTCTGCGCACTTGGTCTGGTCTGGTCTGGTCATTGGGATGCAGATGTAGGGTGTGTGTGCATCATCCATGGGGAGCATCAGAGCAGAGCAGAGCAGGTTGGCTGGCTTCTGTCTGTCGGGCCTAGTCAGTGGCAGGCACTGAGTGAGGCGGTGGTTTCTTTGGGCATCACGTCACCCATCATGCAGAGCGGCAGGTCTGCTGCTCTGCTGCTCCGCCTCCTGCTTCTTCTCTGTGTGTGCTGCTCTTGTGCTTAGTGTGCTGCTCCGCTGCTGCTGCTGTGCTGGCAGGCAGCACAGCAGTGGCCTTTTTGTTAGATCAGAGAGTGGGTGTTGTCTCTCTGAGTGTCCTCCTCTTACTTGCTTGGATAGGAGTGGTGGTAGTAGGTAGGCATTAAGATGGACTGACTAGGTGTTACGTGTTAGGGCGCCTAGAGAGAGGCGCCAAAAAGATGGGGTGGCAATTGTTGGGTTGCTCCTAGTATTATTGGTGAATTTCTGAAGAAATTTTTTTTTTCCATTGGCTAGAATGGGGGTTCGGGGCTGCCCCAGACCCGCCTCTGTGGGGTGGCAGCACCGCCAAAGTGGGTCCGGGGCCATGGCAAAAATGCCCTCAGTCCCTCCCAGCAATCCCCGTAGAGATAGGAGTGATGGTTCTGTTGTTTTTCTGAGGTGTTCTGAGTGAGTGTGGATTCTGTGATAGCAAATTAGAGTGGATTCATGGTGTCTCATTGGAAATCTCATAAGCTATCATAGAATCTACACTCAGAATACCTCAGAAAAACAACAGAACCATCACTCCTATCTCTACGGGGATTGCTGGGAGGGACTGAGGGCATTTTTGCCATGGCCCCGGACCCACTTTGGGGGTGCTGCCACCCCACAGAGGTGGGTCTGGGGCAGCCCCGAACCCCCATTCTAGCCAATGGAAAAAAAAAATTTCTTCAGAAATTCACCAATAATACTAGGAGCCACCAATTGCCTTGGGATTTTTGGGGTGGAGGACACCCATGGGTGGCTACCACCCACCCCAGCTTTTTTGCCCCTAAGGGCTCCACATTGTGAGTTATGGGCAAAAATTTATTTTTTGAAAAAAATTTGTAAAAGATCAGAGGAAGGTCCAATCGACTTGAAATTTGGGTGGCAGGTAGAACACAATGTCCCCTTCAAAACCAGCCACTTTTTGTGATCCAAACCGGTTCGGTTCGGATCCGAACCGGTTTGAAACCGAACCGGACCGGGGGGGTGGTCTGGCAAAACCAAAACCGAACCACCCCGGTCCGGTCCGGACCCGGTTCGGACCCGAACCGAACCGGGAGAACCAGTTTTATGCACATCCCTAAATATAATATAACAAAATACATTTAGTTAGGATATAACTAAAGCACCATGAATACAAAAAATACTACATGGCATGAAGAAGTTTCCCCGTCATTTTATAACAGTTTTCACAGGTACCTGTTTTAGAGCTAATAGTCTGGAAACCCCAGTAAGCCAGTCATGATGTGCACGTATATATGATCTAGAAAATGGGCCAATTCGGATGATACTCCAGGCCCATTCACATGTTATGTTCAACAGTCATACAATGAGTATACAGAGCACACAGGTACAGATCTGTACACAAGTACAGTCATTCACGTTATGTTGACTGTAGATACATAAGTACACTTCCTAGCTGTACCATGCATTTGAAGGACCTATATCCAGGATCATTTTAAAAATAAACACAGCACAGTCATTCACGCGAACACATGTATGAGTGTACAGACATCTTTACACTTGTACAGCATAATGGCTGAATCGGGCTTCTGTCTTCTGCCCCTATTTAGATTAATTCGGTACCAAATTCAGAACATTAATTTAGTACCAATAGAGTATGCAAACTTCTTATCTCACTTCTATTTATAATGATGTAGATCTGAGCCAAATCATGAGGTTGATTTTTGTTGCCTTTTACAATAAATGTTAGTTTCCACCCCTAACCCCAGAGAACATAAGATATATATCTGGATTAATCCCAAAAAGGCTAGAGATAAAAAATTTGTTCATAAAAAGGGACACTACTATAGAAAAAGCCCAGTGTGAAACCAACTATTGATCCCACACATAAAACAAGTGCTTAGAATAGGAAACTATAACTGCTGCATCAGCTCCACATCACTAAATGTAACATTTCACTGGCTTGGCTGGCAGAATCACTTTCACAATTCTTTAAAGTTTCACTGTAAGAAGGTCTTATATCTTCCATTAATTTCCTTTCTATATTTCAACTGGAAGCCAGAACATTCAAGGAGAAACTGTTCAGAATGAAAGAGAAACAAAAGAAAAGGTCTGTAGCCTTCTATTATAAACCAGAACATGATACAGTACAGTAGTTTAAAACAGAATTCTACCGAGATCTTTATTATTTATTTCTTTTTAAAATCTTTCTGTAAATACTGGCTATTACTTTTCCTATCTATATGTTCATGCATATATTTCTGGGACCTGTAAGGAGGGCAGCCAGATTTCATTATGCCCATGGAGATAGTGCTACATTTCAATAAACTATTGTTTACAAGCAAGCACTAAAACACAAGGAAAACAATGTTAATAACTGTCCAAATATTAGGTTCTGTTTTAAATCTCCTGTTATTAGAGCATGCTGTGGAAACAGAGTCATTTGAGTGCTGAGTATTAAGCAGTTCATGGTATGCTATAAATTTCAGATGCATGCATGTTATATAGGGCTGCACAAATCATAGTTTGGGAGTCAGTTTCATTTGTGCCATGTCTGCTGTAATAGACCAAAAACAATTCAAGCATGCTTGGTTTCCATTTTCAGGGGGCTCAGGGATCATTCAGTCGAAGGAAGAGAAGCTTCTAATAGCATTTGAAATATAGCATTAAGAAACATCACAAGCAACCATTCAGCCAGCAGAGCAGTTTATAAAATTCCTGCTCTCTCAGCACTATGGAGGATTCCAGTTTTTTTCTTCTGTTCATTTCTTCCATTTCCTATGTGCTGAAGCTTCCAAACGCACTGTTCTTCATACCGAGCTGTCTTTGAAAAGTGCCACCTTTTTGCATGAACATTCCAATATCTCTTTGTGAGGAAATTAACTTTCCAGACAGTTTCACTCTATCCACTACTCCATTGCCATGACTCTCTTCCACCTATTCTCAGTATTCACTTGTAGTCCAGTTTGCTCTTTTTTCCACACCCTGTTCTTCCTAACTCTCCTGTATTAAGAGCAGCCTACACGCAGCTGCTGGTTATTCTATACTGACTAACCATGGACAGTAGCACATGGACAGTAACCGTGACTGGTTGAGCATAACTGGAGCAGAACCTGGCTCCTATGAGCTCATCGCGACTTGCACTATACATGCACACCCAACCTGAGGAAGCACGACTGTGCCCTACCTTTACTTTTTGGCATTTGGCGCAGACATAAGGACTAGAGAGAAGGGAGGAGCCCAATAATTATGATCCCTCTAGTCACTGAAATAAATATAGCAAGAAAACTCTGCATGAGATGGCTTGTCTCCTAAAATGACTTGTGACAGTACTAATGTAAAGAAATGTCCCTTGAATTATTACTGCTGCTCTTCAGATTTTCACACATTAATGCCTTCAGGCTCTTAATGCAAGTTTTAATCAATTTCATTTTCACTAAAAATACGTATCAATTATAGCATGTATGTTTTATTGTTTTTATACTTATGTGTGTGTGTCTCCATAGATCCATCTATCTATATAGATACATGAATACATAAATACATATACTGAAGAGTTTGCAAAGCAAATGTAACATTTATTTGAAAGTAAACAACCCAGTGATAAACTGTGATGTTTTGACACAGGGAAGTATTTTTATACAGAAGAACACCGAAATCCACCTTGAACCCTCAGAATATAGTAAAGAGAGATCTAAATTAATGAACATCTTGGTAATTTAGAATCAGTGTGCATTATATTGGGTAAAGCTCTTTAGCACCACCTGCTGCAGGAGTCAAACAACCTCACCTTTAAAAAAGGGAAAGAGAAAATAACTTATTGATGGGCTGATTTCAAGCATCTATTGTTAAATTTTCCAGTTTTAAACAGGAAGAAAATTCAGCTATACTGACATTCCTCTGGAGCATTAAAAAAAGACTTCAAGGGTTATGCATTCAATAGGTATGTTCATTTCTAATCTTGTATTCATACATAAATTTTATCAAAAATCTGTTCTATTATTTTGGAACCAGAACTATGTTGGTTTCTACAAGAAATTAGACATAATTTGAACATTGAAGGGCCTGTATGTTAAAAAGTATAAAAGTGTGTTTTTCCATTGATTATTTCTGGTCCCTATTATTTATCCATCCATCCATCCATCCATCTATCATATTTATATACTGCCTGGTATGTGTATCTCTAGGTGGTATGTAAAATTTAAAACACAACAAATATAAAACAGAGTGAAACAATTAAAACAATTTCACAGAATAAAAAAGTTGAAATAATTTCATGAGATTAAAGCAATTAAACTGTTTAAAATTAATTGCATTTAAAAGCCTGAGAAAACAGGTGTGTTTTGAGGGTCTTCCTAAAAGCAATCAGAGATGGAGATGCTGTTATTTTGGCAGGAAACATATTCCAAAGTTGTTATATAACTGTAATAACGTAAATGATGTAAATACTATGTACCCAAATGGCACATTCTCTCCCTCATGTATATAGTGTTTAGTATTGTGAAAGGGAATGCCATAGCCATAGTTCAGGCTATTGCAGAGGCGTAACTATAGGGGGGGCAGGGGGGGCACGTGCCCCGGGCATCATCTTTTCTGGTCACGTGGGGGGCACCACCATGACAAAAAAATTTTTTTTAATTTTTTAAGATCTTTTTTGTTAATACAAATGTTTCCTGCTCAGTGCAGCAGCACTGCAGCAGTCAAGGGAGCGCGTCGGCGCCCCCTTCCCCACGAGCGGTCCCTTCCGCGCCGCCCGCGCCCCCCCCATTGCTTTGCTGGTGCCTGGCGGCCAGGCTTGGCGGCGGCAGCGGGCGCTTGTAAGGAAAAACCTAAGTATAATGTAGTATGTTGGGAGGGCGGGGGGCGCCATTTCAGTGCTTGCCCCAGGCGCCGTTTTCCCTAGTTACGCCTCTGGGCTATTGTCAGAATCAAGCTCTTTTAGAGAGACCATGGAAATTAAATGAATGAAAATGGGTAAAACAAGACACAGCAATACCCACCCCAAGGTTCTTTCATTCATAAATAGCACCTCTTCCCATGTGAGCCTGCTTACCTCCCTCATCTTCAAGAGTTTAAAATAAATATTTGCAATAAACAAGGAAACAAATCTGTTACAATGGCAACCTGCATTGTATGCCCTTGGGTGGGCGGGTTTCTTTCTTGCTCCTTTCTGATGGCCCTGGTGCTTTTGCACTGTAGACTTTGATTATCTCACAGAGAATATTATCGAATGCAGCAGCCAGTTCATGGCATGCGTGTTTGTTTTCAAACTGTTTGCGGAGAGGATCTTCCATGAACAAAGGTTTTCTAAAATGTCAGCTACCTTTACTGTGCTAGATAAATAGCCATTTGAGAAAGTTTACCTGACCTAACCCTCCTCTAGTTTGCTTACTTCCAGCAAAGCCAACCTTCCATGTTGCTACTGCCCTCTTGGTATTTAACTTTGCATAAAGCTGAACCTGCATTTTCCAGGAGTTAAGTCGCTTGTATGTCTGGGGTGTAATCCCTCTCATGAGTGGGACTGTAATCACACTGGTGGCTTGTCCTGTTATTTTTCCCACTAAAAAGGCTGTGAAAAGTAAAAGTAGACAACGTGTTTTTCTCTTTTTAAGAAACAACCTACTTTGTTATTAAAGTTCATAAGCCCAACTGTACACACAAACTTAGTTTCACTGAACATTTTTTTGTTTTGTTTTGAACTGCACAATAGGTTTCCAGCGGTACATTAGAATAAAAATTGAATTTGCCCCAATCAGACTAGTCACATGCCATGACTTGTGGTCATGGATGGATATGAGCCTTCTAATCTGTATCAAAAGCTATATCCACCTGCTTCAGTGGAGTCCAAATGAGCATAACAATGTGGATACAAACATGCATGCATCATCTGGCCTGCTTCTGCATGCAGACTCCCTTGCTGGACAACAGCAAATATATATCTTGTAGGTAATACTTAGAACACTTTTAATATTCTTTTTAGAACACTATTTTCTGAATACCCAGGCCACACAGAGGCCAATTGTGCAGGCTCAGTGACCTCCAAAATGGCCACCACACTGGAGGAAGAAGTCCCAAATAGGCCAAAGAGCCAGCAGGCTAGCTAGCTGGCATGGGCATCAAGGGAGACCAGTGGGGGGAGAGGGACATGCCCATGGAACCCCCCACCCCCCACATCCATACACTCCCCTTGAGGGGGTAAGTACATTTTTTAAAAAATGAAAAGAAAATATTTGCCAATCCCCCCACGGACCAAACTGAACAGGTGGGGGAGTTTGACTGGGTGCCAGACCAAACTGGCCTGTTCCGTAACCTCTACTTGGATCTAGGTTTATAAATCTCTCCCTTTCGCTAATCAGGTTGCTTGTAGCATTATACAAGGAGCATACACACAGGAAAAGAATGACCAGTTATGGCTTCCTAGCATATGTATACTCTGTTTCCCTCATCCTCTACTGCAGGCTAATTGTACTGTCATTTCATATGATGAAATCTTTTATGGACGTATATTGCAAGGACAGAGGCAAACTTTCAAAGATATAAGAAGAGTTCCAGGATGAAACATTCACTCCATACCAAACCAGCAGAGTTCTAGATTGTATCTGAATTGCTGTCTTCCACAGTAGATGACATTTGAGAGCAACCACATGTTTGACAACACTGTTTATAGATAATCCCTGTTGCAAGTCAAGCAAAAGTGTTTGGCAGATCCTTGTAGCGATTTCCAGAGGTTATTTTACAGTATTGGGGTTAACATCTGCCTAAACACAGTACCCAACTGCTGACAGATGATAGGAGTAATTGTCCAAGCAAAGCTTTTGAATTGCATGTCTTAGAATCTAAACTACTCTGCTTGATTGGCTTGAGTGACAGTTCTCCATGTCTAAATAGGCAAAGGGCTGCGAAAAATTCTTCACTTCATAAGCGTTTGGGAAAGTGATTTCTGACACATAAACTTTTGGCAGCAATTTTCAAGGGGGTCATCTAACATGACTGATATAGTAGTTAGTGCAGTGCTGGCATAGCACATTTAACAGTCACTGAACTCCGAATATGACACAGTAGGATACTAATTGCAGCACTGCAAGTCAGGAAAAGGGAGATGCTTGTGATGCTTGACACATCCTTTATCACAGTGACAAAGGAAGAGACATTGCAGCTGCTTACATCAGGCTATGGTACACTACAGCTACATGGGCAGCTTGTCGACATAGGATATTGACCTTCATTGGCATGACTGGAGCTGCAAAAAACATCAAAATTGGTATAAATATATTCTAATTGACTTATTTTTAAACAATTAAATCCTGGCAAACTAAGGCAGCTTACAGTCAAAAGTAAAACAAAACATAATGTCTGGCATCTAGACTAATGAAGCCCTGATATTGTTTCATTACCATTCATGATAAAGGAGAGGCACAATTTTTGTCACTCTCTCCTCCCCACTGAAGCTGACTGTGACTCCAAAATATGTCCCTGACAGTTGCACAGTCATCAGGGACATATTTTGGGAGTCATGGTCCATTTAAGAGGGAAGAGATATTGATGAAAATTGCCCCTCTCTCTAGGACTAGCACAGCATAAGAAACACAAATGCTTTGTGAGTCTGAATGCTATCCAATAAAATCTCAAAAACAGTCCAAAGAATCTTGAAATAGGTATCCCAAGCAGCTAAAAACAATCGAGTGCAGCAGTTCTTCCCTGCAAAAGCACAACACAAAAGTCATACATTAACTTGGCAGAAAGGAGCGCAGCTCAGCCAGAGCTGCCACTACACACAGCCAAACAGAGTCACAGAGTCCAGGTGGGTTGGAGCATAGATGTTACAGTGGGAGCTGCACACTGGGAGCAGTGGAGACTGGGAGACTCCAGGCAGGAATCTCTGTTCCACTGTTGCTTCACCTCACTGGGAGCCTGCCATCACATCACCTGACTAGAGGCCACATCCCCCACTTGTCATAGGCCCTGCACTTACCTAAGGACTGCCCTGGCAGCCCTAATTCCTGCACTGAAGGAACAGGTGCAGGTGCAGGTGCAGGAGAAGGAGGAGATGGTAAATCGGCACAGAACTGAGTGCTTCTAGTTTAGAAGACAGGCTATTAAAGAGTGGTTGGCCACCAAATAGTCTGATAAGTTAAATACTTAATATAAAGGTAAAGTTGTGCCATCGAGTAGGTGTCCATTCCTGGCGACCACAGAGCCATGTGGTTTTCTTTGGTAGAATACAGGAGTTGTTTACCATTGCCATCTCCCACGCAGTCTGAGATGATGCCTTTCAGCAGACAAAAATTAAAATCCTTACTAACCTTTAGTATGATTATCACCTTGCTGTGTAAAGCATGGAAGGTAAATGACTGTACCCTAGAGCTAGGATGTTGCACACAAGTAGACAGTAAAACATTCTATAACTTCTAGCATATTCATGGCAGTCGTTTAAGGCCAATAAGTGTGACAAAAAACAAATTTAGGAAGAAACATCAATGTAAATGCTGCAAATCAACAGCAGATTACTTTATTTGGGGCTTGTGGGATGTCTGAAATTATTTGGATGCAATCATTTTTATTTTTAATATTTTATACAGTGCTTAGTACTTGCCTTTTAGGGATGTGCAAACAGTTTCAAGCTCAAAATGTTTCAACCTGAAATGGGCCGTTTTGAATGTTTCAAGCTGGAAACAAAACACCCTTAAAATAAAAGGCCTGTTTCAAGTTCCAAATGAAACCGTTCCGAATCAAAATGTTTCGAGTGTTTTGAGTGCCCTTTTGAAGGCATGTTTTTAATTTGCTGATTGTTTTTCTGGCACTAGCTTCTGATTTATTTGTGATCTTCTTGCATCTTGGTTAGCTTGTTATCATTCAGATCAAGTATTGGGAAGGCCAACTGTGTCTCCATTTGCTGGGGGAAGGGAGGAGGGAGCGGGAGGCCAAAGAAGGGAGTCTCAAAATGTATTTCAGGGCCTAGGAGTCAGAGAGCCCTTATAAAGTGCCTGCCCCTTAAAGAAAAACAATACATCAGAGGAAAGATCAGAGACTACGGCAGCACTGAGAGCTGACTTGGTGGTGGTCGGGGCTTGCCTGCCTGGCCTAGTGGAGAGTGAGATACATAGAGTGCCTCCTGGGCTTATCTGTCTCTGTCTCCCCCTCCTTTTAATTTGCAGTGCCAACAACTGCTTTTCTCCCCCTCCCATTAAAAAAAAATGTAACAGCAGCCCCAGTGGCTTGAACTGGGTGCTACTTGGAATTTCCCCCCTTTCTTCTTTTTGCTACTGGCCAGCCCCTCAGTGTCTTTAATAACTTGGGTGCTGTGACTGTTTTTCTTTTCTATGTATCCCCAAGTGGCACCTTTCCTGCTGCTATGTACATGGAGATTGCACTTCATTTTTTGCCTTTGTAGGCTGGCTCAGTGACTTCTGTCTGGTGCCCAGCCTGCCAGGCTATCTCTGTTTTCTTTCCCTAATGCCCCCCCCCAGGGCTTTTTCTTTTTTTGTTTTTTGTTTTTTGTTTTTTGGTGGGTGGGTGCCCACCTGCTGGCGCCAACCTGCCCTCCCTCCAGCTGTTGACTTCTGGTGTCTGCTTGGAGAGCAGCACCTGAACAGCCAGACTCCAACAAAGGATGCCAGAAGGTTAGCCTTCCCCGCCCCCTCTGGGTCAGGTTAGAGTTATTTTAATAGAAACTAGTCTGGGGAAGGGATTTAGGTACTCGACACTAGGTTAGGAGAGGCCAGTAATCCCCCTTCCCTTCCTTTCCCATAGACTTATCCTATTGTTCCTTGCTCCTCTCCAAAAAACCCCCTCCAAATAAAGTCTGCTTCTTTACTTTTTAATTTTTCTTGCTTCTGTGGAAGCACTACAGTGCTATAGATGACATTGTGTGTGGCACACACAGCATAAACAGACCACCACCAACCTCACATCCCTTTTTGAAATACCCACCTTAGAGGTACTTCTTCCCCCCTGCCACCACCAAAATTCAGAGTTAGGGCTTGAATGTTAAAACCCTCAAGATATCCATGAGGGTGTCAAGCAAAGCCAGGAGAAGATTGGCAGGAAGAAGGAGGGTTAATGCTGGTTAATGCTGTGGTTGTGAGAAAAGCCTATTCCCTGATGCATCCCCACTGATATGGTTGTATGCAGGTCCTCCTTTCCAAAGAATGGTGTTCCTGCATCACAGCCATCCCTGTCAAGAAAGAAGCCCTTCCTGTGGCTGCAGACTCAGAGGATGAAGTGTCGGCTATGAGCCTAGCCAGATCACCTTCACCATCCTCCTCAATCCCCCTTGGCAGTGTGAGCCACTGGTTCAAAGCTGAGGAGGAGCAGGAGGACCTGCTCATTCTGCTTCCTGTTCCTGGACCTTCTCATCCCTGGACCAAGGGCGGCGGTGGTGGTGGTCCCCAGAAGGAATCAGCAGCCCCAGTACGAATACCAATACTGAAACAGAGCCAGACTAGCTCCATAGGCAGATTAATGTGGGACCACTTTGAGCTCTGCCATGGCGACTCACAGTATGCTGTCGGCATCCACTGCAGGACACAGGTCAGCAGTAGTAAGTGTCTTGGGATGATGGGGATATTGCAGCACCTGCAACGGCATCACCCAGGGGTCACCAGGAAGCAATAGGCACCTGCTCCTGCTCCCAAGCAGGGGACATTGTCTATTCAGTGGGTGCAATTGATGGGCAAGTGGCCTGGACACCCAGAGCCTCATCTCTTCACCTGGGTCATTGCTGAGACGATTGCTTTGGATGACCAGCCATTCAAGGTGGTGGAGGATGCTGGCTTATGCTGGTTGCTCCTACTGCTTGCCCCCAACTATAAAATCCTCTCACATACCACCTTCAGCAGGCGAGTGATGCTCTCCCTATACTAGGCATGCAGGGAGACTGTGTCGGGTCTGCTGCGTGCAGCATCACCTCACACCTGCATGCACTTCCCTGCAGATCTGTGGACCAGCCACAGTGGGCTGCACACTGGTCTCCTATCCCTCATGGCACACTGGTGGGGGCAGGAGAGTGAGGGGACATCTGCTGCTGGTGGCATGGCCAGCTCCTCCCATGCAGCAAAGCACAGGTGGGCTGTGCTGAATGTGAAGCTGCTGGACACTGACCACATGGCAGATGAGCTGTCAGCAGCCATCAGATGCCAGATGGAGGAATGGCTTTCTAGGCAGCCAAACCTTTACCAGGGATTCATGGTGACTGACAATGCTGTGAACATATTTAAGGCAGCTGAGCAGCTTCTTTTGTGCCTATCTGTTTTGTGGCACACTCTGAACCTGGTTATGTGGGATGTACTTGGCCCTTCTGAGGCTGTGGGCAGCTGATCCATCCCTGCTATGCCATGACTGCTGCTGCCTTGGCTGCTCTTGTGGACAGGTGCTACAGGATAGTATCTTACTTCCACCAGAGCGAAAAGGGTAGGCATATGCTCAAGGAAAGGCAGTTTGAGCTAGGCCTACCTGAACATCTGTTGGGTTGCACATTTTGTATTTTTTCTGTTTCAATTTGTACTAAATCCGAATCAACCCCATTTTGTATTTTGTCCAAAATTAAGCCTTCCGAATCACCCCAGTTTTGTTTTGTATCCTAATCTGAATTAATGCAGATTAAAAAGTGGGTCACATGGTCAAAAGAGTGGGTGAGGGCTATAGTGCCCAATGAGTGGAAGCTACCACAAAAATTTCAAAGGAATTGGGCAAACTGCTGGTTTTGGTGAATTTTTGAAGTTTGCACGTCTTTCAGATTTTCCCCATAGGGTATGATGGAGATTTCAGGAAAAGTATAGCTTCACGTGGGGGGAGGAGGGATGGCCCAGAGTGGAGTGTGGTTTGCGGTAGTGCCCAGTTGGTACAAGGAAGCTACCACTATTTTTTCAGAGGAATTTGGCAAAGGGCTGATTTTTAAAGAATTAATGAAGTTATGCGTTTTTCAGATTTTCCTCGTAGGGTATAATGGAAGTTTCTGCAGTCCCATAACTCCACTTGGAGGGCACTGGGGTGGCCCAGAGCAAGTGGTGGTGTAGTGCACATAGGGTGCCACCCATCCACATGGGTTGCCAACCCATGAAGTACAGGGCTTTGTTGTTCTAGAGGTGTTCTGAAGGTAGATTCTCTAGTAGCATATAAGAATGGATTCATGGTTTTTCATTAAAAATCTCATTTGCTACCAGAGAATCTAAACTCAACATCTCAGAAACAACAAAGCCCAGTATCCCAATGGGTTAGCAATCTAGGGGTGTGGTTGGCACTCTCTGTGCACTACACCACCACTCACTTTGGGCCATCCCAGTGCCCCCCAGGTGGAGTTATGGGGCTGCTAAAAACTCCATTATTCCCTATGGGGAAAATCTTAAAGACACGTAAACCTCAAAAATTCCTAAGAAACCAGCCCTTTGACCTATTTGGATCCTGGGTGCACCACCCTTGGGGCACTGCCACCCAACCCACTGTTTTGCCCCTGAAGCCCCACATAAACAAGTTGAAAGAGTGAAGAGAATGATGAACAACTACAACACTTAATTTTTTGGCACAGTTACTTGAGAATTGTGCAGCGGGTGTGAGCCTGTCCTTGTAGCACTAGGACAGCAGCACAACCCATTTGTGGATTCAAGCAATTTTTCAATAAAAACACTCCCTCCCCATGGAATAGTGACCACAGGTCATTTGAGATAGCAAGATAGATCAATGAACTGCCTTGGTACTATGGAACAGCTACAAATGTTTTTAACTGAAGTGGAGTGAGCCATAGCCCAAACAAATCAGCCTACTGTTCAGAATTGTTGAGATTTATCATCACTGCATTTAAGAAAGTGCAAAGCCATGGATCATGGTTACAAGAAAGAGAGAAGCAACTAAGATTCCTGGGGATGTCAATAGATTGACAGGGGTATTCCCCACCCCCATCCTTTTGTCTTCTGTAGTCTCATATGGATGACTTGTCCCTGTAATGGCAAAAGTTGTGAACCACTGGCTTAGACATCATGTCCCACCAAATTACATTGTGGCCTAAATTACATTAGACTGCTCAACTTGGGCAACAAAACTTAGACACCACTATAGCTCATAAAAATCAGAAGAAAAACAAAATAGCTCTTCAAAAGACCCCTGAACAAGTCAAGAGATTCTTTCTAAACCTTTGGAAAGAAAAATCTGTGTAATTTCAGAACTTTCCTAACCAGCTTCTTGAAAAGCTTCTCCACACAATTTATACCATGGCATTTAGCAAGAGCTTTGGAATTGCATTGAGCTCCCAAAGATATTTGGGTATTTCTGTCTCAAAATGCTGTCTTCCAAATCCCTTTGCAAGGTCAGTTTGCATTTCAATCACACTGAATACAACACACACTTAACTAAACCGTTCAACAGCTTTTTGCATATCTTATCTTCTGCTAATCACTCAGTGCCTCAGCTGGAGTGGAGAGAGTCAGAGAAGTCAATTTGAATTGCAATGCTTTTCCAAAGAACAAAGCATTCTGTCCGAAACACAGTCATTTCGATTTGGAACCAAAAATCTCTTTTTTAATTTTTCATTTTGTTTTGGTTACAAAACCTCCAAAATTGCCATTTTCAGGCACAAAACATTTTGTACCCAAATCGAAATGCACAAGCCTAAACACCTGATTCCTCAGGATGTCCAAACATGGTGGAACTCCACCTTTCTCTTCAAGAGCAAGTGTTGGCCATCCACCCCTCATCAAGGAGATGTGAATTGGAAGTATGCAACCTATCCACTTAGGACTGGGTGCTCATTTCTGAGGTTATCTTGGCATTCAAGCCATTCTTTGTGGCCATGAACAGATTTTGCACCAAAACAGCAATGCTGGACAGTTATAGCTGCTGTAACTATCTGGTTTTGCTGGATCTCAGATTGATAAGGCAGAACTTGGGTGCCTGCCTTAATTAAGTTGTGGTTTGTTTTGTTTGTGAGATAGTTTGTAGTGAGAAATGGACAGTGGAAGGCGTGTGTGTGTGTGTGTGTGTGTGTGTGTAGTATTTCAGGCTCCATGCCTGGCCTTGAGAGTAACTTGTGCTTTACTCACTGTTCTGGTCTGCACTGCAATCTGCATTTCATGGTATACTATTCATTCAAAATGTGGCTGAGGTTGCTCTAGTTGAGCTTATGGCTATGCTTGCTGCTAAGGGTGCTAGTGCTGCTGTGTAGCAGTTGCTGTGCTAGGAAGTAAGGAGTCATAATTGTGCAACTTTTGCCTATGATGTTACTGTGGTGCAGGCACTGTGGCTGGCAGTGGATTGTGGGTCAGTGATCCTTTTTTTTTTTTTTTGCCATTTTTGGACTGTGTTTGGAAAAATGTGTGTTGTTTTGTGTTGGGAGGGACAAACTCCCTATTACTTTGTGCTTTTGTTCTCAGTGTTTTTCAAGGCTGGGTTGCAAACTGCATTGCAAATTGCAATGCAAAACGTGTGTGCATGCTGTGAGTGTGGCTTGTTTGATCCATAGGGAACAATGTTCTTATCAACCTGGATGGCTTTAAGAAGGCTTTGGATAACTTCATGGAGGAGAGGTCTATCAACGGCTACTAGTTGGAGGGCTGTGGGCCACACTCAGCCTCAAATGCAGGATGCCTCTGAGTACCAGTTGCAGGGGAGTAACAGCAGGAGAGAGGGCATGCCCTCAACTCCTGCCTGTCGCTTCCAGTGGCATCTGGTGGACCACTGTGCGAAACAGGATGCTGGACTAGATGGGCCTTGGGCCTGATCCAAAAGAGCTGTTCTTATGTTCTAATGGGGAAACTCGAAACACCCCATGTCACCTACGGGTAGCACCGAGGGACACCAAAGGGGGCTGGGTAGTAGGGCATGATGGGTGTTACGTACTAACCAATCTACAAAAGAATGGACAAGGAGGCAATTTTAAACAGATTTTTAACCTTTCCCTCAAACTCCCATTAGATCCTATGGGGGGATGGTCAAGAATTTGTTCAAAATTACTCACTTGTCCGTTTCTTTTGTGGGTTGGGTGGCAGATAGCACCCATCATTGAACCTACTTTGGTGTCCCTAGGCACTACCTGTGAGGAGCAAGCATGTGTTTCAATTTTCCCCATTGTTCCCTATGGCTGAAACACTCAAAACATTACGAGTTTTGTTTAGTCAAAACAGCCAGCTTAACCACTGTTTCATCAAAGAGTTTTGACCATTTTGCAATTTTTTTTGAGCTCAAAACAAACCACAAATTCCATTTCATACACATTCCTAACACACACACACACACACACACACACACGGAAATAGAAGCTTTAGGTACACATAAGGATTCTTTCCACTGTTCTTTAATGTTAGAAACAGCACTGCTTTACAGAAAGGTTGTGTACTGCAGCAATTAAAATATCACATTCACTAACCTTGCATTAATATAATCTAGTATATTGACTTGTTCTTGTGTTCATTTAATCACATCACCGATGCAATCAAATTTTTCAGAACCCTTCCATTGGATTCACCCAGGATGTGTGACAAACATTTATTCACCCTTTACAAAAATGTATGGTTTCTTTTCTACTAAATAAGAAAGTAATGAAGCTTTTTCTCACAGTAGTTTACCATTTTATGTGTTTGCTTTAGGACTTTGTTCCAAAAGGTAATCTGTTTGCTTTATCTTAATCTCATGCCTTCTGAGCCCAGGGAAGTAGTAATTAAATACTGTCTGATAGTCTCTTGCGGGACATGGAATTAATAACACAATAGTCAATGCAATTACTTCCCGTGCTTGCCAGAATAATTCTTCCCAATATTATTCAAAACATCTGGAAGAAAAAAGTAAGTCAATTTGTCTAAAACTTTAAAGTGCAAAGTTACCTTTTGCATGGAAATGGAGAGAGGAAAACTATTAATCAAATCACCACCATCCTCATAATCAAGGATAGCTCTTTCTTTAAATATTTTTACTCCTTATTGATTGGGTCTTTTTACATATAAGCTTTGCATTTTATTTTACGAAGAGGGAATACTTTATATAGTTTTTTTGCTCCTTTCAGCAGATGACAATTCTGCGGCCACTAAAATGGTTTGGGGGAAAAGAAGGCATTGGGAATAAAGCATTTGGCTGCATACTTCTAGAGCAGCCCTGCACAATATAAGGTCTGGGGGCCAGATCTGGCCCATGGAGACATTTTTGATGGACCAGGTAGCCAGCAACAGCAGGAGCCCCCCAAATTTGGCATTTGTGTGGGCTGGAACAGTCAGGTGCCCGCTGACTGAGCAAGGGCAGGACTTGTTTTATGTCCACTACCCTTGGTTAAAATTATGGGACCCTGGGGGTAGGGAAGGACCCATGACTAACTAGGAATTGCTTTCATATTTATCTTTTTAATTAATTTTACTGCCATAATCAATGCACTGGAAATGGACTCCCCCCATTCATACATCAGCATGGTTGTTTCTGACCCACTGGGACATTAGAGATGTGCATCCCTGCTCTAGAGAGAAACTTGGAGCCAGACTGAAGAACCTCCACTTTTGAGTTGGGCAGGCTGAGCCCCTTTCTTCCTCTAAGGCAGGCCTACTCAACTTTGACCCTACTGCAGCTGTTGGCCTACAACTCCCATCATTCCGGCCTATTGGCCACTATGGCTTGGGATTATGGGAGTTGTCATCCAAAAACAGCTGGGGGACCAAAGTTGAGTAGGCCTGCTGCAAGGGCTGGTTCTTACAATTAGGCAATGTTAGTTATGCTACCAAAAGTTGAGGGGCAGAGGCGTGCACACTCCTGTGAAAGCCAGTAAAGTGATGAGGTGCTGACTCCAATGTTGGCTGGGTGCTGTGCAATGCCAGATATTCAGCCATGATTGGCACCATAGATCAGATTTTAGGTTGCTGAATGTTGTGAAATGTCCAACAGGGTGTGGCATCTAGCTGACACTGGAGTGGCACACAATCACTTTACTGGCTTTCACAGGAGAGTGACCACCTCTGCCTTCCAACTGTCAACACCACATGAGTGCACGGTGCATCTTGGGGCTCCCTCCACCCCTACCCAGGCTCCCCACAGTGTGGCAGCTATGGCTGCAAGCAGCCACGGCTGCCACATGAACAAAAGAGGGGATTAAGGCAGTGCTCTCTCCCTTAACCCCATTTTATGGGGTTCATAGGTGGGTTTGCTGCCACGTTGCCACCAGGATCGGGTCCAATCTCGGCAATTCACACTCACATGCAAAACCAGACTGGGATCCCTTTTGCATGTGTGTGTGAATAGCCTGTCTCTCATCCAAGGTTTTAATTTCTATCAAATCTGCTAACTTTCTTAGATCACTTTTTTTTATCCTCCCCAGAAAAATGGATGTGAGTTCCTTCATCCTTTCTTCATTCTTTAAAACAGACATCTAACCTGTTTTCAGAACCTAGGAACCTAGGAAGATGTCTTATACCAAGTCAGACCACTGGTCCATCTAGCTCAGTATTGTCTACATTGATTATACATACCTAAAGATGTCAGGGATTGAGAGGAACAGAGGTGTGGATCCAAAGACATAGAGTAATTGTTAAAGAGGACTACCCATTAAAATATCTGTGAACACGTAAGGCTGACATATCAAAAATAAGACAAGAAGGACATTCTTTTTTCCTGACAGTTTGCATGTGCAAAGACATTTTAGCATAGAGGTGCTTAATCATCTTCCACATGCATGCCGGAATTAGTGCAGGCTCAAGAGGGTTGTGCTATTATGTCCTGCTCAATGTCTGAATCATTTTGGAGTGACCTTATCAGTTTCCACTGCAACACAAGTACAGCTGTCAGAGATTAGTTCACAGAGTAAACTGGCTGTTTCTTTCCCTATAGCCTCTCCTTATCATAGATAAAATTTACAAGTCTCGCAGTGAGGGCCTGTTAGTTTATTAAGCAAAGGTGCTGAGGTCTCTGGGCCCAAAATAGGTGTGGAAGGAATAGTTATATGGCAAACCATTTTAAGAGGTAGGATTATTGGCTGCTGCCAAGGGCCTACTAATAGGGCCTGCGCCAACTGCCTGCCACTTCAAAGCAGGCCTCCAGAAAAACGGGTTGCTCACCAGAGCATTAAGCACAGCTCTTGCTGTTTTTGTAAGAAACATGATTAAATGAAGGTGCATCTGTAGCCTCCAACATGTTAGGTTTTCTTGATTTCCCTCCCATACATCTGTTTCCCACTGCTAACTTAAAATCATAACATGTTTTCTTCTACTGAACTTTGAAATGGCTACAAGGCACATCCATGTCTAAAGCAGGACCTAGTGAACTTCAGAGCAGACATCTGAGAGCTCAATCAATGAATAGTGCCGGAATGCAGACTTTGCTCACATCAGCCTCCAGATACTACTGAGTCCTTTTTGAACTTAAAAAAGGTTCTGTTTATTGCTTGACTGCCAGTTTGTTTCTTTTCCTTTAAAAAACTAGAGGTTGATCTCAGCTCTAACCGAATTCAAATATCTTCTCAACAGGTTTCACAGTACACTGAACCATGTCTCTGTGTGATGAGTTATGTTTGTGTAGGGCAGGAAGGTTTCTCCAAAAGAAATTGGAGTTGAATTTTGCAGCAAATTGGGAGTTTTCCCACCACTTCTTAGACAAAACATCTGTGGAGTTTCAATGAAAACTAAAATTATTTCAATAAAGCTAGCAAATATTCTCAAGGTATGTATTGTATATATTGAGCTGGTGTGTTCTTAGGTTGCCACTTAACATATCCTAAAGCAAAATTCAGGGCAAACATGTAAACTCTTTATCATCAAAAGAACTGAGCAATTTTGTAGAAAATTGGAGTTTTGCTAAGATTGGTGACATTTCTCGGGTGTGAGGTACTCATATTTCTAAGGCTATATTGACATGTCAGGGAGTTAGAGTGAACAGAGGCAGAAGTACGGACCAGCACGGAAGACTGAAAGTGCTGAAAACTGAGTTTTAAAAGTATCCAGGAAAGAAAAAAGTTTTATTTTGTGCTCCTGACAGGAATGATATACTAGACCAATTTATTGAACATGGGGATGGTGTGAGTTGTAGTCCAACAACTGGAAAGCGTCAGTTTGGCGACACTGTACTAGACAGACAGAAATGATGATGATGATTTCATTTTCTACAGCCCAGCATAATAATCATTTCTTTTTTTTTCTTCCCCTGTGCATCGTAGAAAGTCCAGACTTAAAAACTTTAAGGGACCAGACTTCTAAAACTTTAAGACCAGACTTCTAAGTACAAACAGACAGGAATGCACAGCAGTTAATGGAATAAAGTAAATGTTGGGATAAATGGCTGAGAAGTGGGCTAACAAAGTCAAAAGACTGGAGCAGGTCATAGCTTGAGAAGAAGCCAGCCAAGAAAAGCAACAAAAGAGAGGAGAACAGGATCTTTGGGAAATATACAGGAATAATTGGTCATGCTAAAAAAGGCAAGGACATTTGGAAGGATCTGTGTGTAAACACACACATGCACAATGAACAAACTAGAAAATAGACTTATTCACATGACTGCTGGCAGGATTGTAGGAGTGTCAGGCCAGAGTAGGAGAGCCGGATATATCCCTGATTGGCAGTCATGAGAACTCCAAACATTAAAATAGAAGGAGAGAAGCATAATCATGTGGGAGGCAGAAGCTGAATTGGACAAGCATGCCCTACCCAGATTCTGTCCTCAACATTTTACTGAAGAAAAATGGTTGGAGGAAAAAACATCCTACCCAGATTCTTAGGGATGTGCAAAAAATGGATTTTGCATTTTGTTTTGAGCTCAAAATAAAAGGCAGATTGAGCTCATTTTGTTTTGAGTTCAAAACAAAAGGCAGATTGCCAAAAATCAGCGGTTTAGTAGAAAAAAACACCCTGAAGTGTTTGGTTCAAACCAAATCAAATAGTTTCAGGTGTTTTGCCATTAGGGAACAATGGAGAAACATGAAACACCCCATTGTTCCCAATAGATCCTATGGGGGTTTGGGGGAAGGGTTAAAATGTGTTAAAAATTGCCCATTTGCCTGTTTCTTTTGTGGGTTGTGTGGTGGGCAGTATTCTCTCTAAATTTTTTTAAATCTGTGTGTGGAATGAGTTTTGTTCTGGGCAGCAATATCAAGGCAGCTTCAGAGTGTAACTTTCCTAATTAAACTGAGTGGGATCTAAAATTAACTGAGCGCACATTAAAAAAAATCTGAGCATGTGCACACGTGCACACCTTAGAAGGAACACAGGTGGTAGGTAGCACCCATCATGCACTACCACACATCCCAGTTTGTTATCCCTAGAAGCAATCCATGGAGAGCAATGGTGTTTTGAGTTTCCCCATTGTTCTCTATGGCTGGAACAAGCTGCACTCATAGAATGCACACAAGCTTTGCATTACAATTTGTCATGCAGTTTGCAACCTTGCCTTGACACTGCAGAGACACACAGTAAAAAGGAATCTGGCCCAATCCCTACCCAATACAGAGCTCACATTTCAAACACAGACCAAAAATGACCAAAAAGGAATCACTGGCCCAGAATCCACTGCCAGCCATAGTGCCTGTGCTTCAGTAGCATCATTGGCTGAAATCGCTCTCTCACAATCAATTATGACTCCTTACTTCCTAGCATTGCAACAGCTGCCACAGCAGTGCCCTTAGCAGCAAGCATAGCCATAAACTCAGCTAAAGCAAATTTAGCCACATTTTGACTGAGTACACCTTGCAATGCAGATTGCAGAGAAGACCAGAGCAGTGAGTGAAGCAAGTGAGTGAAGCACAAGATATGGAGCCATATCAAGGCCAGATATGGAGCTCATCACAGTAATTATCAAGAAATACTACAGAGAGAGAGAGAGAGAGAGAGAGAGAGAGAGAGAGAGAGAGAGAGAGAGAGAGAGAGAACTGTCCATTTCTTGCCACAACATTATCTCACAAACCAAACCACAACTCAAGGAAGACAGGCTCCTAAATTCTGCCTTTATCATTCTGAGATTGAGTAAAACCAGATTGTCATAGCAGCAATAGCACAACATATTATACTCAGTGCTGAGAAAACCACAAAATCAAACCTTCCTCCTCTCCTTATGTACCCTCTTCTTCAAGAGAGGCACAGTAGAAGGGTTCTCTTTGCCTCCCAGTCCTTTTGAATACATTTTGAAATGCCTTCCTTTTGCGTAACCTCCCTTTCCCCCCAACCAATGGGGACAAAGTTGCCCATGACAACACTCAATTTTTATGATAATAAGCCAATCAGATGCTAGCACCAAAAACCAACCAGCAAGGGCAAAACAGGCTTCCAAAATGGTGCTTGAAATGTAAAAATATTTTGATTGAAAAGGGTTTTTTAAGTTCTAAGCTTGAAACAGGATTTTTATTTAAAGGGTTTTTTGTTTTGAGCTTGAAACCCATGAAATGTCCCATTTTGAGTCAAAACATTTTGATGTAAAAATGTTTTGCACATCCCTACTGTTGCTGACTCAAACACAATCATGCTTCCCTTCCCCTGTCTTAATGTCAGGAATTCCCACAACTAGGGGTGTGCAATTTTGATTTTCAGTGTTTCGATACGGATCTGAACCGAAACATCCCTGTTCTGTTTTGTATCCAAATATGGCCCATCCGAATCACCCCTGATTCGATTTGGATCTGAATTAATCCGAATCTGAATCAATTCAGATTAAAAAATGGGTCCCAGGGGCAAAATAGTGGGGTAGGGTGGTAGTGCCCAATGGGTGGAGGCTACAACCCTGGTTTCAGGGGGATTGGGCAAAGGGCTGGTTTTTGGTGAATTTTTGAAGTTTTAGTGTCTTTGGGGCAGATCGGGGGCATAAAGTGGGATCGGGGCCAAAGGAGTGGGGTGGGGTGGAGGAACCCACTAAGGAACCCATAGTTCCTTATGGGTGGAGGCTACCACCCCAATTGCACTTATGGGTGGAGGCTACCACCCCAATTGCAAATGAGATTTTCAATGAGACACCATGAATCCACTCTAATTTGCTATCATAGAATCCACACTCAGAATAGCTCTGAAACAACAGAACCCTGTTCCCCATGGGTTAGCAACCCATGGGGGTGGTTGGCACCCTATGTGCACTACACCACCACTCGCTCTGGGCCACCCCAGCACCCCCCAAGTGCACTTATGGGGCTGCTGAAAGCTCCATAATACCTTATGAGGAAAAAGCTTAAGATGCGTAAACTTCAACAATTCACCAAAAATCAGCCCTCTGCCCAAATCCTTTGAAAAAAATCAGGTAGCTTCCTTGCCCCTACCCGGCACTACCACCAACTCCACTCCGCTCTAGGCCACCCCTTTCCCCCTGACATGAAGCGATACACCCTTAATTATACCTAATGGGGGAAAACCTTAAAGATGTGTAAACTTCAGAAATTCACCAAAAATCATCCCTCTGCCCAATCACTCTGCAATTGGGATGGTAGCCTGCACCCATTAGGCACTACCACCCCACCCCACTCTTTTTGCCCAGATCCCACGCTATGCCCCCAATCTGCCCCAATGACACTAAAACTTCAAAAATTCACCAAAAACCAGCCCTTTGCCCAATCCCTCTGAAATTGGGGTGGTAGCCTCCACCCATTAGGATCTACCACCCCACCCCACTATTTTGCCCCTGGGACCCGAAATTCGAGCAGACACCACATCAGACCTTTTTGCATTGAAGTCAGTTGGAGGCAAAAAGGCTGGAAATTCAAATAGATGTCATTGCTCAAAATGGAGGGGGAGAAGAAGGCCACAAAATGGAGGTCCGAAACATCCGAATATTTTGGATCCGAAACAGGGGTGATTCGTTTCGGATCTGAAATTATTCGGGGCTGAAATTATTCGGGTTTGGATCCGAATCACCCGAAATTCGCTGTTTTGGGTACAGATCGTTCTGTACTTGAAACGTTTCATACATCCCTACCCACAACTACCAATTGGAAGTGGGTCCTGCTCCTATCCTGGCAAGGTAGTCCTTTTACCCTGACAGCAGTCATGTGAATGAAGCTATTATTTTGACTGTGATTCTCTGCTACAAGCCATTGTTCCAATTGTTATTTATGACTGGCTTGTCTGCATTTTAGATGGGGGTATGTCCAGTGTGGCAACACTACCTTCACTGTCATAGGAGCATAATTGACACTCAGCTAGGAGTTGGCAGAAGAGTCACCAGCCAAGCATAGGCTACTCACAAAAAAGATCAGAAATCAATTAAGTAAACTTTGGTGACATACCTGTGCCCCGTAGCATTTTTTAAAAGGAAATTGCATATATTATATAGCATTTAATGGACCATTTACCTTCACCTTTCCATATTATGGGAAAGGCAGATGAGGACATGATCATCTCTTCCCCCTGAGGATACAAGCAGACTGAGAGGCATACGTCCTGCAAATGTTATTACAGCAGATCCTTTGTTGTCAAACTGGGCTCGGATTAGTTCCAGAAAATCTAAATCCAAACCTAATTTCTGGCAAGGTCTGTAGGATCAAAAATGTCTCCTTGGCATTGATCTGCTGCATGAAACCCTCAAAAGGGCAGTGAATGACAGCCAAACCTATTATCAGCTCCAGCAAGTGAAGGTCAGTGAGTGCAACATCTGCCTTACTGGGACTTGCCTGCTTATTCATGCACAACTTTCTACTCATCCAGAGGTCACAGAACCCAATGAAAGACCAAGTTGCCACTCAAGCTGGCTGCTTCTACAGTTGTTTTCCTTCCAGTTCACTTTGAAAGTTGGCAAAGCTTTCAGACTACAGAGGTCATAGGACAGCCAGGACATGATTACACCCAAGTTAGCAAAGACCAGAAGTGTGCATTGTGCGAATATTTCAATAGAGCTGGCAGATTCAATGAGGAAAATGACTTTGGTTTGTAGAGTGACTTTCCTATCAAACAGTATTTGCCCTATATGGAATAAAAGAACGAGCGATTTAGTTGTAAATCACCTAAGCTCCACAGACAACTCTGGCTGATGATCTGCAGCTTATAGGCTTATAGAAACAAAGCTTGAAAAGTATATGGTCACATAATCAAATAATTGCTACTGTAGATCACCCATTTTGGTATTAACATCGTTTTGTCCTTTATTCTCTTCAAAATATAGTATAAATGTTCTGTACATGTAAACAGGATTCTTTTAAAAGAAATTTAGCCAATGCCTTTACTAAAAGAAAAGCATATATGTCAGTCGATGCACAGATGATTTTGATCCTGAAAATGAGCTTTTTCAGCTCAATCATGCTACCTCAAAATTTATATCATAGTTCATAAAAAGCTTTGGATAGAAGAAAGCTTTTTCATTTTGAATTGTGTAGCTGTATGAAATAACTAGGATATCTACTTTCATCAAACAGCCATATCTACAAAACTGTGAGTTTTCTATTTCACATACTCAGACAGCTTTGTCAGTGTGTTTAATTTGACAATCAAATAAGCACATATAATTTATGCAGATTTGCTGTTTTGCATGACATTTTGCTGTGCTTAGATATTTTTGAGTTTCTCTTGTGTTTTTATACTCATACAGGTTATGACATATGACAAGTGCTAATCCTCAGTATTGAGGATCAAATCAAAGTCATATGTTAATATCAGGAGTGCTGAATCTGAAACATATTTTACCAGTTTGTTTTAATTACTTAGTTGTCTCTTAGGCAACATTTATTGACCCATTTTCTTATTGCTAGATTTAGGGTGTTCCCCTCCCCACTTATCTTTTTTTCTTATATTCTCTGGTAGTATCCACAGAGCCAATATGTATTATTTATTTATTTAACATATTTTTATGCCACCCAAAATTCACATCTCTGGGTGGTTTACAAGAAAACAACAGAAATGACAGAAAAAAATAAAACATTAAAATTTAAAATTTTAAAAAACAATGTTAAAACTATTAAAACAGTATTTTATTAAAAGCTTGGGTGAACAGATGCATCTTAAATGACTTTTTAAAGGTTATCTGAGATGGGGAGGCTCTAATTTCAGCAGGAAGTGCATTCCAAACTTTCAGGGTAGCAGCAGAGAAGGCCTGTCCCTGAGTAACCACCAGACGAGCCAGTGGTAACTGCAGATGGACCTCTCCTGATGATCTCAATGGGCACTGGGATTCATGGTGAAAAAGACATTGTCTTAAACACCCAGGCGTAAGCCGTTTAGAACTTTATAGGTTACTAGTATTTTTTAGCCCGTTATAATAACGGGCGCTAGCCTTCCCTTCCCTTCCCCCCCTTCCCCCCCTTGCCTCTTTCCTCTCCCTTGCCCCTTCTCACTTCCCCCCCCCATCCAGTTTCCCTCTCTGCCGCAGCTCATGGCCGAGGTTCTGGGCTCCGGGCCCGCCGCCACCATTCTCCCTCCCACCCCCGCCTGCCTCCATGCCCGCCTGCCTCCATGCCGCGGCAAGGGCCCCTGGGCCGGGCGCCGCCGTCTTTGGAGTCTGTGGCCAGTGCGGGCCCTTCGCTTTCGGCCTCCGTGCCACCAGCGGTCTCCCCGGCCGGGCCAGGGGCATCCGCCACCGCCGGCCTCCACTCCGGCCCACCGCCGGCCCAGTCTCTGTTTCTTCTGGCCGTGGCGGTGGCTCTGCCGCCGCCTCGGCCAATTTTCTCCGCCGCCCCTTCCCGGCTTCTTCTGGGCGGCTGCTTGGCCGCCCAAAATGGCCGCCGGGTGCCGGCGGTTGTGTCTCCCTGCCCTGTTCTGGGCATGCGCTTCGCGCATGCCCAGAACAACCATCGGAGGCACGGACACACGCTTGGTGTCCGTCCATGGATGGACACCAAGCCTTTTATTATAGAGGATAACCAGCACTTTTTGTTTTGCCTGGAAACCTATTGACAGCCAGTGTACCTCTCTCAATACAGGAGTAATGTGTTCTCTCCGAGATGACCCGGAGACCAACCTGGCCACCACATTCTGGACCAACTGTAGTTTACGGACTACATACAAAGACAACCCCACATAGAACACATTGCAGTAGTCCAGTCTGGAGGTTACCAGCATATGTATGACTGTACTGAGGTAGTTTATCTCAAGAAACAGACATGGCTGGTGTATCAGCTGAAATGGATAGAAGGCACTTCTGGCCACTGCCTCAACCTGGGACACCAGGGAGAGCCTTGGATCCAGAAGCAGCCCCAAACTGTTTACCTGTTCCTTCCTGGGAAGTGTGACTCCATCCAGAACCAACAGATCAAACCCATCTCCCAAGTTCTGACCTCGCATAATAAGTACCTCCATCTTATCTGGATTCAGTCTCTCCAGCCCTCCAAAAAAGAGATGAAACAATATTGTATTATCTTCTTCTGTATAATCTCCACTGCACATTAAGGTCATCTAGGTGGATCTAGATCTGACTCAGTATAAGGCAATTACTTCACTTCTATGATATTTAGGATATTTAGATGCCGTGATGTGACTATACCTACAAAGATCAGAATAGTTGGGACAATGGTTTTTCCTGTGACACTCTATGGATGCGAAACCTGGACTTTGAAGAAGCAAGATAGAAAAAGTATTGATGCTTTTGAACTTTGGTGCTGGAGAAGACTTTTGAGGATACCATAGACAGCCAGGAAAACAAACAAATGGATCATAGAACAAATCCATCCAGAATTTTTACTTGAGGCACAAATGACCAGGCTCAAACTATCATATTTCAGACACATTATGCAAAAACCCAGCTCCCTTGAGAAGTCCATAATGCTTGGATAGGTGAAGGAAAGAGAAGAAGAGGACGACCAGCAGCCAGGTGGAAGGATTTGATTATGACAGCAATGAGAGACCTTAAAGGCCAAGTTGAAGACAGATCATCCTGGAGAGAATCTATTTATGTGGTTGCTAAGAGTAAGCACTGACTTGATGGCACTTAATCAATCAATCATGCTTCTATGATACTGTGGCGATCCCCCTGTACCCTTGTTCACATGTCATTGTCATCTGGGAATATTCTAGTTAGCTAACAATAAACAAAATCAACCAAAACATACCTACTCACTGTAGTGTAGGTAAAAATAAATCTCCACCCAAGGCCAATCATGGTGGAAGTGAACAATTCCTACATGCTGCTGTTAGCAACCCATTTTCCACACTGTCACACAGGAGTACAGTTGGATACCAAGCTGAATTTGAAAGATGACCAGCATTGGAGGCATGACTAGCTCATATAGCTGCTCCCAATGTTACCTGGCCCTCACCTGAGCATCCTCATGCTATTTTCTACAGTGGAACATGTCCTTCCTCATCATCAGCGAGGTGAAACTCCACCTCCCAATCATCCACTGAAAGCCAAAGGAAAGGAGCAGTGTTTTCTTTGGCCCAAGGAAAAATGGTCTCCAGTGGATTTGAACCACCTTAGTTTAAACATTCATTCTAAAAGGATTAGCTTATGTCTGTGCAATAGCTTCTATAATCAAAGGCCATACTTGACATAGATCATGAGGTCCTTAGTTAATTAGCATGTGTACATACCCTCACATTGAGAAGTAATGTGCATTATCCTTTTGCAAGGAAAATATGTCTGGACATCATATCTCCATGGGGTCAAATCCTGTAAAATGAGCCTTCAATACTGTACACATAGATGGGTGGCGCAATCCATGGCACACTGACTCAGATGTAAGTCCCGCTCAATTCAGTGGGAGCTGTGTGCATTTGATTGCATCCTAAGTATATCATAGTTTGGTCATTCCTCTCCATTGAGCTTATACAGCTCATGTCTCCACAGAATGGGATGTAATGATTAACATGGTGATATGTTGACATTTAACATAGCCTATTTTCATTTCCTTAAAAATCCAAGCTAGTCAAGGGTGCCAGAAGTGCATGCATGAACATGGCCACTTACGGACTGATTTCTTTAGAAAGAAAACTCTCCACCTTCTTGGTAAGATTTTCACTGTTTGAAACTGTCTTTTCCTATATAAATGACAGATTTATTCTCCAACTGAGCTTTTCAATCTCTAACTGCTGCAAGTTAGCAACCCTATCTGTTGCCATCAGTTTCCAGCTGTTACCATAAAAACAGGAGTGTTCACATTGCTTCTAAATGTCCTTGAGGCATTTATTTTCTGTCCATCTAGTGTGCAGCAGTGCCCTCACTATATACCAAATGCTGTTGGCAAATGGCAGCCTGGGATCATCTATCCTCAATATATGGCTAGTCCAGCATATTTTTTACTATGATGCACATGATATCAATTGCAGTTGGCTGGCTGTACTTCAAGGCATCATTACTAGAAATGCTCCTGCCACTGCATGAAGAATATTGTGCTCACGGGGTTGCACAAGAAACTTGTACAGGAGTTGAATATGACCTTGCTTACAGATTGAGATACACTTTTATGCACAATCTAATCTAATCAAATCAGAACTTTCTAGAACATGTGTCTAATTAAGTTTATCAGGGTGCCATTTTTGTAAATTCCTCCCAAATCCCCATATTCAAGCACGATTGCAGCTTAAAATAGGCAACCTTCATGTCTTAGAAACTACCATTTATTATTGAGCAGAATGGGGTATAGTGCAGTTAGCAGTCAGCTTACTTCCCTAACCCCTCCCTTTTCCATGTTGGGAACCTATGGCTCATCATCATATGCAGCTTGCATATGATCAAAATCAGCTTGTGCAGCCAGTGAGAAATTCAGGCAGCATAGAGCGCACCCATTTCTGGGTGCTCTGAGCCACCCTCTCTATGGTTTGGGAGGACCTACAACACAAAGCTCAGGATACTGTGGCAGTGAATTTGTATGAAACAATGGCCCTTGGGAACCTGAGGCTTGAGCAGTGAAACTCACTACAAACCAAAGGTTCAAAGGTTTGGAGGTGAACACAGAGCCATGGTCAGGTTACAGAATTGTGGATTCATGCATTCAGATGTCCAGAAACTCAAACTTATGCCACATTTACTTCCAGTTTTATGTTATGTCCCAAGGCAGCCTAAGAGTTTACCTGCAATTGGCGGGGGAAGGGGGGATTTAATCTAGACAAATCCTATAAAAGGTGCTGTCTCTCTCAGGCATGTGTGATCACTCTGGTCTCATGATGAAGATTCCTGAGAGGTAGCAAGGCCTGCTGCTGCTTCAGAAATTTTGCAGTGCGAGTTGCCAAAACACTGCTCCAGACAAACGCCTACATTTGCATTTGACCCCTTTCCCTTTTTGAGCTGAAATCACTGGGCTACTGGGCCTTACATTTGATAGCTCCTGAATCCATGGAATATTCACTGTTTGGTTTACGTAAGATTATTCTTGTTTTGAATTCCTGAGAGACCAAGGACCCACTTATGAAAAAATCCAGATAGAAGCATCTGAGGCTGCATGCTTCCCAACGGTTAGCTTGTGAGACTGCCACAAGTTAATTTTGTGTTTGACTGCCTGGGAATGTCACCACTGCCTTGCTTATGATTCTTGCTTGCTGTGGGCTTGAGCAGAGTCAGAGTCCTGGTGCTACCCCTGCACCCACTGCCTACCCTACTCTTTCTCCGCCTTTGGTGGAGAAAGCAGGATAACAGAAAGGTAACTGAACTTGCTCTCCCTCTCCATCTGCCCTTTATTCTTCATCCTTCCCTCACTTCTTTGCTCACATTCTGAGAACCATCCCCTTGTTTCCTGCATAGCCATTACTCTTCTCTTCCCCGTTCTCCTTCATGCCCATATAGGCTTAGGGGACTGTTTGTATTGGCAACTTCCAAGGTTGCCAAATACTTTCATTTGCTTGTTGCCTCATATTAAAAATAAACTTAATTTTATTCCTTCAAAAGACTTATCTTTGAGTCTGTTGCTCCTCCATTGTTGTTCTAATATTACATCCATCCATCCATCCATTCCATTTCTATACTGCATAATCCAAAAGCCATAAATGGTCACCAATAAAACAAATGAACAATCAATCACATAATATTTAAAACAAATTTTAAAAGTTAGAACAAAATATTCTGGTAGGAACCAATCTACTTTCCTTTCACTCTAATCGTAACTGATAATTATCATTTTTACATATTAGGCTACTTCTGCCTCAAGTGTTCACACAACTGCCATCTTAAAGTGGGGTGGATGACATAATCACAAACTTTGCCATTGAGGTGTCCTTGCATATGTCTATAGTGGTTCAAAATTTGGTTCAAATTGGTTAGGCCAGGGCTGTCAAACTTCTGGCCCGCGGGCCTGATCCAGCTCATGTAGCTCCTTCCTCGAGCCCACCGACTATCCTTTTTTCCCCATATCGTGCCACTCAGCTCCTTCCTTGCTGCTCCCCAACAAAGCTCTAAATTGCCAAAGCACCAGTGGCTTCCTCCCCACCACCACCCATACACATTAGGGATGTGCGAAACGTTTTGGGTACAGAACGATCTGTACCCGAAACAGCCAATTTCGGGTGATTCGGATCCAAACCGAATCACCCTTCTGGCCCTCCGAAAGTTTTCTGAGTCAAACAGAATCATCCCCATTTCGGCTCCGAATATCTGTTGTTTCAGATTTTGACGTCTATTTGAATTTCCCGCCTTTTTGCCTCCCATTGACTTCAATGCAAAAAGGTCTGATGTGACGTCTACTCGGATTTCGGAGTCCAGAGGCAAAATAGTGGGGTGGGGTGGTAGTGCCTAATGGGTGGAGGCTACCACCCCAATTGCAGAGTGATTGGGTAGAGGGCTGATTTTTGGTGAATTTCTGAAGTTTACGCATCTTTAAGGTTTTCCCCCATTAGGTATAATGAAGGGTGTATCGCTTCACGTCAGGGGGAAAGGAGTGGCCTAGAGTGGTGTGGGGTTGGTGGTAGTGCCGGGTAGGGGCAAGGAAGCTACCTGAATTTTTTAGAAGGATTTGGGCAGAGGGCTGATTTTTGGTGAATTGTTGAAGTTTACGCATCTTAAGCTTTTTCCTCATAAGGTATTATGGAGCTTTCAGCAGCCCCATAAGTGCACTTGGGGGGTGCTGGGGTGGCCCAGAGCGAGTGGTGGTGTAGTGCACATAGGGTGCCAACCACCCCCATGGGTTGCTAACCCATGGGGTACAGGGTTCTGTTGTTTCAGAGGTATTCTGAGTGTGGATTCTATGATAGCAAATTAGAGTGGATTCATGGTGTCTCATTGAAAATCTCATTTGCTATCATAGAATCTACACTCAGAAAACCTCAGAAACAACAGAACCCTGTACACCATGGGTTAGCATTAGCAACCCATGGGGGTGGTTGGCACCCTATGTGCACTACACCACCACTCGCTCTGGGCCACCCCAGCACCCCCCAAGTGCACCTATGAGGCTGCTGAAAGCTCCATAATACCTTATGAGGAAAAAGCTTAAGACGCGTAAACTTCAACAATTCACCAAAAATCAGCCCTCTTCCCAAATCCTTTGAAAAAATTACAGGTAGCTTCCTTGCCCCTACTCGGCACTACCACCAACCCCACACCGCTCTAGGCCACCCCTTTCCCCCGACGTGAAGCGATACACCTTCCATTATACCTAATGGGGAAAAACCTTAAAAACGCGTAAACTTCAGAAATTCACCAAAAATCAGCCCTCTACCCAATCAATCTGCAATTGGGGTGGTAGCCTCCACCCATAAGACACTACCATCCCACCCCACGCTTTTGGCCCAGATCCCACTTTATGCCCCCGATCTGCCCCAAAGACACTAAAACTTCAAAAATTCACCAAAAATCAGCCCTTTTCCCAATCCCCCTGAAATTTGGGTGGTAGAGTCCACCCATTGGGCACTGCCACCCCACCCCACTATTTTGCCCCTGGGACCCATATTTAAATCTGAATCGATTCTGATTCGGATTAATTCGGATCCGAATCGAATCAGGGGTGATTCGGATGGGCCATATTCGGATACAAAACAGAACAGGGGTGTTTCGGTTCAGATCCGAATCGAAACACCAAAAATCCGAATTGCACACCCCTAATACACATTATGTCTCTCCTACTTCCCCCTTTCCATGTAAGAAGTGCATCTTCCAGCCTCAGAGGCAAGAGCCCTCTAAATATCAGTTGCAGGGGAGGAAAAGCAGGAGAGAAGGCATGCCCTCCACTCTGGTTAGCCATGTGTGAAACAGGATGCTGGACTAGATAGGCCTTGGGCCTGATCAGTAGGGCTGTCCTTATGTTCTTAAGGTGCCAGCTAGCTTCCTTCTTCCCCTGGAGTTTGTTCCTTCCTTTCCCCCCAGCCCATGCCCTGCCAAAGCACTTACTGGCTTCTTTCTTTCCCCCGCTGCTGGTATCTCCCTCCCCCCCCCACTTTCTTTCTCTCTCTCTCTCTCTCTCTCTCTCTCTCTCTCTCTCTCTCATCAATCATGCCTCAATCCCCTTTCTCTCTCTTTCTCTCTCTTCCCCCCTCTTTCTCTCTTTCTCCTGTCAAGCCTTCCCACCCCACCAACAACCCTCTCTCTCTCTTGTCAACACACACACACACACACACACACACACACACACACACACACACACACACTTTCCTCTCTATCTCCAGTCATTGGGAAGTGTGTTATTCAGAATTCATTCCAAAAACTACCAAAAATTATTTAAATTTTCCTTCAGTATATTCCAGTGTAAAAGTAATGCATTCAGCTAATTTAAGTGGCAGGGCAAGAGAGGGGGGAAGAAAGGGATTGAGAGAAAGAGTAAAGGGAGGAAGAGGGAGACAGAAGATGATGTGAGGTGGGCACAAGGTGACAGAAGGTTGGGGGGAGAGAATGTGTGGCCCCCAGAGGTGCATTGGAATCTAATCAGGCCCACCACTAGATTTGAGTTTGACACCCCTGAATTAGGCAGTTCACAGGTTAGCTCACATGACTCAAATGTTCATGTGTCTACTATTTTGAATTGGGATGGATGACACTGAGAGGAGAGCTGGTCTTCTTGCAGCAAGCATGAAGTGTCCCATTTGTTAAGCATGGACTGCGTTCATTTGTATTTGAATGGGAGACATTGTGAGTCTATCTCTCATTCAAGATATATTCCTCAGGGGATGGAACTGCTCTAGAAAGAGAATCTACATGTTTGCATGCAGAAGTTCCCAAGTTCTCTCCCTGGCATCGCCAAGATAGGGCTGAGAGAGACTCCTGCCTGTAACCTTGGAGAAGCCGCTGCCAGTCTGTGTAGACTATACTGAGCTAAATGGACCAATAGTCTTACTCAGTATGAGCCAGCTTCCTATGTTCCTATCACAAACTACTCCATTGAGGAGTACCTATATGTCCCAACATATGTTCCAAATTTGGTTCAAATTAGTTAGGCAGTTCAGAAGTTAGCCCACTTGTGCCTCAAACATTCATACATCCACCATCTTGAATTGGGGGGCAGGGTGCCATCATCATAAACTACTTTGTTGAAGTGTCCCTATGTCCCTGCAGCTGTTGAAAATTTTGTTCAAATTGGTTAGGTGGTTCACAATTTAGCCCACTTGCATCTCAAATGTTCATGTATCTGCCATCTTGAATTGGGGTGGATGACATCATCACAAACAATGGCATTGAGAGGTTCCTCTATTTCCCTATAGCTGTTCCAAATTTGGTTCAAATCGGTCTAGGCATTGTGAAGTTGATCACACACACACACACAAAATTGGGTGATCTCATAACCTTACTTTCTTTAATGAAAATAGTCGAACACTTTTAAACAGTTTAAAAAGCACTAAAGACTAGACTTCTAAAAAAATAACTTTTTATGGTTCTCTGATGCTGACATTTGTCTATGTCCAGACTGCAATCCTTTGTTATGCACATTTGCAAGCTTGATTTATAAAACTAATTCCTCAACTCAAGAAAAGGCATAAAAGCAGATGTGGTAATATACATGTGCCTGAACAAATGTGGTAACAGTGCTTCAATGACAGCAAAGTGTCTGGGTGTGTTATATGCTCCTGTACCATAGGTAGAGCTTGTTTAGTATTCCAGAAGAGCAGAAGTTGTAATGTTTAGAAAAGTTATTCTCAGGGACTGGGATATTATTCTTTTACAGCCAATATCAATGCAAATACATTCATGTTACATTTCAGATTTTCTCTGGCTGAGTCTTGCATTGAAAACACAAGGACAGCATTCATGCAGTTTTTTCTCAAGTCTGGAATGTTAAACTAGAACCAGGGAGGCCTAAGTTCAAATCCCACCATGAGACTCACTGGGTGACTCTAAGCCAGTCAGCCCCTCTCAGATTATCCTACCTCACAGGGTTGTTGTGAGGATAAACATAACTGTGTACACTGCTCTGGGATACTTGGAGGAAGAGCAGAATATAAAAGTAAATAAAAATTATGTGTCAGATTTAGAAAGAAACATAACATGTACACAAGCCAAGAAACAAAAGGAACAAATCCAAACTAGAGAGATCAAATTAAAAAAGAATAACTACAATTTCAGTAGCATTTCCTATTTTTAAAAGAATAACCAGCTATTTGTCAAAGAGGATATGATCACTGTTGTACTAGAGAAGCAAAATGTTAGAACAGCTTAGGCATAAAGTGAAAACTAATTCAGTGAAAAAGTGATCTAATTCATAATATTAATATGACAAATATTTATATACACTTTTCAACAAAAGTACCTGAAGGAGTTTAGATAGATAGATAGATAGATAGATAGATAGATAGATAGATAGATAGATAGATAGATAGAATAAAATGGCTCCCTGTTCCCAAGAGGATAATGTGCTGGGGATGGATAGGGCCAGTAGCTCTCCCCCTGCTAAATAAAGATAATTACCACTTTAAAAAGGTGCCTCTTTGCTCAGTTAGCAGGGAATAATGCAAAGCCACCAAAAAAGCAGGATTTTGTTTTTGCATTTAGCGCACATCCCTAAAACACAGAGACATCAGATCTACTGAAGTTAATCTATATCCATAGAAAGACCAAAATTTGGAGTCCACAACTCCTTTTCTCGTGGTATGATCTGTCTTTCAGTCTTTATTTTTTTTAAAAATGATGAGACATTATTAGCCTCCCTAACCAATAAGTTAAGTTAAGTTAAACCAAGACTATCCCAGAAAATCAAACTATCCAACTATCCCAGAAAATTTGGAGAACACCACAGTGGCCGACAGATTAGAAGAGGTCAGTCTACATACCCACACCAAAGAAAGGATACTTAACAGATTGCACTAACCGTATTTTTAAACATTTTATTTTTAGAAACAAACATTACCCAGCTGCAGAGAGTCTTGGATTATATGGATCAACTGGACCCTTTTCAATCTGGCTTCTGCCCTGGATATGGGACTGAGACTGCCTTGGTCGCTCTAGTGGATGACCTACGCTATTGTGGCTATTCGTTCCTCTGACTCCATCACAGTTTTTAGAAAGCTTGTTAAATCTTGGCTTTTTATCCAGGCCTTTACATGATTGTTTTATTGCTGCTTCTAAGTGTTTTACTCACATATAGTTTTATGTTTGTTTTTTATAGATTTTAAATTAGATTGGTTTTATACTTTTAGCTTAATACTTTTAGCAGTTTTTATTATATATATTTTAACTTTTGTAAACCGCCTTGTGATTGTTTTTAATGAAAGGCAGTATATAAATGTAACAATAAATAAATAAATAAATAAAAAGAAATTACAGTCCAAGACACTCCCAAGAATGAAACACTTTCATATAAAGTTTTAAAAGAAAAATAAAGAAAGAAAAGGAAAAGGAAAAAGAAAAGAAAAAAACCCGACAAACAATGCATATATATTTAATCACCTTCTAAAGCACATACAATTCATTACATTTTGACCATATAGCTTGAAACTCTTCTTCTTTGCCTAAATGGTGAAAAAAAACCAATTCAAATGAACACATTTCAGTAGTCCAAAGCTGAAGTTCCAGAGTAAATCTGCTTTTCCAATGTTGAATTATAATCTTTTTGGCCATGCCCCAAGTGCAAAGAATCCATAGTTGTTTATAAAGTGTTAAGTTCCATATCCTGAGAATATATCCCAAGAGAACATCGCTATCTTTAAAACACAATGATAATTACAGTGTCTTATTTACAATTTTATGGACTTCATCCCAAAAAGATGCTATAATTGGGCATGACCAAACCATATGTGACAATGTCCCCTCATAAATATTACATCTCCAGCAAACCATGTTCTGAACCCTGCCCTTTCTGAACATCCTCTGGAGAGTCCAGTAAGAGTGAAACAAAAGTTTTTGCTGAACAAGTCTCTATTTAATATCTATATATGCTCATTTCATTATCTGTAATGCTATTAACCATTGGTCTACCATAATGGTATATTCAAGATCCTGGTTCCATAATGCTGGGAAAAGATGAAGGAAAGAGAAGAAGAGGACAACCAGCAGCAAAGTGGATGGACTCGATTACGACAGCAATGAATTCACCACTGAAAGACCTTAAAGGCCAAGTTGAAGACCGATCATCCTGGAGAGAATCTATCTATGTGGTCACTAAGAGTTGACACCAATTTGAGGGCACTTAATCAATCAGTCAAACTAACAAGTTCACCATCCTTTTCCATTTGTTTAGGGCCATTTCAGTCTCATTGCCCCCTCCCCTGACCTCATGCTGAGGGGAGGGTGGTTTGTCCCAGCCCCTTGCATGTGGCCTCATGAAGAAGCTGGTTGGGCCTGGGCGGTCATGGAGGCAGGGCTAAGGCAGCTGCTACTGCGGCTCCCTACCCCAAACCTTTAGTCCAGCTTTGGATTCCATGCTAGGAGAAGCTTGCTTGAGCGGCTTCTCCAGAGATCTCCCTGATCGGCCTTTTGGGGGCCTGCAGGCCTCTGGCCAAGGACGTTTGCTGGTGGAAGCAGCTCCACGTGGAGCCGTAGCTGCGGCAGCATCCAACGTTGAGGGAGCCACCACCACAGCCTATGCAGCAGCACAGCATTTGTGCGGTGCATTTCAGGCCTTGAAGCAGCTGCAGTAGCGGAAACAAGGGAGCTGCCGCATCCAACACAGCAGCACGGTGGTTTGGTGGTCTTCTGGCCTTTGGCCAGTGGCAGGGGAGAGTTGGCCAGTGGCTTCAGCCATGGGTATATCTGCCCACGTTTTAGCGGCCCTTGGGATTTTGTTCCCTAAACACTTAAAGCCTGCATTCACTTCACTTGAAGCTGACTGAGCAGAGAAAGCCCCCACTGCCCTTCTTCCCAAACTCAAGTTAATTGATTAATTTTAAGGAGGCAGCCCTGCTTAGAGCCCTGATTCTGCCGATTCTTCTGGCTTTTCTCCATTCTGCTATCCTAGTCTAAATGGTTAGTCAGGTCATGACTTGGCAGGGACAGTGCAGGTTGGGTGGTAAGTTGATGGGATGGAACATCGGTGAGCACCCTTGGACAGTTAACATGGGTGATTGGTTAATGGCTCCCTTGTGGTTTGCACAGCCCAGGGATGACGATTCACCATCAAACCTGCTTCAGGACTTCACAAACCCTTGGACTGAGCATATCTCTGGCGAATATCTATAAGAGTCCAGGCCCCCTTTGGGGGTTGGCTATGAAGGGGTGGGAGTAGGTTTTACACCTGCTGCCTTCTGGAGCCAGGGTGTGTCACCCAAGCAAGGAGTGGGGGAGAATAGTGGAGTCCAAACCCGGTCATTGCTAGGCCCCACACTGTCTAGTGGGGCAAGGGGCTTACCCCTACCCAGTCCACTAATCCGCTTATAGTTGTTCAATAAAACTGTGGTCTTTTTACCCATCATATGATTGTCCATGTCTTCTTGGGGCCAGGGTCTGGGGACAATGGGTCATTTATCTGTTTGCAGCTTTCTGAGCCACTGTGAATTTAAAGTCACACCAACGGCATTGTGGCCATGCAAGTCATATAACAAGGCTCAGAGGACACAAGAAATAATTGTAGGCCACTGTTAAACAGTATAGGCTTTTCCGTTTATAACCTAGAGTTTCAGGTTCAGTGCAGAATGGTAGTAGGTGCTCACTTATTTTCAAGCCTGACAGTCTCCCTGGTCCTGTAAAATAGTTGCTGCAGTAAGTCCTCCTGGCCTGATATTTGTTTTGTCAAAATATCAGAAATGAGAAATGCTGTACATGTAATCTTTCTGAGATATTTCCATAGAGATCTATAATTTTTATCCCACCTAAAATCCTAGGCATCCTGAATGCTACTCTTACTCTTAGTGAGCACTTCTTTAAATTCATCACATTAATAACAAAATCTTATAAATGCTCTATGGGTGGGGGTGCGGGATATTACTTTGTGACCTTCCTTCTCTCAGGCAGGCAGTTCATGTAACCTTCCTTCTCCCAGGCAGGCAGTTCCAGATAAAATGGCCCCAAATCCATTAATGCCATGAAAGGCACAGGAGTCAATTGCAAGTCCTGTATAAAGCACAGCAGTAGTTGTTGATATGCTTCCTGCTTGGCTGCTCCTACCCTGGCCACATTCTGTCACTGTCCCCGATCTTCTTCTCCATCCTGTCCAATTCATACAGACTGGTGCCAATCTTCCAGCTTGGGCACGGGCTTACCCTTTGTTCTCTTCAGCTGCCATGCAATTTCCTGCTGGATTAAGTCCAGCAAAAAACCCTAACCCAGGCCAACCAGTGTCATCCTCTCTAGTCTCAGGCATGCAACTGGCCTCTTGAAGATAGGGTAGGAAAGTGGCCTGGTGTACACCTCACCTCCTGGACCCAGATGTTGGAAGGTTGTTTTACCAAACAACCCAGATCAGCTGGGATAGGTTCTTTTTAAGGATCTGGAGACAATAAGCACACAGGTGGATAGAGAGAAATCACACTTTATTGAATAACTTAAACACAAATGAAAAGCAGTAACATACCAAAGCAAGATCTTCAATCTCTGTTCAGCTATCAGGAGCCCACGTGATCAAGGAGAATCCCAGGCCAGCAACACCCAGCACTAGGTCTGTGTCAAGCTCATCAAATGCCCAACATCCTGCTCCTTTTATCCCTTGTTGGATGTGGGTGCTTATTTAACTGATTAATTACACCTGGCTTTCAACCCCTTATTTCTGGGATGCAAGCCATTAACAAAGATAACATTAATCTGTGGAATGCTCTCCACCTGGGATGTATTCCTTCATTACAAAGCATGTTTTTCTTAAAATAAGCTAAATCATAATGAATCAGCATTTTATAGTAAATTAACCCTAGCTGGGAGAATGCAAGGAAACAAGGCATGTCACTAACTCCTCAAAATCACAATTGTCTTCTTCAAATGCCAACCACTACAAAGGTCTGTAGCAGAATGTTGCCACATGGGTTGCTGCTCCCACAGACCTCCCATCTGCTGCTGATTGACAAGGCCCTCTCTCAGGACCAGCAAATGAAGTCTGCTTATAAGTCTCTCCTAGGCTGCAGACCTAGAAATAAAGCAAAGTTGTGCCATCGAGTTGTGTTGACTCCTGGTGACCACAGAGCACTGTGGTCTTCTTTGGTAGAATACAGGAGGGGTTTACCATTGCCATCTCCCACACAGTATGAGATGATGCCTTTCAGCACCTTCCTATATTGCTGCTGTCCAATATAGGAGTTTCCCATATTCTGGGAAATACACCCGTGGGGATTTGAACCAACAGCCTCCTGCTCTCTAGGCAGGTTATTTCCACTGCATCATTTGGTGGTGCATATAAGTTCACCATAAAACACAGAACACAGTCAAGTCAACATTAAGGATTTTTTTTTTGTTGTTTCATTTATTTCAGAGGAAAACAATTAAGCAGGTCTTTAAATCTGATATAAATATCTGTGGGACTTAAAAATACCTAACTTTAGCTGAATTGTATCCACCACCTATTCAGCTTAAAATGTAACTTTTTCATGACCGGAGTTCATCTACTGAAGCATAACAGCTCTTTAACATTAACACAAAGTGAACATGCACAAATAATGGTTCTAACATGTTCAGCTATTTTGCTGATCTAGTACAATATATGTATGTATGAACACAAAAATAGTATTTTAAGTTGGAATCCTTTTATTAGGCAGGACAGCAACTGAAGACATATAATTGGCTATTGATTAAAACTGTGAATAGAACAAATAATATCTGCACCTCTGGTGTGATTGCACAAATACATAAAATGACTTATGGACATAGGCATCCCTAACTAATCTTGGTTCTTTAGCCAAGTCATTTCTGTGCAGTTCATGAGGTCAAATAATGTAGACAATTTTTCATTATTAGTCCCAACTTTTGAAGGAAATGAAACAGGCTTCTCATTGTACAATCTGTTAATAATTACTAGTAATATAATTAAATTCATGTTTAATGCTTATCTAAATGAGCTCATTACTCATTATAAATGTTTGAAAAATACCCAGAGACTTAAAATATTCAACTTTCATTATATTTCTGATATTGATCTCATTGATTCTGCAGCTAGTATATTCATTACACAATGTCTACATAGTGTTGCTTAGAAGATCACTTGTTTCTAACCAATTATTATGCAAATACAAATATGTTTTTCATGACAGGCTATGGAGACAAAGAAGCTTGTTTGGTTTAAATAATCCAAACAATGATAAATAATCCAAACAATAATGATAAATAATGATAATCATTTTGAATAAATGTATAGGATCAATAAATGTAAACAGAAAGAAAACTAAATCTAGATTTCCTTATTTATTTCAGTATTAAGGGATGTAGCAGTTGTTTAACAAACATTACAACATTGAAGTTGTCTTCTAAATATTGCTCTAGAGATCTTGCACCCAAGTCCTAGAGATGGGTGAAAGGGAAGCCCCTGATTTGACACACAAAATAACATGTGCCTTTTCACAAGTCAAGCCACACAATGACAAGGCAAATACGTCCAAAAGAGCAGCAAAACAATGGAAGAACAGTCACAATGCCATAAGCAGCAATACCCATGGCAACGCTTCAGACAGCAGGGTTGGATAATATGTTACAGCTGTTGGCATCTGCAGAAACCGTGAAGCTGCACAGCCATAGGTGGAACTGGGGGGGGGGCAGCCAGGGCACGTGCCCTAGGTGCCACTGAGGAGAGAGCATCACGCCAGTTCCTGCCATCCCCACCCCATTGCCCACCTGCCCAGCCCCAGGGCCCTTCAGCCACTTGCCATCCTGTTTGCCTTGCCTCGGGCTCCGGCCTAGGATTGGCAAGCCCTGCAAACTGCAGAGCTCATCTCTCCCCACCTCTCAGCTGAACACCGGGTGGGCGGGGCTTCCAGAGAGGCCTCCCAGTAGGCCTCCCTGAAGCCTGAACTTGGCAGGCCCCAAGCAAGCCAGGAAGGAGGCTGGCAGAGTTCTCTGCAGCAGACCCTCTGTCCAGACCGTCTAGCATGGCTTTTGCCAGGTAGACTGTGAATTCTTTTTTGTGGTTACCCCCCACCCCAGGTATATAGGGGTCTGCTTGCCATAGGGCTTTGATATGGGGGGGGGGGTGTGGGAGACTGTGAAGCCTGTGAATATTTAATTTAAAAGAGATTGGAAAATTTGCTGGCTTTAAAAACAAAAACAATCTAAAAATGTCTGTAAGTGGCTTGTTTCAGGGCATAAAATTACAAAAACTTCTGGAACAAATATTTTATTCATTCATTCAATCATTCATTTATAAATGCACTTATGTTCAAGTTGTTTTGCAACCCAGGTGGTCTGAGTGAGAACTGTGAAGCATGTGTTGTGCTTTTATTTTATTTTATTTTATTTTATTTTATTTTATTTTATTTTTCTTGTGTGTGAACTGCTCTCCAATAACTTGCAAGGACTTCAGGGTAAATCTGGCCAACATGTGAATGCAGCACTTCCATTCCAGAGATGTGTGTTAAAGGGCTTTAAAAGCCTGGTGTGAAAAACCTGGAATAAAACTTTACTGAATTTGTTCAGAATTCTGAGAAAACAAACATAGGCTCACCCTGCATGGTTGAAAGTCTCCTTTGCTAATCTGCAGCGAGGGGACCATTTTAATAATTAGCGTTGCTAGTGCGTTCTAGGCATTAAAAGTAGCACAAATATATAGTACTCAATGTATATCACTATATATTGTGAAGTGTGCATGTGTGTATTCAGTGAAATGTATTTCCAGGCAGCATACTTATTTTGAAATAGACTTAAATCCTTGGGGGCCTGGGGTGTGTGGAGGCCCTGGACTTTGAGGGGCTGGGGGCCCATTTTAAAATCTCATTTTGGCCCATTCCAACCTTGCTATGCCCCTGGCAGTCACTACACTAGGGATGTGCACAGAACCACGGAGGCGCAGTCCAGCACTGGGGAAGTCTAGCTTTAAGGGCGGGGGGTAGTACTTACCCCTCCCACTGCTCTTCCCCCTCTGGCGCTGCACTTAAAAGCCGGACCGCCGGACTGGCTAGGTCCTGAACCGGTTCGGAGGCCTCTAACATGGTTCGTGCACAGCACTACACTACACGTGGGTTTCTGCATAACACCTGCACAGAAGAAACTTCCATGTAGAAAATGTGTCTCTTGTAAATTGACCCTGAATTTTCCATCCATGACTGGGATATCTGAGAGTTAGAGTCTATAATAAAAGAAAAGCACACTGCTTGTGATGGGAAGGGGCAGATTACAATGATTTCTTAGTATGGCGGGGCTGGTTTTGGCCCTGGCAGAACTTGGCTGTCTGCTCCTGTTGCAAATTCCTCTGTCTAGTGTGGCAAACTAATGCATCCTCCTCCCTCCTGGTGCCAAAGTAAGCACTAGTGTGGTGAATGCACATATATCCCATCATGAGCCAACAGTCATCACAAGACAAAGGATGGCAGGAATCATTCACTGGTTTATAGACACACATACACCCCCGCCACCTTCTTCTTCCCTTATTTTGCTAGTGGCTATTCAAAGTCATGTTTTTTAAAAAGTATGAGATGAGACAGAGAAAATGACACTTGGAATCCTCACATAACTCCTGACTGTTGTTCAAAGTCTTTAACAGATATGGCTCATGTTTTCAGGTTTTGATCAACAACCATGTCTAGATGGTACAGTGTTCCTTTTAACAGGGATTTCCAGATATTGTTGACTACAAGTCCCATCATTCCTGTTTGGACAAGCATTTCAGTGCTTGCCCTAGGCGCTATTTTCCCTAGATACACCTCTGTGCTCAGCTGCAAACAATGAGAACATGAGGACAGCCATGCTGGAGCTGTCTCAAGGCCCATCTAGTCCAGCATCCTGTTTCACACAGTGGCCTCTGAGAAGCTCACAGGCAAGAGCTGAGGGCATGCCCTCTCTCCTGAGGTCATGCCCTCTCACCATAAACACCACAAATCCACCACAGAAGTCATTTGACAAGATATGAATAACCACATGACCAGCTACCTAAACTAAACTATCAAGTGTTCTGGGAACCTTGACACAGACCACCAAGGTAAAAAAAAACAACACAACTCAATATAAAGTTTATGTTCCAAAAATCAAACAATCATATACATATATCAAAGTTAAATAAAATGCCAGTACTTATGTTCCAATATGAGCCACTTCCTCTTAAAATTTGGGTTTGTGGAAGCCTTGATGCCATGAACTACTTCCCTTGTGGACCACAAACCACTCACCATGACTACAGACACACTGCATCACTCATCCTTTATCCAGCTAGCCTCCTGCCTGAGATTATGTCCCGGAAAGTACTTCCACTGCCATTCTAAAGAAGCACTGGCTTGGTCTGATGCATTCAGGCTACCTATTACTCTCTGGCTAACACAGAACTAGATCCTGATGAAGAGGGTGGAGGAATAGGTCCAGAAAGGCTGGATCTTTCTGGAATAGATCCAAAAGGTTGTAGGAAGTGGGTGAGGCTTAGCCCTTATCCAGAATCCCCTGCTAACTGAGAAAAAGCAGCTTTTAAAAGTGGTGATTCTCTTTATGTAGTAGTGGGAGAGCAACTGGCCCTATCCATGCCCAGAACAGCATCCCTCCAGTGGCTGTTGCTGAAGTCTATCTTATATTTCCTTTTTAGACTGTGAGCCCTTTGGGGACAGGGAACCATTTCATTTATTTAGTTATAAACCACTTTGGGAAGTTGCTGAAGAGCAGGATATAAATATAGTAGTAGTAGTAGTATAATAACTGGGAACAGCCTAAATTCTGCGACGATATCTGTAACAACAGCAACAACATTGACAATAAAATTCAGCCATCCCAGGTCCTTGGGAAGGACTCGATGTCTGGATAAAACAAACCAGTCAATAACACCTGTCTGACTGTGTAAATAAATAAATAAATAAATAAATAAATTAAATAAAAGCATGATTTTATGTAGGGGGAAGCTGGTGGTGCAGACTAAGAGCAAGATCAGAGAGAGTGCTTTTACAGAGTCTGTGCCTTTCCTCGCCTGTCCAGAAAATAAAGGCAAGCAGTATGAGCCTTCCACATTCCAGCATAGTCCAAGGAAAAGAAAGACCCTGATGTCTCCAAGAGATGCAGGGAGTTACTTCCCTCGGTCGTGGGTTTTCTGGGTTTGTTTACATTCCTTTTGGGCAGCCCCTTCACTGCAAAGATTCCATGTAGCCAGGAGTACTGTAAAGGCCTTTCTTTCAAATAGTCATTTCTCAATAATCCGCTCTTGTGAACTAAGTCACCTTGTTATGCTATGTTTCCACCTTGCTATGCTATGGCATGGGCAGGGGTGGGGAGGGAATAAGAGAAGCTGAACCATGCAGATAAGATCATAACCAGGTGCAAGAGTTAATAGGCCACATAATGCTTCTGCCATTGACCAAGGACATCTCATACATTAGATAGGACACGCATACTAAGCACTATCTGTTTTATTGTATAGTTTCCACAGTGTCTCAGTCCTTAGCCATCGCCTTACCACTGGGATTGGCTAATACAGTCAGTAGGGGTGTGCATGGAACCAGCTGGTCTGGTTTGGTTCAAGTCTGAACTAGACCCAATGGAAGTTCCTTTGTAAGTAATCTAGTTGGTAATGGATAAGGCTTTATTGTAAGTTTGTTAAATTTCCACCATCTTTTATAAGAGCACGTTTCAGCCACCGCTGCATAGCACTGAAGCTGATGTGTAACATCGAAACATTTGCTATTTTAATGTCTGTTTATTTTATTTTATTTTATTTTATTTTATTTTATTTGCGCACTAAAAAGAGGACTTGAAAAAAGCTTATGTTATTCTGGAGAATGCGTTTTTTATCGCCACTATAACTTCCTATTCATCTTTTATTGAAAAAAGATGTTGCAAATAAATACCTATTTATTCTTAGTTCCTAAGTAAAATTCTAATAAAATAATAAGTGCACACCACACAAGGAACTGAGACATTTTTTAAAAAGAAAGACAACTGTTCTACCCAGAATCCACATCGGTTTCACATCGGTTTTTAGAAAAGCCCATTATGTAAAACAGAGGTAGTTTTATCCAAAATAACACATTTCTGATCATTTCTTACACAAGTGAGTATGAATTTTTAATAACCTTTTTGGCTGGCAGACAGACCAATTATCAGAGCACAATCTTATCCTATTGAAGTTCAGTGAGCTTGCAAAAACAAGAGCACTGTAAGATTGTTGCAGGGCTCCATAATTCCTAGGGCTATAGGGAAATTGGCTAGTTTGGTTAAGGAAAAGGCTATAAAGCACAGTTTAATTATCAGGGACAACAGGTGAAGAGCATTTATTTCCTTCCCCCCGATACATTTGATTTTTCAGATATTCAAAACATATATATGCATCATAGGGCCATTAAGGAAATGCATAGAAACTTAACAACTCTGTTTCATAAATATGATCACAGAAAAAAGCAGGAGACATTGAAAATATCTCATTTTATTTGTGTAGCTAGTGGCTATTTGATTCTGTTCTGGCAGGCATTAACAACCCCAGAAGATGAGCTGTTCTTCATTTGCAATTCAAACATATCTCAATAATAGCATCACCCAGTATGAAATACAGTTTGTTGTAATAAACTACCTATGCCACAATGTCTATATGCTTTGGTAGTTCATGGGCTTTTGATTAATAAATTCTTGTGCCAGAAAAAAATTCAATTCTGATAAATCATTAATGATTTACAGGAATTCCTGTCTGGAATATGTTTAAACTACCCAACCCATTTCAGCCAGAGTAATAGAAAATCATATTTTCATTTAGTCGATGAAACACAAAGTTGTATTTCACATTAAACATCTATACTTTGGCATATAGTTTATATAGATATGCTGATCCAAAATAGAAATACATAGATTATACAGAGAGCAAGATGGTGTGAGGAAAAACCAGATTGTAATTATATTATAGAAGTTTTCTTATTTTTAAATTTGTGTGTATATACTTAGGGTCTTTATCAGGGCTTTATCTAAACCAGAGTCAAACACAGAACCTATTTTGAAACCAAGGTGAAGTACTGATAAAGATAGCTCATCTAAGTATCTGCAGGTGCCTTTACTTCACTTCTTCACAACTGACCAGCACATTTGAGACTCAGCAATTGGGTTTCACAGTTAAAGGAAGTGACTTTGCTTGAGGCCCAGATGCTGCTCTATAAATTAAACAATGATCATAACAATTCTGAATTGCTTAATGTTATCACTTTGGTTTTCAGAAGAGGATAGGTGCCTCAGACATTTCAGAAGAGGAAAGGTCACCAGGTCCCTCAGTCTCATGCTCAGCTTTGTCTCTTGTCTCATTCACTTTTGGAAAAGATGCAAGGTTCCTATCATTGAATGGAATGCATGGGGAAGAGCTTAATTATCTATTTAAGCAAGCCTCCCTGCCAGTATCTCAATCTATGGCCGAGTTCAAACAAAAGAGAAAACAGGATGTCCCTTCACCTCCGGTTTCCTAACCCAAATGTCTGAACTTGGAGAAATGGAGTTTGCGGGGAAAAGCAACCCATTGTTTCCCTTGCTAAACTCCATTCTGAACTTTCAGTCAGAGTGGAATTTTGCCACAGCAAACTCCATTTCTGTGGTGCCAGTGCTACATTTGAATGCTCACAACATGTTTGGGCCAAACGGGACTGGAGTTGAGGGAGGAAGCTTCTCCCTCACTCCATCCCAACTGGCTGTGCACACTGTTCTTATGCCAAGAAGGAAGCCCACACAGCCTGCTCCCCCGCCTCTCTGAAGTCTCACTGATTGCAGAGAGGCCTCTCTTCCCAACATCCAAATGCAGATGGGAGAGCAGGGGCATGAGGGCATGGAAACGTGGGTCCATTGGACCCACAGTGCTGTGCTACATCTGAACCCGGCATTTGTGACAATGGTTTCTCTCCTTGGGCACACAAAAAACCCCAGCCTTTGTGACAATGACTTCTCCACCCTGAGCACAAAATGGCTTTCACTGATCATCCTTTTGGCGGACAGCAAGGAATTTTGTTGATCCTTACAGATTGGCTTGGGAAGTTTGGGAAGTTTCTGCACCTACTCCATTCTGTTACCCATTAGATAGATTATTAGGTCACAACTGTCAGATTCAGTGCGGTAAAGGAGTAGGAGCAGGGCTAACTGAATAGTGTGCAACATTGGTTTAAGTATGGTGAGACTGTTCAATTTGTCCTTCGCGGCTTAGCTGCATGAGAGCTATGACTGGAACTCCTCCTCACTTCATGGGTTCCACCAACTTCAAAGGCTGAACAGCTTCTGCGTGGTGAGGCCTACAAGATGGCCCTGATCCCACTGGAGCTGGCAAAGAGGAACAGAGATCTGCACTGGTCTGTTCTTCTTCCCTGAGTGACTTCAGAGTGGGGCCTTCTATGTAGCTGCTCCTGAACTTTGGAACACACTTCCTTCCAAGATGCATGGATTCACTTCATTGCTGGCATTTAAGAATGCCTTAAAAATTAATCTCTTCTATCAGGCATTTAGTAGTTTAATTGGTTTTTTAAAACTGTATAAACTGTTTTAACTGTTCGTTAATTGTTGATTTTAGTCATTGTGAACTGTCAAGAGAAAGTTGATTTGGGCAGTATATAAAATGCAACAAACAAATACATTAATTTAATTAAACAGCAGGAGTTTTAAACAGCAGGAGTTTTAAAAAGCCATCTTCCCACTTTCCACTCCCAATATAAATGTTATAAATAGAAATGCTAGAATATTTTTTTTCATTAGTTTTTAAAAAGTTCAACTCAATGCCAATTGATGCAGTGGGGGTGGGGAAGAATATAATTTCCAATAATGTCTTTCATAAATGGAAGTCAGGAGATATGAGATCTACTGCCAATTTTCTGAAACACCCTTCTTCTATATTCCAAATGTTTTCCAGGCAATGTTTTTGAGAAATCAGTAATAGTTATTCCACCTTATGAAGAAAGATGAAACATTTGTTACTCTGAGAGTCTGCCAATCATGATTTCTATGTGTACATTGTGCTTTTCAGTTCTTTACTGCCCGATCCTTCACATTTCAGTCAGAAGTAAGTCCCATTCAGTAACAGTAATCCACTTGGCTAAGTGGACATAGAACTGCAGTGTGTAGCACAGTGGCAGAGCACATGTGCATTTCAAGCAGAAAGTCCCATGTTGAATCCCTAGAATCTCCATAGTGGGCTGGGAAAGATCTCTGTCTGAAAAAATTCTGGAGAGCACTAACAGTGCTAAGCTAGATGGACTGGTGTTTTAATTCAATATAAAGCAACTTGATATGTTCAAGTTCCTATTTCATGATGTTATCCAGCAAGAGAAGTTAGGGCACTATGTGGGAAGTTAGACTGAAATATAAGATTGCTCAAGGCCTCTTGTTGAGTTTCATGTCTAGTAGATTTAAACCTGACACGTATGGCAATACCCAGCATCATTAGACTTAGAGTACTTCTTTACTTGTATAGATGTGAACAAGATGAACACCAGATTAGTGCCTCTGTGAGCAGATTTGCACAAAAGATGCAGCATTATTTTCACTGACGTTCCCTTCCCTCAGCAGCCCCTATGTCACCTTAAAACCTGCTACTGAGGATTTCCCAATGCACATGAACATATTTGGGGTGCACAGGGGACTGCAGTGGGAAAGAGACATAAATCACCATTTCCACTCTTGCAGAAGTGGAAGAGTTCCACTCATGGAACTACATATGGATGCTATTCAACCTGTTTTTTCAAAGCTGTTTTGATGCACTTTTATTTTGGTCTTGCCCAGGGCTGGCTCTAAGTCTGCAGCTCTGTGGAAACCCTCCTGAGGCCTACGTTGGTGAATGAAATGGTAGAGAGTGACTGTCTTCTCATCCCATCCCCCCATAGAGTATGAAAGGCTACTACCAGACATTAGGATGCACGTATTGCCCTCGTTGCAATATTGTTCTACTCATGAATGATAATCTTTCATTTATACAGGGAAAATAAAAGAGATGCCCTTGTGGATGCTACTGGGGTGGGGACTAAATCTATTTCCCAAGCCCATGGTGGGTGTGCAAGCCAACTCGGTTCAATCCAGGCTCGAGGTCGAGCCAGCTTGGCTCAATGGGTTCGGGATCAAACTGGACTGGCCTTGGTCAGTACAAGTTTGAACCGAAACAGGCCCGGTTCAAACTGAGCTGACTCAGAGCTCTACTGGTAAAGGGGAATCCAGTGATGATTCCCCTTTACCAGTTAAAGGGGGCAGGGTGGCTTCCCTAAGGATCATGCAAATGGCTTCTGCACATGTGCAGTCACTAAAATGGGCTCCACGTGTGCACAGAGGCCCAAACTAGGCCGCCGCTGGCCCAGCCTACTCTGGAGGAGGCCAGTGGGGTGAGCCAACAAACTGTGGCCACCCCCACCCCCCCACACACACACAGCTGCCACCACAGCTGCCACCACCACTTGTAAGCAGTTATTTACTCTCCTCCTCCCACCCACTCTATGCAGGTCTGGTTTGACCGGGCACAAAACCAAGCCGGGTCAGCTCAAATTCTGTCTGAATTGGAGCCAAACCAGCAAACTAGTTTTGTGCATTTCCCTAGATCCAATTAAATATCCCCACACTTGTTCCTTCTTAGTCACACTAGAGTGGGATGGTATAGTTATTTGGGAGCCAGGTTTTACACATATAAGTAATGATATTTGCACTCTGAATTCCAAAGAAAGTAACTCCAAAATTGTTCCAGGACTGCCATCCTGGCTCTTGTATTAGCCTTCAATCCATTATCAAACATTTAGAAATAAATAAAAATACTTCGTTATATTCCCCCAGATACACACACACACACACACCACATGGCTGCTGGTGGCTGGATATTCATGACAATTGAGTAACAGTCATTCTGATTGAAATTCACCTTCATTTTTCTCTTTGCTTCAGGCCTCTTCACCTTGCTGTTATTATTTCTGGTTTTATGAAGAAATACACATGCTCCTGTTTTCGATTTTGGTACACTGCAGAAAGCAAAGTGCTAGCTCAATTTTTCCATGAATATCTAAATGAAAAGCTCAATTAACATAAAGGGTATGGATAAGAAAATGTCCTTCCTGAAAAAATTGTGAAAGGTCAAAATGACCAAGCAACTCTTCTCATTTTTCACTGACTCTTTTGGCTTGACACCAGTATTCATTATTGTGTACCTGATCAAACATAATTAACTTGATAAACCAGCTGAAGTCACAGAATGTTCTCCAGTTTGCAGCTAAAATAGTTGTGCTATATACACATACTTTATTATTCTGTGGGCATCCAAATAATAATGGAGTGTCAAATGGTAAGGCAATGAAGTCTAATACTACAGAAGGAGAGCCCAGGCAGCTTCTTCACTACAGCATTATGGTAGTTTGCCAGTGGGGGGTGGGGTGAGCTCTCACCTGGTCTCTGCTGCACTTCAGCACCACCAAAAAAGATGACCAGAGAGTGGCATTGCACTTTACAACTCAAAAGGCATCAGATAAAGGTTCTTATCTGCATAGGGTTTCAACCAGGGGTGTAGCTATAAAAGCAGATGGGTTCAAAGCACCCAGGGGCATCCAACACCTGAGGGCCCCCCTCAGCTCCACCCTTCCCTATTTTATTCATTATATCTCTCACTCTGAGGGGCTGCCAGAGAGAGAAGTGAACATGGGCCCCCTCTCCTCTAGCTACGGCCCTGATTCCAACTTATTCTATACATTTTCTGACTTCTGATTCCTTAGAGTAACTTGTTGCCCAAGCATATGAGCTCTCAGACTGTGCTTTCTTCCCTGTTTTCTGATTTACCTCCAGACTGCCAGCTTCATAAAGATGTCCTGAAGATGCTGAGCTCATTGTTTGCATTTTCTCTCTTAAGATTTCATTTCCCCCCAATTAATAGTTCCTCAAATAATAAAATGCAAAATTTTAGAAACAGAATAATCTCCAGCATCCCAGATTAAAGATGTATAATAGATCTTTTCAGCTATCAGTCAGAATGCACATAGCTCATATGTGAAAGACGGACAGTTCCTTCTTATTCACCGATAATATACCTGGACATCCAAAAGTTCCTTATCAAAGACTCCTGAGAAAACTTAGTAGTCATGGGATAAGGGGACAAGTACATGTGTGGATTGCTAACTGGTTGAAAGACAGGAAACAGAAGATAGGTATAAATGGAGAGTTTTCACAATGGAGGGAAGTAAGAAGTGGGTCCCCCAGGGATCTGTACTAGGACAGGTGCTTTTTAATTTATTCATAAATGTTCTAGAAGTAGGGGTAAGCAGCGAGGTGGTCAAATTTGCAGATGATACCAAACTGTTTCGGGTAGTGAAATACAAAACAGATTGTGAGGAGCTTCAAAAGGATCTCTCCAAACTGGGTGAGTGGGCAACAAAATGGCAAATGTGGTTCAGTGTTGGCAAGTGTAAAGTGATGCACATTGGGATGGAAACCCCCCAACTTCAAATATAAGTTGATGGGATCTGATGGGGTCATGGTGGACAGCTTATTGAAAGTGTTGACTCAATGTGTGGCAGCTGTGAAAAAGGACAGTTCCTTGCAAGGGATCATTAAGAAAGGGATTGGAAAATAAAACTGCTAATATTATAAACCTTTATACAAAACTATGGTGCAGTCACACCTGCAGTACTGCATACAATTCTGGTCACCACATCTAAAAAATGACATTGTAGAACTGGAAAAGGTGAAGAAGAGAGCAACCAAGATGATCAGGGGCCTAGAGCGCCTTTCTTATGAGGCAGGGCTACAACACCTAGGGCTATTTAGTTTAGAAAAAAAGATGACTGTGGGGAGACATGATAGAGGTCTATAAAATCATGCATGGTGTGGGGAAAGTGGATAAAGAGAAATTCTTCTCCCTCTCACATAACACTAGAACCAGGAGTCATCCCATGAAACTGATTGCCAGGAAATTTAGGACCACGAAACAGAAGTACTTTTCTACACAACGCATAATCAACTTGTGGAATTCTCTGCCACAACATATGATAAATAATAGATGATAAATAATAAATAAGATGTGGTGACAGCCAACAACCTGGATGGCTTTAAGAGAGGTGTGGATAACTTCATGGAGGAGAGGTCTATCAATGGCTACTAGTCGGAGGGATATAGGCCACTTTCAGCTTCAAAGGCAGGATGCCTCTGAGTACCAGTTGCAGGGGAGTAACAGCAGGAGAGAGGGCATGCCCTCAACTCCTGCCTGTAGGCTTCCAGTGGCATCTAGTGGGCCACTGTGTGGAACAGCATGAGGGATTAGATGGGCCTTGAGCCTGATCCAGCAGGGCTATTCTTATGTTCCTTAGAAAGTAGGATATGAACAGAAGAAAGCAAAATCACTCTTTTATGTATAAAGCTGTGTTATTTCTACAAGAAGACTTCCATTTTCAATTGTAGAAATTTTAAGAGTTGCAAGTAATATATTAATTGTGAAGATGGGCTTTTTTGCAAAGCAAGGGAAGCTTATTTTCCATTTTTTTGTTTAACATCACATTTTCAGAAGAAATAGATAATCCTGTTCTTAACTATTCCTGTAGTTATTAGAAGGTTCTAGCTTTTGTGTGGCAATAGAGGCAAATTTAAGTAGGTTTATTTGAAAATATGCTCTTTTTTGTGCCAGTTAGAAGCCCTGTGTGAAATATATGATAACTTTACTATCACAGATTTACTGAGACATCATTATCTCAGTTGAATAAAGAGTTAAGTCACAGATTTAATTCTGTCTCTAATAAACTAGTTCAAGATACAGAGTACCTACCTCTGCATTTTCAGTTTTCCAATTTTGCTCTGTTGTCTCTGTCAGTTTTTTATTCATTATTTTAAGTCCCATAACAAGGTGTAACATCTAAACATTCTCTTTTACTTCATAAAATGAAACACATAGAGTACTTATTAAAAATTCTTGTCATTTCTCCACTGTGCAAAGGCTATCTATTCACTCGTTTTTGTAATAAGATGTAGGTTGAAGACTGGGCTGGGAGAGTGACGGTTTCACTTCCCTGATGACTAGTTAATGAATTTATATGTTTTCATTTTGTCAGTCAAGGTTTTATGTTATAAAAGATGAATAAAACGATACATGGCATGCTTTATGTAAATACATACCACAATAAAAACTAAAGTGGCTTGAAGTGGCTGACTCTGCACACAGCAACTGTGTGGATGAAGATGCCAGCTTAAGATGATACTTTTCACCTCCAGACTGGCCCATTCAATTAAGAAGAGGGATGCACCAAGAGGGCACCCATGTGATGTTTTCTCCAGCAGTCTTGACATCCAGCTGGCACATTCCTTTACTGCATGGAGGGGAGGGAGTTCGTCCAAACTGCCGTTCTACACATGACCAAAAACTCAGATGAACCACTCTCCACCCCAGCACATGCAGTGAAAGTCAGGAGACCCAATCTTAGTACATCCTCTGCCTTCTTAATCACATGGGCCACTTTGGTGGGGGAAATATCATTCAAACTAGCCTTAATATCAGAAAAATGGCATAAGAAGCATTATAGACCATTATGGAGATGAACATATGAAGATACCTTTAGACCATTGGCCCATGCCACCATTTTATACTCTTGACCATCAATGGATGTTCAATATTATTATTGTTGTTGTTGTTTGTTATTATTTATTCGATTTCTATACCGCCCTTCCAAAAATGGCTCAGGGCAGTTTACAAAGATAAATAATAAATAAATAAGATGGATCCCTGTCCTCAGAGGGCTCATAATCGAAAAAGAAACATCAGATAGACACCAGCAACAGTCACTGGAAGTACTGTGCTGGAGGTGGATAGGGCTAGTTATTCTCTCCCTGCTAAATAAAGAGAATCACCACGTTAAAAGGTGCCTCTTTGCCAAGTTAGCAGGGATCCATTTGTCAGGCAAAGAATATTTACCATCCTACTACTTAAAAATCTTTATTATTATTAATTTTATGTATTTATTTATTTATTTATTTATTTATTTATTTATTTATTTATTTATTTATTTATTTATTTATTCGATTTCTATACCGCCCTTCCAAAAATCATGATGCAAAGGATTGCATTCATTCATTCATTCATTCATTCGATTTATAAACTGCCTAATAAAGTTTCTCTAGGTGGTTTACATACAATTCACTTAGTATCATGTGTGTTCAAAAGCACATGATATGCAAGGGACCTATAGTCACTTGAGTTGCTCAAGCTGAATGAATGATTTTAATCTAAATTCTTACTGAAATCAATTGCAATAAATATTATTTTAATACATGCATTTTAACACAACCTTCATGCAGTTGTGTAAGAGTACTGTTGCACAAATGCCAGAATTGAGCAAATGGGATTGTGCTATGGTACAGCCATTGGAAATAGTGGCTGTACCATAGCAAACCATAGGTTCTTTTTCTTTTTCCCTTTTCTTTCTCCCCCCTCCCTTCCCCCATGTTCTTCTCTTGTCTTTGTTGTTGTTTTAAATGATGTAAACTGCCTTGAGTCTAAGGAAGTCAGGCAGTAAATAAATAAATAAATAAATAAAATATAAATGCAAGCCACCAATTATCTGTATCATATCCAAGGAAATCCAAGAAACTGCATGTGCTTTATCTGAATAAATACATTTCTCTGCTTTAAATCAACTTTTTAAAACCGCTTTATGCCATGTATTTGGATTTGCTGGAATTCTTCTAGGACTCTATTGTCACTATTACAATAGTAGATTGTAGAACCTTTATCAAGCTATTTGGTTGTGCGCATATTCCCTTGCTTATTACATCTTATTACATCTTAATTTTTCTTAATAACATATTAGACATCACAACCTGTATGAATCCAGATACTAATTGAGAAGCATAGGAAAACAACAGAAATACAGCTCAGTGGATTGGCCAGTGCTGCTGTCACCTTACAATCTAGATGTACAATCTAAATGTGCATTATCTTTGAAATTATAACCATATAAATGTAAGCAGTCATTTCAAATGAGTTTGTCATGGTTTTCTATTCGTTTCTGCAACAGAGCTCTACAGTAAAGGTTTCATCCATGGAATAACTCTATTATAATTTTCTGTCAGCTTTATTATCCCAAGACAGTGAAAGCGTATAATTAAATTAACTGTGACTTTGCAACTAATTTCAGATTTTTAAAAAGCATACGGTACCTTTCATGGAACATTTAATAACTCTATTCATTAAAAACTTTAACCCCACCTGTATTTTCCCCATGAATTAAGCATCTATTACAATAGTAATCTGTATATTAATGACATAGAATGTCAATATCAAATAACATTCCAGAGGGCTAGTGCTGAGTGAAAATGGGGTTCAATAGATTAAAGTGAACGCCTGACTCATAGAATCATTTTTGACCAATTCCTCTTATTTTCTTATTTATAATGACACCATACTAATCTATAAAAAGTTTTCATGTGCTTTCACTGTTTTCCATGAGGCCATTTAGAAAGATCTATGTTGTTGATTTGCCCTGCCTATGGATAACTCAGGATTAGTCCTATTGTCAGAAACCACAGTTTGGAAGCTTGAAGGTGATTCTATACTAGTAAAGATGCATACTGGATTGCTGAAATGATCACATTACTTGTTGGTCACTTAATTACCAGAATGTTTCTACAGACGGAGAACCCGGTATACTCATTCTATCCATGTGGATGTAAAGCAGCACTCCTGTGGTGAGTTTCCCCCCAGCTGTTAGGTGAAGTAGTACTTAATACGCGAGTCACATAATAAGCAGCCTACTCTGCCACATTATTATTCCTTCCTCTACTTATTATTATTAGCAGTCACTGGTAGAAAAAGGAAGCTCACTATATGACACCTTTGATTCTTATAGCGAATATGACACTATTATTATGCCTTCCTTTTCTATCCCGCCCTTCTTCCAAGGAGCTCATGGCAGCATATAAGGTTCCACCCATTTAATCTTTACAACAAAAGGATAAAATTTTATCAGCTTTATCCTTTATCCACGTTTATCCTACACAATCTGGGAACAGGGTACCTAAAAGAGCACCTATGCCCATAAAAATCTTCAGGCAGGAAGACCAGCATCAAAAGCCCTGCTTTCTGGCCCACCTCCTATTTGGTGGAATGGTCTTTCCAGGAACATTCAGCAGGTCATGTCACTGGCAATATTTAAGAAGGATGTCAAGGCACTCCCCTTCCATGAGGCCTTGAGCTGAACCTTTAAAACAACTGCAGGCTATAATTACCACTATTATTTTGACTCCTGTTATTTTATGACTGCTGTAATGTGGTTTGAAATGTTTTTAATTGTGTTTTAGATGTATTTTATTTTTCACTTTTATAAAGTGTTCTGTGATGCCTTCGTGTTTAAAACTCTTGAACATCTCTGTGACGCAGGTTAGATGGAGAAATAGTGATCTGGGATTTTTATAGCAAGTTATGCTATTAAAAGAGCACAAAATATACAGGGGCTGTTTTCACAACACGAGTTGCCTGGGCACGAGAAAGTTAACCAAGCCAGCCTATGTCATCTGGGCCACCAAGTGGGCTCCCAACACAACTGCTCAAGACCTGGGTAGCCTAGATCTCCCACCCGGATACAAAATAAGTAGGAAGGAAACAAGCCTGTACTACCTCACTCTTTGCTCATCTTGAGCACTGTGACTGTAAAAAGCGGCTGGGAGCAGCTGCCATAGAGTCTGGTGGAAAACACAGCCAGCGGGGAGTGCTGCTGCATTGGCAAGAGCTGCCTCTCTGCTGCCCACATGATGCATTATGGAATGTGGGAGTGTTACCAGCCCTGGTCACTTCACCATTTTGTACTTCTTAACTCAAACCTCAGCCATTTTCTGTCTCTATGATTGCTTGGAAGAGAAACACTAATTGCTTTCCAAGTAAATGTTTGTTTTCCTAAAAAATCAATACCAGAAATGCAAAATACCTACCACAAACCTAAAGAAATAACTTTGCTGATCGCATTATGACATAAGCAGGTGAACAGAGACCTCCCTGAACAATAAGGAACAGGAGAAAGGAATGCCAGCTCTCTTACCTCTTTGTTCTGATAAGAATTCCCAAGGTTGAGCCAAGCTCTACTCGACTCTTCCTCCTTATTGTTATCAGAATTGAGCGAATCCATGCTTGACATTAAGTTGTTTGAGCTCAGTGGGTTTGGAGTTGAACCAGACCGGCCACAGCCAAGTTCGAACTGAACCAGGCCTGGTTTGAGCAAAGCTGGTTCAGAACTCTACTGATAAAGGGGAATCGGATGAGAATTCCCCTTTACCAGTAAAGAGAGGCTTGCCTAATGAGCGGGCAGGAGGAGAGCAAATAAGTACTTACAAGTGCCACTGGCAGCAGCTGTGGGGAGACAGCAATTCCCCAACACCACCCCTACCGTACTTCACCAGAGTAGACAGAGCTGGTAGCATTCCGCAGCCCGTTTCGGGCCTCTGAGCATATGTGGAGGCTGTTTTGACCTCCGCGTATGTGCAGAGGCCATTTGCATGACATAGCAATTTTGAAGGTCTGAACCATGCCACTACTGGCCCTGCCTACTCTGGAAGAGAGCTGCCCGCACCCCCGGGGGAGCAGCCACCGCTGCCTCCACCACATCCGCAGCCACCAGCAGCTGCACTTGTAAGTGCTTATTTACTCCCTCCAACCCACTCTAACATTAGGCAAGCCCCCCTCCCCTTTATTTGTAAAGGGGAATTACCAGTAGTGCTCCAAGCCAGTCGAACCACCTCAGTCTGAACTCAAACCGGGACCTGTTCGATCAGGCCCCAAAATGGACTGGGCCAAGTCTGCTTGAATTCATTTTGGATTTTAGCCAAACTGGCAAAACCGGTTTTGTGCATATCTCTAGAAAGCACCATCCAGACATAACCTAATCATAACTAATATTCACATCTTATCAGGAGTAGTAATTCCTAAAGTAATTTCTGGAAATCCCTTTGGCATGTTCATCAGGAAAGGCTGGGAAAGGGGGCCCGGCCCCTTCCCAGGAGGGGATGTTCATTCTCATGAACAGGGATGGGCAGCAGGATAAGCATTGCTCCAGTTAAGAGTTGTTTATCCCATGTGATTAGGATGGCTGCTGACCCAGGGTGGACCGCTCTCACTCAAGAGAGTACCAGGCGATGGGGATACCCCCACATAACTCATGAGAATAACCATCAGAGGGGAGCAGAAAGAACTGCCAAACAAATTCATTCATGATGTCTGACATCCCCTTCTCCAATGGACAGCTCCCTCATGAAAGTGTCAGTCCAGTGGGGCTCTAAATAGACCCAGGGTGCTATGTCAAAGGAAGCTGTGGGCAGGGGTACCATGGAGACTGCTTTCCTTGTCTCTGTGGCTGTCGCTGAGTAGTTTATTTATTTATTTGTGTATTTATTTATTTATTTATTTATTTTTACATTTCTATACCGCCTTTCGTTAAAAACACAACCCCAAGGCGGTTTACAAAAATTAAAACATACAATAAAAAAGCAATAAAAAACATCAAACTAAAAACATATAAAAACAGCCATAAAAACAATACAACAGATAAAAACACACAGAAGCCGCAGTAAAAACGATTATGTAAAAGCCTGGGTAAAAAGCCAAGTCTTTAAAAGCTTTCTAAACGCCGTGATGGAGTCCGAGGAACGAATGGCCACTGGGAGAGCATTCCGGAGTCTAGGAGCAGCAACAGAGAAGGCCCTGTCCCGAGTGCACGACAGCCTGTCCTCCCTCATTGTCAGCACCCGGAGCAGGACCCCCTCAGATGTCCTCGTCAGGCAGGCAGCAACCCTTGGGAGCAGGCGGTCCCTCAAATACCCCGGGCCCAAATCGTTTAGGGCTTCAAAGGTCAAAACCAGCACCTTGAATTGGACCCGGAAATGAACTGGCAGCCAGTGCAGCTCTTTCAAAATGGGGGTGATATGTTCCCAATGGGCAGCTCCGGATAAAACCCTTGCTGCCACGTTTTGCACTAGCTGCAGTTTCCGGATATTCTTCAAGGGCAGCCCCACGTAGAGCGCGTTACAGTAATCCAGCTGCGACCTGACTAAGGCGTGGGTAACCATGGCCACATCTGCCTTCTCGAGAAAGGGACACAGCTGGCGCACCAGCCGAAGCCGTGCAAAGGCACCCCTGGCCACCGCCTCCACCTGAGCTTCCAAAAGCAGAGCCGGGTCCAGTAGTACCCCCAAGCTGCGTACTTGCTCCTTCAAGGGGAGTGCAACCCTATCCAGAACCGGTAGAATTGCCTCATCCCGATTGGCTCTCCTACTGACCAACAGTACTTCCATCTTATACAGATTCAATTTCAGTTTGTTAGCCCACATCCAACCCATCACGGCCTCCAGCCCCCGATTCAGGACATCCACCGCCTCCCTAGGATCAGATGACAAGGAGAGATAGAGCTGAGTGTCATCCGCATATTGCTGACAACTCAGTCCAAGTCCCTGAATGACCTCTCCCAGCGGCTTCATGTAAATGTTAAACAGCATGGGGGGCAAGACCGATCCCTGCGGGACCCCACAGGCCAACGGCCACGGGGCCGAGCAGTAGTCCCCCAGCACCACCTTCTGGACCCTCCCCCCAAGAAAGGACCGGAACCACTGCAACGCAGTGCCTCCGATTCCCATACTCGAGAGGCGGCCCAGAAGGATACCATGGTCGATGGTATCAAACGCCGCCGAGAGGTCCAGCAGAACCAACAGGGACGCACTCCCCCTGTCTAGTTCCCGGCATAGGTCATCCACTAAAGTGACCAAGGCAGTCTCAGTCCCATACCCGGGGCAGAAGCCAGATTGAAAACGGTCCAGATAATCCGTATCATCCAAGACCCTCTGCAGCTGGGACGCCACCACACGCTCCATCACCTTGCCCAGAAAGGGAAGTTTAGACACAGGTCTATAGTTGTCCAGGTTGGAGGGATCAAGGGAGGGCTTTTTTAATAGTGGTCTTACCACCGCCTCCTTGAGGCACGATGGTATCCTGCCCTCCCTTAATGAAGCATTAACGATCACCTCCAACCATCTGCCTGTTCCCTCCCTGGCAGCTTTTATTAGCCATTAAGGGCAAGGGTCAAGAGCACACGAAGTCGCCCGCACACTGCCCAGGATCTTGTCCACATCCTCAGGCCGCACCAACTGAAAAGAATCCAACACAACGGGACCAGATGGTACCAGAGGCACGTCTGCCGGAACTGCCAAAACTCTGGAGTCCAGGTCAGCACGGATGCTAGCGACTTTATCTGCAAAGCGACAGGCAAACTGATCACAAAGAGCTGTAGATGACTCCTCCCCCATTGTCTGGGGGGATGTGTGGAGCAAGGTTTTTACCACACGAAACAGCTCCGTTGTTGTTGACTCATACCTGCTGCCAGCCTGTCCACTTATGGCCAGGTGTAAAGGGCAGTCCCAGGGATACTGATCAACATTCTATTTTTCACACTGAAATGTTGGGAAAGGAGCCAACAGCCCATTCCCCTTTGGGAGGTTGCGTTACTCATGAGCAGGGCTGGTCGTTGTGGTTAGTAGTGTGGGAAGTGCACTGCTGCTGAGGGCAACCAGGGGCACACTGCTCAATAATGAAAGCGAAAGTCAAGGGGACACTACCTTTCAACTCATGAGAAGAACCTTCAGAGGGGAGGAGAGAGAATTGCCAATCAAATTCAATCATGATGCCTGACGGAAAAACATCCACTTCTCCCAACAATAATTCCCTCACGGGGTTGACAGAACACTGGAACGCTATATTGAGCAAGGTTGCAGTGTAGAGTGGGGAGGAGTATCCCAGAAAATGCTTTCACTGTCTCTGTGGCTGCCATTGGTAGTGTGCTCCCTACCAGCCCATCCACCCATGTGGACATGTGCTCCCTTCTCATGTCCATGTGGACATGTGTGCCCCAAAATGATGACCTACTGTCCAGTGGTCACTTTAAAATTTGGGGGGCCTCTCCTGCAATTCCCTGAGCTGGCAGATCTGCATAGGATGCAAGACCAGACCAGGACCTTGAATTTTGAATGGTTTTAAACGTCCATCCCAGTGTCTTCCCCCTCCCCTCCATACCCATGCCCATGCTATGGAGCATCTAGGTGTTCTTTGGATGCATGAAAGTCTCAAAAGGGAATCAGGGTGGGGAGGTTTAGGGGCACCTCTTCTGTTTTCTACCATTGACAGTTGGAGGCCCCACACAAGTGAGGCGCCCTTGGGTGCATGGTTGGATGGGCTGGCTCAACTCAAGAGCTCACAGTCCACATGCCCTTTCCATGCTGAGGGTGGGCATAGCACTCAAAAAATGCACAATTTCAGTTGACACCCCCCCCCCTCCACATTTGATATCATGGCTAATCACACTCCCACTCTTCGCTGACGTCGTGATGCTTTGCCCACAATCTAGTGTTGAGCTTCCTGCGATCTGCCTCAGAGGCAGCAGAGAGGAGATTTCAACTCCTGGAATTGGAGTTCGGCCAGCTGCAGTTTGGTGGACGTCTGTGGCAAGATTTGGAATTTCAAATTGAATCTGTTGGTTCATCTACTCTCTTTTGGCATTATGTCTGTACCAGGCCAATTTCAGTAGTACTTCTGTCAAGTAATTTAGTCAGAATGTCAGCCACATATTTTGTAATTTTAATTTTATGTAAACTGTCCTGAGACATGTATTGGGCTGTACATTAGGGGTATGCACAAAACTAGTTTGCCTGGTTTGGTTAGGGTCTGGACCAGACTCTAACCAGACTAGGCATGTCCGGTTTTGGCACCCTGAACTAGAACCCCTATTCAGCTCGAGTTTGAGCTGCCTTGGGCTTCCAATTGTTAAATAAATAAATAAATAACCAACCACAGGGTCCAGATCATAAAGCTGGCCTCCGGGGGTGTGTGTGTGCTGCCGTGGCCATGTTGGTAGTGTCCCCTGTCCTGTTCAGCCAGTATGCATGCATGGCAGCCTTCAAAATGGCCACTGTGAGCAGGCAGAGGGCCAGGAAGGTGAGTAAATGGGCCAAACTGGCCTGAAAGGGACTGGGCGGAAGCTGGTGGGGGGGAGGGAGGACCTGAGACCTCCCCAGTGCTGCGGCAGCACCCCTGGAAGCCAGCATTATGACCCAGACCCTACAGTGAGTTATTATTTATATTTTTAACAATTAGAAACCCTGAGCTGGCCTGGTGTGTTCAGTTTGAAGTCGAACTGAACTGAACTGAGCCCTGTTTGGCTCAAGGTCGAGCCTTCAAACAGGCCCAGTTTGATGATGAAATGGTTCAAACTCGAATCAGTTTACACATCCCAACTGTACACAAATATGTTAAATAAATATTGTATCTAATTCAACCTAACCTACTCTATAGAATATAATATAACATTTAGTTTGTTGTTTTTCAGAGCAGCTGTTAAAATAGCAAGAAATATGTTTCCTCTTGGACAGCACTATAAATGTTTCCCTTTAGTAAATTAACCCCATCCTGGTAGTGAATTTGCAAATACTCAAAAAAATGAACTCTAACATTCATCTTTCATGTAATATATTTTCATACCCTCCATTGGCCACAGGAAATGTGGAGTATGAGCATGGAGATCTGAGTCATGTAGTGAGTACTTGCTTGCAAATGTTAGCACCAAGATGGGGATAATTTGACACAGGGAGGATGTTTTTGTGCCATTTCTGTGGCACTATATTATGTGCTCAACACTTCTACTTATCCAGTTTTGTGGATTTTTGAGAGAGATAATTTATTTTCCTTCCACACTTCCAAGATATTGTAAACCAAGAGAGGGAACAGCAGGATAAGCTGCTTGAGCTGGGGCACAACTTTTCATTTCAGCTGAGAATGTACTGTGAAATTAGTAAATTGCTTAGCCCAAACCTTTTCCCAATCTCCACAAAAGACTTAGATTTGAGCTAGGTAAGCTATAATAGTCTTACTCGGAAGTAATCCAAATGAGTAAATAGGAATGTGTGTGTGGATGGACTCAAAACGCTGAAGACATTATTTCCTTGCATGCTTTAGTATATGTCAAGGCTTTATCTGTTTATTACATAATTCATATGAAAATGTGACAAAATAAATCATATTATCATAGAGGGCACATGGCACATTAAATACTTTAGTATGCAAAGTGTTGGCTACAGTAGAAATATAGTGCATGTGGTTAAAATATACTGTCTCTAGGTCAACACAAGCCACACAAGAGGATGTATTTTTATCTTTGTCTTTTCCGCAGTCTTGGAATTGTGCCTAATAAGAAAAACATGAGATTGTCCTTGCAGTTTTTGCAGGCTGTTTTTCAAAGGGTCAGTCAATGAAGTTGGCATGGCTTTGAAGGATTAAACCAGCTGCAGATGCAGAGGAGGTTCTTTAGAGTATTATTTCTTGTAATTTATTGAAGAAAAAGTAGACCGAGCTCTTAAGGGATGAAAGCTAAAGAGAAATTGGTAACAAGTGAAGAGAAATATGTATCAGAAAAAATATATAGTTCCTATGCATGTGTGTGTGTATATACACACACACATACACACTATCTATCTATCTATCTATCTATGAATGAGAAATAGTTAAAGTCCCTACATTATCTGCTCCACCCCCAGTCCCCTCCCATTCAGAACATTCACTCCATAATGTCTTCTCTCCTGCTGAGCACCGTCATTCCTCAGCTTCATCCTTCAACTGCCACCCCAACTTCTCCATCCTTTTGAGTATAAGATCTGGCCATGTCTGAAAAAGCTGTAATAGCATTTGCCCTTGCTCCAATAACAGTCTCAAATGATGGATGGGTGGAAGAAGGTAGGCAATTCTGCCATCATCCTATCTATCACATATATCATTGTTTTGGGCAACAGAGTGAGAGGCAGGAGCCAACTTCCTTTTTGCAGGCTCATTCCTCTCCCAACCATCTCCCCATTACTCCACAAAAGACTCACAATTAGGAGCTGGCTAATCAGGCTCCTAATTGGAGCTTTTCCTGAGACTTCTGCAGTTTGCTTTGTAATGGTTCAAACAAGGAATTCAACAATCATGCAAACATTTTGTGCAAGGGATATGCATGAAATGTTTTGGTGCCTCTATTTCGAGTAGCCAATACACTTCAAGCTGCCCCAGCTGAATCATTTTGGCAGGGGCAAGTGAGTTACTTTAACAGGAGGAAGGCAGATCTTACCTTCCCCTCTGTTGTTCATCCACCATCCCCGCTGCCCCAGTGCAGTGCTGCCCTAGTGTGGGCCCTCTGTTGTTCCTCCTCCAGCCCCTGCCACTCCAGCACAGTGTGGTTCATATTAAGCAGCCACACTGTCTGTTTTGAAAAGCCACACTGTCCGGCTGCTTCTTGCTTGGGAAGCATGATGTTGCTTCAGCATGGTGTTGCTGACCACTCAAGATGACTCAAGATCAACATGTGCAGATGTTGATCATACCTACCGACCACAGGCTGCAGGGAAAAGGGCCTGTTCCCAAGCAAGAAGTAGCCGGGTGGCATTGCTTTTCAAAACAGACAGTACAACTGCTTTATACAACCGCACCATGCTGAAGCAGCGGGAGGTGGAGGAGGAGCAATGGAGGGGCAGGTAAGACCTGCTTGCCTTCTGTTAAAGCCCCCAGATGTACACGAAATGCTTCATGCACATCCCTATGCAAATCATGGAACAATCATTCAAATCATGTTAACAGCACCCATTTCGTATGAGAACACTGTGTTCATACAAAGAGTACCTCCATACAATCCTGGTTGGGCAGCCCAATACTCCAAGAAACAATTGTGTAGAAGCCACCAAATGTATAAGTGAGGGCAAAACCTTCTTTACACTCTATATAAGCATATTGGGTAATTCTGTACCTAGTGTCCAAAACTGAGGAACTCACACACAGGGCGGCTTCACATGACTGCCACTAAGTCAATAACCTCTGGTTCTTGGCAAGTGCACTCCCAGTGAGCATGATGTCTGAACCAGCCTAAGTCTGGTTCCCATACAGGATTCCTGAGATTCATTCAGTAATCTCCCAAGATTCTCCATCCACTTGTAACCTACATTTGGAGTTGGGTGGAGAATCTTGGGTGAATCTCAGGAATCTGGTTGATGAGAGGCTCCAGATGCTGTGCACTCCAGGAGTGCACACTTGACTTCATAGTGAAAATGCCCAGAGGAAACATTTCATTAAATAAGCATGTTTTTAAGCAATATTCATTTATAAAACAGCATAGCCCACACATTTATTTTTATTATGTGATACTTTACAATGGGCATTTTAAAGTGAGCAATATATTTCAAGAATCTCTTCCAAATGTAAGATTGGTTTTGAAACAGCAAGAGGTTTCTTCATGCTAAGAGGGGTCTTCCTGTACTAATGCTAAGGTTAAATATTGTTATTTAAATGGCTTTGTGGTTCCCTGAATTAATGGGTGCTGCAGTCATTTTACATATAATTTAGATTGATATGTTGGTTTGTTGCTTGAATTCTTCTGCCTGCGGATTATAGATTCCTTTGACGCCAATAAGTACAAGAGACTTTAGCCCAAAAGACTTCTAGTCAAATATGCAGTCCCATTAAGCTGAAGTTCCAGGGTTTTAAATAGTAACTTAATTCCCACACATACAACTTAACTTGATTGGCGGGAATTCAAGCCATTTCAGTTATAGTTTGGATCAGGGCTCACAATGTTGTTATACTTATTAATTTATTTTTAAAAACTTTAGAAATGCAGACAGATAAAATATTGTCTCAGTTTTGCTAGGCTTTTATTGCACTGAGTAGTGCCAAATGTACACTGAAACAACTTACTTTCCCTTCTTAAAATGTTTTTTGGAGAATTATGATCCCTTCCCCCCTTTCCTCAAAACAAGATTGTCTTAAGCATTCTACCTGAGAGGAGGTTGTCTGTCAGGGACGACTCTAAATGAAGTTTCATAATACTCAGTGAAGTGGAATAAATAATACCAAGAAAGAAATGAGGAAGGTGAGAAGTGCATTGTAAAAAGGGGTGGAAAAGTGAAGAGAAAGGAATGTCTCTTTGAAAATATAGCACAACACAGGATAATACTTTTCTTGTGACAGTATTGTTACCTGTGAGCGTGTCTTTATGTGAATTGTGTGTGCTTGTGTTTTGTGCTATTTATGTGTGTGAATCTCTATAGGCTGATTGCTTATTAAAGAGCCAGGCATGAATTCCGCACACACGTTGAAGTCTATGGAAAGAATTTATAATAAGCAGTAAATATTTCAAAAAAAAAATCTAGCCAACATTATTTTGCCTCCTCTCAAAGCAACTGATTCAACGGAATCTTTATATAGCTCCCTAGCTAGCTGTGATGACTTACAGTGAACATTCCAGGATAACACTGCTATGTGCTAAAGGCTTACTCAGCAGATGTAACCTAAGGCAAATACATGGTACTTGTTCATAGAGAGTCAGTGTGAGCTGAAAATGTTACATACTATATTATCATCAATAGTACTAGATAGGGAATACAACCAAATTAAAGCAGGGCTAGAATGACCTTGGGGTAAGTGACAAACACCTTTATTACAACAGTTCACAAGTGGCAATAAGTAATGGTGCTGGCAGAGGTGGCCATCAAATATAAGTAATTAACTGAGGCACTGCAGAGAGAAGATACATCAGCCTGGGAAGTGGGCCAAGAAAAGAGGCATCAAATCAGCAAAGGCCTAGTTGAAGAACCCAGTAAAATGCTTTTTAAAGGGCATTAGACTTATGAAGAACAGTAATAACCATAATGTAGGAGAGAATGGATTTCCCCTGTTTCCCCTGTGGTTGACTGTCATGCATTCCACATATAAATAATTCTGGGAATGGCACATTTGCAGTTTGATTTTGCTACAGCTTTCTGTTTGTGTAAATATTTTCATTTTCTAAACAACTGTGTGCATTAAAATGCTTGGCTTTCCCTGCCCCACCAGTGTACGATCCTGTACAGAACAAGTGTCAATGTCTCTTCTTATTAATGAAAAGCTCCTGAAATGTTAGTATGCATGTTAGTATATAGTTCCTATTGTACACAGTTTCTCATTCATTTAAATGCACAGACACCTTTTCAAAATTTAATTGTTCTCCTTAGAATTCAATTCCTGCATTCTGCTTGACAAAATAGGAGCAAAGCTAAAGAAAGAAAGAAAGAAAGAAAGAAAGAAAGAAAGAAAGAAAGAAAGAAAGAAAGAAAGATCCTCCATTTGCAGGTGTTTGTCTTTTTTTCCTGACAGAGTGGGAACTTGAACAATTCTCTCTAACTTTCTGAATCTGCTTGCAAAAATGAAACGCCTACACCTGCAACACATACAACTATTAGGAGAGTAGAGATGTCTAATACATTCTGCAGAAAGAGTGCGTGCACATTGTGTATGGCGTTATCTACTGCAGTGTCATCTCTGTTTCTCTGGGGGACAGTCAGAATATCAGGAGTCTAAAAAGCACTAGGAAACTTCTAAATTCAACCCAAGCACTCTGATCCCAAACTACAGATGATTGCATAGATCAGGTCAGATAATCAATGATGGCATGTGTTTGCTATTTAGAGGGAAGCGAAAGTACAAGTGTGGTATAGGGGTGTGCACGAATCAGATTTTGCTATTTGATACAATCTCTAATCAAACAGCAAAATGTTGAATCGAATCGTCAAAGCCGCTGGCACTTGCCAGCTGATTCGATGATTCAGTTAGTGAATTTTCAAATCCATTCAATTTTTTCATGAAGAGCAGGTCTAACCATTAAACCCAATGGGTAGACTAGCTCTCCCCAGAAAAACTGCAATTTAAGCCCCATTTTTCTTGGGAAAACTGATCTACTAATTGAGTTTAATGGGTAGACCTGCTTTCTGAGAAAAGCAATTGATAGACCAGGTTTTCCTGGAAATGAGAGCTGGTCTACCAGTTGCTTTTTTCGGAGGACCAGTCTACTTATTAAACCCAATGGGTAGATCAACTCTCCCCCCTGAGCAAACTGTGCTCGATTTGCACTGGGTTTTTTTTCCGGGGAAAGCTGGTCTATCCATTGGGTTTAATGGGGTAGACCTGATCTCCTAGAAAACCTATTAGTAGACCTGCTCTCCCCACAGAAAACCCATCAGAAGTAGTAGAATGGGCGAACAAAATGGTAAATCAATTTGAATCAAATCAGGGTCAATTCCATTCAACCTCTAGACTCACCATTGAGGTCAATGGTGATTCGATTTGAGGTTGAATCGAATTGACTCCATTCAAAGCATTTGAATCGACTCAATCTAATTGGGTTAATTAGAACAAATCTAATTGGGTTAATTAGAACAAATTAACCCAATTCAAATCAAACCGATTTGTCCTCAAATTGCAGTGCACATCCCTAGTGTGGTAGACTAAATCCAGTTCTTACAGCTCCTTCCCAATGGCTAGTTGGTGCTATTGCCAGTTTTCTGACTGCAGCTGTGTGTGTGCAGCTCTAGCCACTGAACTGGTGGATGAATCACATTTGCATTCATTTGCGTATGCAGTTGTTTCTTCAGCAAGGGATACACACATGAAAACCTGTTCTTGCAGGTGTATGCCCTCTGGCTAGATCAAGACATCTGTCTGGAATAGATGAATAATAAAAATAATGCCTTCCTACAGTGAATGGGGGTTGTGTTGATGCACTGCTTTAAGAGAACAGCCACACACAGAACTTCCCACAGTTCCTATTGCTGAGTTGAATATGATTATTAGAAATGTTCCTGCAGTTGCAGTTTTGTACTTGCTCTTTTTGACCTGCCGTGTCAATTATGGATATATTGCTTCTCTTTGTCTTCTTTGAATGATATCAAATGATTGTTCAGCTATACAGCAGTATTTTTAATGTACTTTCTTTCTGTGGTTTACCTAATGGGATGATAACATTATAAATGGGTTATTACTATTCATTCATTTCCATAAAAATGATGAGTCAGATTGTTGGCTACGATAAACCACAGTTTTAAAGTAGTTAAAATGAGCAGTAGCTAAACTATTATGTTAGTCTCCAGTCTTCAAAAAGCTGCACTGTTGTACTCCTCATATGTTCAACAGGCTTATACTCAGGTCAGGTAATTAGAGAAGCAATTGTTAAAAATAACATGTAACAGTTTTAATATTTTATTATCTTGTCCTCTCTCTAAGATGTTCTAAGACGTAGTGTACATGTCTGTCTCATTCCCCATTTTATCGTTACAACAATCCTTTAAGGTACACAAAGCTGAGTTTGGTATCTGATCAAGGGCCACAATGTAAGAGTTTTATAGCTGCTTGACTCATAAACACAAAGCAGACTTATGTTTGTTTAACTATGTTTATTCATAAACTCAATTTTCCTCATTATCCTTCCCCTCCCTTTTCCTTTCTGACTCCCCCCCACCCAATACTCTCTACAAGATCTCCACATGGACAAACAACAAAACATAAAAGATTGCTAGAAAGAATACAACAATAAGCTTTATGGCTGACAAAAGATTTGAAACTAGAAATTCCCAATCTAAGTCCCATCTGCACACTCTGACCATTGCACTGTACTAGACTCCACACTTTAAGCCTGCACAACATGTGTTCCACCAAGCCAAATGCAACCCACCAACTAAGGATGGCTGGATTTTCCTCTTTCCATTGCTCAATTATTGCAAGGGTTTGTTCTGTCCTGTAATCCACTCCTCCTCCGTTCCAGTTAATTCCTAAAATTAATTGCAGAATTGGAGCATGCACAAGCCTTAAATATTATGCTGTACATGTGTATAGGTGTCTGTATATAAATGTGTTTGTGTGTGAATGACTGTACTTGTGGTTTTTTTTTAAGTAAACCAGGGTACAAGTTCGCTCAAATACAGGGAATAGATAAGCGTACTACTGTATATGCATTGAACATTATGTATGACTATAGCGCATACAGATTTATGCATGTAAATATTGTGCACAGATTGTCCATACATCGACAACAGGTTGAGCTTTCAGTTCCTTTGCGACAGTAGTGTACTTTGCTGAAATCTGTTTTTCTAGATGGCTCCCTGTTGCTTGCTTGTAATGGTTGGAGTTTATCTCAACCCATGATGCAGGATAATCTCAGCAAGGAAATGTCAGTGATGTCCTATGTTTCTGGATAAAGCAGATGTGAATGTAAATGTACTCTTTTACTTTAGAATTATTTCACCTATTAAGATCTCATTAGCTAGACAATTTCATTCTACAGCACTGATAAAAATCAATGAGTCATGCAGAATTTCCTAATTTTACATCATCCTTCATGGTGAAGACTCCATGGGTGTACTAAGATAATTATTTCCAAATCTGAGATGTATTCCTTTAGGATTTCTGCTTACACCCATATGTTTTTTCTAAATCCAACTTATTCTTCTCATGCTTAGGGGAAAAACAAACAAATGAGCGATGTATGAATGACATGGGACAGAGACTGACAAATATTTGTCCTTTGAAATGATGCAGATGGGGAAGGGATGGGTATCCAAATGAGCTGCATCAAATTCAAACAGGTGGGTTTTAAACATTCTTCTTAATGACCAAACCCACAGAAAGTTATAATAGCCAAAAATACTACATTAAGATCAGTAACTAGACAATGGTTTGTATCTTCCAAACCTTTGCACAGTCTTGCAAAAGGGGAAAAACTATTTTTGCTGATCCCACCTTCTTTTTTCATTCCCAGGAAATCTATTCCCAAATATTGGATCATTCTCGAGAACAGAATGGTATGCATGCACTGGAATTATATATGAGCAAAGGTGATCCTTCAGGTTAACAAAACCTAATTCATTGGAGCTTTAATATTTTGAAACCTTTTGTTATGACTTCAAAATATAATTATGTATGGAATTATTAATGTACTCAATAAATGCATTATAAATATATACTTTTCAAAACAACAAAACAAATGTGCTTACTTCTTGGAACAGGATTTTTGCCCATTAAGATTTGACTTGGTATCTAAATTGTTTTGCACACTCAACACAAATGTTGTCCTTTCTGCTCAGTCTTATATGCAAACTGAACTTTCTACAGATCAATAGTAATTTAAATGTCATCCTTCCCTGTAAAAGCTCTGAGTTGGTATGTCTGTGTATTTCACCAGCCAAACTATTCCTAAAATGAGTCTGGAAAAGCAATCACACTTGTCCCTTTGGAATTAAATGCTGCAAACAGAAAAGAAAACTCTGCCTTTAAACTGTGAAACTGTTCAGATTAAGGAGTTTTCACCTCTTATAGTTTGATGTTGATTTATTTAGACATGGCTTACAATTTAATTCCATGACAAAATGAACTCTTGATAACAGATGCTACAAACAAACTGAAAGAAAGAATAAGTGAGACCTATCAGAAAGTTAATCATGATCGTAGTATAATTGTTAAGTGCATTCAGAAAAACATAGGTGCTCAATATTCTATTGCATTGTGCTTACAGAAATTACTCGCGCAGAAAAAAGTACAAAGGCAGTTTAAATGTGACTGAAAGTGATTTCTATGAACTTCCTAACAATTTTGCATTCATTTGTTTTGCAGAACTGTATATTGATTGATAAGAAAGTAAATGCAGCATGCCATCAAGAATCATTTCAATTTGAGTGTGGATGTCCCTCCTAATATATATATTTTTAACATTTTTACATTTTATATCCCGCTTTTCCTCCAAGGAGCCCAGAGCGGTGTACTACATACTTAGGTTTCTCCTCACAACAACCCTGTGAAGTAGTTTAGGCTGAGAGAGAAGTGACTAGCCCAGAGTCACCCAGCTAGTATCATGGCTAATGGGGATTTGAACTCGGGTCTCCCTGGTCCTAGTCCACACTCTAACCACTACACCACGCTGGCTCTACAAGGCTATGCCTGGCTTTTACAGTTGTCACAGTTATATCTCACTGGGCCTATACAGTAGCTATATTGCATGTACATAGGAAAGGGTAATATGGCAGGGGATTGCCAAGACCACATCAATGAACTTTCCCAATCTGGAACCAGTCTGTTTCACCATGTTCGGTCTGGACTATGGCTTCCTGTCCTGTATATAGGTTTCTCATGAGAACAATGAGATTTCTGGGATGTCCATTTTCCTAAGGATATTCCAAAACTTGACATGGTCGATGAAATCAAAGGCTTTTCTGTAGTCAAGCACACATTGAGATGCTTCACATGACATGTGCGAAGTGCCAGGAGGGTTTGTGCTGGGAGAGTCGGCTTAGCCCACTCTCCCCACACACGAGCAGCATCTAAGCCTTGGACAGCCAGATTGGCCACCTGCATGAAAACTGGCTCCATCATGGTGCTGGTAGGGGCTGTGGGGATTGGGGGCCACCCGGTCCCCAGAAGTTCCAGGATGCCCCATGCAAGCCAGGGGACATTCTGGAGAGTCCCCTGAGGCCAGGATGCTGGCTGCAGCCTCCTGGTCACGGTTCTACTTGTGTGTTGGTGCACACCGCAGTGGCACACATGCAAAAAAATGAGGTTAACAGAGCGCTCGCTTCATTAACCTCATTTAAGGGGAGGGGGAATTAGGTGGGCTATCCGCCTTGGAATCATCGGGCTTGCTTGAGAGCCTGGTGGTTCAGTAAAAAGCGGGCTAGGCTCCCTTAGCCCACTTTCTACTGATCATGGGAATAGTTTCATTGACTTCTTTTTGGTGTTCTTTGGCTTTCTCAATTATCCAGTGTGCATCAGTAGTGCTGTCTCTTGTTCCTCAGCCCTCTCTGAAACCAGCTTGAACATCCAGCATTTCCCTTCCCACGTAAGGCTCTGATCTGCGTTGGATGATCCTGAGCATTATTTTGCTAGCATGTGAAATTAAGGATATTGTGTGATGGTTTGTGCAATCTGTTGAGTCTCCTTTCTTTGGTATGGGTATGTAGACCGACTGCTGCCAATCTCCTGGCCATTGTGTAATTCTCCAGATTTACTGGCATAGTTTGGTTGGAGCCTTGACTGATACTTCTTCTGTTGCCTGCCATATTTCTGTAGCTATTCCATCAATTCCTGTAGCTTTCTGACTTGGTAATGACCGGAATGCTGATCTAACGTCATCTTCCCATACTAGAGCTTATTGAAAGTAGGGAATATCTCTAGAGTATCTTGGATGTCGACTTGACATCCCTGCTGTACAGATTCTCAGTATATTCTTTCCATCTCTGTTTGATCAGAGAGGAGACCTGGTCTTGAGATAGTAAGTATGATTTGTCCCCTTAGCTAAACAGGGTCTGCCCTGGTTGCATATGAATGGGAGACTACATGTGAGCACTGTAAGATATTCCCCTCAAGGGATCTAGCCACTCTGGAAAGAGCAGAAGGTTTCAAGTTCCCTCCCTGGCTTCTCCAAGGTAGGGCTGAGAGATATTCCTACCTGCAACCTTGGAGAAGCCGCTCCTAGTCTGTGTAGATAATACTGAGCTAGATAGACCAATGGTCTGACTCAGTATATGGCAGCTTCCTATTGGTGATTTTTCTGAATACTAAACAGTTTACAAAGAAAACCTCTCGCATTATTTGAGGTGCATGAAAAATATTATATCCTCTCCTTAATTTTGTATTTCATTTTTATTACTGCTCCACTTCTTGTTTTAATCCAAAATTTAAATAACAAATTGTCTCTGAAAAGATTCAAATGGTATGCAGATCTATTTTCTTTGCAAAAAATAATAATAATAGCATTGTTCTTAATAATTGTCCTTTGAAGGAGACAGCCTGTTTCTCATTCCTTTAAATAAGCTTATGCTGGCAATAAAATCAAGAAACAGAAACCTAAATGGTAGTGTAAGGCCCAAGGGAACAAATATATAGTTTAGTTGAGAAGCAATAAAATGTCTTTCCTTTGTGCAACGACGATTAAACATTTGTGTATTTCTGTAAAATAGCCAGGAGTTACATACAAGAATAATTTGGATTATAAGGATTCTCTGTTGTAATGTACAGTTCTTTAAATCCTTAAAATAATTCACTTCGTCATTGAGGTAAAGTAGTAGATTGCATTGTTTTTAGTGTTAAGCAGATAATCAATAGTTCAATGCAATAAAATTAAGTGTTTTGAGTTTATTAAACTTCAGAGATGGCTGCCAAATAACTAAAATGCAAAATATAATTACAAGACAATTAGCAAAAACATTATAATCCAGTTCTTAGTCCTCTGTTTATATAGGAGAAAAAGTAATATTGAAGAGATGAATCCTCATTAGAGAGGGACAAAACTTGTTAGTAATGTTCCATGGGGTTTTAATGGAATGAAATTATTCTGTTCCACCAAAACTCTCGAGTGGATCACAAAAGCCATAATGGTAGTGCTGGTCCAGGACATTTTTCTGCCTAAAGCAGAACACTAAAGGTTGCCCCTTTCTATTAGAATCACAATGCCTTTTTGCTTTCAAATTTGCCTGCCTCCTTCCAATTTATTAGGAAGAAAATTACATAGGAAGTGGCCATGTACTGAGTCAGACTGTTGGTCTATCTAGCTCAATATTGTCTTCACAGATTGGCAACAACTTCTCTAAGGCTGCAGGCAGGAATCTCTCTCAGTCCTATTTTGGAGAAGCCAGGGAGGGAACATTCTTTGTGCAAGGGGAAACAAAACCTCTTACATTATTTGCAGTGCATGAATAATATTATATCCTCTCCTTAATTTTGTATTTCATTTCCCGTTACTGTTTCACTTCTTGTTTTAATCCAAAATTTAAATAACAAATTGTCTCTGAAAGGATTCAAATGGTATGCAGATCTATTTTCATTGCAATAATAATAATAATAGGACCTTGAAACCTTCTGCTCTTTCCAGAGTGGCTGGATCCCTTGAGGGGAATATCTTACAGTGCTCACACATCAAGTTTCCCATTCATATGCAACCAGGGTGGATCCTGCTTAGCTAAGGGGAAAGGTCATGCTGTATTAGCATTTCATTGTGGTGTAGTGATTAAAGTAGGACTGGGAAGCAATGGCAGCCAGTGAGGGAAGCACAGAGTGGGGTGGGGGCAAGAGATACGCATGTGCATTGGCCATAGGCAGGGCAACCACCATGTGGGATGCTGGGTGGGCACCACTGCTCCGCACGGCATCCAGGTGCTGGTGGTATCACCTATTAAATCTTTTAAAGGTATTACTCGCTGCCCCCACCCTGTGCCACCCTCAGCAGCCACCACTACTGAGAAGACCTGAGTTCAAATCCCTGTTCAGCTATGAAATTCACTTGGTGACTCTGGACCAGTCCTTTATCTCTTAGCTTAACCTACCTCACAGGGTTTTTGTGAAAATAAACATAACTATGTACACTGCTCTGGAGTCCTTGGAGGAAGAGCAAGATATAAATGCAAAAAACAACGACGACACACCACACATTTCATTCTTCCGCAGGGCATACATGGAGTGGGACTAGGAGACTGTCATGCTGTTTTTGACAACTGTCCCACACTCTTCTGCCTGCTTCACTCTGCTTCATTGCTGCTTCATCCAGCCATCTTTAGCCATGCAGAGTGGTTCTGAAATTAATTGTTAGCACTGAAGTTGTATGAGGCTATTACAGGTGGTAAAATGTCTTTGTGAAGGGAGGTCCCTTGAATTCTGATGGCCCTCTGATATAGGAGACAGCCAATGGTTTAACTCCAGATATGTCAACTCCAGAAATACATCTGACCTCACCAGAAGCTGTAGTTTCAGATGGGGGGAAATATCCCTAATCTGTGTGTCTGTGTGTGTGTGTAGACAGATATTTACTGAATATTTGTGTACACATCATCAACACAATACTTTCACTATTGATTTAATGACATTATTAATATGTATAGAAAATGATAAGTATAGAACATAAAAACTCAAATATTGAAAAGCCCTTATAAAAATTTATATGGTACTGAATTTGAAATACAGTGTACTGTTCTCATTGCCCAATCTAAAAAACAAAAAACAAAAAACAAGATACTACTGGGCAGACCTAGATAAGGTGCAGAAAAGGGCAACCAAAATGTTCAAGAGCTATTTCTATAGAAAATGCTGTCGTATTTTAGGTGTTTAATGTGTGTGTGTTTTGTTAAGATAGCTGACAGAATTTTATAACATTATGCAGGGTGTGGAGAAAGTGAATGCAGAAACTTTTGTCACTCTGATAATACAAGACTTCAGAGTCATCCAGTGAAAGTGACTGGCCATAGATTCAGGACAGACCAAAGAAAGTATTCCCTTACATAGCACATAATTCATTTGTGGAATTTGCTGCCATAAGAGATAGTGATGGCTTAGATGTCTTTAAAACATGATTAGACAAATTTATGGAGGATAGGTCTATTAACACCTTTAAGTAATGATGGCCTTATGAACTTCGAGATCCCAAAGAAATCTTTCACTGAATACCAAGTTGTGGGGAACAATAGCAGGAGGGCTGCCTTCACACCCTGGTTGTCAGTTCATGGAATATATTTGGTTCAATTTAGGTAGATGTCTTTCCATGTATGGTAACATGTCTCTTAAAATAAGAAAAAAAGCACACAATTTATAAGATAAGCTGGAATACATTTGAGTCTTGGGTTACTGTTTGGCGAAGCTGGCTGTCCGTACACCTGAGGATGGAGTGATGAGGGGGCCAAGGAGACAGGGATGGGTGGCAGCCAGGGAGAAGCAGAGGAAAGACAGCCAACGGGCAGGGACTCGGCTCAAGCGGAGGACGGGCAGAGCCCTGAAAGAGCTAAAGGGGAAACATGTGAGGATAACATCAGCAGCATGCTTCCCGAAGGGAGCGGGTCTGAGCAGGAGGAGTGAGAAGGAGGAGAGACATTGGCAACAGCTGTAAAGGGTAGACAATTACAGGGAATAAAGAGGGGTGTTGGCCCCCGTAATTGGGGGCGGGCAATGCATAGCCAGGGATGAGAGGCTGGCTGGTGTTGAGTGTCAGGGCCTCCCAGAGAGGGGCAGACACAAGGAGCAAGCAGCCTGGAATGGAGGAGGCACAGGGTGACACTTAACCCCCTCCCCATCCCTGCTCTGAGGCTGGCCCGGTAAGCCCAGCCAGGCTTGGTGAAGTGAAGGGCACAGGGAAGTGTAGCTGGACAGTAACATTTAGTACTTCGGAAGTATTCTCTTTAAAACGTTTGACTGTTCCTGTCAAGTTAGTGTTCCATTACCCCATGGTTAAAATAAATGTAATGTTATTGGACTTGGCTATTATATTATGTCTTCTTTAAAACTACACTTTAGTAAAGTATATGTGCCATCCACTATATCATATCCTTTTAATCCAAACATATGTGTGTATTTTAGTGGGAGTGGTTCAACCCCAGCAAATGCTTGTCTTTTGTTTTAGCTGCTGCCTAGATGCATTCACCACATCTAGCACTTGTTTCATTGATCTGACCTGGATATATTTGCTGATTAAATATGGTAAACTGCAATCTTTTGAGGTTTGTAGCAGTTTCATCTTCGTGTGAAACTAGTTAATTATTTCAAATATGAATAAAAAACCATGTGTTTCATGACTAAACCTCTGGCTGACATGCCTTTTCTTTCCCCTTGCTCTTCTCAACATGGAGATGTCCTCTTTCAGAGGAAACCACATCTTGCGATTAGATTAGATTAGATTAGATTAGATTAGATTAGATTAGATTAGATTATGGTTTGGTTTCGGTGTAATAGCAAATTATGGTTTGCCACGAAAGAAGAAATCAGGGAGATAATCAGAATGTTGGAGAAAGAAAGGGATGGATAGAGAATTATGGGATTTAAAGGGATTTATGGGAGGGAGGAAAGGCCTGCACTCACCAAATAACATGAAGGCATGAAAACAAAGAGCTGCCTGAGACGCTTTGGTACACTGAATATGGATGAATGGTGTGCTTTTTGTTTGGGTCACATTTGCCCCAGCACACATGAAGCAGAAGGGGGGAACACCATTTTAGCAAGTATTTGGAGTGCATGTTCAGGGACCCATCTGATAAACAGTCCCCACACACAATCAAAGGACATCCTGGAAGGATGTCCTGATGGGTGCACTCTTTGCACACATCCTGGGTTCTGTGGCCAGTATCATTTGAACCAACTCTTTATTGGGGCCCTATCCACCCACATCACAGTACTTCCAGTGCTGGTGTCTGTCTTATGTTTCTTTTAGATTGTAAGCCCTTTGAGGACAGGGATCCATCTTATTTATTTATTATTTCTCTGTGTAAACCACCCTGATCCATTTTTGGAAGGGTGGTACAGAAATTGAATTAATACTACTACTAATCATCATCATCATCATCATCAGATATATTCCTTTTATCTCATTCTTTTAAAGCAGGCTAGTGGCTCCGTCATACTTTAGCTCAGCTGGCCTGTCACTTGATCAAGTTCACAAAGTTCTATGGGTAGACTAGAACACTTTAGGCATATTATTAGTATTAGTAGTAGTAGTAGTAGTAGAAGAAGAAGAAGAAGAAGAAGAAGAAGAAGAAGAAATTATTATTATTATTATTATTATTATTTCATCTTTGCAATATTAATGCAGTTCATTATTTTCCATTTTAGTAATACAGTTATACAGTGTACGATTGTGCAGTAATGTAGTGAACAGTGCAATGATAAGTAGGTCAGATCAGATGCTGAAAATAGCTGAGGATTCCTAGGAAAAAGCAAGACTGAGTCCAAGTGTAAGTGTAAGTCCATAAGAAATCAATGAGTTACACATAAAATGATGTTACTGATGTCAATGGAATTTAAGATACTCTATTTTCAGTTCTCTACACCTGTCATGTTAGAGCCTCTGACCCAATGGTGGGTTATCTCACATCAGAATAGTTTACTTATCTGTATCATCCTGCCATACGGTAAGGAGTATTTTGAGATGTGTGTTGAAATAGTCATATAATGTATCCACCATCTGTATAGTGTTTGCAGATAATATTTGACAATATCATGTCATCATGTATCAGCCGTACAGTATAAATTTGCATGTAACCATCCCATATGCAGTGCCTGGTATCCAGGGGTGTATCTATAATTGAGCGGATGGGTTCAAAGACTCCAAGCCACCCAGTTCCCGAGGGCCCCCCAGCTCCACCCTTCACCATGGAGAGGGGAGAACACAGGCCCAGCTCTCCCCTAGCTATACCCCTGCCAGGATCTCTAATCAATATCCTTGTAAAACCTTAGAGATGCTGCTAATCAAAATACAGGAAACCCTTGTTATCCACAGTTTTGTAGAATGTGGTTTCATGTATCCATGGATGGGTCTTAGACATCAAGTTTCCTAATCCACGACATTGAAATATAGGTGATTTTTTCCTATGCACAATCCCTGAGTGGCCAGAAATGACTTCTGATGTCATTTCCAGCTGCTATTTTGAAGTACAGAGTCATTTTATGGCTCTTTTTTCTTCAAATAATAATAATAATTAAATGAAAAATAAGAGGATTTGGGGGGGGGCATTCCAGGAGACCTGTAGAACAAGGTACTATTATTACTGACCCCTCCCTGCTGTTTTAGTGTGTTTTTAAACTCAAGAAACCCAATCCCCAAGGTCTTATTATTCACCATTTCATTATCTGTGGTAATTGGCAGGAAGGGAAGCAATGCAAATAATGATGGCCACCTTTAGACAGTACTGAAGTAAGTGGACCTCTGATCTGATTCATTATGAGTCAGGTTCATATGTTTATATTAACATTAATCAATCTGGACAGGTTGGGGGGCAGGTTAAACAATTTTTTACCTGTAAAGATCTTGAACTTCCAGTTTATGTTGATGTCAAACATTTAATTGCTTAAGTAAATTCTAGTTTTCAAGGTATAATATTAAATGCAAGATTCACAAATTTCAGCATGTCAGAAGCACAGTGACTAATGATGGAATCGGACCTTTAGGTTGCACTTTATATTAAGGTTCCACTATAAATAGTTTATGAAGAGCCAACAGAAGATTAATAGCTGTTATAAGCATGTAACAGCCATGACCATTGTGTGTTATTGAGTTATAGGCAGTTGTAAGCACATCAGTACATGATGTTATAAATCACAGAATGAACAACCTGTTGGACTCCCTAACAATCTATAATTGATTCACTCTAATATTCAGGTATTAATTCTTTATAAGCTGTTTATAATATTCATTCATGCTTCATAAGCTGCTTAAAAATGGAGCATCATTGTGAAACATGATGGGCCATTATATAACACTGAAGGCATCAGTTTGGCAATATATTTGAACAAAAAGCTTCCATTAAACATGCATGTACTTTGACATATTGGCATTAAAACAATGTCACAGCATGGAGAGAGGCTTTTCATAGTCTGAAATTTCATTTTTCTGGTGAGAAAAACATACCAAACAGCTTAAGATCTGCTTGAATGTCATATTTGTTAGTTCACAACAGCTGAATATCAATCCCAATTTCCTATAAAATTCCAACTTGAGTAATTATATTCACATAGCCTGTGTAAGGCCTGCAATATTGACTAGGTTCATGGTGGCTTAATTTGTATAACAATTAGTTGAATTGTGGTCCTGAGTAGTGATCAATACCACCCAGATGCAGTGGTACAATTCTGTTATAGACAAAATGATGTAGTATGTATAGAATGTATTATTCTTTTTTGTATTGATTATATTTCTGTGAAACTACCATGAGTGAAGGTTTGAAAGTCTGAGAGAAAATTAAACTAATAGAAACATAAAATAAACTTTTGAGGGAAACCTAATACTGTGATCTGCAAACTACTTAAGCAGATATTGATCTAATTAAAGGATTTTTTTAACACAGGAAGTAAATGTACAATGACATTGTAATGAACTTGTCTTTTTCTTTCACACAACACAAGCTTTTTTATTATTATTTTGAGGTAAAATGGGCACACTATTTTATCTCACATGCTTGTGTATCTCTTTGCAAACCCAGACCCAAATAACAAGAGGACACAGGTAGTTGGAAGAAACTAGGGCCACTTCATTAAATAATTTAAAAACCTGCAATGAGGAATCTTAACTAAAATGTAAGTATCCCCTATATGAGTCAATCTCATAGGAGGCATGCCCAAAGAAGGGTGAAGGACCAGGCTTTGATTCGGCTTGGTGCCCAGTCTGAACCTCCACCTCCACCACGATCTTACCCCTGACGAAGGGATCCATGCCAGCCCACCTCAACCCAGGTTGTGAGGCACTGAGCAGCGTTCACTGGCATGCATCCGAGTGGGAGCAGATCCATCCCGAGAGTCACGAGATCAGCAAGCCTTCCTCCATATTCCCATTCACCATAACGGCCCTCCAGCCCAACATCAATGCAATTGACCCACACTCATCTGCAAAGTGACTAAATAAACTCAGTGACCACCTCAACAAAGTCAGTGAGAAGTAAATGAAAAAAAGGCCTCAACCATAGTCAATCAGCTGAGACCCAAAAAATTCCTACTTGGCCCCAAAAGGTGACTGGAATATCCCTCACTGAGTTAAGGGACAGGTGGGAGGGTGCCTGCCCGCAGAGCGACTGAAGGGGAAAGTAACAGAACTGGCTGCTTATGCAGGCACTCCTAAAACTTGATTTGTTCGCCAGTAACACATGACAGGGACAAAAATGGCAGCCCACATGCCCATCTCTTGGGCTGGTCCTGCAACTCCGCCCCCCCACTCGCCCAATATCATCACTAATGCAGCGAAAAGGGCAGGGAGCACTTTTATTTTCAAATAAGGTAAGACTCATGTGTATTTTGTGTCTTTGGTAGTGACCCCAAATATCTTATAATCAATGATAATTCTAAAGTTGATCTCCCCCCCGCCAACAATTGATATCAATAAAAGGTTTAAATCAATGGGGTATACCGAACATAAAATTTGGAAAAGGACAGTTTCAATTTTTCACAGTGACCATGTTCATTCCCATGCTACAAAAATGCATACTTAAAGACATGTTCTGGTTGTTTTTCTAAATGCATTTCTAAAACATAGGTAGGGATATGTCATGGTAGAAGCAGCATACATCATACCTTACACTGTGCAATTTTTCTTCTTGTTCTCTACTACTCCTCTTCTATACTATTTTTTCCTTCTTGGAGACTAATGTGAAGGAGGAGTACCAGAGGTTATTCCCATTGTTCTTACTGGAACTGGTTGATTTAAAGATAGACAGTATGGCTATGCTGGCCAGCTAGTATACAGTACACTATTATCTCTTGATCTATCTAGAGGTAGTATCCAGCAATTCATGGTATGATGGTAAAATTAACAGTAACTAAGGGAAAACCAAAGGGGTTGGCAAACAACCACATTTCTGTTTTCTACATTGGCTCCAATCTTCCCATTTTTGGCAGGATGTATATAGCTTGTAATAAACTTGTAATAAACTTTAAACACAGAGCACAGAGCAGATACAGGCATGCTCAACTTAGCCCCCCTCCCTGCTGTTTTTGGACTACAACTCCCATAATCCCCAAGCACAGTGACCAATAGCCAGGGATTAAGGGAGTTGTAGGCCAACATCTGCAGGACAGCAGAAGTTGAGCAGGCCTAATACACAGAAGCCCTGTTCAAGTGTTCTTACTTGTGAATGCTACTGTACTTGAGTACAGCACAAGACAAACAGAGGGCACCTGTAGGCCTGCCCCCTGCAGTCCTCAATTATAACATCTGTCTAAGAAGATAAACACTAGTCATGGAAAGATTATTCAGCTGTAATTATGGAAGAACCTTGCCATGAATACAACATTTGTTTCTTCAGACAGATACTGCAATAGTTAAGAGTAGGAGGCGGAGTTTTAGTGCATGTCAAGCAGTGGCGGGGGGGGGGGGCTTGCTGGTTCACAGTCACTGGTTTCCTTTGGCTTAGGGATGTGCACAATACCGGCTGGCCTGGTTAGGTTTGAGGCCTTGAACCAGCCTTGAACCCAACTGGGCCAGTTTGGTCCGGCACCCTATCACCCCCCCCCCCATTTGGTTCAGTTCAGGGGGGTTCGTGGACCGAAAATTGTAAAAATACCAGAAACCTTGTACTCCCTCGGGGGAGTTCCTGGACATAGTGGGGAGGTCCGGAAAGGTTCCCCCTCCCCTGCCAGCCTTCTAAATCACCTCCTTGCCCTGTTTGGGCACTCTTCGGCCAGTTTTCGGCCTTCACCCAGTTTTGAAGGTGCCCAACCCCCAACATGGCCACCAGGCCACTGTGTGAAGGCTGAAAACTGGCTGAAGAGGGCCCGAACAGGGTGAAGGGGTGATTTAGAAGGCCAGCGAATGAAGGGGGAACCTTCATGGACCACCACCCCCCACTGCCTCCAGGAACTCCCCTGAGGGGAGTACAAGGTAAAAAAGAATTTACATTTTTAAAATCTCATTTTCAGTCTACAACCCCCCCAAACTTTTGGGGGGGTGGTCTGTGTCCATACCGAACCGGGGGGGTTCAGCTCAACCCCTGAACCTTCAAACCCCCAAACCAAAACCGTGAACCACGAACCCCCGAACCTGTTTGCACATTCCTAGTTGTGCTTAGAATGCTTGTACAATGATATCTGATTAATGGCCCTTATTTGAAGGCTAGATTAATACTGCACCTGGGAATAAATAATGTGACTGGGTGCCTGGTTGTGATGTTAATGCTGATCTTTATCAGATACAAACTTCTGGTTTCTTTACCTTGTATGCTTTGTTCTAAAGCACTTTTATCATACCCAGATATTTGTGAGCCTTAAGCATCTCCCATAAGAGGAAACAGAATTAAGACTCCAGACCATGCCCTCTAGGGTTTTAGAGAGCATATACCTTCAAATTCTGAAGCCCTTGAGGAAGTGCATATGTAGGGAGGATCTATAGAAATCCAAAACAGAGAAATATGTTTTATTATTTATGTAGCATGGCTGATAATTCAAAGCAGGGAGTTGTTGTTTTTTAAAAAGAAATCTGTCTAATGTGCATCTAAGAGTTACATTGATGTAACTCTATTTGCTATATCAGCTAAGAAGATTCATGGTTTTTATTTGAAAGAATGTGTTTTTCATTATTCCAGAGGATCTTTGCGATCAGATATATGCCTGGCAAGTATGATGTTTTGCTGAAATTGATCAGCTGAATATATTATGATACTGTGTTTCAGCCTATGTTATGTTGTATTGTTTGTATTTGTGGCACAGTAGATGAAGTAGGTGGAAGACTAGCCACCTAATGGCGCAGCAGGTAAATGACTTGATTAGCAAGTCAGAGGTTGCCAGTTCGAATCCCCACTGATATGTTTCCCAGACTATGGGAAACACCTATATCGGACAGCAGCAATATATGAAGATGCTGAAAGGCATCATCTCATACTGCACTGGAGATGGAAATGGTAACTCCCTCCTGTATTCTACCAAAGACAACCACAAGACTCTGTGGTCACCAGGAGTCAACATCAACTCGAAAGCACACTTTACCTTTGCCTTTAGGTGGAGGACTGCTGAGACATGGCCGAGGTTGGCAACAAAGAGAGTACAGTATGCCAGAAAAATCATAGGACCAGATTGCTCATTCAGAATGATCTTGGGGCCACGGGCTACTTCAGTTCTGGCCCCACACCTGATAATGCAAGTAATGATGATTCCCAGGAAATGAAATCCAATTGGGAGAGCAGCCAATAGGGCTTCAAAGCCTCCACCACAAAAGGAAGTAATGTTCACTCAAGGGATAGCTTGTTGGCCAGCTCCTGTGATATCCCTGCAAACTTGGCAAAGAGATACCTTTGACCATGGTGATTCCCTTTATTTAGCAGGGGAAGGCACTAGCAGCCCCTATTCCCCCCGCCAGCACAGTACCTCCAGTGACTATTGCTGGTGTCTATCTTGTGTCTCTTTTTAGGTTGTGAGCCCTTTGGGGTCATGAATCCATCTTATTTGTTTATTATTTCTCTGTGTAAACCATCCTGAGCCATTTTTGGAAGGGTGGTATAGAAATCAAATTAAATGTGTTTGGGGGAGCGGGTAAAGGCACATATGAACAAAGGCAGTGCTTAAGATAACTTGGTCTCAGACTGTATAGGGCTTTGAAGGTCAAGACAAGTACTTTAAATTAGTTTGGGGACCAGGGATAGACTGGGACTTCTGTTGGTGTACCGATCACCCACTTCTCAATAGAATCCCTTACTGAGATGGCGCACTTAGTCTCAGACTTGATGTTGGAGTCTCCCAGGCTTGTGGTGGTGAGCGACTTCAATGTTCATTTCAGGACCAATTTGTCCGGGGCAGCTCAAGAGTTCATAGTGGCCATGACAACTATGGGCTGACCCCAAGTGGTCTCAGGACTTATGCTCATTGCTGGTCACATGCTTGATTTGGTCTTTCACTCCAATCAGAGTGGTGTTCCATGGGTGAGGACTCCCAAGATTTCCCCATCATCATGGATGGACCACCATCTGGTTAAGGTTGGATTCACAATCACTGCCTACCTTCGCAGGGCTGAAAGGCCTCTATTAGGACGGACCGCCCAAGAAGGTTAGATAGTTATTTTATTTATTTATCAATGACCAAACAAAACAGCACCTGAACAGTAAGTACACAATTGCTCCCAAGAAGGTTATTAGATCCAATAGGATTTCAAGAAGCCTTGGAGGGATTTAGTGTTGGCTTTGCCGGCGATCCTGTTGATGATCTGGTGGAGAACTGGAACAGCAAACTCACCAGGGCAGTAGATATGATTGCTCCTAAGTGTCCTCTCTGACCTGCTTCAAAACTCACCCCTTGGTATACAGAAGAACTACGGGGGCTGAAGTGGTGAGGTAGATGACTGGAGCGCAAGTAGAGAAAGACTCAACTTGAATCTGACAGATTGCAATATAGACCACATTTGAAGATCTATGCTCAGGCGATACGTGCAGCAAAGAAGCGATTCTTTTTTCCCCCTATTGCATCTTCAAGTTAATGTCTGGCTGAGTTGTTCAGGGTTGTGAGAGGGCTAGTATGTGCCCCTCTTCCCTTAAATCAGAATCTGGAACAATCGATTACCCGCTGTGATGTGTTTAATGAATTCTTGGGGGGGGGGATCTCTCGTATTTGGGCTGACTTAGAATATGTCTCCACAATTACTTCAGTGTCTAATGTGGAGGTGTCCAGCAAATCTTGTATGGTTAAGCAGATCAGAATGGTGTGGCGTACCACCTGTTCTCTTGACCCTTGCCTGACATGGCTAATACTATCTTGCAGGAGGGTTGTTGTAGAGGCTTGGTAGAGATTATAAATGCATCTCTGAGGGAAGGTAGGATGCCTCCCTGTCTTAAGGAGGCAATTATTAGACCGCTTCTGAAGAAGCCTACCTTGGATCTGTCAGAGTTGAGCAACTAAAGGCCTGTCTCCAACCTTCCGTGGCTGGTAACTGAGAGGGTGGTGGCCACCCAGCTACAGACAAGTCTTGGAGGAAACTGATTATCTAGACCCATTTCAGACTGGCTTTCAGGTGGGCTATGGCGTGGAGACAGCTTTGGTCAGGCTGATGGATGATCTCCAATTGGGAATTAGACAAAGGAAGTGTGACTCTGTTGGTCCTTTTGGACCTCTCGGTGGCTTTCGATACTGTCGACCATAAGATCCTTCTGGAGTGTCTGAGGGGGTTGGAAGTAGGAGGCACTGTTTTGCAGTGGTTCCTCTCCTACCTCTCGGGCAGGTTCCAGATGGTTTCCCTTGGAGACTGTTGTTTGTCAAAATCTGAACTTTTGTATGGTGCCTCAGGGCTGCGTATTGTCTCCGATGTTGTTTAACATCTACATGAAACCACTGGGAGAGATCAACAGGAGATTTGGTGCAGGGTGCTATCAGTATTCTGAGGACACCCAAATCTATTTCTCCATGTCAACATCATCATGAGAGTGCGTAACCTCCCTAAATACCTGCCTGGAGGTGATATTGGGCTGATTGAGGGATAACAAACTGAGACTGAATCCAGATAAGATGGAGGTACTCATTGTGTGGTGTCAAAACTCTAGAGATGAGTTTGATCGGCCTGTTCTTGATGGGGTCATACTTCCCTGGAAGGAACAGGTACACAGGCTGGGAGTGCTTCAGGATCCAAGCCTCTCCCTGGTGTTCCAGTTGAGTGGCCAGAAATTTCTTCTATGAGCTTTGGCTGATATGCCAGCTGCCTCTGTTTCTTGAGATAAACTACCTCAGAACAGTGGTACATCTGCTGGTAACCTCCAGACTTGATTACTGCAAGGCACTGTATGTGAGTATGCCCTTTTGTGTAGTCCAGAAACTACAATTGGTACAGAATGTGGCAGCCAGGTTGGTCTCTGGGTCATCTTGGACAGACCATGTTACCACCTTATTGAAAGAGCTACACTGGCTGCCTATGTCAGCAATCTGGCCACCCAGAAGGGAAGTCCATGAAGATAGTCCACAATACAAACTGGGCTGCAGAAACGAAACACGGCTCAGAATAGTTCTTTATATCAGGCTCGGGCTGAAAGCTGTGACACGAGGATTGACAAATTTTGTCTTCCAGCAGCTAACAGAAAGCTGCTGACGTGCTTTATAGTCCAAGCTGATAACTCTCAGCTGGCAGGGATTCATGGCTTATCACCCTCTACAAGAGGCGTTTACTCTTCCTGATAGTTTCCAGCTGTGCTCTCCGCCTTGTGACACGCCGTTGCTGTGGAGTCAGTGGGGGTTGCCTGCACAGATCATCTTCTAGTCTGTCCGTCGCTGTCTCTGCTGCCTCAGACTGCTGTGCCTGCTCTGAAACATCAGCCGGACCTTCCTCAGCCGTCTCTTGGGAACTGACAGCTGGGCTTTGCCCCTCAGGCACCCCTGCATCAGCTGAAAGGCTGTCAGCTTCCCCTTCCTCCTTGCTATCTGAGATCGAGGGCGTGACAGCCGATAAGTTTCCAGGCAAAATATAAGGTGCTGGTTGTAACCTATAAAGCCCTAAACGGCATGGGCCCGGGGTATTTAAGAGAATGTCTTCATTATGAACCCCAGTGCCCATTGAGATCAGGAGAGGTCCATCCACATTTGCCACTGGCTCGTTTGGTGACTACTCGGGGACGGGCCTTCTCTGCTGCTGCCCCAAAGATTTGGAACACGTTCCCTGCCGAAATAAGAGCCTCTCCATCTCTGACAACTTTTAAAAAGTCTTTAAAGATGCATCTATTCACCCAGGCTTTTAAGTAAATATTGTTTTAATAGTTTTAACATTGTTTAAAATGTTTTAAGGTTTGAATTGTTGTAGTGTTTTAACTTTTGCTGTATCATTTACTTTGTTTTATCTGGTGTTTTAATTTTTGTTGTAATTGATTTTAACTAATGTTTTAGTTTTTTCTTTTTGTTTGTTTGTTGTTAACCGCCCACACACGAGCATTTTGGGCAGTATAAAAATATGTCAAATAAATAAATAAATAAATAAGGTCCAGAAATGCATTGGAAAACAATGCCTTGGGTTCAAAGTGTGTGGAATGTGTGCATCAGCAGTATTATCACTGCATTTTGTAGAGTTATATTATACAAAGTGTGGCAGAATGTGGTTTTTATAGAACAAAATCAGTGTGCTGTTAAAAACTTGGTATTGTGGAACCTTAGCTTAATTTTAAACATAAGAACAGCCCTGCTGGATCAGGCCCAAGCCTATCCAGTCCAGCATCCTGTTTCACACAGTAGCCCACCATATGCCTCTGGGAAGCCCACAAGCAAGAGGCGAGGGCAGCCCTCTCTCCTGCTCTTACTCCCCTGCAACTGGGATTCAGAGACATCCTGCCTCTGAAGCTGGAGGTGGTCTATAGCCCTCTGACTAGTAGCCATTGATAGACCTGTCCTCTGTGAATTTATCTAAACCAACCAGGCTGTTGGCTGTCACCCCATCTTGTGATAGAGAATTCCATAGGTTAATTAAGCGTTGTGTGAAAAAGGACTTCCTGTTGTCGGTCCTAAATTTATTGGCCGTCAGTCTCATGGGATGACTCCTGATTCTAGTGTTATGTGAGGGAGAAAAATTTCTCTCTGTCAAAGTTCTTTATCATGTCTCCCCTCAAAAAATAACCAATTGTTCAGTTATTTTAGACCTGACTGCATATGCCTAGCCAGAATATATCTCACATTGTTCTGTTCAGGAAATGACCTGAATATGAAACTGTGTTTCCTGTATTTCTGTATCTCCATGTTGAACATGAAGTGTTTCAGAAACATGCTGGAAGAGATCTAAAATAGTATGTTTTTATAGGTAGGGGGGAAACAGACAACCTACTGATGTGTTCAATGTTTTCTTATTTTCGAGAATAAATATATTGCTGTGCAATGAAACACAGCATTTTAATTGTAAGAAAGATATGGAAAGTTACCTGCATGAAAGCAGTCTTAATCCATTGGTGGCACAATGTCAGAAGTGCTGAAGATGGGGAAAGTATATTGGATCTGTTGGTGCACACTCCCTACAAAGTTACTGTTCAATATGCTATTTTCTGTAAATGTTCTTTTCTGGTTTTGTTCTAAATAATTCAAGTGACCTTCCTTGGTACTTTCTCTCAAGAGGTTATTATACAGTCTAACAGACATAGAAAATGTTTCCTGATATTTCATTGCCTGCTTGTTTTGCTTTATACAGGCTTAAGATATATTGACTGTACTAAATCCATCTTTTTATGCCTGTTATTTTTGTCATTCTCTCACTTTCCTCTTAAAATTCAACTCCATACATTATTGATTCCTTTATATTTCAGCCATGGGGCCTCAACTTAACACAGATACTATGACAATGGGGGGAAAGTTTACTTTTTAGAACAAAGACATGGATTAACATGGAGTAATGTAATGAAGTGGTCAGACTATTAATTTTAGAGATAGAAGTCTGGGCTTTATGGTCCAAAGTTCACTCCCTGGCATCTCCATGTAGGATTTGGAGAGACTTCTGCTGAAACCTTAGAATGCCACTGCCTATCAGTGTAGACAATACTAAACTATATGGACCAGTGGTCTGAATCAGTATAAGGCAGCTTCCTATGTTCCTGTGAAAACCTGGTTAGTTTAACTAGACTACTGCTATAACAATTTACTGCATCAAAGTACTCACCCAGCTTGTTCAGGGTGCAGCTTCTTTATCTCAGCCTCATTCATAACGAAGCTTGACACAAATGGGGTTGTGTGAATGGCTGCTGGGCCCAGAGATGGTGGCGCTTAGGCAGCCATTGCAGCTCCCATACTCCTTGCCCAGCAGTTCTAAGTGGGAAAGCATCCCTTCCCTGCCCACTCATGTGAGCTTTGTCCGTTGTCCCTTAGGGGACCAGTAGGAATTTTCTGGCCTTTGTCAAATTAGCCTGGAATGTAGGTCATTTTGCCTATCTCACACGATGCCCTTTAGTTAGTTAGGTATTTTCCTTGGTCATAACGGCAGGTACAGTGTAGAGTGAAAAAAGAGTAGGGTTTGATGAGCACCTATGGCACATTTTGGGCATGATGAGGACTCCTGGTCAAATCCTATATGCTTCAAAGAGAACTGGCTAGGGTTTCCTCTATCCTGCTGAGGCACTGCCAACCTTAAAGGCTTGATATCTTGAGGTGGGAGGTGCCAGTGCCTTGACATTAGGCCAGCTAAGAAGGAGAGCTTCAGCAATAGGCAACGATGCTGCTTAGAGCCAAGCTATATCATCTTTGTGTTTAGGCTGAAACACTATTGATGCCTCCACTTTTGGTGGTGAATCTCTAGTTACCACACTGTAGTGGGTGGAAAGCCAATCTACATTTGTTTCTATTGCATTATTGAATTAGTAACGTTGCAGCCCTTTTCCTTTATGCTTTGTGTCTTCATTAGTCTGGGTGCAATACAGCTATAACGTCTGTTGTTTCAGCTACTAGTTACTAAACCCTATTGATTGTTAACTGGTGGGTCAGGACTCACAACACAGGAAAAAGAGAGAACAAAGACATATTGTAAGGTTAAAAATTAATAACAAACCAACCATGTTCTCTGTATGAAGGTTGAAGACTTCTGTTCTACTCTACAGCACTGCTGTGATAATAAATGAAATAAGGCTTAGGCAATACATTTTTCTTCTATTCTGTTATAATAGTTTAATTTTAAAAATTCCTTGTTCATTGGAATAGGACATTGTCTGGTGTACATGTCTGGAAAAATATGTGCTCTTTCACACTACTTGTGCACTAGCAGTGCAGTTCTACACATTTACTCAGAAATGCCACACCAGCCAAAATCCAGACTAATGTTGTGCTTGTGCAAGGATGTTGCTATAGCAGATGTTCCATGTCAAGAGCTTGCATTCCAGATTAGTGTCAAGTACAAGCATGTTTGTACCTGAGTAACCAGGTGGCAGACCTGATCTTCCCCATAGGTTTTTCAGGGAACTTTTGAGCAACAGTGCAAGTGTGCCATTTTTAACATCCCTGCAGCTTTGCACTGTTCTGTGACTGCCTTGCACTAGTACAAATTGGTTTGTTGTACAAGTGCAGCGTTAGTCTCGATGCTGCCCATGAGTTCAATGGAACATACTTCCCATTATGTGTATTTACGATAGCAGTCCTATGCACATTTACGTGGGAGTAAGGCCTACCGAACACAGTGGGAATTACTTCCGAGTAAACATGCAAACTGAGTAAAATGCATGTAGCAATCAACAACATTATAAGTTAAAGTTTTCCCTACAGATGCATTTGCAGAACATAATCACTTGGCATATTTCATTATTTTTCTTTGGCACCTTCTAAACTTTATCAGTTCAAATAATGCTTTTGTCTTGGTGCTCTGAAGAAAAGACTGCTTACCATCCTATTAAGTAATTTTAAAATAAAACACTTTTGTCTATATGTGTACTATATCTAACATTTTCCAGAACCATTTACAGAAAAATTGTATGAAAAAGAACGGTTGTCATATATTTCCACAGATTTCCCAGGCCAAACAAGTAGGAAGCAGCTGCTGAGGGACTGAGAGGGCCCATCGAAATTGTATCATGTCAGGAATCTGGCATTCTACGCTCCACCTCACAGCCCTCTCCTGAAATCCATGTGTTCAAGCTCATGTCTACATGTCTAACAGGAAATTATCTTAAAATCAAATTAACCAATGATGTGTATATATTCCCCAAAGAAATCAAAAGCATGCATGTTTGCAGGCAAAAATATTCCTCATGAGATGCAGATTTGAATAAAATGGATGTGGATTTAAAAACAAACAACAACAAAACAAAACCCTTGAAGTTCTCGTTTCTATAACTTAAATACAGGAAGACATTCTTCTTTCCTTTACAGTAATTTAAAAACATTCATTTAAAAATCTTCAGCCCAAGCTTCATTTTGAAATAGCAGCCAAATGGCGAATGCCATTTAAATGGCATTTTGAAATGGCAGCCAAAAAAACATAGTAATTGATGTTGCTTTAATGTTATGAATGTTCACTATTCTTTTTTTCACAATTCAGTCACCTAAACTATTGACATTTCCTCTAGCTTATCCACAGGTTTTTCCCCCTTAGCAGTTATTTTATTCATGCTATTTTAACGTGTATTATTTTTTTAATTAATTGAGGATATTTTAAACGCAAAAAAAAAATTAATTGAGGATATATAGACATAACATTTATTATTATTATTGCCTAATTGTGGAGAAAAATCCTAAGCATGTTTATTCAGAAGTATGTCCCACTGAATTCAGTGAAGCTTACTTCCTAGTAAGTATGTTTAGATTACAGCTATAGGTCTGCAATCAGCAATGTATTTAAAATGGGGGGAAATATGAATTCTTGGCACAATGCAGTTATGCCACTTTTTGATTTAATATTTATATGTATGAGTATAAATTCTGACAGATTTTTTTCTCTTTTAACCATTGACCATTTCCCAAAGTGGCAGTGATATCACATTTGCTTTTCATATCAATACCTCAATGATTCTTGAAGTCTCCTCAAAAAATAATTGTCAGTTGATGAAGAAAGTTCATTAATTAATTCCCTTAAGATCCTGGGATGCATATCATCCAGAACTGATATCTTGTATAGAATGAGTCTTCCCTTGTATTCTTGCCAGCATTTTAATGCCAGCTCTGACAACAAGGACTTCAAGCTCTCTCTCTCTCTCTCTCTCTCTCTCTCTCTCTCTCTCGTAACATTCAAAGATGACTCAGAAGCTATAACATCTACTATCATTCCCATAACAAGGGCATTGGACAGGGTGGATAGATTCCTTAACAAAATGGGTCACAGCTGTTTTTGCATTTAGGATTTCATATATTTGTGGGTTTAAAAAAATAGAATTGCAAAACTTATATACTACAGCTTAACAAAGAGCAGATGTGTGTAATTTTTTCAGTAGAAAGATATGTAAGGTTTTAACTTAAACTAATCACAACAAAATTGCTACACCTTTAGCTAGCATTTCTGTTCTATTCACTGCATATTTCTGTTTAAATTGTTCAGTACACTAAACATATGGAAAACATCTATCCAGTATTTGCATACAATTCTGAATTATTTCTGGGGCCAAATTAAGCAATATGCTACAGGATGGTGTTTGTTCTTTCCCTACTTTCGTTAAACCTTTTATTTCTCCATGAAGCCAAAAGTGAATGAATCTCTTACAAGAGACATACAGCTTCCCCAGTCCATGTTCTAATTTCTCTGTTTTAATAATAGTGGCTTCTATCCTAATTGCTTCATCTACAAATAAAAATGTTTCCATTTGTGCAAGGAGGGTGATTTTCACAAATCCTCCCCCAGCCCCATCGCCGCCCCAGCCGGTGCTACATTCCATCCTGCTCTGGAAGATTTCCCAATCCTTCTTCAGCAGGGTTGGGATACAACTTGTTAATAATAATACTTTGAATTGCTTTAGCACTTCCAAGTTCTCAAAGCAATTCATATTTCTTATATGAATATCCCCAGCACAACATCTCTCCAATGGCTGTTGCTGGTTTGTATCTTATATTTTTTGGATTGTGAGCCCTTTGGGAACAGGGAGCCATTTTATTTATCCATTTATCTCTATGTAAACCGCTTTGGGAAGTTTGTTGAAAAGCGGTATATAAATATTCATCGTATTCATATTCGTATGCCGCTGTAATCTTAGAACAACCATGTAAGATAAGCCAACATTATTGTCCCCATATAGTAGATGGTGGAGTGAGATAGAGAGTAGGTAAGGCTGAAAGGGAGTGACTTGCTTCATGTAGGGCTCTTCCAAATGACAATAAATTGTGTCATGAAAAGTTCCAAGTATGATCTTATTCCCCATACCTATTATGTATCTAGCTGCTGTACTACCTCCTAGCACAATCTTATACTCTGCACACATGCTGTGATTTTCACAGGACCACCTGCTGGCCAGGTCCTGAATTCCAAGAAGAAGCCACCATTTTCTCCAGTTGCTGCAAAAGGAATGGGTGGGCTCATCTCGGAATACAAGATCTGACCAGGAAGTGACACTGCAAAAGTTGTGTGGTTGTCGTCTGTAAAATGGATAGGATCACACTCGGAACCAGCAAAAACTGCTTGCGGCATTATCTGTTTGGGAGGCAAGAAAAGATCATGCCTGGAATTTAAATGAAATCTTTGCATATCTCACAATTTATTGCCACCTGAAAAGGCCCTACTGAGTTCATGGCAGAAATGAGACTTGACAAAGATCTTGCTAATGCAAAGCTCAGTCTCTTAGTCACTGTGCTAAACAGCAACATATAGTGTATCCCACTGACAGCAGTAAACCACTGTCTACCCCTGTTAACTTGGCAAAGAGGCACCTTTTAATGTGGTGCTTTTCTTTATTTAGCAGAGGGAGAGCAACTGGCCCTATCCACCCCAGCACAGTACTGCCAGTGACTGTTGGTATCTATCTTATGTATCTTTTTTTATTGTGAGCCCTTTGGGGACAAGGTTCCATCTAATTTGTTTGTTATTTCTCTGTGTAAAGCACCCTGAGCCATTTTTGGAAGGGCGGTATAGAAATCGAATAAATAAATAAATAAGTAAGTAATCATAATAGTTATCCTAGACCCTTGGAAAGAGACTGAAAATTAAATTACCAAATCCAGTCAATAACATCTGGTGGACTGTGTCAAAATAGCATAATAATCATGTGATGGATCGGGTTGTGCCAAGAGTTTGCCTGTAGGACATCCCAATATACTGTCTGGGCAGCCTTTAATCGTTTGAAGAGGGTGTTTATCTGAACTGCCTCTCTAAACATAATCCAAAACACTGTTTAAGCAGGGGGTTGGAGTGCATGTAGAGAGGTGAATCACACAACTGCCCCCCTCATATGATTAATGGTCATTCCAACAGTGCATCAGGATGTCCTGCAGTTTATTGGGATGGCAGGTGGGTGCACTCTTCGGGTACCCAACCTGATTGCATGTGCCGGCAGTTAATCATCCAAACCAGCCCAGTGTCACATGTTATGATGAACTACAGACTGCAGAGTTGACAGGGAAAGTGATGTGGAGCTACATGTCTCCCGTAATGTTTCATTCCTGATGCTTTAAAGATTTGTGTAAGAGCATAAATGCATAAAAAGATCTTACAAATACTGACAAAGATCCAGAATTCAAAATGCATTCTGCACAAGCTTGGCTGATCCATCCTGATATAATTCTGTCATCAGTTACCGCCAGCTCCTCTGGTGGCCACACGGAGACGGGCCTCCTCGGCTGCTGCCCCAAGACTGTGGAATGCGCTCCCTGCTGAGATATGATACTCCCCGTCTCTGACTATCTTTAAAAAACATCTGAAGACCCATCTCTTCACCCAAGCTTTTTCAGCTTTTTAAACTTGTAGGTTTTAATTGATACTGTTCTTAAACTGTGTTAACCTTTTATATTTGTTTTAATTGTTTTTATGTCATTGTTAACCGCTCAGAGATGAACGTTTGGGTGGTATATAAGTTAACTAAATAAATAAATAAATAATCAATCAATCAATCAATCAATGGATCATCTAGTTCTTCCTATGAAATCATTTTACTAATTCCTATGTTATAGCAGCCTCCATCTCACCTAAAAAAAAAAAAAAGTTAAGTAGTTTCACTTAGACCTAAGACTGTCCTTCACAGCAATGAGCAAAGAGTTCACCTTGATATGTTTTTAAAGATTATGACAGCCAGTAAAAGTATAATGGTTCTTTCTTTAATTTAGGCAGGTAAGCAAAAACCATTTTTTAACTGAAAAAAAGGAACTGAAGGTAAAGGTGTATAGATTCAGGCAAAGGCTGATTAAAAAACAATCATTCCAGTTCATAAAGGATTATTTGCATGAAAAAAATTATGGGTTTCTTTACACTGATTGTTAATAGAAACTGCTATAAAACCCAAACATACAGAATCATATTTCTAGATTAGTTAGTCTGCTAAACTGGGACATATAATATTTTTTTAAATGTCTGATCTTCTAAATAAGGGTTTCCCAATCTTGGATTCACAGATGTTGCTGGACTACAAATCCCATTATCCCCAGCCACAATGCCTTTTGCAATTGTCACTGGATGATGGAAGATGTAGTCCAACGACATCTGGAGACCCAAGGTTGGGAAACCCTGTTCTAAATAAAATTTACATGTGCTAAAGGCTGCTCCTGTATTCTGAGTGAACCACTGAAAAGAATGTCCCTGTAAGCTATAGTAGTGCCTGTCGGAGGGTTATTGATTTGAGACATTCCTTCTCATCTCCATACAATGGGTTTACCCAATGGGTCTTTTGATCAATGAATAGGTTGTAGAGAAAGGAGTAACAGGACATTTAGGATCCATGGATGACAGACACTCAGTATGCTTCACCTGAAACAAAATGGTCACTTGAGAAGAGATCTCTAGCAAATATAGGTCCAATTAACATATTGGAACCAAGTAATTGGCACTCAATGTCTTGGTGTGTTTGGGATGGGGACACTCTGTCTCCAAATGTCTACAGCTGTCATTTCCTTTCTCACACACATATACACCCTGTTTATCACTAATTGTCATGCTTGGGCCCAGCACTGCCACTCCACTCAGTAGAGGAGGCCATCCCTATACAGCAGACCAGTGCAACATAAGGCCCAGTGATGGGATCCAGCCCACAGGAACTTTATTTCTAGTCCACAAGCTGGAATATCCTCCAGCAGCAGCAGAAGCCTGCCCTACTCTAGCAGTGATTCAAGGCAGTTGGCTGCTTGAGACCCAATGTGATGCAGTGAACCAATGAGCAAGTGACAGCAATCCAAGATGTGTTTCTTCAGCCAGTTGATGCTGCTTGAGCAGCAGCTGTGGAGATGGATGGACTGAAATGGTTACAGCAGCAGCCACATCAGGTAGGCACAGGCAGAGCACACCACAAGAAGGCATTCTTTCAATCAGTTCCATCTTCTCTGAGAGGAACCATTCTCTGTCCTCTCTGGAAACTGCCTTACAACACCATCCTATGTATGATTACTTGCAAAAGATCCAACGGTGTATCCAGTAAGATTTACTTCCAAGTACACATGCCCAGGATTGCAGCCTGAAAGCAATAACAATTTAGAGAGAGGAGACTACTTGGCATTTGTTTGGAGTTGGCATGCACCATAGGTGCTTCACTGACTGAGTAAGGACAGTGCCTATTTTCTGGCCACTATCCTTCTTAATAGGATAGTCTTTTGATGGGAGGAAAAGATCCACAAGTAGCTAAAATTTTCTTTCATTACTAATGTTAATTAATGTCAATTAATTTTAATAATTAATGCACTGAATGCCCAACACATATCAAGTCATGGCTGGTTCCATCCCACTGTGACATTTGAGTTTTGAACCCCTGCTATGCAGCCACAAGCCATAGTAAATGATGAACAAATAAATAAACTGGACTGGACTGAACTGCACACACATTCTGGTTACTGTAGGATCAAGGGGAGATGGAAGTGTGTGTGCTGCTTTCCTTGACCATTGATACAAGCCACCACTAGAATACAGGTGAAACTCGGAAAATTAGAATATCGTGCAAAAGTCCATTAATTTCAGTAATGCAAATTAAAAGGTGAAACTGATATATGAGACAGACGCATTACATGCAAAGCGAGATAAGTCAAGCCTTAATTTGTTATAATTGTGATGATCATGGCATACAGCTCATGAAAACCCCAAATCCACAATCTCAGAAAATTAGAATATCACATGGAACCAAGAAGACAAGGATTGAAGAATAGAACAATATCGGACCTCTGAAAAGTATAAGCATGCATATGTATTCAGTACTTGGTTTGGGCCCCTTTTGCAGCAATTACTGCCTCAATGCGGCGTGGCATGGATGCTATCAGCCTGTGGCACTGATGAGGTATTATGGAAGACCAGGATGCTTCATTAGCGGCCTTCAGCAATTCTGCATTGTTTGGTCTCATGTTTCTCATCCTTCTCTTGGCAATGCCCCATAGATTCTCTATGGGGTCAGGTCAGGCGAGTTTGCTGGCCAGTCAAGCACAGTACACTGTATACTTTTCAGAGGTCCGATATTGTTCTATTCTTCAATCCTTGTCTTCTTGGTTCCATGTAATATTCTAATTTTCTGAGATTGTGGATTTGGGGTTTTCATGAGCTGTACGCCATGATCATCACAATTATAACAAATTAAGGCTTGACTTATCTCGCTTTGCATGTAATGCGTCTGTCTCGTATATCAGTTTCACCTTTTAATTTGCATTACTGAAATTAATGGACTTTTGCACGATATTCTAATTTTCCGAGTTTCACCTGTATTTCCCATTTTAGTGTAGCCCTTCTCTGCTTAACATACAATGTAACAAATGGATGGTGAAGTAATCAAATTTGTGCTAGCATAAGATGTCAGTGCATCAAGGAAATGGCTTGACTAGCAAGCCAGAGGATGCCAGTTTGAATCCCCGCTGGTATGTTTTCCATACTATGGGAAACACATATATAGGGGCAGCAGCAATATAGAAAGATGCTGAAAGGCATCATCCCACACTGCACAGGAGATGGCAATGGTAAATCCCTCCTGAATTCTACCAAAGACAACCACAGGGCTCTGTGGTCGCCAGGAGTCAACACCGACTTGATGACACGCTTTACCTTTACAATGTCAGCGTAGTTGTGCTAAAAAGCAGGGATTTGCTGAATTGTGCTAGAGCACTCTTGCACAAATGTTCCCATAAATGTGGCACAGTTGCAAAACTGTCATGCAACTGCAAGCATACTTGTGCAACACTAGTGCAACACTTCTGTAACAACTTGGGCAAGTGCAACACTAGTCTGGAGCACAGACTACAGATTTAGTGCAACTAGTTAGCGCAACCATTTTGTGCTAGCACAAGATCCTTCCACAAGGTGTTGGTCTGGATGTCGGCCATAGACTAGTTAACCCAGCCATATCAAATTATTTGTCTTTCTTTGACAGGAGGTTATATCAGGCTTCCTTTCTTCCTCTTTGCCTTACTGGATTCCTAACACTCTGTTTCTTTCTGTTACCATATCTTTTTTTCTTATTGGTAGAATTGGTTTAATACAGAATCTAAGACTGTTAACTGTGACTTTCTAAGTTACATTATAAACATTCAACTGACAAAAATATGGATTTCAGATAGACATAACTGTGAAATAAAGCTGTATGCGTGAACTAACATTAGGAATGTGATCTAAAAAAGTTTTCTATGGAGTTGTCCTGAATCCGTCTTAGTCTTCATGCATTCACTGTTGCACAGTCACATATGTATAGTTTAGTCAGAATTACAGAGAAGTGAGATATGATAATGCCTGGAAATGTATTGCAATTTTTCTCCATCCCGTACCCAAAAAATTTGTATCTAAGTCCTTAATTGCTACCCTTAGAGAGCAATTGATTACTGGATGGGTGGGGGAACCCATATGACAATAATAGTTTGTTGTCATATTGACAATAATAGACAATAGGTACACATAACCATGTCATCTTAAGTGGCACAGCAGGGAAATGCTTGACTAACAAGCATAAGGCTGCGGGTTCCAATTCCTGCTGTTACTGTATCGGGCAACAGCGATATAGGAAGATGCTGAAAGCCATCATCTCATACTGTGTGGGAGGAGGCAATGGTAAACTATATCAGGCAGCAGGGATATAGGAAGATGTTGAAAGCCATCATCTCACACTGCACAGGAGGAGGCAATGGTAAACCCTTCCTGTAGTCTACCAAAGAAAACCACAGGGCTCTGTGTGTGCCAGGAGTCGAAATCAACATGTCGGAACACTTTACCTTTACAAATAACCATGTACACAGCTCTGGGCTCATTGGAGGAACAGCGGGATAGAAATGTAAAATAAATGAATGATTTTTTTAAAAAATAGTTTGTTTTACAACATTTGTGGACTCTATATTTTATTTATTTATTTATTAGACAAAATTTATATGCCGCCCACTCCAAAGACTCTGGGTGGTGTACAAAAACATGCAAAAAAGGACAGCATTAAAATTACAATCTAAATAAAACTAAACTAACTAACAAAAAAGAAAAAGGGGGGGAAAGCAAATAGGTAAACTACAGGGTAAAAGCCTGGCGAAAAAGAAAAGTCTTCAGGAGAGATTTAAAAATCAACAAGGAAGGAGCTAAACGAATCTGCAGGGGAAGGGAATTCCAGAGAAGTGGGGCAGCAACCGAGAAGGCCCTTTCATGGGTCCTAGCATCACGAACCTCTCGGAAATCGGAGACCAACAAAAGGGCCATCTGAGCAGATCTGAATGGATGGGATGTAACTGGATGGGAGAGGCAAATCTGTAGGTAGACAGGTGCCAAACCCTGCAAGGCTTTGAAGGTCAAAACCAAGACCTTAAATTGAACTCGGTAGTGAATAGGCAACCAGTGCAATGACTGCAGGAGAGGTGTTACCCTGTCATATTTTCCGGCACCCATAAGTAAATGAGCCGCTACATTCTGGACCTGTTGTAGCTTTCTAATCGTCCTCAAAGGTAACCCTAGATAGAGGGCATTACAATAATCTAGGCAGGAGATAACAAGGGCATGGGTCACTGTCATTAATGCTTGCTGATTAAGGTAAGGGTATAATTGACGAATCACATGGAGCTGGGCAAAAGCACTTCTGGCTGCAACCTCCACCTGCTGTTCAAGCAGGAGGTGTGAGTCCAAAAGGATCCCCAAATCACATACAAGGTCCTTCGGAGGGCAGCGCCAGCCCATCTAAAACAAGGTTCACATTCAGCTGTTGGCCAGTATGAGGGCTGAGTAAAGGTAGTTCAGTCTTGGTGGGATTCAATCTGAGCTTATTTTGATTCATCCAGACCGTAACAGCTTCCAGGCATCAAGTAAGCACAGAAACAGCATCTCCAGAATGGTCTGGGATGGCAATATACAGCTGAGTATCATCAGTGTATTGATGAAATCTCACCCCAAACTGGGAAATGACCTGACCCAGCGGCTCCATATAGATGTTAAAGAGGACAGGGGCAAGAACTGAACTCTGGGGAACTCTATAAAGGAGTGGCCATGGGTCAGAGCATCTGTCCTCAATGCATACCGACTGGACATGCCCGCTAAGGTAAGAACGGAACCACTGTAAGACATTGCCCTAGACTACAAGCTGAGCTGATGATGGGTGACCAAAGAAAACAATGCATCAGAAAATCCCCATTTTGAATCTTGCCTCTTCCATGAGCTCTCTTTGCAGCATGATGAAACTGCTGATCTATCTATCTGGAGTGTTACAAGGATTATAAGATAATGAAGCACAGTCAACTGTCTAAAATGCTATATAAAGCTAAATATTTCACAATAATTAATTTAAAAAGTAATAATAATAGCTTTAATCCACACACAAGGCATAAATATGTAACCGATAACAATTATTGATCTTGAAAGCTATTTTGACATGAAAAATCCAAATGTATTTTGCAACAATTAAAAATGTAGAGAAAAGCTACTGAATGTCATGGAAATATCAAAGTTGTATGACTGTAGGGCTTTAAATGTAGCCTTGTTACATTGTTTAGTTATAAAATGATGGAAATGTTTTGGAATTACTGCTGCATTATTTGGAGTGTTAATTATTTGTATACCAGTCACAATCTATTAGAAATTATCTTGTGCAAGCTCCATTGGAATGAATGGGAGCAGGTCATCTTGTACACAGCTTCCATTCCTTTCACTGGGGCTTGTAAAGGAAAACCTTACAATGGTTCTTTCCCCTTAAGGTGTTACAGATTAATTTTAAATTAAGTTCAGGAACTTGAGTAGGTTTTCTTTTTCATTGTGTAATGATTTATTTGCTCTGCCTGCATCAAGCTATTATCCATGCAGTGATAATTGATCAAGCAATTGCAATTTAATTGTCTTACTAGAATAACTCAGTGATTTATTCTGCTTTGTATTGTTTCACTACAGAGTCATAATCTTTGCTCAGATGGTTAACAGCCCACCCACTTTGTCTATTAAACCAATCTCCCAGCTCTAGTTTATTAATCCCTATGGAATTAACACAATGAGTGTAATATCTTTCCCTATGCTTGGACATTGTCTGTGTTGTTCTACCTTCCTAATGTGTACTTTTTTGAATATCTCATTAAATACATTTTCATAGTTTCATGAACAATGACAATGACTGCTTCAGCATTCATAATACTTTGGTTTACTGTGATGAGTACAATGTTTCATTTGATTAGCAATCAGTGACTGGAAATAAAATTGAGCAAACTGTATCACATTTGCAACAGAAGTAACCAAGGAAAATGAAATATTGACACACACATTCTCTCTCTCTCTCTCTCTCTCTCTCTCTCTCTCCCCCACCCCCACCATACTAATCTTGCCACAGTTGCAACAACCAGTTAATAAAGAGGCAGATCTTGAATCCAATGATCCAAATTGTTTGGTGACCTTGAAAATCAAATGGAACCTGGATTGAAACAATAATTCTTTTGTCAAGGATTCTGAGTGACAGGAATTATACACCCTGCCTGGTCTACATCCAGACTAACAAAGCACTGGAGCTGTTAACACTGTGCTGGCACTACAGGGAAAATTTTCTTTTATATCCTTTGAAGCCCACTGTGACTCTTGAAAATATGTCCTTGAGGGCTGTGTGACCATGAGGGAAATATTTTGGAAGTCATACTGGGCTATCCTGAGCGAAGGAGAGATTGAAAAAAGTCACCTCCCCTCATACACCAGCTCTTTGATAGTCTAGATATTGGCCACTGATTCTTCATCTAGCACTAACTAGGGATGTGCGAACCGGTTCAAATTCAAACCAGGGTGGTTCGGAGGTTCAAATTCGAACCGAACCAGCCATCAGGTTCGAGCTGCAGGTTCGAATTTGAACCAAACCAGGGGGTGGTTCGATTCGAACCAGTTCAGACACCCAAAAATTGGTAGGACGGTAGCTGGCACCCAGGGGTACCTGTCACCCAAACCTCAAAGCAATCGGACACTTGTACAATTTTTAATGAATTTTTGAAAATTATTTTTATTTTTTTCTCAAAGGGTATAATGGGAATCGAACCAGGCCATATCCCCTATTTTGGGGTACCTAGGGGCACAAAAGCAGGGTGGGTGGTAGACAGACAGGGGTGCCTACCACCCACAAAAACCCCAAGGCAATTGGACGCTCCTCTGATTATTGGTGAATTGTTAAAGTATTTTTGAATTCCTCATAGAGAATAATTAGGATTGCAGCAAATGTATAGCTTCACGTCGGGGGGGAAAGGGGTGTCGTAGAGTGGAGTGTGGTGTGTGGTAGTTCCTAGGGTGGGCAAGGAAGCTATCAGAATTATTTGAAAGGAATTGGGCAAAGAGATTATTTTTAAGTGATTTTTGAAGTTTATGTGTCTTTAAAGTTTTTCTCCATAAAGAAGCATGGAGGTGTCAGCAAATGTATAGGTTCACGTCGGGGGCAAAGGGGTGGCCTAGAGCAGTGTGCGGTTGGTGGTAGTGCCAGGTAGGGGCAAGGAAGCTACCTGAATTTTTTCGAAGGATTCGGGCAGAGGGCTGATTTTTGGTGAATTGTTGAAGTTTACGCGTCTTTAAGGTTTCCCCCCATTAGGTATAATGGAGGGTGTATCACTTCAAATCAGGGGGAAAGGGGTGGCCTAGAGCAGTGTGGGGTTGGTGGTAGTGCCAGGTAGGGGCAAGGAAGCTACCTGAATTTTTTCAAAGGATTCGGGCAGAGGGCTGATTTTTGGTGAATTGTTGAAGTTTACGCGTATTTAAGGTTTTTCCTCATAAGGTATAATGGAGCTTTCAGCAGCCCCATAAGTGCACTTGGGGCGTGCTGGGGTGGCCCAGAGCGAGTGGTGGTGTAGTGCACATAGGGTGCCAACCACCCCCATGGGTTTCTAACAAATGGGATTTTCAATGAGACACCATGAATCCACTCTAATTTGCTATCATAGAATCCACACTCAGAAACAACAGAACCCTGTACCCCATGGGTTAACCTTTTTCCTTGCACACATCAGTGGAGGAGAATGGTCCAGTCAGCAATTGCTGGTATAGATTGAACAGGCTTGAGAAGTCACTGTAGCTCCATCTTGGCTAGGTAATAGATGCATAGCTTATGGCTCCATAGTAGTTATGTGACTGTTTTCACATCAGCATTGCTAGCTGTTGCATGACAACTCAACTGGCATGATGAGACATGAGCTGAATCTTTAATAGGGTTGTGTATTGAAAAGGAACATAATAGTATCTGATTCAATACAGCCCCAATTGGCAGCATTTTACATCATATTTTTAAGATGAAAAATTGCTTATATCAATAATACCCAATACAATATTTTTTGTATCATATCAGACTGTATCAAATTGCATCAGAGGATCAGATGACTGTTTTCATGCTTTTTTCTGTTACTTATGTCTCACTCAAAACTTGTTACCCCTTGATGTGCCAAATATGGAAACTACTGTGGAGGGAGGAGAGCAGTTATGTAAGTGACATCTTATAATTGTGTATTACTTTAATGTCTCCTTGGGCTTGCAGCTGCTCAAAGCATGTGGCAACTGGTTCATCTGCATATCTGTTCTTTTCCAATCACAGTGTTTGGGGGGAGGGATATAGGAATAATATATTCTTATTAGGACTGCCTGTTTAGCTCTTCCACTCCACTTCTGTGTTCTTAATTCAGCACAATACCTCAGGTCTTAGTTCAGCCATTTATAAGGGTGAACTTTGTTGCTACTACCAGTTCAGTTTTAGTGATTGCCCCACTTTTCAGTTGTGGCACCACGGCTATGGAATTCTTTCACTAGGAAACTTGGCCTGGTGCTTAGTCTTATGTGGTTTTGGAACTGGGCAAAGATGTCTGTATTAATGTGGACCTTTAAAATATTGTTTAAACTGGTTCTAATTCTGCTATGATTTATAGTTCGGCTGTTTTAAAACATTTGTTAAATGTTTTAATTTGTTAAATAGTTTAAATAAATAAATAAAATAAATAAATGCTAGGACTAGGACTAGGACTGGGGAGACCTGAGTTCGAATCCCCATTCAGCCATTATACTAGCTGGGTGACTCTGGGCCAGTCACTTCTCTCTCAGCCTAACCTACTTCATAGGGTTGTTGTGAGGAGAAATCAAAGTATGCAGTACACCGCTCTGGGAGCCTTGGAGGAAGAGAGGGATATAAATGTAAATAAATAAATAAACGATTGATTGATTGATATTGTTTTAGTTGGTAGTTTTTATTCTGTTGTGGACAGCCCATCATCCTCCCCCCACCTTTTGTGAAAAACAATTCAAACAAAGTGTCACACATTTTATGCTTTTTAAAAAATGACTGAGTAATTTTCTATGTCCAAAGATTGAATATGTGAAGTGATTCTAAAGGAAAGACATATTAAATAAGTTCTAATTCATACTTGACTGTGAAATTGATTACTTTGGAAACTGATGGATTTATTTTATTTTATTTTTTGCAAAGGAAAAAAAGTTACATTTTAAAGAGGAAAACTGGGTATGCTATGTATACTGGATCATGCATAGGAGCACATGGGATCATGCATTAGGATCCTGCCTCCTATGCAATGCTACAGTTCTTAGCAAAATGTGAAGATCTGACCTTGGCTCCAGTGCAGTTGCAGAAGCATTCTGACTGCTAAGCAATGCTGCATTGGTGGCTCCTCCTCTCCCCACCCCCCACCCCCAGTACTGCTGCTGTGTGAGATCACTTCAGCTGTACTACTGAGGGCAAAGTGATGATAGCCTTTTGCACCTAGTGAACTTTTTCTACAGATCGGGCTGGAATAAATGTGAAACAGTGTTAGGCAGCCTTTTTTTTTTAGCAAGGTGATAGAACTGCTAGCCAATCTGTTTGTTTTGCTCTGCCAGGGATTGGATCACATAAAATGTCAGTAGTGCAAGCTAGCTAACATTGCTTAATGGCCTCTGGCAGATGAGTTTCTTCAGGAGCCTTGCTTAAGGAGAAGTTCTCTTGAATGTGGGTCTCAGTTTCCAGTACAATCTGTTTAGGCTCAGAGTGTCAAAGTGTGATTTGGAGTGGGAAAGCAGGTTGATTTCCAACAACTCTCTCCTACTCATCTGAGCATTCCTCACAAACTTGCTTTAACACATCCAACTGCTCTGGCTTAACAATACAGCAGCACACCACTGGGGAGAAAAAGGGAAGAAAAGGGAGCTATAAAAAAGGAAACATATCTCTGACAGCTGCTGAATGTGGGTTTTATTTGGCTAAACATCAGGAACACGTATTAGAACAGCAGAGGTAACGAATCAATTCCACTCGAGTCGTCGTCCCCTCACCCACTCCTCCCATTCATGCCTCCTCCAAAGCCGCTTGCAAATTGCTGCTTTGTAGTTTCCCTGCGATGTAGCAGTAGGACCCAGGGGCCTGCCACAGCCACCAATAGAAGCTCATACTTGGATCTATTTGTATGCAATGCCTTCTGCTCTGCGCATTAATGGTAATACAGATAACGGGTCTGAAAGAATTCTCTTCTGAAGAAGGATTTGATTTTCCGGGGTCCTGATATTGGGAAGAAATCCAGTTTCATCCCTCTTTTGTAGTGAAAAGTCTCTTGAATAGATTGTCTGCTTGAACTCAAAAGAAGGTCTCTGCGTGGAAGGAAAGTTGCAAGGACTGTCTAAATCATGGAGCTGCTAGTTTTCTGACATCCTCCTTATCTCGAAGGGTAAGTGCGCAAGTTAACCCAGCGGTGGATATTGCCAGTTTCAGGACTGATTTTAAAAGGGGAGCAGGGGGAGAGCTTGTGTCGCGGTGAGGCTGGGTTTTTGAAACACACCAGCGAGGGTTTATTTTTATTTTGAAGCAAGAGGGGGAAAGCAATGACAAGATGAAACGCTGTGCAAATCCAACAAGTTTCGTTGCGGGTGTGACGAGGAGTCCCTTTATTGTCTCTAAAGTTAGCAGATTATTACAGGGGTGGGACCGCCACTATCGTGAAAGAAGTTGAAAAGCTCCGCAGGCGTGGGTTCAAAGAGTCCTTTTAAAAAGCAATTTCCACGCTGCACTTCCAGCGCTGCAAAAGAGGAGCCATCAGTCCTCCTTCCTCTTTGGGTTAATTTACAGGCTGGGTAGCTTTGCAAGAGCAACTTTGCAGGGGGCTGATTTCTGCGCTTCTTTTGCTGCAGAGCCAGGCGGCGGAGGAGCCAGGGATTTTCTGCGTCTGGCTCCGGAGAGGGGCTTGTAGCACTTTGCAAAGCCTGACAGTTTTGGTTTTGTGCATCAGCCCCCTTGAGATCCCCCCCCCCACCACTTTGGTAAGATGAAGGCGAGAGAGAGTGAGCGAGAGAGGAACACTAGGCTGTGAATGAAAGAAGTTAACCCTTTCAAAACACAGCCTTGTTCTGCTGAATTTGGCTTGAGCGTCAAAACCCGTGTGGGTCGCTGAGAAGCATATTGCAGGTGGGGGAGCAGTCCAGCGTCTGCATTATTGATGAAAAGCTCCCTGCTGCTGCTGCTGGCGGGAGCAGCATCCCCCTCCTATCCGAAGGACAGGGCGGCTACGGGGCGTGGAGTCCTGCTCTGAGAGACGCGCTGTTGCTGCTGCTTGTGCCTAACACAATGGAAGGAGCCCCCTACGGGCTGGCACTGGGCTGTGGAGCGGGCGGTGGAGAGAGCGCCGCTGCTGCTGCAGCTGCTTGTGCTGCTGCAGTCAATGCCGCAAAACTCTCCCGTCTTCTCTCGCCTCCCCACCGCCAACCCCGCTCGGCTCCCTATTCTGGCGATGCCTGCGAAGAAGTCACATTGTGAGCGGCTCAGAGACAGTGACGCGCTCTCGGGAGGCGAGAGAATACGTTTGGCCGCTGAAGGGTTGCCCTTCCCGCCTCCCATAATCCTCGTGAAGGGAGAGGAGGAAGGTAAATACACGGAGGCGCTTGCTCTCTTCCCTCCCTACCGCCCACCCCTTGCTTCGCTGTAGCCTCCTGCTGGAGTTCTGTTTCCCGCGTGTGCGGCTGCAGTGCAGACTCTCTGAGGCGCTGCGGCTCAAGTTAGCCAAAGCGGCAAACTTGCTTGGGAGTAAAACCAGCGGAACACAGAGAGGCTGGCGATAAAATCTGCATAGGATCGAGCAGCATGTTCGGTTGTATCGTTTTACAAAGGAAACGTCGATGCAGTCCAGAACCTGTTTTGCATAAGCTCTGAAACGTGACTTCTTGAAAAGGATTTGTTGTGAAGGGGAAAGTGTCTGTAAAGTGGGGAGTGTCTTGGACTATATGCAGAGTGGCCAGGTCCCTTACTAGAGACATTTGCTTCACAGAAAGAAACATTTCACATCCATGTGGGAAACACCTGGACAGACAGCGAGAATCCTAGTTGCAGGGGACCTTGGAAGTCTTCTAGTTCATCCCCTCTTAGCAGGATACTGCTAAGGCATTCCCAGTGGGTGGCTCTTTGAAAACCCCTTGAGAATGAGAGCCTACTACTGCACAAGGTGGGCTGTTACAGATAGGAATTGCATCCTAATGTCTCTAGCCTAAATCTGCTACATTGTAAGCTCAACCCATTGGCTCTAGTCCTGCCCTTGGGGAAAAGAAAGCGCAAGTCTCCTCCTTCAATATGGCAGTCCTCAGATATTTGAAGGAATATTTATTACATTTCATTACATTTCTGTCCTGCCTAATGAACAATTTATAGGTGGTTTACAAATTTAAACATTAAAATGAGCAATAAAACAATAACATTAACAGTTAAATACAAATACCAGTATTAAAAAGATGTGTCTCCAAGGCCTTCTTAACGGTCAGCAACTAGGACATCCTTCACATTTTGCAGAGTGTGTGTTCCAAAGCTCATTCCCCTTCTCTTATCAGGCTAAATATACCCAGCTCCTTCAGGTGCTCCTCATAAAACTTGGTTTCCTGATGGCCTCTGAACCAGTTTATCAGTGGCCTTCTTAAAATGTGGTGCAGTATTCCAAGTGAGGTCTGATCAAGGCAAAAAAAGAGTAGAACTATAGCCATCTTCAGATGTTGTTTGAGAAGGAACCATCGTGGTGTAGTGGTTAGAGTGCTGGGCTAGAAGCAGGGAGACCCGAGTTCAAATCCCCATTCAGTCATGATACTAGCTGGGTGACTCTGGGCCAGTCACCTCTCTCTCAGCCTAACCTACTTCACAGGGTTGTTGTGAGGAGAAACTTAAGTATGTAGTACACCGCTCTGGGCTCCTTGGAGGATACTTATTTTGTATACTTATTTTGAAATATCAGACTTAAATCCTTGGGGGCCTGGGGTCAGGTGTGCGGAGGCCCTGGACTTTGAGGGGCTGGGGGCCCATTTTAAAATCTCATCTTGGCCCATTCCAACCTTGCTATGCCCCTGGCGGTCACTACACATGGGTTTCTGCACAACACCTGCACAGAAGAAACTTCCATGTAGAAAATGTGTCTCTTGTAAATTGACCCTGAATTTTCCATCCATGACTGGGATATCTGAGAGTTAGAGTCAATAATAAGAGAACAGCACACTGCTTGTGACAGGAAGGGGCAAATTACAATGATTTCTTAGTCTGGCAGGGGCTGGTTTTGGCCCTGGCAGAACTTGGCTGTCTGCTCCTGTTGCAAATTCCTCTGTCTAGTGTGGCAAACTAAGCACTAGTGTGGTGAATGCACATATACCCCACCATGAGCCAATAGTCATCATAAGACAAAGGCTGGCAGAAATCATTCACTGGTTTATAGACACACCCACCCACCCCACCACCTTCTTCTTCCCCTATTTTGCTAGTGGCTATTTGGGCAGGTGATCCTCTAGGACAAAGTCATGTTTTTTAAAGAATGAGATGAGACAGAGAAAATGACACTTGGAATCCTCGCATAACTCCTGACTATTGTTCTAAGTCTTTTACAGAGAGCCTCAGGTTTTGATCAACAACCATGTCTAGATGGTACAGTGTTCCTTTTAACAGGGATTTCCAGATATTGTTGACTACAAGTCCCATCATTCCTGTTTGGACAGGGGCGCAATTTCAGTGCTTGCCCTAGGCGCCATTTTCCCTAGTTACGCCTCTGGTCACCAGTACTGTTCCAGGTCCAGGATCAGACCCAATTCCCCAGGGGACGTATTTGCCCTACCTTGGACAGACCGTCTCATCTACGCCTTCCCTCCAATCCCTCTACTTCCTCGAGTCCTTCAGAAGATCTCCCAGGACCGCCCTCATTGCATCCTCATCGCCCTGTGGTGGCCCAGGCGGCCCTGGTTTCCCCAACTCTTTTGTCTTTCCAACCAATACCACAGCTTCCCAGACATCCCGCACCTCCCCTCCCTGCAGAATGGTCACCTTCTCCATCCAGACCTACAGCATCTCCACCTCACAGCTTGGCACATAGTCCTGCCCTCCTGGCGGACCTGCTCAGAATAGTCCAAGCCTCACGTAAACCCTCCACAGTTTCCTCTTACTTCCACAAATGGACCCGTTTTCAGACTTATTTAAGGGACAGAGAAATCCCCCTGCACTCTGCTTTGGTGCAACATATTTGTGCCTACTTACTATCCCTTAAGCAGGCCGGACTTAAAATCCCGTCATTACAGGTCCACCTGGCAGCCATAGTGGCTAACTCCCCTACCTCCACACCCTCATGGTTCCAACACCCTACTGTCAAGCACTTCCTTAAAGGGCTCACTCACCTTTATCCGGACCCACCAATCATGGCCCGGGCTTGGGACCTGACTTTGGTCCTCTCTTCCCTCATGAACGCTCCCTTCGAACCCATGGCTACGATTTCTCTCGACCTCCTTTCCTGTAAAGTGGCCTTCCTTATGGCTATCACCTCGGCCAGACGGGTCAGTGAACTCAGGGCTCTTAGAGTTGACCCTCCTTATCTCACCTTCCATAAAGAAAAGGCTGTCCTACAACCTTTAAAAACACAAAAAACCTGCTGTAAGCAGGCAAAGAGAATCAAAAGTCCGACCCTCAGCAAATTTCTGGTACGGCAGGCTGCCAGGTCGCTACATGTTTAGGTTGTTTGTCTGAAGAGGCAATGCCCTAAGCTTGGTTGCTGTTGTTTCTGTAAATAGCAGTCTGGGACTTGTGATTGCTGTTCATGGGCTTCTCAAATAACATCTGAACGGCTTATTTATTTATTTATTTATTTATTTTGATACCACCCTTCCTAAACCACTCAGGGTAGTAGATACTAAAATCAAAAACACATAATTAAAATCAAAAACCAATTAACAGCAGATTAGAATTATCATTAAAACTAGATATCATTAAAAGCCAGGCAAAAAGAATGGGTCTTAAAGGCTCTCCTGAAGGCCTCCAAGGAGGATAATCCTCTAATATCCACAAGGAGCATGTTCCACAACCTAGGGGTGACAACAAAGAAAACCCTATCCCATGTTGCCACCAGATGAACTTGAGGACGGTCTCCTCCTGATGAACTTAATGAGCGGTGGAGATTTTGTAGAGCGGTCTCTCAGGTAACCTGAACCTAAGCCATTCAAGACTTTAAAGGTAATAACCAGCACTTTGTACTTTGCCCCGAAACAGATCGTCAGCCAGTGCAGCTGTTTAAGAACAGGCATAATGTGGTCTCTCTGGGACACCCTAGAGACAAATCTGGCTGCCTCATTTTGAACTAACTGAAGTTTCCGAACTAAGTAGAAAGGCAGCCCTACATAAGAGTACATTGCAGTAGTCCAACCTGGAGCTTAACAGCTTTTGTAACACTGTTTTTAGGTCATTCTCCTCAAGAAATGGGAGAAGTTGTTGAATCAATAGCAGCTGGTAAAAAGCACTCTGGCCACAGCCCCAACCTGAGGCACCAGGTTGAGACTTGGTCCAAAAGCACTCCCAAGCTACAAACCTGTTTTTTCTGGGAGAGTGTAACCTCATCCAGAACAGGAAACTCTATTCCATCTTGCAGATTTTGACCCCTGATAATGAGCACCTCCACCTTGCTTGGATTCAGCTTCAGTTTATTATCTCTCATCCATTGCATTACTGCCCGTAGGCAGGCATTTAAGGGCTAATGCTATTTCCTGATGTTGATGACAAGGAGAAATAGATTTGAGTGTCATCAGTAGGTTCACATAGATTTTAAAAAGTATCGGTGACAGAATTGCACCCTGAGGGACTCCATATAGTACTTCTGTTTTTAAGAGCAACTGTCACCAAGCACCACCATCTGATATTAACCTGAGACATAGGAGCAGAACCACTGTAGAACAGTGTCGCCTATCCCCAAATCCCTCTGGCGATCCAAAATGATACCATGGTTGATAGTATCAAAAGCTGCTGAGAGATCCAAAATAACCAGCAGAGTCACACTCCCTTTGCCAATTCCCTGGCAAAGGTCATTTATCAGGCCAACCAAGCCATCTCAACACCATAGCCCCCTTAAAGCCAGTTTGAAATGGTTCTAGAATAATCAGTTTCTCCCAAGACTACTTGGAGCTGGCCAGGTGGTACCCTCTCAATCATCTTACACAACCATAGGAGTTTGGAGACCTCCATCACCAGGGGATCCAAACTTGACTTCTTAAGAAGGGGTCTAACCACAGCCTCCTTTAAATAAGATGGCATCCTACACTCCTTCAGTGAGGTATTAATGATATCAACTACGCCAGCTTCAACAACCTCCCTGCAAGATGAAATCAGCCATGTTGGGCAAGGATCCAAAGAACAGGTGGTACGCCATACACCTCCAAGCAGCTTGTCCACATACTCAGGAGTCACAAACTGAAACTGATCCAATCTATTCTCGCACGAGGGACTGCTGGACATCCCCGTAACTGGCCCTGCAGAATACTGAAGTCCAGATCAGTCCGAATGTGAGGTTTTTATCTGCAAAAAAACTCATTGAATACATCACAATGAGACATTGTTTTGTTTCCAGAATCATTATATCTCATTAATTTGATTTATTTCTTTATTGGGTTTATATACTGCCCTTCCAAAATGGCTCAACATCTGGACAATATCTCATGATCTGGACACTCTGCTTCTGTTAATGCAACCTAAGATTGCATTAGGTTTCTTAGCATGGGCTAAGGGGGAAAAAGTGGGGGGTGTTGCACAATGTTTGTGTTTGTGCAATTTGCACAACTTACTCTTGTGTAACATCATTATTCCCTGAGCAGTAGTGTGCTAGAGGGGCAGGATATAAATATATTAAATAAATAGATAGATCGATAAACTTATTTGTGCACTCTTTCTGTTTGCACAACCTATACAGCTTGCCTACACACAACATTACTGGTCTGATGTACCCTTGTGTGGTATGGTAGTCAGTGTTCCAAGTGAGAATATATACACAGAATAGACTGGATAGATTCTTGTGATCTGGGCCTCTGTTAATGTAGATCACAATTGCATTAGCTTTTTAAACAGATGCATCACACTGTTTGTTCATGTTCAACCTGTGGTCCACTAAAACCCCTCGATCTTTTTAATAGGAACATAGGAAGCTGCCTTACACAGAGTCAAACCATTGGTCCATGTTCCTGGTATCAGCCAGAGAGGTGGGGTAACAGAGGCCTGCTTAGCTTTCTGTTTATAAGAGTTTCCTTTGTGTACCCTCCTAAATACAACTGTGGGTCCATCTAGCTTAGTATTGCCTACTCAGGCTTGTAGCGGGCCGCGGCTTCTTCAAGGCTACAGGCAGGAGTCTCTCTCAGCACTATCTTGGAGATGCCAGGAAGGGAACTTGGGATCTCAGATACTCTTTTCAGAGTGGATCCATCCCTAAGGGGGATATCTTACAGTACTCAAACATGCAGTCTCCCATTCAAATGCAAACCATGGCAGACCCTGCTTAGCAAAGGAGACAATTCATGCTTGCTCTCCTTCCATTAAAAATATGGAATGCTTCATGAATTTGTGTGTCATTCTTGCATAGGGACCATGCTAATCTTCTCTGTATCATTCCAATTTCTGTACAGTGTGCTGCCGGAGCGAGCATATCCTGCTGCTAGCCAACCATGCAGAAATGCTTAACTATTTTAATGTTCAGTGTGCACATCTGAAATAAGTCAAGAATTACAAAGACACATGCTTCTGGTTATTTGTCATCCTGAAGAAGTTAGTATCCAAGAAGTGCAACACACCTGGAACTTCTCATGGTTTGAGAAAGTGAGGAATGCACATAGCTATACCATGAGAGAAAAGCAATAACATACAGAGAATATAACATGCTTGGAGGCATTCCTTTATGCCACCAGGTTACATAGCTTTATTTTCTTCCAAAACCAGCAAGATGATATGGTGGAAAGAAATGGCATCAACTGACAAGCTGTTTTTGTGTGAGAAACAACAAGCAAAATCTTAGCCATTTTTCCAGATATAACAACAGTAAGAGCCTTACGGACAATACTATCCCAGTAAAGGGATGTTCTGAGATCGCACCCATCATGACATCCTCCATGGTCATCCCAATGCCCTCCAGGCATGTTCAGTTATAAGCTGAGAAGGGCTATTCATTTGAATGCCCCTCTACAGTCAATCCAAATTGTTTAAACAACCATGTGGTATGTGGACAGGGGCATCCAACTGAACAACCCCTCCTTGCAATAGGTACATGCTGTGTAGGTCATCCACAGATGGCATCCCAACAGCTACGCTCTCTGCACATCTCCTTCCTAATCACATGGGCAGGGATGGTATCATCTGATCCAGCCCTACAATTATTTCCCAATTTTGAAATTCAGATGTAAAATCTACATTGACTGCCATGTTGATTAGATTTTGAATTGCTTCCTTCTGTATTTTATCCTTCAGTGGCAATATTCACACACTTCATAAATAGCATGGTAGAAATTGCACTTTTATGTTTCAGTGCTATGCACGTTTACGTCAGAAAAAGCCCCATTAAACTCAAGGGGACTTTCTTCTTAAATGTGCATAGGATTTGCACTGGTAGTATTTATGAAAATATCCTTCCATTCCCATTTATTTGGAAGTGAGTCCTACTGAGTTCAGTGGGATTTACTCTGAAGTATGGATAGTAACTTGTCAATATCCAAGTGAGTTTTGATCTATTTCACACTCATGTAGTGAGAACAACTTATCAGGACAAAGCTTTGCTTTTACTGCATGGAAATGAGACTGGAAAGGAGAAGGACAAGGTAGCTATGGTTGCTGATGCATCCTGTCCTTCATTGGATTGTCAAAAGAAAAAGACCTGGCCTGCTCTTGTGTATTAAGCAGCAGCTTGATGTGAAGAAACCAATAGTAAATATTTCATAGCAGAGATTAGCATTATTCTGCACATCATCCTACTATTAAAAACACAGGAGCAGGGCACTGTGGAAAACTGGAAACGACCTGCCCAGGAAGTATAGAGTTATGTCTCCAGAAGTTTATTATGCAATCAGTTGAAAATGCAGTTAAAATTTAGTACCATTGTGGGCTTTTTATGTACATTTTCTGGCTTTCCTATTTTATTGTTGGTTTTGGAAAAGACTTTTAAGGAACATGTGGGGGTTGTAAGTAAATGCAAGAACTACTGGCGGGAATGCAGAAAGCAAGCCTAAATTGAGTCATTCCTCCAGAGTCCAGAGCCTGTCTGCATAGGAAAGGAAGGAGAGCCATTCTGCTTCCACCCCAGAAATCACATGCTGGCATTAAGTCGATCTGGGAGGGCCTCAAGAACTTATTGACAACCTCTTGGCACCATTTCCAATTTTTCTTTTATTATAGGAGGTGACTTTAATTCTAGAATGGGTCCAAATGATGACAATTTGTATATAAATTATCAGAGCTACCCAATGGAAAGGGATTGTCCACCCCCATTCCAGAGATGTTAGTCTAAAGATCAGGTCTGCAATTTAGCTGGCCTTTACCTGGCTCGTACAATGAATGCATTAGATTTGTTTGGGCTAAAAGGGGTGATGGATAGGGATATTGTGGGTGAGTTCACACGTTGGTCTGGGCTAAGAGCAAGTGTTCTGGATTATATATTTGTCTCACGGAATGTTCTGAGCTCTTTGATTCAATTTAATATAGAGGGATGAATGGACAGTGACCATCTTCCATTGTCTCTTACCTTAGAGATCTCAGGGGAGGGAGTACTCCTTGAGGAGGTCCCCCAGTTTGTGAATGTTCTAGGCTAATAAGGGCCAAATGGTCTGCACATTGAGAAGAGCAAGTCAGGGATATTTGTGTCACAGATGATTTCCTGCAACTCCATGCACTTCTCTTGTCACAGCCCCCAAATGTGGGTGTCCTCACTATCAAACCCTTATCCAGAAGATACAGTATTGCCTAGGGCAAGCCACTTCAACCATCTCCAGTGGGTGATGTAAATCTTATAGTTGGTTTGACCAGGATTGTATTGTAGCAAAAAAGGACCTGGTAACAAAATTCAAATTGTACATGGCTAATATAGATCTGGTGATGGCCCAAGAAATATTAGAACAGAAGAAGTAATATAAATTAATAAGGAAGAAAAAATGAATTGCAATAAGGGAGTCCTGGGAATGGTTATATGCAGCCTCCAGAACAAAAGACTAGAGAACATTTTGGAGAATTGTGGTGTCCAGTTCCCATAGGAACTCCTCCAAGCTGGGGTGTTATAACTTGGCAGACACCTGGATGACACATTTTAAGACCCTATATTTGACCAATTAACAGCAGGGATACAGCCCTTCAGTTTCACTTGGACTCTCTCCTTACCTGGTCCCTGGTCACCTCCCAAGAAATTGTTAGCTTAGTCAGTTAAAATCAGGCAAGGCACCTGGAGTGGACCTGATCCCTGCAGAGCTATTAAAAGCAAATATTCATTGGTGGGCCCTGGTTTTGGCAAATTTTAAATATCGATCGGGTAGCCCACATACAAGAAAAATGGAATATGGCTGTTATTGTCCCTGTTTACAAGAATGGCCAACACTCCGACCCATCTAACTATCACCCAATACATTTGCTGAGGATAGTTAGTAAAATGTATACCAGACATCTTTGTAACAAGCTTATTATTATTATTATTTTACTACATTTATATCCTGCTCTTCCTCCAAGGAGCCCAGAGCAGTGTACTACATACTTCAGTTTCTCTTTCACAACAACCCTGTGAAGTAGGCTAGGCTGAAAGAGAAGTGACTGGCCCAGAGTCACCCAGCTAGTATCATGGCTGAATGGATATTTGAACTCGGGTCTCCCCGATCCTAGTCCAGCACTCTAACCACTACACCACGCTGGCTTGGTTTGGGCGGTGCAAGAGAATATCCTTAGGGAGGAACAGGCTGGGTTCCAATGAGTCGGTTGATCCACACTAGAGCAGGCTTTGGTTTTACAGCATTTAGTGGGAAAGTATGCCGGCAAACCCTCCTATATGCAGCACTTATTGACTTTAAAGCCACCTTTGAATGCAGCTTTTAACGTCAATAAATGTGGCATTTACTGACTTTAAAGTCTCTCCCTAGATTGAGACTCTGAAGCAAACTGGCCAACACTTCTATAGATCCACGATTGCTCTTCCACATCCATATGTTATATGAAAACATCTCATTGACAGTAAAGTGTAATAACAAAGGTCATCTGTCTGAACCGGTAGCCACGCAGAAGGGGGTTAAGCAAGGATGCATCTTAGCTCCCTTTTTGTTTAATTTTTATATTAATTTTTTTAATTCCCCTTCTGGATAATCCTGGCCTCCATCCACCTAAGTTGGCTGACAGATCCATCTCAATCCTACTTTATGCTGATGATGAAGCTATATTATTAACGTCATTAATTGGTATGAGGAGGGTGTTACAGAGACTTACACAGTTTTGTTAAGATGAGTCGCTAGTTATAAATACACAAAAGACTGAGGTTATGGTGTCTGATAAAAGACTGAAAGAACGCAAATGGAAAATTAACAGGAGTAGGGTTGAGCAGGTTAGGACCTATAAGTACTTGTTTAGTTTTTCGTGCAAATGGGACATGGGGTGCACAATGTGTATATTCTGCAGCAAGTGCTCAAAGGAGTGCATCTGTTATATTAATTTTTTTCCACACTGAAGGGAGGCATTCTATCCCAGTGGCTGTTAAGGTATACCAATCCAAAATGTTGGCACAAATGCTATACGGGGTCCAGATCTGTTCCACCTACAATTTCAAACCTATGGAAATGGTCTGGTCAAGATTCCTTTGTACCATAAGGTGTTCAGTTCAGTTCAAAGCTTATTACAGTCTATGACCAGCACAACAAAGGAATAGAATAGAATAAATAACACAGTTTAAAATAAAAACATAATACCACTTATTACCCTAGGGTATAATACTGAAACCACCAAAAGCCTCCCAGTCTTAAGGAGGGAGTTAATTACTAAAACTCAAAAATGTATACATAAGACAAAATGAATATACAATTAAATAAAAAAAAACCATAAACCATTAAAAAGGATAACAGGTCAACAGTCTCAAAACCCACCAGTCTCAAAACCCACCAACCCACCGGTTCAGACAAAAACCCACTTATAGAAAGTTATAAGGCAGCACTGGATTTATTAATTAAAAGCCGATACAGTCTTCAAGCTGCCGAGTAGTGGCAGGAATACTATCCTCAAGCAGAAAGGCTACTTGTTGGCTAGGCGAATTTCCTGGGGAACGAGCCAGCAATGGAAATATTAATTCTAAATGTAAGTCCCTATAAAAGGAGCAGTAAAGCAGAACATGGTAAGATGCCTAGATTGGACTCAAATACCATCCTACACCTAGAAGCAGGTTTAACCAGAGCCGAGGCCCAGGGTCTGGCAGGTTTAACCAGAGCCGAGGTCCACACATTTAACTATTGGTTCAGATTATATTTCTTCCAGGTACTAGGCCTTGCCCCCTAGTTCCACTTTAACTGGTGTAAAAGCCTCTATGATAAATTGGGTAGATATGGCTTCTCACCATAATATTTATTTTCATTGGGATATGATACTGCCAAAGAAATTATTAAACAATGAATAGCAGTTATGGAGAAGCCAGCTGATTTAAGTTTGGTTGCTCCTAGTAGTATTCCAGGTGGGGTTGCCAACATTTCATTGCCAGAATGAGGGACACAAGTTTGGGGGGTCTGGCGGCGGGAGTGGGGAGGGTGGGAGATGTAGATAGTGGCAATCAAGAGCTCAAGTATCATTGATTTATATGTAATTGAATTATATGCTATTGAATAATGCCAGCATTGTTGTTATTATTTAGAACATATTCAAGTTATACTACTCTTCAACCAAAAACTTCTCAAAATAAGAAGCTGCTCTCCCCTCCACCAAAATGAGGGATAAATGCTGTCCCTATAGGGACCAACATTTCATCCCTGAAATAAGGGCTGTCCCGCGTAATGAGGGATAGTTGGCAACCCTAATAAGTAGCTTCTCAAACTACCCTCAGGCAGCTGCATATCTCACAAATCTGACCAATCTAAATTAGAGGAGAGCTTTCTCACTGGTGCAGTTTAATGCCCTGCCTTCTGCTGTTTTGGATGACAGATTTAAGAAAATACTCCTCAGGAATCAACTATGCCCATGCTGTTCGGGCAATATCTATATATTTAATTCACTTAGCCAGCATATGTGCCCAGGATTTTGTGGCGGAACTCTTGCCGACAGGTTGCGAGAGTTCTGCCGCCAAAGGGCAAGAGTTGCAGGCAAGAAAAATGGCAGCAGGCGGTAGCAGCGGGCCGCAAAATTGCCTGAAGAGGCGGGCTCGGCTGGCCACCCGGAGGTGGTGGAATGGCCTTGCCAGGTCAGGCCATCCCAGATAAGGACAAGGAGGCGGCGGTGGCCTGGCCGTGGGGAGTGGGAGCGGGAGGTGGTGGCAGCAGCAGGACGGCCAGTGTAGGAGCCGTTGAGAGGGGTGAGTGGGAAACAGGTGACGACTAACCCTAATCCTCCCGTTGGAGGCCGGGTGGGAGGGAAACAGGTGGTGGGATTTTGACGCCTGGGATAAGGTTCCCTGTTTGCCACCCACTGAGGTAAGATGCACAGTGCGGCGGGGGGCGGGCGGGGGGTGAGGATTGAACCACTTTTTAAAAATATGCCAAGTCAATTGGAAGAATACTATATCTCCTTCCTTATGGCAGACCAGTATAAAGCTATTACAGCTGGGATTGCAAAATTCTGTGTGGGAGCTTGTAAACTGAGATGGGAGCAACTGACTAATTGTAATTGAAACTTCTGTATGAGCCGATGTTTTATTACCTGTCTCTTGTTTTGATCTTATTTTGTTTTGTTTTGATTTTTACTTGCTGATTGCTGGTCACTGACTGTAATAAAAATTCATTGATTCAGTCAATTATTATTATTATTATTACATTTATATCCCGCTCTTCCTCCAAGGAGCCCAGAGCGATGTACTACATACTTGAGTTTCTCTTTCACAACAACCCTGTGAAGTAGGCTAGGCTGAGAGAGAAGTGACTGGCCCAGAGTCACCCAGCTAGTTTCATGGCTGAATGGGGATTTGAACTCGGGTCTCCCCGGTCCTAGTCCAGCACTCTAACCACTACACCACGCTGGCTGCAATCTCCTTTTTTGTCACTTAAAATAGCTTTTATTAGTTCAGTAGCACTCTTTATTATTATAGGGTACTAGAAATTAACTTAGTCTTGGAAACCTAGCTTATGTTTGTTGTTCTGTACTCTTCCAGAATGATGATGCTTCTCTTATACTCTGTACACCATTAAACACTTAGTGCTTTGTTTCAAAAAAGGTGTTAGAAATAACATGACTAGGGTTGCCAAACAATATAGAATTATTGCCACCCCTGATTTTGTCAGATCAAGCAACAGTTAAAGACATAAGAGCATGGCAACTTGGTTTTTATGACCACTTGGGCAACTTTAGCTATTACTAGAGTTCTTACCTTTTTCTTTACAGAAACTCTGTGGCTTTAACAGTTGCATGATGAATACTAGTTCCAAAGGTTATTATTTGTAGTAAACCCTTCTTGCAAGGAAGTCAGAGTTGCATGGGGGTTTCTGCCACTTATCATCAACCATACCCTTTTAGCTACCTAAACAGACTGTAGGATTACAAACATTTTTAAAATGGCCCTTCTTCTGTGCCTTTAACAGACATTAGCAGATGATAATGCTGATCACTATGCCATGAAAAGCTTAACCTATTCACCTCAGACTGCTCTTAAAGGACCAGGAGAAGGGAAGGCCAATCCAGTTTTTTCCCCTTGATAAACTCCTCTCATAACTGTAACAAATGTATGCAACCTTTCACTAAAATTCTCTGCCTTATGGTTGGATTGAAAATAGTCAATTCAATTTTTAAAAGGGATCTAGGTCAACACAAGTTATTTAGCCCAACCCTTTAAAAAAGTAAACTAGCCGACCCTGCACAGAACATCTGTGAGGTATTTGGGGCCAGTGTTTCCCACCCGGGCTGGTCCTTCCCCCCCCCTCCCCGCCTGTGGTTTCTGGATGGCTTTAAAGCCGGCCTGTTCCCTCCTGGGCCATCTCCTCTTCCTGGCAGCCCAGCCGCCTCCTCACCCTGCCACCACCTTGCCACCATGGCCGAGCCCAAAACCGCCACTGCCTCACCACTGCAGCCGGGCCCGCTGCTGCCTTGCCACCACGGTTGGGGCTGCAGCCTCCCAATCGCGGCCAGGCATGCCGCTTCCCTCGTGCGGCCCCTTCCCAATAGGGCCACAATTTCTCTGTCCTTGCTCCCATCTTTGCCGGGAACTTTCGCAGCCTGCCACAAAAGTTCTGTAGGAGCTAATGGGCAGTTCTTGCAAGGGAGAAAGGTAATGGAGGTCTCCAAGGATGTGTAAGTGGTGTGCTATTTAACTTGTTTGTAAATGATCCAGAGTTGGGGTTCAATTGTGTGATAGGTAAGCTTAGAGATAACACTAAACAATTCAGAATTATGGAAATTGAAACAGCCTGAAGAACTGGGAGGGGGGGATCTTCAGAATGCCTGAATGGGAATCAAAATAGGCTTCAATGCAGGTAAGTATAAAGGGGTACATACTGACCATGTATATGTTCAGAGTTTGAACTCATGGTGACTAACCTAAATCTGAAATATGTTCCTGAATTATCTGTACTTTTCAAGAGTTGTGTTGATATAGAAGTGGTTTCCTGATGGCAGAAAGTTTGAAATCCACAGGCTTAGGAAAATTCTAAGCCATATCTACCATATAACTGCAAATACAATTCATAGCTCAGGATAAAGATTGAGGATAAAAACCATTTTACCACAGGAACATGACATCTATCAACAGAAGCATGATATTATATTGCCTATATCACCTGGGGACAGTCACAATCCATTCATGTGAGTCCACCCTATAAGCCAATTCACAGCTTCTTGTTTTTCACACAGTAATTTCACTTGTTTTCTGATAACTTGACTTTCCGAAATGTCTATCACACTGTTTTTGGTGATAGTGTTTCAGCAACAGCAAACAGTGGCCAACAAAGAGGAGGGAAGAGTTACACAATAAATGCCTTCATTACACAATAAATGCCTTGTGACTGAATTATTTGAAGCCACCACAGTTATTTTTTAAAGTTTCAACAACAACATTTTAATGTGAGATCGTTACAAATTATCAAACTGTCCAAATGCGTATATGATATTATACAATTGAAAAGCCTCTCATGATGGTGGGGACAAGAGAGGTGCTTGGTATTTTCTGTGCCTGGAGAAAGGGCAGCCTTCATAGAATTTAACTAAAGTAGCTCTGTGGAAATGCCAAGGAATGGGGAGTTGAAATAAAATGAGCATCATTGTCCTAACAGCCTAACAAGAGCTGGTTCTCTTGGTTCTCACCTCATAAGAGCTCGGTGCAGCATTCTGTAGTTTCAGGAAGAGAAGCCCAAGTTAACCCTAGACTCTGCTGGGAGTGGAACTCCACTCCTTTTTCTGGTCTGTGTCTGAAATCCCTATAGCTCCCATGAATATATCAACAGGAAAATCTAAAACTGCCCACTGGACAGCAATTTCCTCAGTGTATTTCAAAGTGCCATTGTTGCATGAGAGGACTATACCACTCTCTTCACTATCAAACATTTACATGGATTCTTAACAAATTGTGCATGTTTTATGAGAAGTATTCAGAAATCCTGACATCTTCAGTATTTTTGTATGTAAAGGTAAAGTGTGCTGTCAAGTTGATTTCGACTCCTGGCTCCCACAGAGCCCTGTGGTATTCTTTGGTAGAATACAGGAGGGGTTTACCATTGCCTCCTCCTGTGCAGTATGAGATGATGCCTTTCAGCATCTTCCTATATCGCTGCTGCCTGATATAGTACCAGCAGGGATTCGAACTGGCAACCTTCTGCTTGTTAGCCAAACATTTCCCCACTGCGCCACTTAAGGTGGTACTGTAGTTCAAAAGGTAATTATTATCAGCTTAAGCTAACACTTGTACCTCCTTTTCCTCATGTATAGTCTTCCTACAAACCTTTTATTATACACTTAGTTATGCAAGGTATGGTGAATAATCTGAGCATGGTTGAGCAGCCAATGTTGGAAGATAACTGGATGTGTAAGCTAAGGTTGTATGATCACAACCTGGTCTGGAGGAGGAGAGTATGTCTTGCAGTAGCAAGCATGAATTTCCCCCTTTGCTAAGCAGGGTCTGCCCTGGTTTGCATTTAAATGGGAGAAAATATCTGAGCACTGTAAGATATTCCCCTTAGGGGATGGGGCCACTCTGGGAAGAGCATCTGCATGCTTTCATGTGGAAGGTTCCAAGTTCCCTCCCTGGCATCTCCAAGACAGGGCTGTGACTCTAACCTTGGAGAAGCTGCAGCCAATACTGAGCAAAATGTACCAATGGTATTAGAGATGTGCACAGAACCGGGAAGCGGGGGAGGTGCTGCTTTAAGGGCAGGGGAGAGTCACTTACCCCTCCCACCACTCTTCCCCTGCTAGTTCTCCATTTTTAGAAAGTCCATCGGGGTGGCAGCGTACCTCCCTGCCACCCCATTTGCCCTCTTTACCGGAAGGACATGCACACATTGTGCTTGCTGCGCACATGCGCCCTCAGTGTGTGCGCCTGCACCTGGTGCACACAGAGACGTCTGATACTTCCAGTTAATTCCAGTAAAGGGGGCAAACGGGGTGGCAGGGAGCTACGCTGGTGCCCCGATAGACTTTCTAAAAATGGAGTGCCAGTGGGGGAAGAGTGGCAGGATGTATAAGTGCACCCTACCACACCCTTAAAGCAGTGTCTCCTCCTTTGAACCGGCAGAACCACCCGCCATTCAAAATGGTTCGGAGGCCCATAAAGGGCTTTTGAACCTGTTCCGTGCACATCCCTACTTGGTATAAGGCAGCTTCCTATGTTCCTCTGATTATTGAGACTTTGTGAGGAAGATTGGTAATAGTGCTACAGTATTGAGAAGGGTTTTTATAAAATAAAATAAAATCCTAGAGGGACATTATTTTTAATCTTATATTCTGTTTGGGCTTAAAACTTCAAGCAGTCTTTTGGGGGACAGAAGACTGTGGCTCAGAGAACCATAGGAATAGTCAACCATGGGTATAGCGAAAGACTTTTGTATGTAATTCTTCATTCCTGCAGAATAAACCAGGATTCTACAGATTTTCTTTGGCTGTAGGAGCCTGCCCAAAAAATTAGGAGCCAGACTGCTCTCTTCTCCATGGGAGGCAGAAACATGACTTTCTCCAAACAACTTTCTATGCTCCACCGGGAAGGGCAGACTCTCCACATTTCTTGCTCATGCCTATAGGGATGTGTATGAACCGTACACAGTGGTTGGTGCACTGGTTTGGTGCTGTACCGGTTCGGACTATGTCCTAACCAGTTCAGTGCTTCAGGGAGGGGAGCAGTGAGTGGGATCTTTAAAAAAAAAAAAGGACAGCAGGTGCTTACCTTTTCGCTGTTGCCGCATACAGCTTCCTGCTGCAGTGGCACTTGTCCAAGAACCTGCATTTGGTGCTGGCACACACACAACACATATGTTCTTGGGATGAGTGCTGCTGCCATAGGAAGCTGCATGCGGCGGCAGAGAGCAGGTAAGGATTTGTGCTTCCCTTTTTTAAAGATCCTGCTTGCTACTCCCCTCCCTGTGGTGCTGAACCAGTTCGGACCTTGTCCAAACAGTTTCGGTTCTGAACCAGTGCACCAACCTCAGTTTGTGCACATCCCGACACTCCTTTTCTTGGATGGATCCTTCTGGCTCAGGCAGGCAATGGACCAGTGTGAACAAGAAGAGAAGGGAGCAACCTGCTCCTGCCTTGCTTGTTCTCCTGGTTGTGCCTGTCCATTGCCTGGCTCAGGTACCTCACTTAAGTTTCCAGATGGCATGATGAACTGGCTTGTTGAGCCCATGAATATTGAAATCTCAGGCTCATTTGTTCTGATAATGCCTGCAGATTAACTTCTTAATGAAGCTTATACTTGTTGTGTTTGAAATAATCTAAGTGCATAGCCTCCCAACCCATAATCCCATACTGTACTGCCTGCCTAACGAATGTTCTGAGAAGCATCACTTTGAAGCTTTACACGTAGTTGATCTGCTATATGGGAGGTGTGGTAGAGACTGTACCTCTTAAAGCAGGGGTGGGGAACCTTGGCCTTCCAGCTGTTTTTGAACTACAACTCCCATCATCCCCACCCCAGCATTATTGGGGTGGCCCACCCCTGTCTTTAAGGCTTATTAGGTGTTCCTGTTCCTCACCCCTGTCTTAAAGGCTTATTAGGTGTGCATGAACAGTTGCTGGATGCAGATGTTTTCCCCTCTCTTTCCTATGGAAACACCAGCAAGTTTCATCGTGCCCTGTATGCTGATTATTGGGGGAGGACAGATGAGCCTCTTTATGACAATGGTATTTTGTATTGAAGTTCCAAAAGTTTTCTTTAAATGACAGCTTCAATTCAGTGGCTGACTTTCTAAATAAATTCACTACAGAAAGTCCTATTGAAATTTAGTAGCCCTTTAGAGTAGCTCCTGAGTGGTACCACTGAGAAAATTAGTCTTGCTCTTGGCCGGTCAGTCATACTAATGCCACTACATCCTAAATCTTGCCACACCAAAAAATAAATAGTTATGGAGTATAGCAGTTGCTCAGCTGCTTCAGTTTTGCAAAAGATATTATGCTGGAAATGTAACTGTCAGGCAAAAACTGAAAGCAGATATGTGCAACTCTTTCCTGAGGGTATGTACGTTAATTTTTAGATTTCTGAGAAATTTATTTGTGAGAAAGCATTTACCTCTAATGAATATATTATGTCAACTCAATTATAAACATCTAGCCTAAAGAACTAATTTATTTGCTAAATTCTCCTGTAGGCAGTTGCATTGCATACTCAAGGAAATATCACAGATAAAACAATTCTTCCCTTAAGCCTTTCTTTGAAGAATACTGTGAATGATGTCTCTGTGTGCTGTGTCTGATATTTTGAAAAAGCTAAACAGCTTGCTTCATAGGAAATATGTTTTTTCTAATTTACTCATAATTTCCTTGTTCTGCATGGGGTTACAGTTCCTCACAAAACAGGTGCGCAGTCTGGTGTGCTTCTGGATAAACAGATGGTGACTGGGGCCAGGAGCACCTTTGCACAATTATGTATGTTACCCTACCTGCCTGGTGAAGGAAAATCTAGCCATTGTCATTCATGGCTTGGTCATGTCATGGTTTAACAACTACAATGCTCTTTATGGTGCCCATAAAAGAAGTCACTTGGAAGCTTCAGATGCTGCAAAATGCAGTTGCCAGGCTGTTGTCAGTTGTCACATTACTCTGCTTCTGAAAGATCTGCATTGCCTTCCTATTTGTTTCTGGTGGTATTTTAAGGTTCTGGTGCTTACCTATGAAGCCCTAAATGTTTTGGCCCCAGATAGCTGAAGGACTGACTTATCGAAGGTGACTCTATCCACCTAACCATTATCCAGGGAACTTCTGTTTCACATGCCAATACCTCTTGAAGCTCTGCATGTGGAATACGGCCTTCTTAGATTATGGAATTTCCCCAGATTATTGAATGACCTCTTTGTGTGGATCCATCCACATCTCTTTCTCTAATGCTCTTTTGAAAATAGCTGAAGGTAATTTTGTTTGATGGGCTTTTGGAGTGGTGATGGGGAGAGTGGCATGATGGTTAACCACTTTGGGTTTCTCCCTGTTTTTATTGGTCTCTGCTGGGACTTTGTCTGGAGATTCTGGTATGTTGAATTTTATCTGTTTCTCTTTTTGAAATTGATTTATTTTATTTTATTAGATTTTATGATTGCTTTTAATTGTTCTCATTATTCTTGTGAACCACCTTGAGGTCTCTGGTAAAGGGTGTTATTTAAATAGAATATAAAACATTTCTGTAAAACTGTGTTTCTGTATCCTTAGAAATTTATTTCTGGAACTGCTATTGAAATGACCAGCTGCACAAGGACATCTTTTACCTCTGGTCATAGTGTAGTACTCTCTCTGTTTCTTAGTTGTATCTTCTGTGATGCTTTAATAAGTCTTTTTCAGGGTTTTTCAGGGTTTAACAAGGTTTTTCAGAAGTTATCAGTAACGTGACATCAAGCATAGGAGAAACTAAATCAACAAAATGTATCATTTATTTTAAAGCAGAGATTAAATACCAGTGCATTCTCTATAGTCAAAACCAGGGTTTCTTAACCTTGGCCCCAGATGTTGTTGGACTACAACTCCCAGAATCCCAGACATGGCCTTTGTGACTAGGAATTCTGGGAGTTGTAGTCCAACAACATATGGGGGCCCAAGGTTAAGGAACCCTGGTCTAAATCCATCTCTTGACATGAACTGTCATGTAATATCTACAACTATGACCGTACATATCTAAGAATAGAAAACTGTGCTAACTCTTCTTGAATGCCTGCTACTAGCATAGGCTTTATTACAATACATTGGAACATTTTAAAACCAAATATTGCCTTGGGATGAATAGGTTGTGAGACAATAGACATATCAACCATTGGTCTTTAAGGTTATTTGTTGCTAATTCAAAGGAAAACCACAGAGGAGTGGCATGCATTAAAAGGATTCTAGAGTGTTAGGGAAATATTTTTATTTCATTATGTAATAATTTAACAAGTTGTTCTAGTGAGAACTAATCAGTTACTTTCCTTTCACTGTCTCTACAACTGGACTAAATTTGGTTCAAATCGAAGTCCACAAATTAGATCTCGTGCACTTCAAACGTTCATGCATTTGCCATCTTTGATCAGGGTTGATCGGGGTGCATTACAAACTACACCACTGAGGTGTCCCTGTGTGTCACTCACTACAACTGTACCAAATTTGGTTCAAATCAGTTAGACAGTCCTCAAGTTAGTGCACTTGCATATCAAAAGTTCATGCATCCACCATCTTGGATCAGGGTGGATGACATCATCATATACCATAGCATTTGGGCATCCCTATGTGTCCCTACAGCTCTAGTAAATTTGGTCCAAATTGTTTAGGTGGTTCACAAGTTAGCCCACTTGCACCTCAAAGGTTTACGCATCAGCCATCTTGGACTGGAGTGGATGACATCATCACAAACTATGCCATTGAGGTGTTCCTATGTATCCCCACAACTGTGCCTGATTTGGTTCATATTAGTCCAGGCGTTGCCAAGTTGATGGGGGACACACACACAGAATTCCGGGTGATCTCAGAAGCCTTCTGGAAAGTAGGCTAAAAATGGACAGTGTAAACACTGAAAATGTTAAACTGCCTTTATTTGTATGTGTTTACTTCATTTTCAGCTTAATCCTGGTCAGAGTTATTCTTTTTATTATTTATTCAAGATATTTATACCTACGTTCCCCACCCTCAAGCAAACAGATGCACTTGTTAAGAAGGGAAATTTGCAGCCTAATCAGGGGGAGGGAGAAAGAGAGAGAGAGATTTTCCCTAAAGAGAAGAGACCCCTCCTCCCTGCTGCTACGGCCTCTTCTCTCCCATGATTGGCCAGAAATGTTGCCAGCACTGGTCTCTCTAAGGCATGCATGTGTGTGCACACTCAAATTTTCTGATGCCCAATTTTAGATCCCACTCAGGTTGAATCAGGAAGGCCCCATTCTAAATGCATGTGTGTGCACACTGCCTTGAAACTGCTGCCCAGAACAAAACTCATTAACGCACATAGATGAAAAAAATTAGAGAGAACACTGGTTGCCAGTCAAACTATCCTGTCTTCTGATTGTTCGCGGGCTCCCCTAACCTATTGCTCACCCCATGGAAGAAAAAATACACATAAAAGCCTCGACTTTGTTCACTCTCTCCCGCCCCCAATGAAAAAAAGTCAAAATAAATACACAGATTGATTGCCACAGCCTGTGAATTATTGTTTTACTTTTTCCTCGAGGTGGATGGGCAACTTAGTGGAGACCCCAAACAATCAGGATTGCTTGACTGGCTAATAAAGGAAGAGAGGAGGCTCCAGCATCAGGGAGGAGGGTTTGAAGCAAGTTCCCTTCTCTTTCTCTCCCAATGAAGCATTAGGTTTTCCTTCTTAACAATTGCATTTGTTTGTTTGGTTGTTCCCCTCTTGCCCTGACTCACTGACAGTTCCTGTCCAGTGGAGTTTTCATTTCTTTTCTTTGCACACACACCCACACTCTACGTACCCCTTTCCCCCTCTGTTGCCCAGAGGGGTTCCCTCTTGCATTGTCCCCCAATCCAGCTATTCCTTTCCCCCTCTTTTGCCCGCTGGGGTTTTCTTTCTTGCATTTTGCCCACCTCACCTCTTTTCCCTTCTCTTGCCTGGCTGGTTGTATTTTTGTGTGGAAATTTTGCTGTGTGCTTGTTATAAGAAAAGCTCAGAGACTTCGGTTTGCCGACCTGTCCAGCTTTGAGAAGTTGCCCAAAGCCTGCTGTGGGAAAGTGTTTGCACTGAATGAGGTGCTTTATGTTTCCAGAAAGTGGGGAACGTGCCCCTCCCATGGATTAACAGCTGGGATGCAGTAAAATGAATGACAAGAGTGTCCACTGAAAAGAGTAGGTGCTTCCTGAAGGTCAATTGGAAATACTTGGAGCCATGACTACCAAGTGATAGGCCTGGGTGCTATAAGAAGAAATGCATTATTTTTAGTACTGTATATCTTTTCCCAACAAGATATAATAGCAAAGTAAGGTATATAAAATAATAAAAATCAAGGGCAGCATAAGAGAGCCAGAAATGATAATAAAGGAAATATTATGACTGGTATATCTTCTCTCCTATCTTCTGTGTCCCCTGCCTCACTCCAATGACCAGGAGCTGCCGCCAAACCCACCAAATATGAGTTCAAAATAAAATATCTAAAAGCCTCTCTAAAAATCTGGGTCTTTAGCTGTTTTTTTTTAAAACAAACAAACAAACCCTGAGGGAGGGAGCATGGCAAAACTCTTTTGGAATGGTTTTCCAAGGTATTGGGGCCACAGCCCCAACCCCACAGCTTTTGGCAAAGTTCCTCATCAAAGACTCTTGAGAGAACTTAGCAGTCATGGGATATGGGGGAAAAGAACATCTGTGGATTGCTAACTGGTTAAAGGACAGGAAACAGAGGGTAGGGATAAATGGAGAGTTTTCACAATGGAGAGAAGTAAGAAGTGGGGTCCCCCCCGGATATGTACTGGGACCAGTACTTTTTAATTTATTCATAAATGATCTAGAAGTAGGGGTAAGCAGTGAGGTGGTCAAATTTGCAGATGATACCAAACTCTTTTGGGTACTGAAATCCAAAACAGATTGTGAGGAGCTCCAGAAGGGTCTCTCCAAACTGGGTGAGTTGGTGAAAAAATGGCACATACGGTTCAGTGTTGGCAAGTGTAAAGTGATGCACATTGGGACGAAAAACCGCAGCTTCAACTATACGTTGATGGGATCTGAGCTGTGGGTGACTGACCAGGAGAGGGATCTTGGGGTCATGGTGGACAGCTCATTGAAAATGTCGACTCAATGTGCAGCAGCTGTGAAAAAGGCCAATTTCATGCTAGGGATCGTTAGGAAAGGGATTGAAAAGAAAACTGCTAATATTATTATGCCTTTATACAAAACTATGATGCAGCTACACCTGGAGAGTACTCCAGGTTTGGATGCAACATAGTTTTGTACAATTCTGGTCACCACATCTAAAAAAGGACATTCTTCCCCCTCTCACATAACACTAGAACCAGTGGTCATCCCATGAAATTGATTGCCAGGAGACTTCAGACCAACAAACGGAAGTACTTTTTCACACAACGCATAATCCACTTGTGAAGTTATCTGCCACAAGATCTGGTGACAGCCAACAACCTGGATGACTTTCAGATGGGTTTGGATAACTTCATGGAGGAGAGATCTATCAACGGCTACTAATCGGAGAGCTATAGGCCACCTCCATCCTCAAAGGCAGGATGCTTCTGAGTACCAGTTTCAGGGGAGTAATGGCAGGAGAGAGGGCACACCCTCAACTCCTGCCTGTGGCTTCCAGCAGCATCTGGTGGGCCACTCTGAGAAACAGGTTGCTGGACTAGATGGGCCTTGAGCCTGATCCAGCAGGGCTGTTCTTATGTAGCCAAAGTCCTTGTCTAGTCCAGGACTGCTCAACTTTGGCCCTCCTGCTAATGTTGGCCTACTACTCCCATAATCCACGGCTATTGGCCACTGTGGTGGGGCGATTATGGGAGTTGTATGCAAAAAACAGCTGGTTAGGTGGGTTTGAGCAGGTCTGCTCTAGTCCCTGCTTACCATATCTCTGTTAATGGTTGGGTCATGAGCAGGACCTGAGATGCTGGATGAGGTTCCTGGCAGGTTCATATGGGTGGATGTGGTTCAACAGATACCTCAGTCCCAAGCTGTGTAGAGCTTTAAAGGTCAAGACCAGCACTTCATTTATTTATCATATTTATATACTGCCTGATATATGTATCCCCAGCCTTTGAATCTAGCCTGGAAGCAAACTGGTAACTTACAAAGCTGTTGCACCAGCATCATTCTTTGACATTTTGAATTGGAATGAAACTTTCTATGCAGATTGTGTCATTCATTTCAATGAATCTATTCAGATGTGTAAAGTTTAGACTGAAAAATTGTGTCTGTCCTTTTAAATATGTGTGTATCCAATATTGAATATTCATTCTATAATAAAAAGTGAGGTTAAAGAATTTATGTAGTTATTAAATGAAAGAGCATATGTACCAGTTGCATTCTAGTTGGAAAAGACTCTAATGGTTAAAGCACTCAAATTTGTATAATTAGCACTGGAAGAATAGTTAAATAATTACATTATCTATATTAACAGACACAAAAAATCTTTGACTATATTTTTCTAAATTTGGAACATGAATAAATGTGGCAGTCTATTACTTTAGCTGAATTTCTCAGGCTGTACCACAAGCTTTATTGATTGGTTTCAATTAATGTATGCCAGCAAGTAAATTAACATAGCACCTGAGGCATACTTCTCTAGTGGATCATGTACACTGACATTTCTCCATTCCTGCTGGTTTAACTCCTGTTGAGAATATTGCTAGGAGGCATGGTGTTTTGAGTCTGGACATGAGCATTACCCATAGCTGTAATGACAGGTCATTTGCAACAAACCTGTGTTTCACTGCAGTGGTGTCTCTTTAAGTGACATCTTATCAATAGCAATTCAATTAGTCAGTCTTAAGACACAGATGCTTTTACATTTTATCATGCAAACTTGTTTTGCTGTGCAGTACTAATGTCCCTTTTTAATTTTGAGGTGCTATCTTATTTTGGCACATACCACTAGTAAAATCACAGCACATTCATAAAATGCTCTTTATGTCCAACGCCTCTCCTGCCCCAGTTTTAATTTGACCCTGCATTCATATGATGCTGCCTTATACTGATCACATCATTGGTCTATATAGCTTCATATTTTCAGATTGAAGCAGCAGTTTCCTAGTCCTACCTCAAGAGGCCAACATTTAAATGCTTCTGTATGCAAAGTATTCATTCTACCACTGAGCTATTACTGTAGTCTGAAACCATACCATTCTTGAACCATACATTGCACCCTCAGGCCCCAGCGAAGACAGGACAAGTTTAGCTGGAGTAAATTAGAGCCACTTTATTATTGTACAGTGATAAGAGAACTTGCAATGAGGTCCCTGACTAATCAGACTGCGGGAATTCCTCTCGTGTGGTGGCCCCTCCTAGTGAAGGGCATCTCACACCAGGGTGAAGGGCCGAGACCTGATTCGGTCAGGCTCTATGTCCTGACCTTCTCTCACTACAAGGCTTCCCCCACTGAGGGGAGGTTGGCCCGACACATCCCAAACCCAAGCTGCCAAAGCTTTGAGTCTGTGAGTCGTGCCTCTCCCTTGAGTGGGGTGAATTCCCAGCCCTCCGGGCTGCCAAAACCCTGAAGGGCTGTTCCTTGACCCCCCCCCCCAAAAAAACTAGTCCTCCAGCCAGACACCAATCCTGAATTTACTTACCGAACACCTGCACTCTCCTACCAAGTGACCATTTGATTCACGATGCTTGCCTACAACCAAGCTTCTAAGCCTCAGTGAGAAGTAGGCAAAAAAAGGCTGCATCCAATGCCAATCTGGCGCGACCCAAAAAATTCCTACTTGGCTCCCACAGGCGACCCACTATCCCTCACTGACTACTGGGAGGGTGGGTGGGTGCTCGGCAGCCACTGAGGAAGATTGAGGCTGTTGGGCTAGTCTTTCCCTGCTTCCTCTCCTGATTGGCCAGACACTGGCCATGTGGAGGGGGCCAAGATGGCTGCTGCCATGCCTGCTTCCCAGGCCCAGTGCACAATCCCGCCCCCGCCACACCGCGTGCATGGGAAGCGGCAATTCATTGAAATGTCTTATAGAACTTGCTTAACTTCATGCATTGTTTTCTGAGCATCCACATGCAGGATACCAGATCAAATCTGAACTTTTCATTGATTTTTTTGTAAAGATTTGAATGAGAGTTGTATGTTGCATGCCGTTTAAGACAAGTGACTTTAGTTACAAAATGTGTAACTAGATTTGATTTTGGGAAAAGCTAACTAGAGCAGAATTGATGATAGCACCTTGCTTGGCATGTACCATTTGGCATATGCCACAGTTCTATAGGTGGAAGCCATGTTTATTTTTAATATTATTTATTATAAAAATGTCTGTGAAAGTATAAAAGAAGCATATCAGTGAGACAGATTCTAGCAAGCCTGTGGGACTCCACAAGTAAATCTAAAGTGGCAGAGTCCAAGCAGGAATCTACCCTCTGATTTGCTAATTAGATGGGATCTCCTGAGGAAATAATATTCCAGACTTCTGGAACTCCCCTTTTGTTAACTTGGAACTCGATGACTTTGGTTCAAGGGGTCATTCTCAGTTTACACATTCTCCCATTAATTTTTAATTGGGGCTTTAGCTATCCTGACTCTATACTTTTGTGGCAAACATTATATTAACAAAAGCCCAGGAAGAACTCAGACTGAGCCAAACTGATATCCACATTAGGAAGGAACTGGAAATATGGTACAAATAATTTATGATGATTATATAAATGACTACTAAAAAAAAATTAAATGAATGTTTTAAGCTGCTTTGTATTGTATCCTTGCACTTTTTTTTGTATTCTGTTATGATTAAATGTGTTGTGTTTTAAAGTATGTTTTAATCCTCTGTTGTGAGCCTCTCAGAGAACAACTTGTTAAGGGGTGGCTAACATTGATCAGTTTTGAAACAATGATTGAAACAATGATGTTGTTGTTGTTGTTGTTGTTGTTAAAATAGCTTTGCTTTTGTGTTAACATTTAGCCTTTGCCAAATAAAAACATGTAGATTTTTTTTTAACATTTTATATCCTGTTCTTCCTTCAGGGAGCCCAGAACGAGTGTTTTTGAGTGTGTCAACAAGTGTGTGGATCAAGGTGATCTAGTTGACATAGTATACCTGGACTTCCAAAAAGCTTTTGACAAAGTTCCTCATCAAAGACTCCTGAAGAAACTTAGTGGTCAGGGGATAAGGGGACAAGTACATGTGTGGATTGCTAACTGGTTGAAAGACAGGAAACAGAGGGTAGGTATAAATGGAGAGTTTTCACAATGGAGGGAAGTAAGAAGTGGAGTCCCCCTGGGATCTGTACTGGGACCGGTGCTTTTAAATTTATTCATAAATGATCTAGAAGCAGGGGTAAGAACCGAGGTGGTCAAATTTGCAGATGATACCAAACTCTTTGGTGTAATAAAATCCAAAACGGATTGTGAGGAGCTCTAAAGGGATCTCTCCAAACTGGGGAAGTGGGCGACAAAGTGGCAAATGTGCTTCAATGTAAAGTGATGCACATTGGGACGAAAAACCCCAACTTCAAGTATACACTGATGGGATCTGAGTTGTCGGTGACTGACCAGGAGAGCAATCTTGGGGTCGTGGTGGACAGCTCATTGAAAGTGTCGACTCAATGTGCAGCAGCTGTGAAAAAGGCCAATTCCATGGCAGGGATCATTAGCAAGGGTTGAAAATAAAACAGCTAATATTATAATGCCCTTATACAAAACTATGGTGCAACCACACTTGAAGTACTGCATATTTATGGTCACCACATCTAAAAAAGGACATTGTTGAACTGGAAAAGGTGCAGAAGAGGGCAACCAAGATGATCAGGGGCCTAGAGCACCTTTCTTATGAGGCAAGACTACAACACCTGGGGCTTTTTAGTTTAGAAAAAAGATGAGTGCGGGGAGACATGATAGAGGAGAATGCGGGGAGATATGATAGAGGTCTATAAAATCATGCATGGTGTGGAGAAAGTGGAGAGAGAGATTCTTCTCCCTCTCCCATAACACTAGAACCAGGAGTCATCCCGTCAAATTGATTGCCGGGAAATCTAGGACAAACAAACGGAAGTACTTTTTCACACAATGCATAATACACTTGTGAAATTCTCTGCCACAAGATGTGGTGACAGCCAACAACCTGGATGGCTTTAAGAAGGGTTTGGATAACTTCATGGAGGAGAGGTCAATCAATGGCTACTAGTCGGAGAGCTATAGTCCACCTTCATCCTCAAAGGCAAGATGCCTCTGTGTACCAGTTGCAGGGGAGTGACAGCAGGAGGGAGGGCATTCCCTCAACTCCTGCCTGTAGATTTCCAGTGGCATCTGGTGGGCCAGTGTGCGAAACAGGATGCTGGACTAGATGGGCCATGGGCCTGATTCAGCAGGGCTTTTCTTATGTTCTTATGAGCGGTGTACTACATACTTGTTTCTCCTCACAACAACCTGTTATGTAGGGTTAGGGTTATGTAGGTTAGGCTGAGAGAGAAATGACTGGCCCAGAGACACCAAAGCTAGTATCATGGCTGAGTGGGGATTTCAACTCAGGTCTCCCCACTCCTAGTCTAGCACTCTAACCACTATACCACGCTGGCTCTCATAAGAATTCATTTACAATTTAACATTATCAAGATGTCCTCAACATCTATTACTTTTTTATTTATTATATTTATACTCCACTCTTCTTCCGAGGAGCTCAGACATGCTTATTGTTATCCTCACAACAATCCTTTGAGGTAGGTTAGGCTGAGAGAGATATAGGAACATAGGAAACTGCCATATACTGAGTCAGACCATTGGTCTATCTAGCTCAATATTGTCTTCACAGACTGGCAGCGGCTTCTCCAAGGTTGCAGGCAAGAATCTCTCTCAGCCCTATCTTGGAGAAGCCAGGGAGGGAACTTTAAACTTTCTGCTCTTCCCAGAGCAGCTTCATCCCCTGAGGGGAATATCTTGCAGTGCTCACACATCAAGTCTCCCATTCAGATGCAACCAGGGCAGACCCTGCTTAGCTATGGGGACAAGTTATGCTTGCTACCACAAGACCAGCTCTCCTCTCCTGACTGACCCAGAGTCACCCAGTGAGTTTCATGGTTGAATGGGTTTTCTATCTCCGGTCTTCCTATTCCTAGTCCACCACTCTAACCACTGCACTATTCATTTTCTCTCTGAAAATTCAAAATAATTACCACAAAGAAATGCATAATATTCAACATCTGTTATAAAAATAATTACACTACAGGTGATCCCACTATTAGGGCTTATAGGGTTTTGTTTAACTGAGTAATTGGGAACCAAAATATGGCCCCGTGTGAGGTTGAGAGCATAGAGGGTACCACTGGGAATCAGGACTGTTCTGTATATAGAAATTTACAGACTGACATGCAGAGTGTTTTTAACAGAATGATTAGTAGCTGGATTAGGACCATGGCAGGACAACAGGGGGCCTTTAGCCCTACTCCGCATTGTGATCCAATTCGAATCTCTTATTGATGCTAAGGAAAAAACTTAGCACCAATAAGAGCTTAAAATATTTGAATTGGGATTGCCCTACTGTCTGAGCAAAGTGGCACCTTTTAAAAGTGGTGGTTCTCTTTATTTAGCAGCAGGAAAGCAACTGGCCCTATCCACCCCCAGCACAGTACCTCCAGTGACTGTTGCTGGTGTCTATCTTATGTGCCTTTTTAAATTGTGAGCCCTTTGGGGAGATAAATACATTTAATTTATTTATTTCTCTACATAAACTGCATTGGGAACTTATGTTGAAACGCAGTATATAAATAGTTGTTGTCATAGTAGTTCAGGAGAGTAAAGACAGAGTTTGGATTCTAGACTCAGCTTTGCCTCTCCAGGTGAATATTTTGTAACACACAATAAATTAACTTCCTGCCTAGAACATAATCATTGGCAAATTTTTTTGAGATTGGCAGCAACGTTTTCTCTGTTTAACTGACTTTAATGTAATGTTAAGTGTATTTTAATTTATAAGCCTAAATATTTGGTTGACATACTCTGTGTTGATCTGGATAGATTCTGAACTATTTGGAAGTCATGGAACATTATTGTCTTGGTCTTTTCAGCTAAGAACAGGCAGTAGGAAATTGGGTGGGCTGATACTGGAAGCTGGTAGAATGGTGACTTGGTACCCCTGTAAAATCTCTCCCCTTGTACCGCTTAAAGGTTTTACTGATATGGTAAATTAGTATGTGGAGGCTGTTAGAGAACTTGGAGGGAGATTTCTTTATCTACCCCAGCTGCAGCAGAAGTGCACAGGTAAGGATAGCACTGCTAATTAATATTGTCTGGAGACATGGAGTTAAAGTTATAAATAAAGTAGTTTATTTAGGAAATCCCATCAGGGAGATAGATAAGGCCTACATGCCTGGCTGATAGCTATATACAGGAAGAGGGGAGGGAGGAAGTCCCTGTCTCCAACTGAGAGAATGAAACCTGAGACGATCAGGCTAACAAAGGGGAAGTAGAGTCAAGAAATTGTAGTAGAAGAGGAGTTTCCCTTGCTCACTATATCTATCCCTAGAGGTCAATAGGGTTGCTGGTGCTTGGGGGCGATGCCATCAGAAACTGCAACTCCAACGTGGCAGCTCTAAACTATCTGAATATTTCAGAGTAAATCTAGTCCTGCTGGTAAAGCTAAGGCACTGAGATATCCCTTTTATTCAACTTACTTAGATACCATGGGATAGAGAGGGGTTACGACAATAATTCAAAGTAACATAACATGATGTCATCAAGACCCTTCAGAAAAGAGTCCCCCCCCCCCCAACTCCTCACCCAGGCATTCCATAGTATCTAAGTAAGCCAAACAAAATGGATATCTCAGTTCTTTAACGTTACCAGTGGGACTAGACTCACTCATCTTTTCATGTTACAGTATGATTGTGATGTCCTTTTCTGAGTGGCTGTGCATATACAGAACCACTGAATGGGGAATTGAGTTTCAAGATACTCTGTGAGAAAACTATTCTGTTATTTAGGAAATTTGTTCAGTTACTAATTGATGTGTCTTCAGATAAGCATAAACAACATAGTTTTTGAAATATGGTTGGTGTCTTTAGAAATCCTGTCAAGAATATAATTTGGCAAAACACATTATGTTCTTGAAGATGACTCTGGTAAATTGATGGTGTTAAGTCATTCTCCGGGTTGTAGGAAAGTTAGGGTGGGCCCTGGGACAAAAAGTGAAGATCACCCTGTCCGCACCACCTTTCTTCAGAGAGGTGTGAGGGGCAGAGCAAAGTGCAAGTTATCAGCCTCCCTTCCTAAGAGGCACTGGGACTTTTGCCCCTCCACCTTGTTCAGTTCTAGCTATGCCTTTATAAATTAGAAGCTTCAGAGCTTGACCTTCAGCTGCTCTATCTTTGGAATAACAATAATTGTACTTCTTTATCAAAGCTAAAGTTCTCCAGGATTTTTATGTCTTGGAATGTGTAGATACTGCAGCTGAGGAACTGTGTCATATGTGCAAAAAGGTGATGAACTGTTTGCTACTATGATGTGGCTACCCATAATTTTAGCCCCTCTATCTTATCTTGAAGCCACCTAATGGTACAGTGAGGAAATGCTTGACTAACAAGCAGAAGGTTGCCGGTTCAAATCCCTGCTGGTATGTTTTCCACCTATACCAGGCAGCAGCGATATAGGAAGATGCTGAAAGGCATCATCTCATACTGCGTGGGAGGAGGCAATGGTAAACTCCTCCTTTATTCTACCAGAGAAAACCACAGGGCTCTGTGGGTACCAGGAGTACAAATTGACTTGACGGCACACTTTACCTTTATCTTACCATGACAATTAACTTTGAAGGAAGCATTCTTCTAAAACACTGACTCAGTGCAGCAAGAACCAATATAGTAGTGTACACTGAGACAGGATGAACAAGCCTTCATGGATTTGCTGATGCTCATGATATTTCAGATGGATACTGTATTGTCTTAGAAGCATCTCCTTTTCATTATGCTAACCTCATCATTGTTCAAATTCTGCAGTCAGTTCAAATGAAAGGGATCTAAATAATGTTTGAGCTACACCACTTAGACATGGAATAAACAACTGGGGAAAATTGGGGGTTTTATAATAATGGAAAACATTGATCAGTTTTGAAACAATGATTTTTTTAAAAGAAAAGTTGGAACTTGGGTGTAAATGCCACTGCTATTATGTCTTGCTTTAATGTTTGTTCTGATTCATTAGATCCATGTTGTTGGTGCTAATGATAGTAAGCCAGTGGGGAGGTTACCAGGGCTGTGCATATGTTTAATGGATATGTCAGACTAAACAACTATCAGGTACTATTGGAAGGAGTTCCTCAATGGCAGGGAGCCTCCTACAGTCGGAACTGTTTGAAGTCCCCCTGCTGTTTTTCCAGTACTCTACTGAGGGTCCAGCAAGCGTGTTGGATTTGCCCTGCCCTAGCTCTTTTCCCTTCCCTGTAACTGGATGTGAGTCAGGGAACAGGTTTTCTCACTTAAGTGGAACAGAAAGTGAGACAGCCTGTTCCCTGCCCCCACCAGTTAAGAAGTAGGGCCGGGCAGGGTTGTGTGGAGGACCTGAGAGACTTTCCGAGTTCCAATACAATGAGATCTGACCTGACAGCCAGGAGGGGCAGACATGGCCTCTCTCGGCAGTGCTGGGGTCTGTTCAGGTTCTCGCATTATTGGCTGTGCACAACCTAGAAATTACAATTGATGCACCCATGATTTATTCATTATTCATTTGGTATCCTGTGTATGACAATCATTTTTGTCTAGGCAGCGAATAAAACAGCTTTTCTCCAAAGAGCTTTTAAACTGAATGCTAATGCTTTTTTGCATCAGTAATGAGTTTTTGATCATTTTTGTTTGGAAGCATGCAATGGATGTCACAATGCTGAATAACCAATCAGATTTAGCTGTGTAATGGGCCAGTGAGGACACAATAATTACTTTAGAGAGAGGGCATAGTAAATAAAATAGGGAAGCTTTTTTTTTTTTTTTTTTGAGGGAGGAGCTTCAGATATATTAACTGAAAACTTTAAGACTACTGTTTCAAAATGTGTGTTCTAGTGACTCTAGGGATATTCGAAGGTTTATATTTATCCTAAATTTTTCAAAGTTATTTCAGCGGTGGACACGACAGTCAGGATGACTTTTATAGTTATTTATTTGGTGAATCACATTTGCTGAATTTTAGTTTTAAATGATTGTCTTATTTAAAGCAGGACCACATTTTAACATTTTTAAAAAGTCCAATACCATGATGACCGACCAAGAAAATTACTGTCATTGTAGGGAGTATCTCCTAGACTTTGTGTTCTCTAAAGGTTTTCTTCCTAGGCAGAGGGAGATGAAAAACACGAGAACAGTGTAAGAAAATAATACTGTTTGCCAGGGTGACTGATGTATGATTGCATAGCTGTAATGGAACAAATGGCAAGAAAAATGACAAGGTGTAGTGACATCCCATTGTGTCTACTTGGAATAATACTTGGATGCACTAATGTTATATTTTATGGTTATTTATCCCCTGGCACTATTTAACACTGCCAATTTTCAAGATAAATGTTTTTAAAGCATTTTTATCCTACTGCTATGAAAATGTGTTTTTAATAAATTTAGTTTCTCTCAGGTCAGTGGGAAAAAACAACGATTTTGAAGCTTTCTCAAAGCCCATATTATTTACAGAGTTTTAAATGCCATAAAACAGCTTGAAACACTATAGGAAGTCCTCAGTAATTGGAAAAAAACGTTTTTGTGCTCATATTTGGATTGCAGTAATGTGTGCCATTGGTACATATTTGGTGATAATAAACATGTCTTTGCTTAAGTATGATTCTAACACTTGGCTTTTTATAAAGGTACTTTGGTAAGGGTGTGCAACAGCGTTTAATGCACTCAAGGCATCCGCCTTAATTACTGGTTATGTGTTGCTTAGGCTGTCGAGAGCAACTAGTTTTTCAGAAAAGAGACTTTTATGAAGGGGGAAAAATTGATGGGTTAAGTATAATTCTTTCTGCCACTACCATGACACAATTTCGGAGTCCTTGATTCATCCTGATTCCACACCTTTATGAGAGTATCTGATTATCTAAATATAATCATATAAATGAAACCTCTAATACAGAAAGGCTACAGTTACTATAGACCACTTTTTCCACCTCTCCTTCCAAGCCTGTTGGCAGATGGCAGGTTAACAGTGTATTCTTTATTTTCAAAAATAAAGCCGAAACAGTGTGTCCTTATTTTCAGTTGGGAAGGTAGAAGAGAAAAAGGAAGCCCATCAGCTTTGTCCACCACCCCATTTCCATCCACTGCTAATGGACAAAGTGGCAGCCACCATCATCAGCTGCCCTATCCTGAATTTTTAGCAAAGAGCAGGTGGCACAAACATGCTGAATTACTGTGCCCTGTTCAGCACACCACGCACACTACAATTTGGGGATGTTTAGTTGGCAGTGAATGGCAGATATCTTCTGGCACTTCACCATGCCCACTTGCTGAGCAGTACTAGGTAGGACCATGGAATAGATGTACGTATGCTTAGTGTACCTGTATGTGTCTGTATTTGGATGGATCACTGCAATGCTGTGTGCTTGGTGTGTAGGTGGATAGATATATCATCGGGATATATGTTTGTGCATGAGAGAGATGCAGTGATTTATACTGCAATTCTATGTGTGTTTACTCAGACGTAAGCCCCATAATATTCAATAGAGTGTACTTCCCAAAAAGTATGCATAGAATTGCAGCTTGATAATAAGTGAGAGAGATTTAGAGGAATAACAAGATTATGAAAGGGGGAGGTGCCTTGTGTAGAAGAGAGGTATATAAATATTTGTTGTAGTAGGGTCAGGGAATTGGGAATGTAGAAACCAGGGGTGGAAAGTCTTAACCACCCTTGGGGGGGAAACAGGGAACAAAGGAAAAATAATTTCTATCTTTTATTAACAGGAAATAAAAAACAGAGGAAACAGCCTTTTGCTCTCCTTCTTCACAGTTCTCCATTGCCCCTTCTGAAGCAACTGTGTGTTTTGTGTGTGTGTGTGTGTGTGTGTGTGTGTGTTTTAAGGACTGTCATGCTACAGTTTGCATGTATGTGCAATGTTTGTTTATGACTCTGTGGTTCATGGGCCTAGTTTCCATAGTATTCTTTACCTTTCTTAATATATACAGTGGTCCCTCGACTTACGAACGACTCGACATCCGAAGTTTTCGACTTACGAACGACAAAAATGACCAGAAGTCGTTGCCAGTTTAGATGCGGCTTCCTCGACTTACGAATTTTTAGATGCGGTTTCCTCGACTTACGAATGTTTCCAGACCTTCGTGGGTGCGCTTTTCGACTTACGAAAATTTCGACCTACGAACGTGCGTTCGGAACGGATTAACTTCGTAAGTCGAGGGACCACTGTATGCTACTTTATCACTGGCTTACTATACTGATAGCTTGAGTCAGTGATGTTTCTCAGTATTAAAGAGTTACGCCCTCAAAATACAGGGACTTGCTTCTTTTTCCTTCTAACGTCTGTAATCATGATATAAAAATCCTAAGACAGAACTGTGACTAGGAAGGACCAAAGTGCCTTGGTAGCAATAATACCTTAGTTTGTTTATATGATATTAATCAATACATGATCTATCTATCTATCTATCTAAAATTGAATGTCTGTCTGTCTGTTCCCTATACATTCCCACACCCTTTGAGCTATTGGGACCAAACTTTGCAAAGTAACTTCCTATGACCCTACAAGTAACATAGGATACCTGGGCACCCTGACAACCACCTTCTAAGTTTCTATAAACTGTTATTATAAGCCAGAGCAATGCTAGGTACTTAAAGCTAGTACTATGTATAAAACACACATGGGAGTCAGTGTGATAAAGGCTGTGAGCTTGGGTGTACACAATCCAGGATCAAAACCTGCTTAGCTATGAAGCTAACTGGGTAGCTGTAGGAAAATCAGTATTTCTCAGCCTAACAGACCCTGTTAATGGGGGCTTTAAAAAATAAAATGAAATCTTCCCATTCTCTTTACTAGAAAATAAAACTTTTATGTGATAAACTAACATTTGATGTTATGGCAAACTACTCATATTAGCTTATCATATAAAATAAACTAATCGTCTTCTTCATCAGTTGCAAGTTGATGGCATTCTGCAGGCCTGTGTGCTATTTATTGAATTTACTAAGCTACTTCTTAGTTTCCAGTTTGTCTCTTCTTGAAATTGGACCTAATCATTTTAAGACTATGGAAAAGTCTGAGAGAGCTTTTTAGATGAGTTCAGGAAGCAAGAAGTGATGGTGCTGAAGGAACAGTAAAGTGACAGGGCATGCCAGGAACAATCGCAGAGGCTTCCGAGGCACCATTTCGTTTGGCAAAAGAATAGGAAATTTGTCAACTATGTGGAGATGAAGTAGTAAATAAAAAATGCTTACATTCTCAACATTTTATGGCTATGCTTGTTGCTGCTGTTAGAGTCGGCAAGATCTGAAAAATATTGAAGAATGCTTCAGAGAACTGGAGACTGAAATAAGAAAGATAATGCCACATGGCAGAAAAACTAATCATCTTTTGCAGGAGCTCATCAAAAAAGGAAATAATATCAGCAAGGCTGAAAGGATTTAGTGTTGTCTAGCAGGATTAAAGTTACCCATCAGGTTTAGAATGTGTAGGTGCAGTGGCCTATATTAGAACTTGATAAGTCACCTTAAGTGATGCAGGGGGAAATGCTTGACTAACAAGCAGGTTGCCGGTTCGAATCGCCGCTGGTACTATATCAGGCAGCAGTGATATAGGAAGATGCTGAAAGGCATCATATCGTACTGCGCAGGAGGAGGCAATGGTAAACCTCTCCTGTATTCTACCAAAGAAAACCACAGGGCTCTGTGGGTGCCAGGAGTTGACATAGACTTGACGGCACACTACATTTTAAGGGTTAAAGTAAAGCATAGTGACATTCTGAAACATTTATGAATAGATACAAAAACCCGAGCTCTTTGAAGATGACTTCTCACATGTTCAGTTAACATGTTGGATCACATGTTGGGGTTGGATCTTGCCTGCTGATCTCCATTATTGACTGCTATGAGGTCCTCTGCCAGGAACCTATGCGTATATGTATAGGGAGGAGCTGCAGCTCAGTGCACACAAAGTTTATGCTTTGTGTGCAGAAGGTGCCAGTTTCAGTCCCTGACATCTCTAGGCAAGACTTGGAAAGACATCTGTGTATGGATGGCATCTGTGTATAAGCTGTAGGCTAACATCTAGGCTCTGCAGGCATGAACTGTCCACTGCAATATATATTGCATCTCTAGTATGTGTGCATATTGTTCTGTGTGAGTGTCAGTCACTGCATGGCAGTCAGGCAATGAGGTAAACTGGCACCCTGCCCCTCTCCCCATTCTCTCTCTCTCTCTCTCTCTCTCACACACACACACCACCTTTTCATCCTTCCTAGATTTCATCTGTACAGTCCTGCTATATTTGGGAGGTGGGGGAGGAAACTGTTCCATAACTGCATCCAGCTCTGGAATCACCTTCAAGTAAGTGGGCCACACAAGGAAATAAGTTAACAAACCCTTTATAAAGGACTTGAGGATGTCTTCTCAACCAAGTAATGGAACTTTCAAGTGGTTCACTAAAGCAGGAATACTGGCCGTACTAGAAATTTTGTGCACAAGAGATTTGCACACCACTTCCAAGTGTCGCACACACATGCGCACGTGCACACACACACGGCAAACATATTTGGCTGAGGGAGGATCCCTCAATGCACCGCACTCCTGGCACGAGATGCTGGAGGACTTCCTCCTTTGGCTCCCTGCTCTGTTGCTCACTGTGGCAGCTCATGTGCCATGCAAGCAGCAGAACCTGTAAACAAAAGCTGATCATGTGCGGGGAGGCAAGCAGGAGCCTGCCTCCCTGTCAGCCTTGCCTGCATTTTTGGTCATTTGAATGACCTTAATATGTAGCTTCACTTTGTAGCATCCCTTTAGTACGAGAACCTCTTTCTTCCTGTGTTGCTGCTCATCTAGCAGGGTCCAAGATGACTTTTAGAGAACATTATCTAAAACAATGATGGTTCCTTAAATAGAATACCATAGTCTTTAGTCAATCAAGCACAATTTTTGTGTTATATAATTCATAGCAAAAATACATTTGCAACTAGATATTGTTTTGCAATTCATAAACACTTTTGAATGAACTGAACATCCGTCTTACAGCTTACAGTTTGTACTGTAGGGTTTTTATTTTGAATAACTGAAACCATGAATGCTCAGATTTTTCCCCCAATGTGTCTTCAATTTGCAAAGTGAAATATAGGATTTCTTACTGCTTTTTAGAGCCCTATATGTTGGAAAAGAAGGCACCGTTTCAACATTATAGAAGACAAAATTAACACTTTTTGATTGCTCATTAGCATGAAGATCATTTAATCAATATTTGCCACAAGCAAGTGACAACAAAACCACATAGCTACTGAAGCAGATAAAGTATTGGCATTTAAACAAATGCTTTAAAACATTCTGCTTGCTCTTCTAGATTTTACTGGAAGGGCAGCTGATGTTATGAGTTATTTTAAAAAGTAAATTGATTTGTTTTCAGACATGCAGTAGGACAATAGGGTTGAGATTCACATTTCCTATAAAAACCAGACACAGTGTGATGCTTGTTCGATTTAGATGTGGAAATCCAGCCTGAAATCTCTGCATAGTTATGAGACTCTCACTGGATGCCTTGGGAAAGTCATTTTCCCACTGTCTAATTTACTTCAAAGGGTTATAGTAAGACTAAGAAATACATACCCTCACCAGCAACAAACCCATCCTATTAAATATGCTGCATTGCACCAGACCATGTAACAAATCTAGATGCTACTCTGCCTTTTGATCAGCAAAAAATATTTTGTGTGTGGACCCAATGACATCATCTACAGGGCACACAAAGGTGTATCAATAAATATCACCAAATGGCCATCTGCCATTTATATATGGCGAGGAGGTTTGTCCCTTAGAGAAGGACTGAATGAATATAAATCTAGTATCAGAAGTAAATTCACCATAAGGCCTGTAAATAAAGCCTTTAACTCGTAGGGTCATAGTATCATGGATTTAAATGTCTGTGCTTAAAATGATCTATTCTGGAAATCATATGGACAATAGTAGAACAGAAATTTATTAGAAAACTTTACTGCATTGGAATAGGATCAAATAGAGACTATATTGGTGTTGTGTGTTTTTTTAAATCAAATTCTAAGGGTTGTACCTGATGCATTGTAATCCCTGCTCTAATTTCAGGTCATGGTTTGATATGAAACCAATAGTACTAGAGAAACACAGTCAAATAGGTGCCTTACAGTGTCTCTTAGAACCAACCCAGCATCTGACGAAGTGGGTTGTCACCTATGAAAGTATTAAACCATCCTATGATCATTCCAAATAGTCTCTGAGTGCTACCTATTTCTTTACAAGTATTTCAGCAGACATGCTCAGAACTGTATGCATACAGTCCAGTCCTGGATTAACCATAAGGCAAAATAAGCACGTGCTCAGGTCGTCAAGGGAAGAGGGGCACCACAGAGTGTTCCCCCTAACTATCATGCCCTTAATTCTTTCATTGAACATAAGCACAGCCCTGCTGGATCCAAAGGCCCATCTAGTCCAGCATCCTGTTTAACACAGTGGCCCACCAGATGCCAATGGAAGCCACAGGCAGGAGTGGAGGGCATGCCCTCTCTCCTGCTGTTACTCCCCTGCAACTGGAATTCAGAGGCATCCTGCCTTTGAGGCTGGAGGTGGCCTACAGACCTCTAACTAGTAGCCAATGATAGACCTCTCCTCCATGAAGTTATCCAAACCCTTCTTAAAGCCATCCTGGTTGTTGGCTGCCACCACATCTTGTGGCAGAGAATTCTACCAGTTGATTGTGTGAAACTTTTTCATTGTGTGAAAAAGTACATCCATTTGTTGGTCCTAGATTTCCCGGCAATCAATTTGATGGGATGACCCCTGGTTCTAGTGTTATGGGAGAGGGAGAAGAATTTCTCCCTATCCACATTCTCCACTCCATGCATGATTTTATAGACCTCTGTCATGTCTCCCCGCAATCGTCTTTTTTCTAAACTAAATAGCCCCAGGTGTTGTAGTCTTGCCTCATACGAAAGGTGCTCTAGGCCCCTGATCATCTTGGTTGCCCCCTTCTTCACCTTTTCTAGTTCTACAATGTGCTTTTTTAGATGTGGTGGCCAGAATTGTGCACAGTACTCCATGTGTGGCGGCACCATCTTTTTGTATAGGGCATTATGATATTAGCAGTTCTATTTTCAATCCCCTTCCTAATGATCCTTAGCATGGAATTGGCCTTTTCCACAGCTGCCGCACATTGAGTTGACACTTTCAGTGAGCTGTCCACCATGACCCCAAGATCCCTCTCCTGGTCAGTCACTGGCAGCTCAGATCCCATCAGCGTATACTTGAAGTTGGGGTTTTTCGTCCCAATGTGCATCGCTTTACATTTGCCGACATTGAACCACATTTGCCATTTTGTCGCCCACTCCCCCAGTTTGGAGAGATCCTTTTGGAGCTGCTCACAATCCGTTTTGGATTTCACTACACAAAAGAGTTTGGTATCATCTGCAAATCTGACTACCTCGCTGCTTACTCCTACTTCTAGATCATTTATGAATAAATTAATAAGCACTGGTCCCAGTACAGATTCCTGGGGGACCCCACTTCTTACTTCCCTCCATTGTGAAAACTCTCCATTTATACCTACCCTCAGTTACCTGTCTTTCAACCAGTTTGCAATCCACACATGTACTTGTCCCCTTATCCCATGACCACTAAGTTTCCTCAGGATTCCTTGATGAGGAATTTTGTCGAAAGCTTATTGGATGTCCAGGTATACTATGTCAACTGGAGCACCTTGATCCACACACTTGTTGACACTCTCAGAGTACTCCAAAAGGTTTGTGAGGCAAGATTTCGCTTTGCAGAAACCATGCTGGTTCTCCCCCAGCAGGGTGTGTTCTTCTATGTGCTTTAAAATTTTATCCTTGAGGATGCTTTCCATCAGTTTGCCTGGAACGGAGGTTAAGCTAACCGGCCTGTAATTTCCCCGATCACCCCTGGATCCCTTTTTAAAAATCGGTGTTACATTTGCTCCCTTTCAGTCCTCTGGTACAGAGCCCAATTGCAGGGATAAATTATATATTTTGGCAAGGAGGTCGGTGTCAAGGTCTGGCCAAATGCCAGGGAAGTTCACGGCTTGGCCTAACGCCTTGGGGTTTTCTTTTAACGAAAGGCGGTATAGAAATGTAAAAATAAATTTAAAAAACAAAAAAACCGCTGTCGACTGAATGACTTACGTTGTTTTTCAGCAAGGAGTAGACGGCTGGTTACAGGATTTATAGTGGAAGCCGATAGCTCCCAGCTGGCAATAATTCACGGCTTATCAGTCTTCAGCAAGAGGCATTTGCTTCTTCTAATAGATTCTAATTGTGTTCTGCATTTAGTGCGCCTGCGTTGTTGTGGTGTCAGTGTTTCATCACATAGTTCCGATTGGTCCCTCACACCTTCTGCTGACTCAGGTTGCCGTGCCTGCTCTAAATCATTAGTTGGATCTACCACAGCCATTTCATGAACGCTGACAGCCGGGCTCTGCCCCTCAGACACTCCTGACTCGGCTGGAAAGTTGACAGCTTCTCCTTCCTCCTCGCTGTCGGAGCTCAAGGGCGTGACAGTCGGCAATTTCACATTTGAGTTCTTTGAGACCTCTTGGATAGATGCCATTTGGCCCTGGCGATTCGTTAGTTTTCTGTTTTTCCTGACAGTTTAGAACATCATCTCTTGTCACTTCTATCTGACTCAGTTGTTTAGCCTCCATCCCTGAAAAGCCTGGTTCAGGAACAGGTATATGCTCAGTATCCTTTGCTATGGATACAAAAAACTCATTTAGCTTCTCTGCAACCTCCATATCCTCCTTAATAATCCCTTTCACTCCTCCTAGTCTAATGGTCCAACCGCCTCCCTAGCAGGTTTCCTGCTTCTGATGAATTTAAAGATGTTTTTGTTATTCCCCTTGATACTTTTAGCTAAATGTTCCTCAAACTCTCTTTTTGCCTCCCTTATTGTCTCCTTGCATTTCTTTTGCCACCCTGCATTTCACTGCCACACTCAACTTTAGTCGATTTTTTGTAATTGTTTTTATCTGCCACGTTCAACTTTACTCTGAGTTGTTAAAAATGTTTTCTTTGGTTCGGTGAGCGACTAAAGTTTTGAGAAACTACTAAACTATATATCTGAAGTAAAAAGTCATTGATTTATGAAAGATTACTGTAAAAGAGCAGTACAAAATATTGATAAACTTCTCATAAAAGATGGTCGTATGTTATGATGTCTGACCTTGAAGATGAAATATTTTTCTCAATCATTCCTTCTGTTGTGGCTATTTATAAGAAATTATATGCAGTGGAACTGTTTTGTTTTACCATAAAAAATCTAGAAGAAAACTTTTAAAAATATTAAGGTATAAGTAAATAATTTGATTGAGTCTTAATGTCTTGTCAGTTAAGCAATGGAGGGGGATGCGGGGGGGCACCATTGTTGGGCTGTGCTTTGGGCATCAGTTGCCCTTAATTCGGCCCTGATACAGTCCTTGTCCATTTATTTTAGCTTTCTATTCAAACTCTGAGGCTAGAATGAGAGTAAGCTTCACTGAGCACGGGATTACAGGGAAGATCTGAGTTTGTGTATTTGAAAAGGTTCATGGTGATCTTGGGGCAGCTTATTTATTTATTTAACATATTTTTATACCGCCCAAAACTTTCGTCTCTGGACGGTTTACAACAAGATAAAAATAACATTAAAAACATTAGTTAAAAACAAAAACAAAAAGTTTAAAACACAGCAATTTTTTTAAAAAATAAAAAAGATATTCTAGAAACAACATTAAAACAATTAAAACAATATCAGTTAAAAGCCTGGGTGAACAGATGTGTCGTTAAAGACTTTTAAAAAGCTGTCAGAGATGGGGAGGCTCTTATTTCACTAGGGAGCGCATTCCAAAGCCTCAGGGCAGCAGCAGAGAAGGCCCTTCCTTTCAGCCTGATCTGCCCCATTGGATTGTTGCAAGGATAAAGAATGATTGTTCTGTGTTCTTGAATAATGTCTGCAATAAAAATATAATTTTTTATTTAGCCATTTTTGGAAGGGTGGTATATAAATCAAATAAATAAATAATAAACCAAATAAAATAAATTAAGATGGGGATAGAGTACCTGCTCTGTATTTGCAAGAGTACACCATGAATGGTAGAGGAGGCTTAATTAATTAGAGATTATACTTTCCCCCCCCCATGCTGATGGAGTTGATGAATTATGTCTGTAAATGGGATTTGAGATAGCAGATAACTTTCTTAGTACCAAAATGACAAAAGTGCCTATTTGCATTCCAGTAAATGATGAATGGTAAACAATGTCCAAATATGACATACCATACAGTTCATGGTAACATTACATAGCTATTTAAACAGGTAAAATTAAGTAAAGCATATTGCACTATTTGTTACTAAATTAGGAATTCTGGATTCAATTTGATCCATTCTGTAACTGAAGTGTCAAAGATTTCAGAGCAGATTTTTTTAGAGAAGTCTACATGGGTTTCTTTTGCTCTGATTTTAAATTCCAAAGCCATAAAATTGTCCAGGGATAGGCTTGCTCTCTGAAAGATATACATCCCCACTGGTTCTATCCATTACTTATCCAATGCTCCTCTGCTATGTATAACACATGGCAACAGCTCAACCTCATTTATTTTCTGTTTCTATCTTGATCAAAGCCAATCATGATCAAATTTCAACAAAAGCAGTAATCCATCAATTTTTATTAGCCAGAAGCATTCAGTATGTTTCTCTTTTGTTTTTGTGAGGAGCAGGATATGAAACCCAGTGAGATATGTGTCTCATCAAAGAGTGACAAAGACAAACCACAGCTTCATGTTTTGTCCATCATATGCCCCTTCACACACCAACAAGTGAAAAAGACATAGCCCATTTTTTGCAGAGCAGAGTCAAGGCACACAAATGCAAAGGTACAAATCCTTTCATATGCTGTTTTCTGTTAACAACATGTTTGCCTTTGTCATGCTTTTGTGGTAATGCAGAAACTTTCTTGTTTTATTCTGATGGGAGAAAAGTCACATTCACTTCTACAAATGATATATTGTATAACTACAGGCAATTTCGAGTGAAGATTGCCTTGTGGTTTAGAATGTGTCACTATTATTCATAATAGTCATACAATATAAAATGTACAAGATAGCAATTTTCTTCTCAACTGTATATTTTGTTCAATGTGACTTTTTCATTTAATCCTTAAATGTATCATTCTTGAAAATGTAGTTATTTATAAAATTAGGGTTGAACCAATTTTCCTGAGGTTCTATTTTTACTTCAAAACTTGCCATTTTGATGAACCAGAATTTTTCATTAAAAAGTAGGAAGGTTAGGTGCAAACTCTATTTTTTTCCTTAGTTCATGCTTGTAATTTTCTAGCCTCAGAACTGGAACAGTCCTTCAGCAAGAACCAGAGAGACAAGGCAAAGGGAGTTTCTTGGCTTTGGAAATAGAGAAGTGTATGGTTGATTATTCCAAAGGGCCATGCTTGGCTCATCTGAGCTACCATTTGCTTTGTCTTCTTAGCCTGTGTATTTGCATCCCACTTTTCAACACAGTGTTCAAGGCAGCTCTTCATCCAGAGTAGGTGTATCTCCAGTGTAACACAATGAAAAATAGGACACCAGAGGCATCTGCAGGATTCTTTCCAGTATGGGGGGCAAAACCAGCATTCTAACACCCCCCTCCCTGGGAGTATACCCCATTGAACTTAATGGGAACTGGCTCAATCTGGTAGGGATGTGCCTGAAACATGCTTTGGCCTCCAAATCTGTCCAATCCCTTTAAAACTGAGGGCTTCCATAGCCCCTTTCACACAGAGGAGACCAGGTCCATCTTTGCTCCTGCTCCACTTGTCGCCAGTTCCCGCCAGCTATCAGTGCATGCCAGTGGCACTCTCTGCAGCTGCCCCCGTGTGGTGCTGGAATGCACATGGCCTCCACGCTACAGGTGTGGGCCTGCTCAGGTCTGTCTTGAGGGGATTTTTTTTTTGTATGGGAAAAGCAGCACCCTACCTCTAGTTTCCCTTTTGTTGGCTCCTGTTATGAAGTACAAGAGAACCTCGATATTTGCAGATGTTCCATTCCACTGTACAACCGTGGATACAGAAACCATAAATATTGAGACATTCCCCAATGGGGAATTTGGAGTTAGCTTCTCTGTCAGGGAAAAACATCCCCAAAACATCTATTTTTCCCTGAGGAAATGCAGGGGAAAGCTGAACTTAGCAGCTCCCCTGATGCTTTGCCCTGGAATGCCCCCAAATCAACCAAAAATCACCAGGGTTTTCTTTCTTTCTTCTAAATGGAGCCATTTTGAGGCTCCAAAACACAAAATGGCAGCTGGAAATGACCTCTGCAGTCATTTCTGGCCACCCCCAACCCACGGATATGCAAGGTTGCGTGCCCCTCCTATTTTCTGCATATGCCAAGGTCGAGTGTCTTTTACCCAACTGTGGATACGCGATATTGTGGTCTTCCTGTAGTACAGCATTGTTGGCTTAAAGAAGGGGAAGTCCCAGACTCTCCTATGTGATTCAAATACATAGAACCATTGTATTCTGTAATGAAGAGAGATGAGCCTGCAGAAGTAGTGACTGGGCAATGCAGCCATATGAAGTAGCTGCTTCTCCATGGTCATTAGTGGTCCAGCAGTGTCCAAAGTGCTCTGAAGTTAACATGCACACAAAGATACAGTTACAACGTATTCAAGATTCTTCTGGATGTTGACTATTGATAACATACTATCCGTTGGTCATAGGCAGTTGAGGGCAGACAGACACTGAAGGCTCTTCCTCAGAGAGAAGGTGTAGAAATAGCTGCAGAAAGACTCAAGGGGCAGATTATGGTGCAGATGCACCCCCTCTGTTTATCTGCAGAATCTTATTTAGAAGTTGTCTTTCATAACACCAGCTTCAGCAGATGGAAGAGGAGATAGGAAGGAGAGTTGCACCTGCCCCATGTCATCCTGCCCTGGTGGCCTTTCCGCTCCAGGCGGTCTTGGAGGAAACTGATTATCTAGACCCATTTCAAATTGGCCTTGGTCAGCCTGATGGATGATCTCCAATTGGGAATTGACAGAGGGTTTGTAACTCTGTTGGTCCTTTTGGATCTCTTGGAGGCTTTCGATACTATTGAGCATAGTATCCTTCTGGAACTTCTGAGGGGATTGGGGCTGGGAGGCACTGCTTTGCAGTGGTTCCGCTCCTACCTCCCAGGCAGATTCCAGATGGTGTCTCTTGGACACTGTTGTTCTTCAAAATCTGAAATTTCATATGGTGCCCCTTAGCGCTCCATATTGTCTCTGATGTTATTTAACATTTACATGAAACCACTGGGAGAGATCATCAGGAGATTTGGTGCAGGGTGTTTTCAAATCTACTTCTCCATGTTAACATTATCGGGAGACAACCGCATAACCTCCCTAAATGCCTGCCTAGATGCAGTCATGGGTTGGATGAGGAATAACAAATTGAGGTTAAATCCAGATAAGATGGAGGTACATATTGTGTGGGGTAAGAACTAGGGAGATGATTTTGATCTGCCGATTCTGGATGGAGTCAAGCTCCTCTGGAAGGAACAGGTACGCAGTCTGGGGGTGCTTCTGGATCTATTTTCTCCCTGATATCCCAGGTTGAGATGATGGCCAGATGTGTTTTTTATCAGTTTCAGCTGATACTCCAGCTGCGTCTGTTTCTTGACAAGAATGACCTCAAAATGGTGGTACATCTGCTGGTAACCTCTAGGCTGGATTACTGCAATGCACTCTATGTGGGGCTGCCTTTGTACATAGTCCAGAAACTGCAGTTGGTTCAAAATTTGACAGCCAGGTTGGTCTCTGGGTCATCTAGGAGAGACCATATTACTCCTGTGTTGAAGGAACTACAATAGCTGCCGCTACATTTCCAGGCAAAATACAAGGTGCTGGTTATTACCTATAAAGCCCTAAACAACTTAGGCCCCAGGTATTTTAACTTCTTCACCCTGAGCCCCACCGCTTGTTAAGATAATCTGGAGAAGTTTGTCTGCGGTTGTGGCCAACTCGTTTGGCAGTTACTTGGGAACAGGCCATCTCCATTATTCCCCCTGGATTTTGCAATGTGCTCCCTATTGAAATAAAAGCCTCCCCATCTCTGGCAGCTTTTAAAAAGGCACTGAAAACACTTTTTTTCCCCACTGAGGCTTTTAATTAGATTTATAGTTTTAATATTTTTAATATTGGGCTTTCAATGTATTCAATGTTTTAATTGTTAATTGATTTGATGTTTACATGAGCCCCTGGTGGTGCAGTGGTAAAACTGCCGCCCTGTAACCAGAAGGTTACAAGTTCGATCCTGAACAGGGGCTCAAGGTTGACTCAGCCTTCCATCCTTTGGAGGTCGGTAAAATGAGTACCCAGAATGTTGGGGGGCAATATGCTAAATCATTGTAAACCGCTTAGAGAGCTTCCAGCTATAGAGCGGTATATAAATGTAAGTGCTATTGCTATTGCTATTAAATGATTTTAATTGTAAACTGCCCAGAGATGCAAATTTTGGGTGGTATAGAAATATTTTAAATAAATAAATAAAGGTGGTGAGTAGAGCTTGTGGTAAGTGCCAGCAGATTACCCCTGCTTTCCTGAGAGCAGACTTGAGCAAACTTGCTCTCTCCTTGTGAGCAAACTTGCTTTAGTCCTCTGGTGTCAGAGTTGCTGTAGTCCTCTGGTGCCAGGAGGAGGGCCAAGAGAGTTGATTTAGCAGTTCCTGCTGGGTCCTGAATCATTTCCTGGGCTGTCAGTATAAAACAGCACATTGCCCTGGGTGGCGAGTTTGCCACTGAAGTGACGTCACCAAAGGGGGTTGTTCCTTAGGGAGCCCCTTCTGCAAGGGCTCCACTCTGCTGGTTGGGAATATTATTTTTTTAGTTGTTTTTATTATGTGCCTGAGTGAGGATGTGAACCTGAGGAGAGCTGCAGGTGCTTCAGTTAGAGTGAATATAGGTAGGAGAAGGCATGGCATGGGGTTTCACTTACATCCAAAGATGGGAAGTGTGGCTCAACATCTTATTCCTATCTTTTCTTCTGGTTGTCCCCATAATGGGAGGATTCCTGGCTTCTTTACCAGCCTGTCCTTTGGCCTGCCAGTGCTGGTTTAATGTCAGGTCAGGCCAGAGTAAGATCTTTATTATCCATGATTTAATTTTGGAGTAAGGGGCTGACCTGGTTTGTATTACAGAGACCTGGGGTGGGTGGGTGGAGCTGGGAGAGATTAGTTTTTCCAAGCTGTGTCCACCTGGATATTTAGGAGAGGAGAGCTGGTCTTGTGGTAGCAAGCATGACTTATCCCCATAGCTAGGCAGGGTCTGCCCTGGTTGCATATGAATGGGAGACTTGATGTGTGAGCACTGCAAGATCTTCCCCTCAGGGGATGAAGCCGCTCTGGGAAGAGCAGAAGGTTTCAAGTTCCCTCCCTGGCTTCTCCAAGATAGGGCTAAGAGAGATTCCTGCCTGCAACCTTGGAGAAGCCGCTGCCAGTCTGTGAAGATGATACTGAGCTAGATAGACCAATGGTCTGACTCAGTATATGGCAGTTTCCTATGTTCCTGTGTTCCTAGTGCAGCATCAGCATAGGCCGGAGGGCCGGGGTGGGATGGGGGCACTGTAATTTATAAATGCTCTATTTTCCCGGCCAAGTGAGTGCCAGTTCAGAATGTTTGTACTTGTACTGTCGGGCTTTTGGGACAGAGTGGGGATTCTGTTGGTGCAATGTATACCCTGCTGCCCAGTTGCCTCCCTGCCTGAGCTCACGGAGGTGGTCTCAGATTTGGTGTTGAGGACTTCCAGAATGATTGTTCTGGGTTATTTCAACATCCATGCTGAGGCTTCCTTGTCTGGGGTGGCTCAGGATTTCATGACAACCATGGGGCTGTCCCAACATGTTGGCCCAACTCATGAATTGGGTCACATTCTGGATTTGTTTTTTTTCAACTGGACAGGATGATGGTGATTTGGCAGTGGGAGATATGTCATCTATACGCTTATCATGGTCAGATCACTTCCTTCTGAGGTTTAGAGGCTTAGTGGCTAAACCTCTCTGCAAGGGTGGGGGACCTATAAAAATGGTCCACCCCCAGAGACTCATGGACTTGAGGACTCTGGGGATTATCCAGCTGGTATGGCAGGTGCTCCTGTCAAAGCTCTAGTTGCTCTCTGGAATTGAGAGATGGCTCAGGCAGTCAACATGATCACTCCCAAGTGCCCTCTCCTGCAAAGCAGAGCCCATGCAGCACCTTGGTATACACTTGAGCTGAGGGCAATGAAGCAATCTGGGAGACAGCTGAAACTTAAGTGGAGGAAAACTCGGGGTGAGTCTGAGTGAACACAGGTTAGGGCTCATTATCAAGCCTACTCTGTGACAGTGATGGAACAGAAGGAACGTGTTTGTTTCTTTTGTCATCCACCATTGCAGCCTCTCAGTGGTGTTGTCTGGCGGGGCTCTTCTGGGTGGTGTGGAGCCTTCTGAAATCTGGCCCTGTGCAGGATGCATTAGAACCCTTGGTAGCACACTGTGATACATTTGCCCAGCACTTTGAGGGTAAAGTCACTCACATTTGCCATGAGTTGGACACTATGGCTGATGCAGGATCATTGGGAAAGGTGTCCAGTTCCAGAGTAAAACTTGGCCTAGTATTGCTGGAGGAGTTTCAATTATTGGTCCCTGAAGATGTGGACAAGGTGTTTAGTCAGGTTTGGCCAGTCATGTGCATGCTCGACTCTTGCCTTTCATAGCTTATTAAATCTAGCAAGGAGGGAATTTTTAGCTGGGTCCAGCAGGCTCTAAATGCCTCATTGAGAGAGGGAGTGGTCCTAGCTTCCTTAAAGCAAGCTATTATTAAACCACTCCTAAATAAACCTAGTCTGGACCCAGAGGATGTAAACAACTATAGGCTTGTGGCCAATATTCCCTTCCTGGGCAAGATGATTGAGTGTGTTGTGGCTGACCAGCTCCAGACACTTTTGGAGGAAATGGACTATCTAGATCCTTTTCAATCAGGCTTCAGACCCAGCTTTGGAATGGAAATGTCTCTGACCACCCTGTGGCATGACTTATGTAGAGAGAGAGAGACGGAGGAGTGCAACCCTGTTAATACTATTGACCATGGTATCCTTTTAGATAGGCTGGCCAAGTTGGGTGTGGGAGGCACTGTTTGGAGGGTGGTTCTTCTCCTACCTCTGAAAAGGTGTTGCTGGGGAACTGCTGCTCAACCCCTTGACAGTTATGCTGTGGTGTTCTGCAAGGTTCCAGTCTTTCCCCTAGGCCTTTTAATATCTACATGAAGCTGCTGGGAGCGGTCATCAGGAGATTTGGCTTGAGGTGTCATCAATATGCAGATTATACTCAGTTGTATCTCTTTTTCATCAGAAGCAGGTGAAGCGGTGACTATCCTGAATAAGTGCTTAGATGCAGTAATGGACTAGATGAGGGTGAATAAGCTGAGACTCAATCCAGACAAGACTGAAGTAATGTTGCTCGGTGATTCCTCTGCCCAGGTGAATGATGATCAGCCTGTTTTAGATGGGGCTGCTCTCCTGCTGAAGGACCAGGGTCGCAATTTGGAGGTGCTCATTGATCTAGCACTGTCACTAGAGGCTCAAGTGGCCTCTGTGGCTTGGAGCACCTTTTATCAGCTTTGGCTGATATGCCAACTGTGACCTTACCCAGACAGAAATAGCTTTGCCACAGTTACTGGTGCTCTGGTAACCTCTCGCTTAGATTACTGCAATGCGTTGTACATGGGACTCACTTGGAAAACAGTCCAGAAACTGCCCCAGGTAAAAAATAGGGCTGCAAGATTATTAACTGGGAATTGATGTTTTGATCCCATTACGCTAGTGTGTCATCAGCTGCACTGACTCCCAATCCATTTCTGGGCCCAAATCAAAGTGCTGGTTTTAACCTTTAAAGCCCTAAATGGCTTGGGACCGGGTTACCTAACAGAGCGCCTTGCCCTGTATTTCTCTATCCATACCTTATGATCTTTTTCAGAGGCCATCCTCCAGGTGCCCTTGTCAAACATGGTGAAGTGAAAGGCTACCAGGGAGAGGGCCTTTTTGATGGTTCCACCCTTTTAATGGAATATCTCCCCAGTGGGGTTTGCCAGCTTCATCACTTTGTTCTTTTAGACCTTTTTGTTCACACAGGTCTTTTAAATTCAGGTTTTTAAATTTGGGTTATCAGATTTGTTCTGATTTTTAACTAATTTTAAAATGAGTTTTTAAGCTGCTTTGTATTGTTTTGTGTATTTTTTAACCTTTTTTGTCTGTTATGATTTAATGTGTTATGTTTTAATTGTATGTTTTAATCCCCTGTTGTGAGCCACCCAGAGAACAACTTGTTATGGGGCAGTTAAGAAATAAAGTTGTTTGTATATTATTGTTGTTATTGTTATAATTAGAAGTATGGCCTCTGCAGGTCAGTTTAGTCAGGAATAGCCTTCCAATCCATTTAAGTAACGCTCCTCCTCTTTTGTTAGGTCAAAAAATGTTGAGACTGGTTACTTTGGTTACTTTTATATGTAAAGTAGCAGTGCAGCTTTTGTAGTTTTGTTTAAATGAAAAACTTATAGAATGCCTGTAGAAAGCTTTTTGAAAGCGAAGGTCCAGTGAGTGTTAATTGACTCAGTTTCATAACACTAAATGGGTTGTGTTGATTACAGTTGGTTAGGCTGAATCCTTAACCTTTGCTGTACTTTGTTCATACACTATCTTTCTCCTTCTCCTTGTATATCCCAAGAAACATGACAGCAGTTTAGCAGGGGGATGATCTAAATATATTGTGTTCCTTAAAGGTGACCTGCAAATTAGTCTGACAATGTTTCCATCAGCTTCAGCAGTGCATGCTTAATACCCACCCAATGATAACTAGGCAGACTTCAAACTATTATCTCTCTTCACTCAGCCGGACCATTGACTTCTACTTACATACAAACTGGTTTGCTGATGTTGCATCAGGCTGTTGTCTTGCTGAACCATGAAACAAGATTATAGCAAACCAAGTTTCTTTTGCATGGCAATGTTTGCAAGGCATATTATTTAGTAAAAGAAATATATTGTTAGGGATTTTAAAGTTGTGGAGTATGAATCTTTATTTGCAAAGAATTAAACTTACCAGTAGTTCAATTTATCATGTTTATACAGAAGTAGAGCCTGCTGTACTCATTGGAATTTACTCCTAGCAGGGGCGTAACTACCATTAGGCAAGGGGAGCCAGTCATCTTGGGGCCCCACTGCCTCGAGGGGCCCCCCAGAGGCACATCACATGACTCCCCACCTGCCCATTGTGCACCCCCTATGAATTATGTTGAGTCTTTTGGAGATCGGCAGGAGCAGAGAATAAAAAAACTAGATTCAATGTGAACTAGATTTTCACCGTATTCATAATGGGGATGTGAGTGTGAGTGCACTATATATTGTGAAGTGTGTTTGTGTGTGTATATCAGTGAGGGGCCCATTTTAAAATCTTGTCTCTGGTCCCCCTCTAACTTTGCTATGCCCCTGACTCCTAGGTAAGGAGTAAAATGCATGTAATTGCAGCCTAAACCTACAATCCTGTACAATTTTTGAATAAGAGTAAGCCCTATTGGGCACATGACTTGTTTCTGAATAAACATGTTTAAGTTTAGGTTTAGTCTCCTTAAATAAAGGATTACAGAATTTTTGCAGGTGCTTGAAAAGTATTATAGGAATTAAGGAAGAGAGTGTAGAAGATGAAGCTGTTTTGACAATCATTTTGTATGTAGTCAAAGATGTCAACTATAATGGCAAGAGTCACAAGAATGAATCCACATAAAATCACCAGAAGTTATGATCCTAGAACATTTTTTTAAAAAATGTGGAGTTATAAATGGGTAGCACCAAAAGCTTAGGTGAGCCTGGGAGAGGATTCTAGTATTTGAGTGGGGGTGAGATGTTCTGTTCTGAAATCAGGAATTTGCTAGGCAGGTAGTCTGTATAGTTCCCAGTGAGCAGCGTGCCCCAACAAGGGTCAGAAGTAGAATTGGCTCAAATACCCCCCAGGCTCAGACTGCGCCTTCCAGGCTCTGCCTCCCTGCTTGCTGAGCAAAAAGATCTAAAGGGGCAGTCCTCTGGTCTGAAGGTTAACACATTTCCATTCTATTAAGTCCTTCCTGGTCAGTTTGGCAGGCCTGTGGGAGTGTGAGGCATGGGGTGTGGAAGAAGCAATTTCTTTATGTGGGCTTGCATTTTGTGTGTGCAAATTCTTTGGTCTAGGTTCTGTGGCCTCCCAGTAGGCAGGCTGAGGCTCCAGTTTGGGGCTGGGGCTGGCTTCTCCAGCCAGCCTGTCTCTCCCCGACCCCCACCTTTTTCAAGGTCAATTTCCAGGCTGGGGTTATGACAGAAAAGCTCATGGTGCTGGGGTCATGAAAGAAAATATGCGTTACTGGGGCGCTCCAATTGGTTGAAGATGATGGAGACAGCAAGATGGGAGGTTAGCTTGGAGATAACATCTTGTTAGGCTACTACTATCTTTTAAACTCTGTGCTAGTCCTCCCTATTGAATACTGGAGGTGCATGGTATTTCTCCCGAGTGATATTCAAAAGAGAATGCTGGGCTTTCTCAAGGATAAAGTGAGACTTAAAGCAGAATTTCAGGGTTCCTTCTAAGGAGAAACATTGAAGATTTTTTTCAGATTGTATTTCCACACCAACATTTGGAATTGGTTGCCAAAGCCAATTGGCAAGCCTAGATGATAAAAACGGGCATGTTTGGCAGGGCAGTAGTCTGATAGTGAAGTCTTAGTTCTGCCTCACCCAGCATCTGGTATCTGATGCTCATCTTGGGCATGGATTTCCTTTTGCTTTCCTGTATAGTGTATTCACAGTTCCAGGCATAAACTCTTGCCTTAACAACTGGCATAGTTGAGGGAGAAAAACAGGACCCTGAAGGATAAATTATTCTGAAAGGGATTTAGTAGAGAAATGAATGTTTTGGTGATAAAGGGAAATGAGTGTGAGGAAGAAAGGGAAATTAATGTTTGAGGGGAGGGGTATGGGAAACTAATTGAAGGGTAATTTTGTTCTGGTGGAAACCTGGGATGGAAATAAACAAAGAGAACAAATATTTCCATAGTACAGAGCCATAGTAGTCTTGTTTGGTTGTTCCATAAGCAAATAGGATTCTTGTGCCAGATCTGTTACGTCATTCTGTTCCAACAACAGCCACTCAGATGCCCCTGGAAGGTCTTCTCCTGTACTCAAAATTACTCTAAATTTCAGAAGAAATCTGAAGGGCTGGAGGAGCTCACCAGAAGTAGCAGTAGTCTTCCTTGTTTTGTTTTTACTGTTTAACTCACCAGGAAAGCGGGCAGCAGCAGTAGGGGCAGACATATTGCCTGTCTCCCTGCTGTTGCTGTTCTCCTTGCTGGAATTTCATGGGATGCTATACATCTTTTCTCAGCACATGTTATTTCCCCATGTATTCTGGAAGGAAAATGGAGCCAGTGTGAAATATGGTGACAGCTATTGCTGCTGCTGTCTACTCCTCTGGAGAACTCTTTAACAGTAAAAAACACACACGTGAAGACCACTACCACTGCTTCTGGTGATCCTCCTCACCCCCACTATGATCCATAAATGGAACATTTATGTTCAATGCTAGTGCTATATGGGCCTCTGAACATGGAAGTTTCATTTAGCTATCATGGCTCATAGCTTTTGATAGGTTTATCCTTCATGAATTTGTCTACTTATTTTTAAAGCCATCAAAGTTAATAGCCATTACCACACCTTGAGGCAATGAATTCCATCAGGGCAATGATAGACCTATATTCTAAGTGTGGTAAACTAGTTAAAATACACATTTTCTGCTCTCAAAACTCTTGGTATGTAGTAGAGTTCGTACCACTTCTACCACACTTCGGTGGCCTCACATGACTACCTGAAAGGAACTTCTAGTTCCTGGCATGTGCGCTCCCACCACAGTGAGCAGCTACTTCTGCCCAGTTCCATTTCATCCAAACCTGCCAGCCTCCAGTTCCCAAGCTGGACTTCGTGGTTCATAATCCATGAGCTTAACCTTTTCTCATCTGACACAAACCCCACGCCTGACCCTGCTTCACCCAAGTCTGCACCTGTGTAGACCTGATCTCCTGACTTTGACTGATCTGATTTTCCTTCCTCCTGTGTGGACCTGATTTCTTGGCTTCTAATCCAGGCTAGTAATCTAACCTTGACTTTGTCTTGTTCCCCTGGTGACCCCCCAAAGTGAGACCAGCTCTGCCTGGCCCCACAAGACATGGTACTCCCTGGGAACCTGACATTTGTCATCCAATATTAAATGTAGGTTAGAATGCAGGGAAGAAGCCTGGAAATAGGTGGAAGTAACTGCTCCCACTGCTAGAATACTTCCTGGGAGTCAGCACTTCCTACCAACTTCCCTTCCATTGGTCCAGAAATGAAATTTTAGGAGCTATAGTTGGCTAGCAAGGAAAAGAGAGATTGACAAAAACCACCCCTCTCCTGGAGCATTTGGTGCATGTTCGTAGCCAGGGGCGTAACTACTATTAGGCAAGGGGAGGCAGCTGCCTGGGGGCCCCCACGCCTCGAGGGGCCCTCCAGAGGCAAGTCACATGACTATATATGACTATATATTGTGAAGTGTGTGTGTGTGTATCAGCGAGGGGCCCATTTTAAAATGTTGTCTCTGGGCCCACTCCAGCCTTGTTACGCCCCTGTTCGTAGCACATGCACTTCATTAATCTGGATGCTGGACAATATCTTGGCAGGTGCAATTTTCTGTACCATGTCAGTCAATACAGCAGAAAAAATGGGTAAACAATTTGGAGAAAAGGCACTCCATTAGTTTGATTTTTGTTTAAAAAGCAAGATGTGTTCAGGAAGTGGTAACAGTTGTATAATATAAATATAATAAAATACCTCACTGAAAAAAATGTGTGTTCATGAAGATGTTGCTCAGCTTTTTCTCTTCAGGTGTACCAAGTCCCAGGTGCCTGAGTGCAATTTAAGAACAAGAACTAATGATCAGTGTGTCAGTTTTTAATCAATGGCTATTATCTTTAGTGCGAATGTTCTATGTAGTGCTTCAGTAAAACTAATGTGCTCCCAAATATGGGTGTTCTGGTTAATGATGCATTATGTGGCCTATTGGCAAATCTCTGTTCCTTTCAATTGTAAAGCATAATCCATGTTACAGCTATGCATTTACTGGGATCACACAAAATCAGAATATGTTTTTAGCTTCACCTATAGGCTCAGAGCTTCTTTTTAGATCTATGGTGCAAATACGATTTCATTTACTCTTTTTTCTGTTTCAGCAATCTATAACCTTTGTGAAATGCTTAATTGATGAAAGACGGGATAGCACATTATATTAAGAACAAATAGTCATAATCATAATGAACATTGTTTTCAAATATCTTCATTAATTTGATGCATTTCTTTTTCATGGCATTTGGGGAGAAATACTTTTCTTGATATGTTAAAGTATTGCCCCATAATACTACAGGATAACAATGTTTATATTACCCAATGGACTGGACAACTGCAGGACAGACAAGAGTCAGAAGTTAGGATCAGGAGGCAGGTTCGAGGAATCAAGCCATTTAACCCTATTAATGAATTCTCCGCAGACCTGCTTTCTCCCTTTGCTAGATACCAAATTTTCATAGGGTCTTTTTTCTTTTTCTTTCAAGTGATCATTTACACTATCAAAATAGTCAATTGTCCAAATAAGAAGCTTCATTCTGCACTTCAAATTGCAGTTACAGTTATTACTTTCTTTTGAGGAGTACAGATTGAAGCAGACTTCCATAAGCCTAGCTATCAATCACTTCGGCCATGTTAAGATCTTCTGAGACTTTGCAGACATATCCTTTTTGTTATTGTTGATGGAGGAATGGGAAGATCTTACTGCTGTGTCTGTTTCAAAGCACCAAGGAGAAGAACATGAGTACTGGTAGCAGAAGTGATCTGCTGAGGCTCACTCTGTGTTCATATCTTAAGAACTAAAAATGCCAGGGACTTGGGCGTGCCTACGATGGCTTAAGGCCATCCTTGCCATGCCCCCAGACCCACTTAGGGGTGCCCTGCCACCTCCCAATGGGGTGGTTGGGAGCTACCCCACATCCCCATTATTCCCTATGGGGAAAATAATAATTTAAAAGTTCTATTGGGTGCTCCTACTATTAAAAATTAATAGTAGGAGCACCCAATTGCCTTGGTGAACTCCACTTTTGCATCCCTAGGTACTCCACATAGGGAATAATGGGCAATAATATATATATATATATATATATATATATATATATATATATATATATATATATATAAAATCATAAAAAAATCATAGGAGTGTCCAATTGCTTTGGGGTTTGGGTGGTATTTGGCAGCCATTCTGAGGCTCGAACCAGCTTGAATCAGTTGAAACCAGTTTGAACCAGGGGGTTCGAGGAGAACCGAAACCGTATCACCCCACCCCGGTTTGAACCCAGTTCAAATTTGAACCGAACCAGGCAAACTGGTTTTGTGCACATCCCTGTCTCCCTAATTTCCTTCTGTAACTCCCATAATTGCCACCGTTTTGATCAGGAAGGTGATAGCACATTCCTAGTAGCACATTTCCTTTGTATCGTCACCCACAGAGTTTCTATGGAGGTCTTCAGTCTTCCTTCCTTGATTTTCTAGCTATATATCATATAGCCATCATATCAGCTATATAGCTAGATCTATATCTAGCTATATATCAGGAGTAAATGTGTCCTTCCAATGTTGTATCACAATCCTTTTGCCAATTCCTCATGCTTGAAGAATCCATTATTCTTGATATAAAGATAAGTTACATACTTTGGGGATGTAACCCAAAAGGACATGAACATCTTTAACAACCAAACAATGCATAGTCATATTAACAATTTTATGAATCTCCAACCAAAACAATACAACAGGACAAGCCCAGCCCATTCTCTACGTTGCATCGGCAGCATTTGGGAGTCTACAACCAACATTTCCTAAACTCTCTTTGTGATGTCCAATAAGTATTACATGGGAGTTTCTGCTGTATTAACCTCATTCTGAGATTTAAAGAGGCATGTTTTACTGCCTTCAGGGCCACTTTTCATTGACTCAAAAGAGCAGGACACTGACTCAAAGGTATAGGACTGTAGGATATTTATCATTGTTGAGATTTGAGCCTTTGTAATCCATATATTGAAATAAAAGTTATGTAAAGAGTGTCTAAAATACTCTCTTGTGTCCATTTCTCCCTTGCCTCTTCTGGAGGACTGATGCTAAGCCACTGGGGATTTTAGAAAAATATCCCTTTAGGCATAACAGTATTCGAGTTACAGACCAAAAAAAATGATGTACAATGTGATTCTAAACTCAAAAATCAAATATGAGTATTACTGCTACTAGTACATATATTTATGTACCACTTTACTACAAAAAGGTTCTCCAAGTGGTTTATAAAGACAAAGAAATAAGATGGTTCCAAGTTCTCAAACATTCTGAAAAGAAACAAAAGCTGGAAACCAGCAGCCATCACTGGAGGAATGCTGTGATGGGGTTGGATTATAGCAACAGTAGCTCTCCCCTACTAAATTTCATTCATTCATTCATTCATTCATTCATATTATTTCTATACTGCCCTTCCAAAAATATGTGAGGCAATCCCTTAAAAGGTGCATTCAGCTCTTCTCAGCACAATTCACTGTGTTAGTCCAAAGCTGTTTAAGTTAGAATATCATCTCTCAAACCTTAGAAGTTCAACAGTCTAGTGTTCATCCATTCTAACTAGATGTTGCCTTACTTTGTAATTACTTCATTTGAAATACTAATTTGTATGATTTATAGTGCTCAGCTACGTTGCAAATCAAGTAAGATTTCTTTCCAAGCTTCTTCTGCAACACGAATAAACACAAATTTATGGAGAAACAGAATTCTCTTGGTACCAACTCTGATATCTTTTTCATCACCACAGGATTTTGATTTTTCTAGCTTTTTAATTTGTAAGGAGGTGTGTTGTTGCTGGTATTTTTAAAATCTGTTTTATTGTTATGATTTCCTTTCATATTGTGAGTTCCATAGAAATCATCCTGGTATAGTTCAATATAATTCTTTAAAATACATAAACAATTCTTCAAGATATACTGCATATGCATGGTCAGTTTTCAGAAGACAACCTACCCAAAGTCAATGGCCAACATCTTGACTAAAGATGTGTGTGTGCAGCTACCCACCCCCCAATATTTATACAGTGGCGGCATCTTTTATGAAGTGTAGGAACTTGCTGGGGGGCACATTTGTGTGAGCTCTGCCCTTCCCCCCAGAAGTATTCTGAGCAATACTCAACGATAACCCTGAGGGTCATCCAAGTTCATTGGCTGCCTGGTTCACTGGCAGAGTCTAATCAAAGTACTAATTAATATCACTGTTCACAGGATTGCTTGTGCACCTTGAAAAATAAAGAAAAAAAGATTGTCAGAAAGTATTATCCATCCTTGCTCTGTGAATCATTAAGTACTTATTGTTTTAGCAAATTTATGTTGATAGATCAGATGACGTTTAGAGGACTTATCTGGAACCATAATGGTCACCAAAACCAACAGATGTGATTCATTATAATAAAGGTTTTGGCATAGCTTACTGTTTGAAACTATCTTAAACTGAAGAGAAGTTATAGTCTGCCTTCTGGAGACCATCACTCTAAACTTTATTGGCACCTATGTCTTAGCAAAGTTGGCTTTATACATCATGAATGGGCAATATTCCTGTGAAACAGATGGACCTGAGCACTGGCATACTAGAGAGCCAAAATTTGCATTCTGTTTGAATATCATTGTCTAGATTTCCTTTAGGAATGTATGAATTTGCAAAACAGAGCTTCTGAGTGATGAACAAGAGAGATTTTTCCTGCCGATCTCCAAATTAGATGAAGCCAGAGAAGGAGACAGGAACATTATAAAGCAGATGGTTGCTGTGAGTTTGCTACAAAAGAGAAGAAAGAGTTTAGTAATATCATCAGTAGATCTGCAAAGGAGTGCAGCATTCATATGTGTGTATTTTAAAAGGAACTTATTTATTTACTATTTCTCTGTGTAAACTGCTCTGAGCCATTTTTGGAAGGGTGGTATAGAAATCAAACAAATAAAATAAACAAACTTTAACCCACAAAATTATTTCTGTTTCCTGTTTAAATCAAGTGGTTTTGTGTCTTGATGTAGAAGCTTGTACATTCCAGCTGTTTCAGTGGAAGAACAGGAAATGCCATTTATGAATAAAAGACAATACTTAGTTTTATTAGACCAATGTAAATATAAGTTCTGATATCTTCTGCAGCATTTTAATATGCAAGCAAGTTAATCCAAAGTAGTATTTAGCTTCCTTTATTCAAACAGTTAGTTGTTGAAGTATAAGCATAATAAAATCTAAAGTATCCAAGGGAGAATACTCTTATCCTCTTGCCAGTTGCAAATTCAGGCTGTAAATATAAACTGGAATAGTCTGCACCAATTGACAAGAGGTGCATTATTCTAAGTCGCTGAATATTATGTGTGAAGAGTGCCCCAGCTGTGTCATTGGTGAGGTTAAAAGGTGTTAGGGCTTGCATCTTTTAAATGAACGTAGTAAATGGAAGTGAACAATTAAGTAAGACATTTGGCTTGGTATCTGTGCATGCTGTGTTTTATTGTGGTGTTGCCAGCTTCTCTGAATGAAAATACAAGAGCAAATTAAACAGCTTTATGAACTGGCAGGAGGAGCAGTTGTTCTAGTGGCTTTCATACAAATGTCTAATTAATTCTTGAAGTAAACCAAATTGTCCTTTTGTGATCAGTGAATGGGAATTTGCAGACGAACCAGTACCGATGAAACTAAGTGAAATGGGACATAGGGCTTAATGATTAGCCAGCAGTTCACAGTTCGTGGGACCAGGAAATTTTAGTTAGTTTTCTCATTAATATTACATTAGTAAGTTAATGAAACATTTGGATGAATATATTATAAGTAATAGAGGCATTAATGTTATTTCTGAACACTCAATTATGCTAATTGGCATCTGTTATTTTGTCTCCAAATATAAACCTTAGCTGATAGAATCTAAGAATTCACCACTATAAGTGGACATTTCTTCTAACATACCAACTTTTCCACTTCTTTGGGAGAAACAAAACCTGTGGACATTCCTTTAGGGAATTAAAATAGCTCCCCATCTTTAAAAACACATGCCACATCAATGCATTTATTGATTTTTGGATCTTGGTGTCACTTATGAATTAGATGGAGCCTTCTTCAAAGCCTTAGCATGTAAGTAGCAGCCAATAGCCAGCTGGAGAAGATCTATGGATATACCAATCTCTAACATTTTTGACTGACCCTTGCTGGATTAAGTATTCTGTTTTTCCAGTCAGAAGATGTATTTTTTCCTTTTAAAAAATCTTTTATAATATGTTGTGTAAAGATGTTAATTGATATTAAATAAAAAATTACAGGAAATTTTTAGAATTGCACTGCTCTGATTACTCTTAAGTCCTATCTAAAATGTATTTAGGAATACTAGTCTTGTGCTTAAAATGATACAGTCTTCCATTTGATGCTCTTTGGATCTAGGCATCCATGCTACGTTCTTTGATAATCACTTTAATTTTAGATATCCATAACATTTTTTTTAGTTTATCATATAGAATACATCATACCCCCAAACACCCTTGAATAGAGCATTAAATAGGTGGTATTCCGGATCATCCAGTTCTTTTTGTAAAAGAAAGAAGCCATTGAAAAAAACATGCTCATTACCAAAGCATTTTAATGAGAAGAATCATTCCACAGCTGCATAATGAATAAAAATATAATTTATTATGGGCTAATTTCACACATCTGACTGTATGACAGTAAAGATGGTATGGTTCATTGTTTGAAAATATTATGACAGTCAGCTATCATTAACAGAGGTTTCCAATCTTGTGTATTCAGTGGCCATCAGTGGCAGAAAGCTTATGATGATGATGATTACCACTTCTATTGGCTATGTTGATTCCTTAAAACTGGATAGAAGAAATTTCAGGATAAATGTGTCAGTTGTGTTAAGGGCTTATATCCACAATTATTATTTCTTCTTCTTCTTCCCTGTACTGTCACTTCCTTGCTCATAATCCTCATCTTGGTGAATATTTTGAATGCCAACTGTATAACAGTGGAATCTATATGCCTGGTTCATACAATCTCCGGTCATGAATGGGTGTAAATTGCCACTTTTTTTTTTTTTTGTAATGACTTCCTCAAGATGTATTCGAGCTTCTTGACAGTTTAGCAAAGTTGTTTAAATTGTTGCCACCACTGTGTCAAAACCCTTCTATATAATCTTTTAGATTCAAGCAATGTATAGTGGCATGGAAAAGATATAACAACTGATAGAATGATTTGTTTAAGGTCATATGAACCAAGCTTGCATAGTGTATGTTTTATTGCAATTAATGGCATCATCTCTGCTGGTGAAACTTGGGCTAAATTCTTCACAAAGTTTTATAGTAAAGTGATATAGCACTCTTGAAATGGTAATTGTTTTATATCACACTGTCACAAAGACAGACACTAGAAAGGTACAAGAAAGGACCGGTAAGCTTTAATATCATTGACTTTAGTTCCGGCAGACTATGTCAAGCACCTCCTTAATTGTATATAATGCCTTCAGTTTCTTTCACTCGTCTTATTAATGCACTGTGTTATTTTTGTAGGCCTTTGGCTTGTGTCTGTGCTCCCTAAAGGCTGCAAGTGACAGCTCTGTAAAGACACTCTCTCATTGCCTCATCTGTGTGTCAGCTGTGCATCTCTCTTTCTCTTTCTGTACCTTTTTGCCCAATGAATTGGGTGGTGTTTAATAGCAACATCACAGCAGAAATAGCACTGAGGTCTGTTGTAGTAAGACCTATTGGGAGCTATTGCAATTGAGGAGAAAGCTCCGGCAAGCATGCCATTGTAGTGCACATAACCGCAGTGTTTGCTGAGCCACTTCCATGACACATTTGTTGGTATTGTAATCACGCTTAAGCCCTAATGAATATGCTTGGGTATTACTAGCAGTACGACTCTTGACAAAATAGCCTTTCCGACAGAATGGAAGCTGGCAAACATAGCAATTATAATGTAATCAGATATATCCCAAAGTAGCTCCCCTGCATGGCAAACATGAGATTTGGGGAAAGATTTCATTATGCAAACAACCATGATATTATGCACATCAAAGACAAAGCTTCCTTCTTCAAATTAATTCCTGCTATACATGGGTAGAACTGACATTGGTGGAAATTGTATTCCTTCTGCCAGTGCTGAGCAAAGACCAATATATCTGCAAACGAACATTTCCTTAAATGAAATTGACAGGAATAAATTGAAATCTAGGTCACTCCGGGCAAATCCAGTAAGATTCTCTGATTCAAGTACAATTGTTACATTCCTTATTGAACTCTGAAACATATTCCATGTAATGTAAAGCAGGCTAAATAACTGCAACCTTCAAACTTGGAATTGTGCATCTTTATTGCAGGAACCATACATTTAGGGTTTTCACCTTAAAAGTTTGCTAGAACTGCTGGTAAACGTTAGGGAGCTCATGCCTGAAAAATAATCTGTGGCTAATTGGGTTGCTCCCTTTGCTGCCTTTTGGATTTGAAATTAAATCTCTCAAAGCTGCTCATTTGTATTCAGAATACAGAAGGTTTCCAGAAAATTTCAATCATGTATTAAGTGTCTGTGATAGCATCCATTGTTGTTCTGTAATAATTTACCAGACAGGTTTTTCAGAATGTGATGTTTAGATCTCAGATTATCCTAGAGAGAATTTTATAACCATCTCTTCTTTATCTTGTTCAAACTATTTTAGAAGGTTAAAGTGCCTTTTTATTATTTTTGCAATCATTGGGAATGTACCCATTTTCATTTAATGGGCATGGAATGCACATAGAATATATAGGATTTTAGCAGCCTCTGGCCTTTTGGGAGAGTAAATAACTTGGGTTCAGAGTGACTCTTAAGATGTAAGATGCAAACTATAACCTGTGGGGACATCAACCTTTGGAGGCACAAGAATACATTTCTTTAAATAAGGAGATACAATCTGTATTAACCAATAACTAGTTTCATAAGAACAAAAATTCATAAAATAAAAACTCATAAAATAAAAATCAACAAGATTGCCAAAACTGGACTGAACAGGGAGGTCTTGGACAACTGTTTGTCATCGTCGTCCTCACCCCACAAGGAAGCTAGAACAAGAACCTGCCACATACTAGATAGGACACATACTTTCACCGTATTTCTGAAATTAGTGATGCCCGAGTGTCACTGTTGTCTGATTCTTACCACTGGTGAAGCATTTTCTTTATTTTGACACATTTTTGCCTTTGGGGGAAAATGTTAATCTGATTTCAGCTATCTTTTCAAGTATCTTTTCAAAGCTTAAATCTTTGGGATGGAGACATCTTGATAAGTTAATGCATATACTCAAATACAAAATTAAAGTGTAGCTTCCCTACCATTTGTGTCTCTAACAGTTTCCCCTGTATTGCCCCATATGTATTGCCCCAATTACTACACCCATTTCAAACTGGCTTTAGAGCTGGCTAGGGGGTTGAGACAGCCTTGGTCAGCCTGATGGATGATTCCTCTATCAGGGAATCAACAGAGGGAGTGTAACATTACTAGTTCTTTTTGGATACCTCAGTGGCTTTCAATGCCATCGGCCATGGTACGCTTCTGGAACACCGGGGTGAGTTGGGGAGAGGAGGCACTGCCTTCCGGTGGTTCTGCTCCTATATCACAGGTAGCTTGCAGATGGTGGTGCTTGATGACAGTTGTTCTTCTAAACAGGGCTCCCTCAGGGCTCCATTCTATCACCAAGGCTTTATAATATTAAATGAAACTGCTGGGTGAGGACATCAGGGGATTTGGTGCTAGGTGTTTTCAGTAGGCCTACGACACCCAAATCTATTTCTCCTTGTCATCATCATAATCAGGAAATGGCACCTAAACCTCTGCATACAGGCAGTAATGGGCTGGATGGTGGATAACAAATTGAAACCAAAGCCAAGCAAGACAGTGGTGCTCATTGTGGGGGACCAGAATTTGAGGGATGGGATAGATCTTCCTGTTCTGGATGGGGTTCTCTCACAGAAGGAACAGGTACACAGTTTGGGGGTGCTCTTAGACTCAGGCCTCACACTGGTCTCTCAGGTGGAGGCTATGGCTAGGAGCGCCTTTTATCTGCTTTGGCTGATTCAACAGCTGTGTCTATTCCTTGAAGAGAACATTCTCAAAACAGTGGTGGATCAGCTGGTGACTTCCAGGCTTGAGTTCTGCAATGTGCTCTACATAGGGCTGCCCTTGTATGTAGTTTGGAAACTACAGTTAGTTCAAAATGTGGCAGCCAGATTGGTGCCTGGGGCAACCCAGAGAGACCATATTATGCCTATACTTAAACAGCTGTACTGGCGGCTGAAATTTTTTCAGGCAAAATACAAAGTCTTGGTTATTACCTTTTACAGCCCTGAATGACTTAAATCCAGGTTACCTTAGAGAATACCTTCTTCTGTATGATCCCCACCGCATGTTGAGGTCATCTGGAAAGGTTCATCTCCAGCTGCCACCAGCATGTCTGGTGGTGACACTGGGCCAGGCCTTCTCTGTAGCCACTCCTAGGTTGTGGAATTTATTCCCCACACAGATTTATGGTTTAAATATATTATCAGCCTTTAAGAGAGCCTGTAAAACTTGTTCTGGTCATCCAGGGTTTTTAAACTGTTTTAATTGTTCAGATTTTGTGATTTTACATTTGATTTTTGAATGATTATATTTTGTTTTTAGTTTGTAAACCTCCCAGAGCCATCAGACTGGGTGGCATAGAAATGTAAACAATAAATAACAAAGAAGGGCAAAATGAGGTTTTGTGGTAGAGGGAAAAGAAAATTATTTCTGCTAGCAAGGGAAAACTTAGCCAAAAATTCCTGATCATCTTCACAGCAACCTACCGAGTGAACTAATTTCAACAATGAACATCTTCCACTTAGACTTCATGAAATGATTGGCAAGTTCTAGGAACATAGGAACCTGCCTTCTACCGAGTCAGACTATTGGTCCATATAGCTCAGTATTTTCTACACAGACTGGTAGCGGCTTCTCCAGGGTTTTAGGCAGGAATCTATCTCAGCCCTATCTGGAGATGCCAGGAGGCAACTTGGAAGCTTCTGCATGCAGATTCTCTTCCCAGAAGGGCCCCATCCCCTAAGGGGAATATCTTACAGCCCTCACATGTAGTCTCCCCTTCAAATACAAACCAGGACAGACTCTGCTTAGCAAAGGAGGCAATTCATGCTTGCTACTATAAGACCAGCTTTCTCCCATAGATCAGCTCTCTTGTTAAACCATGTGGAAGCAAACAGCTGCAATGTTTCTGCTACGTTCAAATGGAATCTTTAAAAAGGCAACAACAGAAGTCCAATTGACTGTGGTGGGCTGCTGTTGCACCTTCGCTGCTCTATACAACAGAGTACTTTTCAGTAAAATATTGGCATGTAGAACAAACTGGACTATCTGTCTCTTTGGCTCAGTTTGCAGTCTTGCAATCACTATCACCACTTTGAAATACATTCTTCAAACTATTTTTGTGAAAGTTGTAAAGGTAAAGTGTGCCATCAAGTTGATTTTGACTCCTGGCACCCACAGAGCCCTGTGGTTTTCTTTGGCAGAATACAGGATGTTACAGACCAGGCCTGATCTATATACTAAATATGCTCATTAGCTAGTATATAAAATAGGTCTGGGCCAAGTTCTTTTATATTGGTGACCACGTTTGATCTGGACGCAAGGAAGAAAGGAGATCAAACTTCTCAAAAGGATTCAATGGGCTTTATTGAGTATAAAGACTAACAACATAATCTAGCAAAGCAGAAAGCAGAACCCTCTATCAATATTAGCAACAGTATCTAAACAGAGCATCCTAACCAGTACCAATATTCACCCGTGTGCCTAACTAACATGTGTGTGCATTAAATCTTCCTAAAGGCTAATACAATTCAGATACAGGCAGAAAAGACGGGGGGAAGGAAGGAAGGCTGAGGGCTGGCATGTTTCAGGGAGATTAGTAGAGGAAAAGAGGGGGAGGGAAGGAGAAGGGAGCAGTGAAAGGGGAAGGGATGAGGGAATTCCAGGCAGCATATTTACCCAGGACCAGAGACTTCTCATCAGCTGAAGAAATGAGGCGCTTGGCTGAGACAGGAGTTGTTGCAGTGCTCAGATCAGGGCTGATAGCCGGAGCATCATGGCTGGGGAGTCTTGACTTTCTCACTGTGCAGTAGAAGTCACAGACAGCCTCTGACCATGGCAGAGTTCCTGCTTTGCCCCGCGTCTTAGCAGCAAAACCCTGGGATTCTCGTGAGCAGCTTTTGCTGTAGCAAAAGATTGCTAAACTCTCTGTCTAAAAGCCTCATTCTTATAGTGTATTTTCTCTTTGATCCTTGAATAGAATCTATTCAAAATCTCATCTTTTCCTGGGTGTCCAAAAAGGTGACAACTTGCTGCTACCTTCTGAACAAAGTCTTAATTATTCAGGATATTGGCCAGTCCAGAGAGATCTCTGAATCTCATCTTCTGTAACTGCGCGCTCAGGAAGGGAGGGGTGGGGAGCATTGCCCAAGGCAAATCTGCACTTGAGAGCCACAATGGCGTCTTCCCAAAAGGTGTTAAAAGTCAGCAGTTAGTAAGGGGATTCAGGATATTCTGTGTGAGACAGCTTGTGTACCTCTACCCAGTGTTTAATTGAAAGCAAGATAATATTTAAAGTATACATGAAAAGGTGTGTGTGAGATTTGTAGCATTGGTGAGGTGAGGATTAAAATCTACAGGCATTTACTGTGTATGCATTTTGCCTCTGTGGAACCTCTATAGAGAGTAATTGAGTTAATCACTTGGGCATCGCAGGGCCATCACTGACAATGATTAACATAGATTTTTTTACAACAGAAGGAGGAACTCAACAGGTTGGGCAAACCTTTTCACAGACATAGTGAGTCACATTTTTAGCATATGGAAACTCAGGCAAAAAGCCGTTGTGTTTCTTGCATATCCATTTTAACAACACAATGCTGGATCACCTCCTCCCTTCAGAGCAGGGAGAGCAACATCCTAGTTCACCTTGAGTTCAGGTATCATTTCTTAATAAACTGAAATCAGATACAGGCCTATATTTCACCATACTTCTGAGTTGGTACCTCTGATTCTGATATGTTATAGACCGTTCATAACAAGGAGGGGTTTACCATTGCCTCCTCCCACACAGTATGAGATGATACTTTTCAGCATCTTCCTATTTCAATGCTTCCAAATACAGTACCAGTGGGGATTCAAACTGGCAACCTTCTGCTTGTTAGTCAAATGTTTCCCCGCTGCACCACTTAAGGTGGTACTTGAGTAGAAATGTTGAAATTTGTTAGTAACATTTCATATGTTTTTGTCGAACACGAATATCATTGTCATGCTGCATTTCTGATATATAAAATTCTGTGAGGATATTCAACATTTCTGCTTCAGTGTGTGAGACAGGCTACCACAGAGGTATGAGCAGTCCTAAGGATGTGCAGGCTCTTCCCTTTCACCTTAGGAAAAGAGCTATTCCTTCAAGAGTGGTGAATCGTCCTACCACCAATGAGAGCTAATGCAGATGTTACAAGATGTTTGTCTTTTCCACTGATTGTGTTCATTTGTGAGACATACCTCCATGTAGATGTCACATTGAGTTTCTTGTTTTCCATTGCATATGGAACCAAATAAAGGCAGAATAAGCATGTATGGATAAAAACTAGGGCTGTAAAAAACTGTAAGAATCTACAACAAGCATAACTAATGCACCCTTCTGGTTGGGTGAAGCAGCTGGGCTTTGCAGATGCCAGCTGAAGCCTCAACATGGCCCCTTCCAGCCACACAGTTACCTGTGTCAAGGAGGTAGCCAACCAGGTTACCATCTCCCAAACTGCAAGGCTCTGAGTGGGTGAATTGGATGGCCCCTAAAAGTGGTCACCACCAGAAGACCACCCAAGCCACAAGACCCTGAGGGGCTTTTCCATGAACCACTGATCACCTTAAAGGTGCCTCCAGATGAATGCCAGTTCAGATCTTAACCTCCAAAGCCTGCACGCACCTGCCATAGTGACCATGTAACCTAACCCACCCTTAACAAGGAAGAGCCCAACAAACAACATCAGTGAGTAGTAGGCAAAAAAAATCTCCACAGAGCCAATTAGGTGAAGACCAAAAAAAGTCCTACTCAGTCCTATAAGTAACCAGCTAATCTCTCACTGAAATAGAGTGGGCGGGTGGGAGTCTCCTCAGCAAACTGACACTGAGCTGCTGACTGGCGTGCAGACCCAGGAACCCAGTGTACTGACCGATTGGACGACATGGCCCATGTGTCTCTGGAGAGGATGGCATCGTTCTGGCCCTGTCCCAGTGGGTTGCGTGCAAAGCTATCCCGTCTCCAACCAATGGCCAGGAGACTGAGTGGGATTTTGGGACGCCATATGATGAATTCATATGGATCTGGGATGATAGGCTTTTTTCGTGACACTGTGTTGATTTGTATTATGATCGCTGAGATACTGTTTGGGAAATTTTTCTTAGACTGCCTGAACAGTTACTTCAGCTGGTGGAGTGGTTAATCTTCTTTAAATTCTCTAACCTTATAGGTCTTTATGGTTGCTCCTTAACTGACTGGTGACCTTCTAGTTCTCTGAACAGTTTGCACAAACGTGCCATTTTGCAGGTGGGTAGAGTATGTCCTAATAAAAAGCAAGTGATGTAACATAAGAACTTTTTGAGAGAGAGAAATCCCCGTAACATTCTCCATAGCATCTTCCTCAACAAAACATCACAAACCTATTATATTTATAATTGCACTCTAAAAAATAATTTACACCCTAACTACAATGATATCTTCTGTTTTCTGCCTGACAAAATGTGCACCATATTGCAGGTGTTTCTGCTTTTCCCTGCAGGCGTCTAAAACAGTGCTGTTGCACAAGAGTGCTCTTGTGGGAATACATACAAGAAGTTCTGGTAAGAACCAATCTGCCTACTTCCCTTTCACTATCCCTACAACTGGACTAACCTTTTGGTACAAATTGTTTAGGCAGTTCACAAATTCACAAGATATACCACTTGTACCTCAAACATTCACGCGTCTTCCATCTTGAATTGGGATGGATGACATCATCACAAACTATGCCTTTGAGGTGTCCCTATGTGTCACTCACTACAGCTTTATAAATTTGGTTCAAATCAGTTATGTGGTTCACAAGTTAGCCCACTTGTGCCTCAAATGTTTGTGTCTGCCATCTTGAATCGGGGTGGATGAAATCACAAACTACAAAATTGAGGTGTTATTATGTGTCCCTGCAACTGTACCCAAATTTGGTTCTTATTGGTTTAGGCATTGTGAAGTTGATAAGGGGAAACACACACATGGACATACAAATACAATGCCAGGTGATCTCATAAGCTTGCTTTCCTTAAGGAAAGTGGGCTAAAAAATGCTCATTGCAGTTGGAATTAATAGCCATAAGATAAAATTGTGCAAGTGCATTTGCACAATTTTACAAAATAGCACAAGGGTGTTGTTGCACAGCAGCATACATCATTAGGTTAGATGCCCACAAAAGCATGGGCAGTGCAGAAACACCTGTAGGTACACTGCACATCATATCAGCCACTGTTAATATTTATTTGACACTGAGTGCACTTAAAAACAAATACAGTTCTGAATTTTTAGGTTTGCATTTTCTTGTCTTTTCACATTGTAGTGATGTCCATCATATAGTTTGGACCTCTTTTTAAAAAACAACAGAGCTACTGCCTGTGCATTGTGGCATTCTTTATGATGTGAACCAATCAGTCTGTGAGACCTACAAAAGCCAGCAGTAAATCTTCTTTTGTGTGATCTGTCTGTGGTTGGGCAGCTAAAAGGCATATCCTAGGGTAAGAGACTGTTCAATAATGTCAGATGAATCCCTGGTGTCCTGCACTCTGTCATATTATTTTCTCTGAATGTTGACACAAATGAAGTGAGGCATTCATTTATATTCATGTGCACATGATTATGATAATGGAAAAGTTGATAGTAAGATCGGTATGTTAACTTGAGTATAAATAACATATTTTTATGATGGAAGGTTACTTTAAATTTTGGTTGCCAGAGCTGTAATTGCAGTTTATTTGTCATGATGAAATAGAATTCTAATAGTTGCACTTCAGATAAAATGCTAGTTGGTGTTTTAAGATATCTGTATATGCATGCAAATGGAATGTGTGCATAATACTTACAGGGCATAGTAAAAGGTAGTAGCCATTCCTCCCTCAACTACTTCTCATCACCGCTTACAGAACTGCACTCAAAGGAGAATTGCCTCACAGGAAATTGTCAGGCAAGCATAGTATTGTAGCAGCAATTACAATGCAGCCTGTGTGCCATTTTAATGGTTGAAGAGTATCTGCTACAGAGACTCATTCCTATTTCATGTGGTATGTGTAATAAAAATGTGTGTTCCCTCAGTTGTTTTCACCCTTCCTAAGCACACTCAAACTAATTTTGTCCCTTTGACTGTATCTGGGACAAAGTAATAATGTGAGAGACATTCAATTTAAGCATACACATGAATTTAATTAAAGTGCTTTTTACAGCAAAAATGGAGGAGGGGGGGAAGCATGTTAATTTGCACTACTTTAACTAGACCTAATGGCTGACCTCTATTGCTGTTTCAGTGTCCACACTGATGTCTTGCTCTGCAAGGCTGCTCAAAGGTCTTCAAAGGCAATGTCATGGCTGCACAAAATGGGTGGTTACACATGAAGCTCTTCTGCAGGTTTCCCTATTGTCTCAATGTTTTCTGGTATATCTAGGCTGAACCTTTTTACTAATTATTCATCTTTAAAAGGTGTCTTCCCATTGAATCCTAATTAGCTTTTGAGTTTGATTAGAATTATTTCTAGAGACTAGTTAATCACTTTAGATAAACTAAAGTGATAAACAGCCGAATGTAAGAAATCAGTTATTGAGGCATAGTTGCTTCCTGTTTCATGAACATTTGTAGCTGATCTAAACCTAGTCAGATTGTGGTCATCTAGATCAGTATGATACTAGATGGACCAGCATCTAGCAGTATTGTCAGACTTGCAGTGGCTCTTCAACGTATTGACAATTGGGAAGAATGAAGTGTCCCAGTATTGCTGTGTGTGTAGGCATATAAATATATACACAAATCTGCACATTATACTCAGTATTTATAATTCATACAATCTTACATAAAGGAACTTGGATTCATACAAAATTGATTATGAACAATTTTTGTATATACAAATGCCTTGGAAAAGATCATAAAAATGAAAACAAGATACATGCAAATAGTGTCTAGATAAAAAAGCTGAATTTAATTATGAAGAGTAGTAATCAAACACAACACAACTAGATGTTCTGATTAAGGATGTTCTGAAAAGCGATTTGGCTGGCTGAATCACAGGCAGCTACCTTTAAAATAGAGGGCTTATACAGCCCCTTTGAAACAGAGGAGATCAGGTCTGTACCTGCTCTTCCTCCACTCAGTGCCTTTGCTCAGTGCCTTTGCTTTGAACCTAAGGTGTGAACCTAACCTCTTAACACATTATTAAGGGAATGAAATTAGACTGGAACTGAAGATTACTAAACAGAATATTAGTGCTTTCTGTTTTCCAGTCATCAGTCAATGCAGCTGCTCTGGCTTGACTCCAGCCATCAGAACATCATGTTGGGCTTGATTACTACTCTTCATAATGACATTCAGCTTTTGTATCCAGATTGACCACTCTTTGTATGCATCTTGTTATAATTTTTATGATCTTGTCCAAGGCATTTGTATATACAAAAACTGTTCACAATCAATACTTTGTCTATTGTATGAATACAAGTTATTTTATGTAAGATTGTATGAATTATAAATATGGAATATAATATGCAAATTTGAGTATATTTATGAACATTCATATGTTTACACAGCAATATTGGGACACTTTATTATTCCTGATTATAACTAGCATTGAACCTGGGAACCTCTGTAGGCAAAATATGTTCTCTGTCATTGAGCTATGGAACCTTTCTATTTCTGCCTACCCACTCTTATTTTAAGTGATGAGTGTGCATTAATATATCGGACAAATATGTGGCCAACCATTATTTTGCAATAAAATTCTACTTGCTTTAAAATTTATTTCCTTACATTATAGGACCCTTTGGATTTTCTCATAGTATTTATGTTCCTTATTGCAACAGTGACCTCCAATATCAGCAATGCACAGTGTTTCCTATTTGAGTAAGCCCAAGATATAACTCAGTTGAAGATAACATGTTTTACATCTAAAAGGTGCCAGGATGGCAAAGAGTTAGTGCTCTTTGCAGCCCCAGGTCCCAGTGAAGACAGGACATGCTTAAATATAGTAAAATAGGGCCACTTCATTAATGTACCACAGAAATAAGACTTGCAATGAGGTATCTAACTAACCAGAGTGAGGGTGGTACTCCTATGTGGGACAGCCTCCTAGGGAAGGCCTTCTTGCACCAGGATGAAGGGCTGGGTACTGATTCCTTCAGGCCCTGATGTCCTCTCACTGTGAAGCTAGGCTTTCCCCCAGTAAGGGGAGGGCAACAAGGCACACCCCAATGCAAGCCACAGAACTCTGAGTGATGAGCTGAGCCACCCCCCCCCCCCAAGGAAGGGCCATTCCCAACCTTCTGGGCCACAAAAACCCTGAAGGGCTGTTAAATGGCCCCCATCGCCTCAAATGGCCCTCTGGCCGAACACCATTAATCAATCTACCTATCCCACAACTGCACCCACCTGCCACAAAAGTGGGGGCAAACCTCTGTTTAGCCCTGCTTACCCCACCCTGCTAGCACTTCCTGAATACCTCATTGCAAGTCCTGGAAGAACAACTCGTTCCCCCAGTCAGACAAATATACTCCATCTCCCTTGAACAATGAATAATCCTGAACCCAAATGTCCGGATGACAGATCACCCACCCAAAGCAGTGACTGCCCTGCTAATTTCCCTGTTCACTTTTAATCATTCCCAGTTGAAAACAGTTTACCCCCTTGGCCCTTCTACCTCAGCCATGGAACCATGTTGGCCCAATCCAATAAGAAGTCCAGCCACCACACAGCCAGCCTATGCAGGTCTTCCATCATCTGTAGTATCAAGGCTTTGCCATTCAGCAAGCTGATGTCATTGCCCCCCTGGTGAATGACTAGCATATGTGGTGGTCCCTGCACTGGGTAAAAAAGGAGTAATGCCTGCACTGGGCATAAGCCCACGGAAGTCCCCCTCACAAGGGAACATCAGATCTCAAATGACACTCCTCTCTTCCCACTCCCTCAGCCATCTAGTTGCACTCAACTTCCCTTGAAATAACAGTCCAAAACCCTGCGCACCTGCCACATCCGACTAGACTTGTGGCTCAACCTCCAACAAGAACTTGGAGTGCCTGAGTGAAATGCCATTGAAGTCCCTAAGAAATAACGTCCACATCCTGGTGTCCTCCCTGACATTGTGTGTTACCCAGATCACATGTGGGGGCCCCTAATCTCCTTGGTGGCATCGCACAGCCTCCTGAGAAAAGCCCTGCCTGGTGCCACTACCTTGCATGCAAAGCTCAGGTGCGCCATGATGCATTGCATCTCCCTCAGTCACCGTTTTGGCCTTCAACAACCGCCCCATCTGCAGCTCTAATATTTGGACCTTGTCGCTGGCAGCTGGCAGCATTGGGCAACTGTATCTATTTCACCGACCACGTGCTCCAGCCCCCATACACATCTCAAATTTTCCACCCCAAAGGCGACCCTAGGACCCTGACAAGGGATCTGGAAACCCAACTGTAAGTCCTCCTCCAAATAACCCCTGTCCTGAGCAATTGGATAGCACTGCGGCAAGCAATAGTGAGCCAATTGGTCCTCCTCCAAATAACCCCTGTCCTGAGCAATTGGATAGCACTGCGGCGGTAGCAATAGTGAGCCCAGCCTTATAGGACTAGGACCCGTTTGCAGGAGCAGGGGAGGGGGCTTCCCCTTTCCTGGAGGTTTGAGTGTCCCTGGACCAGTGTGGGGGGCCCTGCCCTTCATAAAGGTGCTAAAGGGGTGTGGGCCCCCACAAATCGAGCAGGCATGGCAAAAATGGCAGGAGCTATGGGAACACACTCCCGAAGACCCAAATTCCCTGCACAGCTGACAAAACTGCCCCCCAGGTGCCTGTCGCCTAGCCAGTGCTGCTGAGGATTTCACTATCAGGTGACAGCTGTCTGAGTACTCACTGGTCCATTGAGGGACATAATTGGCAACCAGGGCTGTGGTTGCTGGCAGTCCCACAGGAGGGAGGGGTTCTGCGCTAAGCATCTAAACACCTCATGATAAGGTGTTTAAGTCCTCCACCTCAGGGACTTATTTCTGGGCAGCAAAGAACACTAATTGAGGCAGGGGAATTGGCAAACACTGTGCCACATAAGCCCTGAGTGCTGCTCAACAAGATGCTGGCTGAGCTTGGAGCAGCCTTGCTGAGAAGGGATATAGCTCCCTTATAACCATAGCTGGCTGTGCAACATGTTTGCTGGTGTGTGGAATGACCACTGCCTGAATCCCTAGAAAGGTAGTTGGTTAGGTTTCTAAGCTAATGATCTGATTCAGTAGAAGATGGTTCCTTAGGAAAATGATTATTTTTGTATGGCAACAGCGAGAAAAACCATTGCCATTCCACATTAAATGAGAATAATTATGTACAGTAGAACCTTAAGTGCAATTAAGTTATTACCAAACTAGTGCTGAAAAAAAGAGATAATCTGGCTACACAAAGGGTACTGAACATCTGGGAATCTGCACTTCTCATATATATATATATATATATATATATATATATATATATATATATATATATATATGTATATGTATGTATTTATATATATTTATATATATTCATATTCAAAAGCATACATTTAAAAAGTTAACATCTGACTTGCCTTTTCTCAATTGAATTTTTTTTTAACCCATTAAAGTTGAAATTACAACTGAATATTACAGCCAATGAACTGGAATTAGCTGCCATAAGTTTAATTCATCATTTTTGATAAGTGACAATCATGCTTATCTCAATGTAAATATTCACATTTCAGCTGATAAATAAGCCTCTTGGGACAGATCCATTTATGCAGCAGGGCTTTTCACAGTACTTCCGTGACATTGGCTGCCCTGCCCTGCTTAAGAAAATGCTTCTGAAATGCAAAGAGTGGGGAAAGCCACTTCTGGTGCACAAGGGAGATGTTTTTGTTTTTTGTTTTTAAAACAGGAAAGCTGTCCTGTTGCATGCAAGTGAACTGTGTCACAGGCATTGGAGGAAAAAATAGCTGAATTCTGAAGAAAAAGCTTAAGATTTAGGAGCCAAAAATAGCCAAGAATGAAGATTTAGGAGCCAACAATATGTGTGTGTGTGTGTGTGTGTGTGTGTGTGTGTGTGTGTGTGTGTGTGTGTGTACACTAGGGCCACTTTTATTAATAAATTACAATAACTTTCAATGAAGTATTAATGTGGGTACACCCTCTATGTGGGTCAGCCTTATAAGGACTGCCCACTACAGGGTGAAGGACTAGGTGTTAATTCAGCCAGTGCCAAGTCCGGATGTCACCACAACCATGAGACTTTAACCCCATTGAGGGGAGGCCAACCAGCCCCCCCCCCACCTAGGCCGAACAACTCTGAGTGGTGGACTCTGGCCAGCCTCAGAGTGTGGGTGGATCCCAGCCTAAGGGCTGCAAAACCTACGAGGACTGTTCCTTGGCTTGTCTTCTCACTTTAAATGGTCTTCCATTCAAACACCAAACTTAGACAACCCGCACTCACCTATAAAGTGACCAGACATGTAACAATGACAACCTAACAATTAGAGTCAGTGAGAAGTAGGCAAAAAAAGGCCACACCCGAGCCAATAAGGTGCAACCTCAAAAATTCCTACTTGGCCCAAAAGGTGACCAGACAGCCTTCACTGAACTGGGGTGAGGGGGATAGGTGCTTTGCACCCAGAGCAACTGACAGTGGACAGAAGGGAGCCAGCCACATAGGCAGCCACTCCCCTGTTCCCATTGGCTGTTGCATGCTGAGGGAGCCAAAATTGCACCCATGCCTGTCTCAAGGGCCGGGCACACAACTCTGCTCCCCCCACCACACTAGCTGTAAATGTTAAAAAGCATATCCAGCATTTGGTAATTTTAAGCACCCGTTGCAAACATATTTACATTTTTCTAGTGTTTTTCTCAGCATCTTTTTTTTTATCTCTCTCATTCTTCTTGCTCGCTGCCCTTGGCCTCATTTGTTCTCATAGCCATTTAATCCAACTGACTGTGGAGACCCGCAGAATTTTCTCATTGTTGATGTCTGATATGATGATGCCATAAAAGCTTTAAAATCACATAAATCAACTCCACCAATCCAACCAAATGGACATAAGAAGAAGCTGCAGCCAAGGGAGCAAAGCATCAAAATAAAGGATTTTTTCCTTTTTTAGTATATTTTCAGCTGTGTCAAATATGTTAATGTCAAGGAGAATGTTGACATTATAATATTCAGCACAAACCTAATTGTTACTCTGTTTTCCTGAACTTCGTCAAGAATGGTTTTTCGAAGTTCGAAAAAATATTTTGTCCCTGCTCCCTGCGTAATTCTCTCACTTTGACTGAGTCTTTGCTTGACTCCTCTTTGCTTCCTCATCACAAATCTACTGATGCTAATCTGTCTCTGTATCCTGATCCAGAATTGTATTAACCTTATTTAGCACAATAAACCTTACTAGCTGGGCCAGGCGCAGAGCATCTGTGCCTCCAGCCGGCCCACCCACTACTGTTGTTCCCCACCACCACCACGTCGGCATGCCCGGCTTTCTGCCTGGCTGCTCCCGCCCACTTCTCTCCCCCCTCCCCACTTTCTGGTGGGCTGGCTGGCTGGCCCGCTTCCTCTCCACCCCCCCATCCCCCATCCCATGCTTTTTGGCTTGCAGGCCGGCTGGAAAGCTGGCCCGCCACCACTTCCCACCACCTCCTCCTGACGGGTTGGCGGCTTGGCCAGGCTGGCCCGCCGCCACCTCCTCCAGCCAACTGGCAGCCGGGCCAGGGCCAGGCCGGCTCACCACTGCCTCCAGCCAGCGGGCCAGGCCGGCCTGCTGCTTCCTTTGGCTGGCCCAGGCCGGCCCACCATCATTGTCTCCCATCCTGTCGCTATTCTCCAGGTAGCTGCTCTCACGAGAGCTGCCACTCATGGGATTAGCGATGGGTACATTTAGGAGAATTAAATATATAGATTCCTTGGACTGAATCGTTGTTTATTTCTAAGTATAAGCACCACTACCAATGATGCTGTGTCCCAACTTCATTTGAGCAGCCTGACCAAGCTCACCAATGCTGTCCCTGCCTGATTTCATTGTGAAGCTGCCTGTCTGTGTGTATATCTATGAGAGAGGTTAAGATGGATGCCAAATAATATTTATGTTCTTCAAGATTTTGTGAGTTTTCTTTTCTTTGAAGATAAAATAAACAAGATTTAAGAGGTGAAAATCATTTCTGTTTGTGATATTGCATCATAAAAGAGCCTTAAACATAATATTGCTACAAATTCAAACTAAATGATGCTATATATCTGCTCATAAAATGAATAGCAAAATGTGGAATGGAATAAAATATTAAACCAAGGTATACATAAACCCAGGCAATTTATAGGCCAAACATATCAACAAAGCTCATAATATTGCTTGAGAGGGGTGAAAATAAGTAATGGTTTGACAAATGTGAATATAAAGTCAGCATAAAAAAGGATGTGTGGTCTGAACAGATTAATCAATATGCAACATATACTGACCACCACAGAGAGTTTTCTTTAGGACAATAATTATTTTATGTACAGAAGAGTTGAAAGAATCCATAAATATTTGTGTTAAGGAAAGACTTGGCTCAGATCTGTTCTTGGCAGATATTATTTTCAGCTTTGCACATTATTTTGAAAGAACTGATTCCACTGATCAGTCCCTTTCAGAAAGCACTCAAAACAGCTGTCCTGTGGATGTTGTGTCAAATTTGCCCTCATAATGTGTGTCCATATGGCAACAAGCATTCACATAGGCAGCTGCTCATCAAGCCATCATACAAAAAATACTTCTGTGGGCAGTAGGGCATCTGACCTGGCATGAAGAAAATCTCTAGTCCATGTCTATGTGGCGCTTGTCACAACAGCAGTTTAAAGTAGGCTTGACAGTTTTGTGTGAACATAATGCCTCCTCCTCTTGTTTTGAAGACCACTCAGGGTGTTTCCACTAGGGAGTTGACAAAATTCAGCTTTGCGGCATCTAATTGTCACATGCAATTTCTTCTGTCCCTGTGGGAATGGCAGTGGCTCACAGTGTTTACACCCATGCAGAGCAGTCCTTAAAGGAGGGCTTAAGGGTCCTTAAGGAAGGCCCTGAAAGGTATTCAGATCCATGAGAAGCCCCAGCAATGTATTGGATGGAAAATTTATACTTGCCCAGTGCTTTCACCAAGTAAATCTATGGAGAAAGTGCCAGAAAGGGCAACATTTCCCAGCACTACTCCATAGCCTGCTGTGCACCTTCCAGTGTCAATGGGGCTTTCCATAGCTCTGAATCCGTTTTAAGCAGCCTCTTCAGTTCTGTATAGAGCAAGAGCACTGCTGTGCATGAAGGAAAATGTGAGCCCCTGCCACCTTGCAAGACTGGTGATGTGCAGACTATTCAGTTTCTATGCTTCAAAGCTGAGGATTTGTACAAATCCTCATCTACTAATATTGGTTTTCTGTCTTTGATTTCTGAAGTTGAGTGTAGTATTTTGAAACGATATCTCGAGTTGACCTGATATCCTGTTTTAGGTTGAACCAGGGTCTCCATCAAGGCAGAGATCCAAGAGTTGGCTATGGTCCTATATACAAGGAGTGTTGCCCCAGCAGCCGCTTGAGTTGCTGCCTAGTCAGAGTGAACTTGCTGCTTCCAGAGAGATAGAGTCTGGTACCTAAAGTTCTGTCTCTTAAAGGGACCATGCCTGATTATTATTATTATTTATTATTAAAAAGCACTGGGATCATGACAGCTAATCTGAAAGAGGTGTCTCTTTCCCATCCCACCAGTAGGTAGCATAACGGACTGTGGGCTGTTCATGTGCTACTAGTTTTTCTCACAGTCCATATATCCTGCTCCCATTGTGTATTCTAGGTGACTTGGAATATATTATCCCCTTGTAACCTATAGAAAGAGAAGAAACTGCCTTTTATTGAGTAAGGCCAATAGACACACACAACCTGTTAATGCTAAAACATACAAATACAATGAATATGGCTATATGGAGTGCTCATGAAAAATCAGTTGAGCCTTTTGAGCTCAAAAATTTCTGTCAAATTTTTAGAAGCCTTTGAGGAGTCTTTGGAACATTGACAGGAATGCCGGAGAGGCTCAATTGATGACCGATCTCTTGTGCCTACACTGCCCTCTGCTACCAGAAGTGGGGGAAAGTCTTACCTTGGGGAAAGCAGTAGAAGCCACAAATGGAGGAGAGTTCCAGTAAAGTTGGCACTGCCTTACTTGGGTCTCAAATGACTAAAATGATACAACTAAAATGATACACATAGATTCCCCTTTCTGCCATTTGCTGAATGTTCACAGGTTGGGGGCAAGGTAAGTGGGTGCAGTCCTAATCACCCTCCAAGTATTTGTAATACATATGTAGAAAAGGTCAAAATTGGGCTAAAGAAGTTGCTATATCAAAACAATGGGCCTTGGTTGTATAGTACTTTCCGAGCTAGTGTGTGGTACCTTGTTTTCCAGTTTTAATGTAAACACAGTCTTGTGGCTCCTTCATTGCACTCTAATGAGCATGTGTGTGCCTTTGTGTGTAAACAATAGAGCTGCCTACCTACTCCCACATCATTAATGATCATTTTACTTAGCTGCTGGTGATCTGGAGAAATCCCTGTTGAGTGCACAGAGAATCTCTGGTCTAGACGCAGTTTAACAGGCAAAGAGTTCATATATGTTTATCTTATTTTTATCTTGATGAGTTTAAAATAGGCTTCGCAGAGAGGTTTCTTAATCATTCTTCTCAATTCACCCATATGTTAATTTGCTGTAAAAGATACAGTTAATTATTTCAGAGTTAATAAATAAATTCAAAATAAACCTTCCAGTTGAAGCAGTGGGTTCAAAAATGGCTAAGGAAGTAAAGGGGAATAGTTGCTGGAACCTACAAAATAGAATATTACAACATAAATGTTGCGTTAATACATTTTTAGCAACAAAGTTAAATTAAAAGGAATTTAAGAAAGCATTTCCCTGTCCTGCTATGTACTTCTGCATTTCTGTCTCTAATATTTATAACTACAAATATAACACGTTAAAACATTCACAGCAAGTTATCAATCTAAGCTACTTCATCAGCTGATTTTAGTTAGGTGGATATCTGTTTCTTTGGAAACAGATATCAAACTTAGATACTGAGCTATTGCTTAAGGCATGCCTGATAAAATGATGGAAGGTAGCAGTGGGTCAACTGGATGACCTGGCAGCATGAAAGTTGCAGGGGAAAATAAACCAGTCAATTCTCTATGCAGAGAACAAACAATTCTAATACCAGCTAGAGATAAGATGTATGCCAATGGCACTATAGTTAAGCTGTTGCACTTCAGAGCTGACTAGGACGAATGAAGACTACTTTAGTCAATTTTTAATATCTGCTACATTTTCTATTGCCTCAAATTTAAAGGAAATTACTAAAATCAACATGGAAAACATTTGAAAGCATGATGGAAGAACATGCTCTATGATTATTCTAAACAATGAGCTACCACACTCTGAGATCCATTTGACCATAGAGCTGGAGAGAGTAGCAATATCAAATAACTCATGGCTGATGTTTTCACTATGTCACTAAGCTATTGTTGACAGTGATATTATGGCCCCGTAGAAATCAGTGGCTTAGGGAGGGCATAGTTAGTGCATGTTCAGGCTGACCACTCTCCCCACAATGTGTTAGCAGCCCCCCATTCTTTCTTTGTTGTTGTGTTTGTACAGTGGTGGCTTCCCTAATGGAGAAGTCCAGGGTAGAGTGACCTGCCCCCTCCATTCAGCTGGCCACTGCACATGCACGGCAGCCATTTTGAGTGGTTGACACAACAGCAGTGTGTGGTCCCAACCACTCAGCTGACTGCTGAGCATGTGCGGTGGCCAGCTGAGCATCAGGGCAGCCGCTGCGCTGCTGGGGCCTGCTGTGGTGAGCGTGGCAGCCCCAATGGCAGCTGTGCACAGGTTCTTCAGACCCATGTGCACAATTACAGCTCCGCCTCTGACAGTAATCTTGCAACTATATTCCTGTGTTAATTTTGCTAGGTGTTATACATTCTATGCTAATGTTTTTTTCCTCCTAGCGAAATAAACTTCTGCGATCATAAATGTGGAAATTTTACATAATCCTGGCCCCAGTGTATGCAGGTGACACTAACATGGATGTTCAAGATAATTTCACATTCCAGTTATAATGTTCAGTCCCAATTTTTATGTAAGTCAGAATCCTGTCCCCAAACTAAGCCTACAGGCATGTTCCATAAGTAGGCACACATCTATTGGCTTCCACAGGAAGTACACTGATTAATGACAGCTGAGGTGATGTCCCACTGTGTAAGGGATTTCCCCCCTTCTTGGAATTAAATTATCTCCTTACTTCAAACATTGTAAAGTATGTAATACATATGTTGCCCATGGTCATTGAGAGATGACAACTTGGAAGGATAAAGAATATTGTTGCCTATATTTGGGCAGGTAAGGAACTGGGGATTAAGATTAATAAATTGAAACTGTGGCAGAAAAGGAAATTGCTTTCTCATATCTTTGTAAATATAATATAGCATGTTAGATGAAGCATAGCCAGAATGGGGTGTTTTACTAATATATGGAGGCTTTTCATTAGATGCTCAGCTACTAGTCCCCCCATTCCTTAGTTACAAGATATGCTACTGTATGATTTCAGTCTTGTGCATTTTACAAGTCAGTCAGAATCTTTCCTGTGGCAAAAAGGATCATCAATTTTAGTCAGCTAAATTTGTTTTGGACGATTAGATTTTAAATTTGCTTCAAACCGTCGGTAAAGAATGACATTTATTTTTTAAAGGACTCTTGAAGCTCCTGACTATTATTGTTGTGAAAGACGTTGGTAGTATACTATTGCCTATTTTAGAATTTTGGAGCTGGAACATGATTAAAAGTAATGTAGATACCATTTCCCCCCACAACTTCACCGTGTCCAGGAAAAGGCTTTCCTGGACTGAGCATCAAGGTGCAGCTCATACACTCTATATCTACCTAGAGAAGAGGATTTGCCCCCACACCCCAGCCGCAAGGAAGACACAGACACATTTCCATTTGGGTAAAAGGGGCCACAACTTTATTAAATAATCAAATTAGCAGACTTAGTGTGGAATAAACCTCACCACCCCTTCCAATAGTGAGGGCCTATCAAAGGCCAGGTTCAGACATTTCTGTCCTTCCTTGTGCCTTGAATGGGCGACACACCCTGACTCAAGGATAGAAGCAGTGCTATCCTGTTTCATCTCCATTATTGCCAACCCCAAAGAGAACTGAGGTGGGGAAGCGAGGGACAGCATTGAAGGCATGCAAGTCCCACCTCCCCTCCAGTTCTGCCCAATCCGGGCATTCCTTACAGCTGTTGCTAGGGATGCGTAGGGCAAAGACCCATCCCCCAGCACAAGGCTACCAGATGGGGCATTCTCAGATTCCTTTCTTCTATTGGTCTGTTGGCTTTCCTTGATCCAAGTTCCACAAGCCTTAAACTCTTGTTCAACTAGGAAAATTTCTAACATTAATTCAGTGGTTAGAATAAGGGACACTTTCCACAGCCTTTGGTTTCTTCCATTCATTTGCATCTATCCCCTACTTCTTACCAAAGTACCTATGTTCATTGATGATATGCTGCAAAAAGCAATCTTGATGTGATTATATGTATGGTTATATCTAAATCTTTACTTGTGCAATTTCTATTTATGTGTTTGCTTACTTCTACACATTAGTAAAATACACACACAAACCCTGATTGAGTCATACATCACTTTTTGCAGTTTCATCTATTTATTTGAAAACTGTCTACTCCACAATTGATTGATTGATTGATTGTTCAGTGTTTATACCGCCTTTCATAAGGCATTCCAAGGTGATTTACAAAAGTTAAAATACAATAAAATTCCATAAAAATAACATTAAAAACCTTAAAATCAGTTAGAGAGAGAGAGAGAGAGAGAGAGAGAGAGAGAGAGACATTGATTTACCCTAAGGGGTAAAAGCCTGAACAAATAAAATGGTCTTTAGTTTTTTTGTTAAAGCAGCCGCAGATGTCAACCAGCAGTCATTCACTTGGAGAGTATTCCAGAGCCCAGGGGCAAAAATAGAAAAGGCCCTATTCCATGTGCACAACACTATACCCTCTCTTAATGTCTGCACATGGAGCAAAGGCTCCCCAATAACCTTGTTGGGCTGGCAGAACCCTTGTGATCAGGCGTTCCTTCATGTATCCAGGGGCCAAACCATTAAGGGCTTTAAAGGTAATAACCAGCATCTTAAATTGAATCCAGAAACAAATTGGCAGCCAGCACAGCTCTTGCAAAATAGTGTAATATGCTCCAAGCAAGCAGTTCCAGAGTGAACCTTGGCAGCTGCATTCTGCATGGCACCAACTGAAGTTTCCAAATATTCTTATGGACAGCCTCATATATAGCACATGGCAGTAATCCAGCCATGATGTCACTAAGGCATGCGTACTGGGTAACTGTGGCAAGATCTGCCCTATCAGGAAAGGGCTGTAGCTGGTGCACTAGCTGAAGTTGTGCAAAGGCACCCTTGGCCACCACCTCCACCTGAGCATCCAGAAGCAGAGCTGGGTACAGCAATGCCCACAAGCTGTGCACTTGCTCTTTCAAGGGGAGTATAACCACATTTCTTTTTGTGTTGTAGCATTGAAGTGCCAGTGTACTTGATAAAGTAAAGAGCCGTGTTCCCTCTAACAGGGATCCCCAGATGTTGTGGACTACAACTCCCAGAATCCCCAAGTAAAAGCCATTGCAACTGGGGTTTCTGGGAGTTGTAGTCCACAACATCTGGGAATCCCTGTTAGAGTAAACAGTGGTAAAGAGGAGGGAAAGCTATAACGTAACTGAAAATTGTGCTTTGAGATGTATGCATGGTGCATTGCTGGAAATAATTAAAATGCCAACGTCAATGGCATTTGTTGGTGATTTGCATTTGTTGATTCCTAGCGCTTTTCACTTTAATTTGGAAGTTTGAGAGTTCATTTCCAAAAAGCCTCTGACAGTCCACCATCCAAGTTAAGAAGACATGAGTTAAGAGGATAACAGGTGTCCTTATTAAGGGACAGGAAACAAAGAATAGGATAAATTGACAAATTTCACTATGTAAGGAATTAAGAAGTGTGGTCCTCAGTGATAAGTCTTGGGACTGATGCTTTAAAACTAGTTGAGTCACATATTCCACTACCACCACCACTTTACAGCTGGTTCACATGATGGTAAGTGGCTGAATGAGCCTTTTCCTCTCATATGCGAGCAAGAGGAAAAGGTGCACCCACCTCCTTACTGTGCAGCACAACCACCGCCATTTCCCAGCCAGCTCATGTGGTAATGGGGTTGATGCACCCATTCCTCTCGTTCACGTATGAGAGGGAAGGGCTCATTCATCCATTTACTGCTATGCAAACTGGTAAAGAAGCGGGGAGCGTGGCGAGCCAGGGGCCAGTCCAGAGTTGAGTGGCTAGTGGTGGTGGGAGAAGAAGGGGAGCAACAAGCCAGGGGCCACCGCTAGCCTGCAAGCTACACAATGAAAAACGATATAGATTAGAAATAAGCACATGAAGTGGCCAAGCTTGGAGATGATATCAAGCAATTCACGGTGGTAAAAACCAAAATGGATTGCAAAGAGTTTCAAAGGAATCTTTCCAAACTGGGTGAATGGACAATGAAAAGGCAAATGCAGCTCATTGTATATAAATGTAAAGTGATACTACTGGATGGTGCTTTTGAGGACATGCATACCTTCCCATGACTTCCCAGGCTGTCATGCCAGAAACCTTTTAAACTTTTTCATAGTCAAAAGGAAGATAAGAGGGAGACTGTGTGCTTTCACTCAAGCATTTTTTCAAAAAGCTTTTCCTGGTCTCTGGTTTGCACTGTACAATTCGATTCTGAGTCCTTCCTTCAGCTGAGAAGACTGGTGAGGGTGGTGTGTGCCAAATGAGAGTAACTTCTAACCAAAGGTAGATTGAGGCATACAATTGTGTTAACTTTCATGAAATGGGCCATTTATTCTGACACTTTGTTTTCTCCTAGACAGTTTTTCACTTACCAGTTTTGCCCTCTCATCTCATAATTACTTTTCTCTCAATAATCTCTTGAGGGACACATTTTCAAAAGCCTTTGAAGTATAAATAAATAGTTCTAATTTGCTTATACTTCAAAGCATTCATTCAGAGTAGTGAGACAAGATTTCCCATGGCTGAAAGCTTACAGTTAAAGCTATTCTTAACATCTGGGTATTCAGCTAATTTTAATTCTTAAATTTAATATTTTTACTAATTAACTAGGTATAAATCATTTAGTAATTTCCTGGATCTCCCCAAAAAGGATTGATTTATATGGATGTAACAGTTCTGCCATACTGGTCACTTTTTAAACAGTGAATTTTAACTTGAAGATAGGGACTTAAAGCTAAACCTCATTATCAGCAACCAGGGGCGTAGCAAGGTTGGATTGAGCCTTGGGACAAGAAGTGAAAATGGGTTCTTGCCCCTACCCACCACCACTTTCCCTTCTCCCCCTACCCCATGTATTTGCTGCAGAAAACTGTAAAGGCATGGTGAAAAAAAGACATTCTTGGCATGACCTTTTTCTTGCTGTGATTATATTTTATTAAATAATATCCACAAATTGAGACAATTTAACATACACACTTATGTGTGTGCATTCCCTTGGCTCAGAGATATCTTTTAACATATATCCCTATTATAATCACCTCTCATCCATACAACATTAGCAGTGAAAAGCAAAGAGCGAGCTCTCACCCCAGACATTTCCCTGCCCCAAAAGTTCAATTATAGCTACGCCCCTGTCAGCAACCTTGCATGATGCATCTGTTGCTAGATTGTACTACCTCAGATACAGATGGAATGTTTGAATGCTCCTTGTATAAACATTTCCTATACAGAAAAAATTGCATGTCAAGGGGAAGGCTAGGATAGAATTGTATCAGTGCAGGCTGTAGTGTGTTAGACGTTAAGTCCCATATATTCATAAAAGTATGGGCTTCAGCTGTCATTCAAAGGGAATGTATTTCATGATTATTTTACTCAAGGACTCTCTTATCATATCAAGCTGCTTCAGGCTGAATGGAGGACTGGTGGGGATAGGATGGGAAATAGGCATTTACTTTTCCAATCCCAGCCATTTATCTACTTGAAATCACCCTCCCAGGTTTTTCCTAGTGATAAAAGATACAGAATATGAATTTTATCTCTGGAGGACAAATGCTGCTTTTGTGAGTGATTTGATGGACAAATGGCTGAGAATTTGATGGACAAATGGCCTGAGAAAAGGTATGGGTATGGCCAAAGTGACACAGTAAACCACCATTAGTAATTTGTAGTATTGGCAATGAGGAGTTTGTTTTTATTTATATTGTAATCCCACCCTTGCTCCAAAGATTTCAAATGGATGGTTATATCCTTTTTATTGACACAATAACCCTGTGAGGAAGGTTAGGCTGAGAGAACATTGCTGGCCCAAGTTCACAAAATGACATTCAAATGGCTAATAGGGTTTTGAACTTCCTAGTCAATATAAGAACATAAGAACAGCCCTGCTGGATCAGGCCCAACGCCCATTTAGTTCAACATCCTATTTCACACAGTGGCCCACCAGATGCCACTGGAATCCTACAGCAGGAGTTGATGGAATGCCTCTCCTGCTGTCAACCTCAAACTTGTATGAAGATCTCGCTCACCTGGAAACTGATGAAACAAGAAGTGGAAAACTCTGTACTTGATACATACGGTGAAATGTCAGAGCATTTAAAGAAATCACCTTGCAGAGACTTCAGTTGCTCCAAAATGGTGGGAGGAAACTACCTTAGACACAGTTAGGTCTTTAGTTACATTTACCCCCAAGGTGGCATAAAAAGCAGATCCCTTTTGATCACAGTATGTATTCCAAGGTTATTCCTTTCTTATTGCTCTTAACCCACTTAAAGCTTCTAGGCTGGAACTTCAATTTTCATCAAAATCAGTGGAAGTTATTTGATTTCAGAGGGATAAGGATCATAACCATGGTAAGGTCATACGTTAGGTGATACAATGATGTCTCAGAAGCTGCTTAATCTGTCCAAAAAACTTTACAGTTTTCTAAAAGCTGAACTGCTTATGCACTTGTAGCACCAAGGTTAGAGTCAGCATTAGGAGTTAACATCATTGGGCAGCTACCCAGGGTACAGAAAGATCCACTGCTGATCGCCAAAACTACCTCAGTAACCATAACTTTTGTGTAATTGTGGCACAGTGACTACCTTGCAGCCCTTCAAATGGGAGGGAATCTCTAGAGCTGTCCTAGTACTTGGTAATGGTAGTTATCTTGCTTGTTCTAGCAGTAGCTGAACTGTAGTATCTTCTCCATCTATTTTTGGAAATAACAAAATCTTCCTCTGATAAGGCTACTAGAGGCACACAAGAAACAAACTTCTGGTAAGTCAGAGCAGGAACTGTAGCTCAAGATGGCAATCAAGTAGTGCATGTGATTAAGTAAAGTCAGGTGGTGGTGAAATTTTAAAATGCATGATGATTACTCAGCATTACCTTCTTAGCACTGAGGATAATAGAATCATACAAATGATTAATGGTCAGTTATTTCAAGCCAGAAAACCGATCATGAGATCATAAAAAAGGAATAGCAATTTATAGCAGTAATCAGTTCTGAATAAAAACTAATAAAATGAAGCAAAGCAGTTTTGAACATACTATAAAGAAAAGGTTCAACTATAGCTACATTGTGTCAGTGTTTAGAAGCCCCATATTCTTATCCTTTTCTCTTGCACAAGAGCTGCTGACTGGCTCTGTTGTCTTTCTATATGTAGCTCAGTAAACCCCTTCCCCGCCTTTCTGGATGATTAGAATTAGGAAGGATGGTGGTGGGCCTCTGGGTTTAACTGTTTGTATATGGATGAAGAGAGCGTCTCTTTCTCTCTAGAACATTTGTTGCCTGATGCTGCACCTACAGTCTTGTGAAGAACACTCTTAATCCACAGGAAATATGTCCTATGGGGAGTAGCAGTTAAAATGCAAGGTGCAATAGACCTTGGTCTACAAGTGAGGATGAACTTCAGCAACATCTGTTCAGAATTTACAATCCTTCTAAGTGGGAAGAAATGAAATTTTTATACCCTCAATGTATATGGTGTTACACAATTTCAAAAGCAAAGGAGAAAATTACTTGCTCATAATAGTCTCATTTCTGCAAAGATATGGTGCTAATTCTAAGAAGTATTTAAAAATATTAAAACAATTAGGTTTTTAGTATTTTCTTAAATACTAGTTATTAGACAAAGAATTGTCATTAAAGTGTGCAGAATCTGGACTAGTCTCACTTGTTCAAGAAGACCGTTCCACTCCATGAAGGGGGAAGGGGTGGGTTTTGATTATTCCTACACCCCCAAAAAGCATGTCCCTGAGGGTTGGGGGTTTCCCGTGACCATATTTGGGGTAGGCACAGGGCTATTGTGGAAAAGAAGATTGGTGAAAAACCAACCTTCTCCCCTTACATAAGAGGAATGTTATTTTATAAGCAGGATACTTGTATGTTGCCCAATGTAATACAGTTAAGGGCAAATTGTGAAGAAACTGAATTTCTTTTAGTGAATAAAAAAGGGACCTGGTTAAGAGATAATGCTGCAACATTGTTTACTGGTGTATGGACAAGTCCAAAGAAGCGCAAGCTCTCACATTCCCCGTTACTTCTTTTCCTGTCTTATGTGCTAAAAGAAGAGCTCTTGAACTGCTGTTCTGAATATGAACATGGGGTACAGTGATTTGTTAGTCAATCATAGTTAGAACAAACCAAGATATCAAGCCGTAGTTTTATCCTAGTTTCTAAGCTTGTTCTAGCTACAGTTAGTTAACAAATCAGAGTTCCTTGAGTCTGTATGACATAGGTTTTCATGTATAGTAATGAGGTGTATCAATTTTTAATGTGAAAGCAGGTGGTTTCACTTTTCTCTTGCATGAGAAAATGGAAATGAATGGAGAGTACACAATTGTGTTGCTCTTCTAATTGAAATAGCATTATACCACACTTTATCATTACAGTGTACATCTGGAATGGCTTATTGTCATTAAAAGGAACAAAAATATGTGTATAGAAAATGGCCTGTGAAATAAAAAGGTGGTTTAGTGATAATTTTGAATGAGATATTGTGTCAGAATTAAGGAATGACTTTGTGAAATAAGGCTGTAGAAGTGTTCTGCAAGAGGTTTCCTTAAAAAATGAACAGGTGTGTCTGTAGATTCAACATAGCTACTTCATCTTGTTTATGAAGTAACTTATTAAACATTTTTAATGCAGCCATATTAAACAGAAATGTAAGACATGGCAAAGGGGACACACTTTTACAAGTGTGTGCTTTCAGTTGAGCTAAAATGCATTTGTTGCCAAAAGACAATTGCCTTGTGAGGAAGAAACAGTCATTTAGGCACCAATCTTTATGTCTGATTCAAGGCACTATTTCCTTGGAACAAACTACTGCACTTTGGGACAATAAGATAGCAGTGGTGCCCCAAGAGTTCAGCATTCCTGAACCAAATGCTACCCCCTTCTTGTGCAAGCACTTCCTTTTTTCTTTGAGGTGACAGCAGTAGACACAGATGCTTCACCTTTTGTGCTTATGTGCACATCCATCTCCTTCTCCTTTGCTGCCTTCTACTTCTTTGCAGTGGTGACACCTCTTGCCACTACCTGGTTTGGCAAGCAGTGTCCTACCTGGTTTGGCAAACATTTGGCATATCAGTCTGATATGCATGCAATTAGACTAGTTATGAAAACAGAAAGGAACCAAAAGAAGAATGTGGAAAGGGAATAGACTACAGGGAAAAGTGGAAAGCAAACTAGACTTCCCTCTCATTTACAGAGAAATATTTCAACTTCTTCCCACTTATGATAACTAGTAGACCTGTGCACCCGCACAAATATCGGATAATGCTGATCCAATAAGAATATGCAAATACATAAATAAATAAGGTAAGCTGATTTGGCCAACCCAACACTATTGGCATTGGTTGGCATTGGCCCCATATTGTACCAATAATCCTTATCGGAAGCTGGCTTGGAGACAAGTCTCTCCAAACTCACTACCCATCAGGCCTTTAAGCACTGCACCCCTGAAATTGGGGGCCAAGGTAATCCCCCAAGCACCCACTGGGCCAGTCTCTCCAAGCCACTGGGCTGACTTTGTTCCGATATTACTATCCAGAAGTAGAAGGATTTCCAGTACGACAACAGAGATTTTAGTCAGAATTTTGACTATAGGGACTCCCTCCTGTTGGAAATCAGCTTGATATTCCTATCAGACTGATGCAGCTCCACAACCATAATAACTATCTTATCAGTGCATGGGAGTGGTAGCAGCATTGTGCCAAGTCAAGTGATGGGAGGCATCCTCACAATAAAGGAGTAGGTGGTGAAGGAATACCATATTGGAGTGGCTCTTTGCCTAGCAGTGGCTGTCCTGTCAGGGCCACTGGTGGGTGGTAGACAGCAGAAGCAACAGGTGAGTTAATGAAGGGTGGTGAGAAGCACTTTGCCCCAATAATCTACCACTTGAGTGACTGCAATTTGTATCACCTTTCTTCATGGAAGGATCAACTCTGCTGGAAAGGTAGCCAGCTCTACAAATAAGAAATCCTGCACAGAAATCATTTTTAAAAGTGATTTTTTACAAGTTGTCTACAGTTATTTGTCTACATTTATTGTAGTGGGAAGAATGTTCAAAGTATGACAATAGCTGGTTTTAACATTTCACATAACAGATGCCAAGCAGAGGGAAAGCAGTCAACTTTGCTTCCATCAGGGCTATCTCAAAATGCTTCATTATGTTGTTCTCTGGCCTACTTTTGAAGTGTGCAGCCTCACTGCACTCCTCTTTTCTAATTCCTTTTATTAAAGTAGCCCTGTCCTGGAAAGATCCTTCATTTTAACATGAGGGCTGCATGTTTATGCAAGGTGTCCTATTGTGCTCCACTCCTTTACTCAAGGCAAAACTCTGTTTCTGGTCCCAGTGATGTATCAATCAATCATTTTATTTATGGCCTTAAGCCAAACAAAATTAAAAAACTTTAGACAATTACCATAGATAAATATACAGCATAAAATAACTAAAAGATACACAATCAGCCTCATAAAACCCCATGACGAGAGGTCATTTTCATAGCCCCATATAAAAATTTAGCAATCAGTTTAGTGATACCAACATTAACATCAGCAAGACATAAATTAAGATAAAATGAGTCAGGCCTGCCTGGGAACTGATCAACTAGGGGGTTCAATAATTCTTTCCTTGAATTACAAAACAGAGGGCAGTACAAAAGCACATGAGCAATTGTTTCTAAACAGCCCTCTCCAAAAGAACATAGCCCCGAAACATAGGAATCCTTGCAAAACCTTCTAAGGAGCAAGACAGAGGGTAAAATATTCAGCCTGGCTCTTGCAAAGGCTGACCTCAGATTAACCAGTTGAAGCGTGGAGAGATATTTAGCAGGATGATTTCGAGCAGGGAGGGAAATACCAAGATATATGGGAGAGCAGCATCTATTCGCTAAGGAGACAAGGTGTTGATACTCAATGTCTCTAAGACGTTGGATCATAATAGCCTTAGTGTTGGTAAAACACAGAGACAATAAACTGGAGGGATAAAGCCCCAAACTCAGCACTTTTTTTGGTAACCACAGATAACCAAGGGTTAGGGAAGTTGTCCCTCTACATAAGTTGAATATACAATGAACCCTGAGACCCAAGGCAAAATTTGAGCCAGCGAGTTAGTGTAAGCTCTCAAGCCTGACAGGCAATGGAATAGGAACCCGACTCCAGACACAGAGTACCATAGGAAACACATCTCGGCACTCTAAAAATAGCTCTGACAAATCTGGACTGAATAGAATCCATCTCTGACTGTATCCCCTGAATCCATAATGGAGCCCCAAAGAGCATTCGAGCTACAATTTTGGCTCGGAACACCCTGAGAGCCATAGGTATGTATTGGCCACCCCAGTGAAGAAAAAACAGAGAAAAGCATATAATGTGGAACGTGCAGTATGGATTGCATGTAAATGCTGTGATTTCCAATTAAGGTTTGATTGGAAATAAATACCAAGATATTTAACCTTAAAAACCTGGTCGATCTTAATATGGTTGTTACTCCAGCTGTAAACTTTCCTGGCATTCAAGAACACCAACACCTTAGATGTAGCAAAGTTAATGGAAAGATGGTTATCATTACAATATTGGGCAAACACTCTCAAAAATCTGAGGAGACCAATTCGGGTCTGGGACAAGACCAGTGATGTATAAAATCCTAGGCACTGAACGGTTGATGAGAGTTCAACGGATCCTTGGAAAAACAATATGCTGCTCCTGAATTGTCTAGGACAATCCTCAGTCAGCTTATTTTTTCACAGATACATGTAGCATTTAAGGTTTGCAGTAAGTACTGACACCTTACTATTTCACAAGAAACACGTTTGAACTGTATTGTGCCGATTCTGCAATCTTTCCCCCTTTTGTTGAATCTGAATCTTTATTTTTATTTTGCTATACCACATGTGCCACATTTTAATTTACTTTTTCTTTTCGTACATGGAAAACACACACATACTGTATAACTGATCCTTATGTTATAGAAAACGAAAGCCCAAAGCATTGCCAAGTGCAAAGTAAACAAACTATTGAAAAGAATGTGTTGATATGGTTGACATAATTTATATGCAAATTTAAGCAATTCTGTTGTAAATTAGTGTTGCTAATTACCAAATGCCAGTGTTTCCAAATGGGACACCATGTTTATAAAGGGGGGAAATTCTCATGGAGTTTTTATTTTGAGCATATAAAATCATCCCATCTGTGTTCTAGAGAGATGGTACATATCTGCACTGTGTCATTTAGAAAGTTGGATCTTGTTTTTCTGCTAAGCCCACTTTTTAATTGCCAATTTGTATGTATGTGTTTTAATATGACATGTTTATTAAAAAACATATTGCAGTTCTTTGAAGGAGGAAAGACTGTTTAAGGGTCAAGAAGAGCAACATGGAATCTTGTTGATTTGTCAGTTATGGCAGGGTCACTTGTATATCCTTATCACCTTTGAATGATATTAGTACACACCTAGGGTGGCACAGAGGCCTGAAAATAAATGTTTAGAAACCTGACCACTGCTTCTGTGTCGCAAACAGGCATGGCAGGAGAAATGCAATGCAAAATGATGGACTGGTTGTGTCTTCTTCATTCTTCTTTGCCTTACAAATCTATCTTGCAAATCTCCCCCCCCACCGCCGCCACTTTTCTTCACTTGATGCAAAAATCACATATTTGGTCACCTTGATTAGATAAATGCTCCTGGAAGCTGCAGAAGAAAAGATATGTGTCTATTCATCGCCTCTCCCTGCAATCCACTCCCATCCAACTATTATTATTATTAGTGGAAAGTCATGGGTCAAATTAACAGACTTGTGCTTGCTAATGAATCTTTGTTGGGATGCCATATTACCTGGTTGCTTGGGTGGCCCCATGGAATCTGGAGAAGGGTGTGGCATCCCTCCTGTGGGGCTTTTGTTCCCTTCAGGGGACAGTAGGGACGAGAAAAGTCCAGGCTGGGGTTGAGAGGGCAAGGTAGGGAGAGATGCAGGAAACAGCTCTAGGGAGACAGCTAGGTTGGGTGTGGCAGGAAACAGGAAGGAAGGTCAGGAAGGGGGTGGGGCTGTAAGTAGGCTTTAAGTCCTGTCAGCTCTGCACTGGAGAATTTAAAGACAAGGCAGATGATGATGAGGGGGCTGCTTCTGAGTATGGGAGTCAGGAGTTGTCCAGCAGAGGGAACTGGCAGAATGCAGCAAGACAGGAGGAGGACTGGCTTGGAGAGGGGAGCTGGTCTGGTGGTAGCAGGCATGACTTGTCCCCTTAGCTAAGCAGAGTCTGCCCTGGTTCCATCTGAATGGGAGAATAGAAGTGTAAGCACTGTAAGATATTCCCCTCAGGGGATGAGGCTGCTCTGGGAAGAGCAGAAGGTTTCAAGTTCCCTCCCTGGCTTCTCCAAGATAGGGCTGAGAGAGATTCCTGCTTGCAACCTTGCAGAAGCCCCTGCCAGTCTGTGAAGACAATACTGAGCTAGATAGACCAATGGTCTGACTCAGTATATGGCAGCTTCCTATGTTCCTATGACTTACATGACAAACTAATCTCCTCACCCATGGCTGTGACTGAGGCTGACCTTTTTTTTTTTTTTTTTGGTACTGACCCAGTCATCGTGGAGTCCAAGAAGGACTAGGAGCCCACCCCGTCCCCTGGGAGTCTGACAATGTCCCTAAGAGGAATATACATTTTATTTATTTATTTATTTAAAAGGTTGAGCTATAATGTACAGATCTGCTTTGGAGAAAACCTTGAACAGAATTCTTGAATTTAAAAGAATGTATAGTCCAAGAGCCAGCATTATCATTTTTCAAAACTTTGAAATTATCCAGCATCTGATCTGGCTGTGCTGCCGAATTGCCCTATATACCTCCTTAGTTCAATGTTCCCACTTTGTTTCAGTGTCTGGATCCATCTGCAGTTCAATACAGTTTTACGTCTCAGTTTTCCCTATCATCAAGTTGGTGTCAAATTTAATCCAGTGGTTCCACATCTAGCATACTCTTCTGTGCCCCTCTCAGAATGACATTCATCATTGATTTCAGCTTGCATTTTTATACTTTGCACCCCCAGACCCCATTGAAGATGGGACACACTTAGTTGGAGTAAAATAGGTCCACTTTATTGGTACAACAGAATAAGACTTGCAACGAGGTACCTAACAAACCAGAGTTTGGGTACTCCTCCCATGTGGGACTACCTCCCAGGGAGGGACATCCCACACCAGGGTGAAGGGCTGGGTACTGATTTGGTCAGGTGACATGTCCTGATTTCCTCCCACCACAAGGCTTTCACCTGCTGGGATGGTGACCCATCCCACCCCAACCCAAGCCTCCAAACTCTGAGTTGGTGAGTTGAGCCACCCCCCAAGTGGGGGACATTACCAGCCTTCCAGCTCACAAAAACCCTGAAGGGCTGTTCCTTGCCCCCCCCACCCCACCCCAAATGGCCCACAAGCCAAACACCATGTACCAATCTACTTACCCCAACACCCACACTCTCCTGCCAAGTGACCAGTTACCAAAAAAACTAGGCAAAGAAAGGCCAGGCCTAGTGCCGATCCAGTGCTACCCAAAAAATTCCTACTTGGCCCCCACAGGTGACCTACTATCCCTCACTGAGTACTGGGCAGGCGGGTGGATGCTTGCTGAGGAGTGACTGATCCGGATGGAGGTGGCCGGGCCACAATCGGCCCACTTCCTTCCCTGATTGGCCGGTCCTGGTCATGTGGGGGGGGGCAAAGATGGCGGTGCCGTGTCTGCTTCAGGTGAAGGGGCACAACCCCGCTGTCACCTCCACCTCATCATGCAGGCACGTGGCATGAACTGTTATTGTAGTGATGCAGCACAAATGTCCATGTAACTGTACCTGACCCACCTAATTTCTTAAGTGTTTGGGTCATGCACTTGAATTTAAATCTGCTACTGCATGTGGAGCCTTCACACAAGGCCTGTCACCTACTATATCTCCTTCCACAAGTGCTCCATCTCGCCAATGCAGAGGTGGTGCATTATAATTTGGATTTCTAGCAGTGAGTCTGTATATACCAGAGATGTTCTCTGTTCCTACATTGCATTTGTGTTTGTATTTGGGAAATGTTTTTCAGAGCACGTAATACAATACAATCAAGACTGCTCCTCAATTGTTAAGGCTAGAAATGTAGCTGCTTACAATGTATTTGACAGAATTTTACAAACATCTTCATTTCTGATTTAAAAGCTTCAGTCACATATTTTAATTAGGTATTTGCATTAGTCTAAAATAGAACTTTGCAGGGAGCATATTTGGATCAGATTGGGTATGTAGTTCATTTGGGCCTAAGCCACTATGGCTCCCTTTGGATAAGATGTGATGGTAGAATTAGACAAGTCTGTGGATAAGACATGAAAGTGCCACATATACCAGAGCATAATGGATCAAGGAATAAAAATGGAAGAAGCCAAGCCATAGGACATGGGGATGGGGGAAAGAACCATTCAGGTATAAGCATATTTCTAAGCTGAATAATGTTGCCCCTGGCTGCACATGGATGAAGCCATTCTCACCACTGTACATTCCAGCCACTCATCTCTGCACAATACTAGGCCTTTAAAGGGATCCAGAGCAGTGGGAAATCTGACACCTGGGAAAGTATATGAGAGGGCATATGCAGACTATTGGGAAATGGAATGCTTCTCAGCACTTTGCCAATAGACCTCTGATTCCCTTTAACGGTCTTCTCAAGAGCTGTGGTCAGCATCACTCTATGTGGAGACAGTTCAGCCTGTGATGGTTATTGAGATTTGCAGGGCTTAGATTTTATTATTGTTGTTGCTGTTACTGAGTTGAAGCGGAAAGGTAGACAACTAGAGCACAAATGGGGGAAGACTTGGCATGAATTTGATAGATTGCAACACAGAACTCAATTGAGGATCTATGGTCTGGCAGTGTGGACGGCAAAGAAGCGGTTCTTCTCTGCCCGCATTACTTCTGCGAATTCCAATCCAGCTGAGTTGTCTAGGGTTGTGAAGAGGCTAGTTCATGCCTCCTCCACCTTGAATTTGAACTTGGAACCATCTGTCACTCTCTGTGATGTTTTTAACAACTCCCCCCCCCCAGATAAAATATCTCGTGTTTGCGCTGAACTAGATTCCACAGTTACTGCAGAATCTATCGTAGAGGTGCCCAGCAACCCCTCTTGTAGGATTGACTTGGATCCTTTTCAATTTGTTACTTCTGAAGAAGTGGACAAACTGCTTCAGATTGTACGTCCCACCACCTGCTCTCTTGACCCTTGTCCAACTTGGCTTTTTTCACCGGGCAGTCAGATTATTAGAGAGTGTCTGGTAAATAACATAAATGGTTCTCTGAGGGAGGGCAGGATGCCTCCTTGTCTTGCTATTATTAGACATTATTTGAAGAAACCTGCATTGGATCCCTCAGAGCTAGCTAATTAGAGAGCTGTCTCTAATCTTCCTTGGTGGGCAAGGTGATTGAGTGGTTATTACTTATAATGGTTATTACCGATAAAGCCCTTAATGGCTTAGGTCCAGGGTATGTACAGTAAGAGAGCACCTTCTCTGAATAGGCGAACCCTGTCGCCTATTAAGATCATCTGGAGAGGTCTGGTTTTGTTTGTCGCCAAATAGTTTGGTGGCAACTCGGGACTAGGCCTTCTCTGTGGTTGCCCGAGGACTTTGGAAATCACACCTGCTGAAATAAGAGCGTCTCCTTCTCTTTTTGTTTTTTCAAGTACCTGTTTTCCCACGCTTTTTACTGAAACCTAATTTTTAAATTCTAATGTGTTTTTATATATTATGATTTTTATTTTTATATGAATTTTAAATGTTTAATATTTTATATTATTGTTAAATTCTGAATACTGCCTGGAGATTTTAATGTTAGGTGGTATATAAATTCAATTAATAATAATAATAATAATAATAATAATAATAATAATAATAATAATAATAAGAAGAAGAAGAAGAAGAAGAAGAAGAAGTCATGACAAGGTAGCAGGGATGATACACTGGAACATCTGCAAAAAATACAAGCTACCTGTAGCCAAACATTGGTGGGACCATAAAATTGAAAAAGTTGAAGAAAATGAAGATGTAAAAATATTATGGGACTTCCGACTACAAACAGACAAACATCTGCCACACAATACACCAGATATAACTGTAGTCGAGAAGAAAGAAAAACAAGTCAAAATAATCGACATAGCAATACCAGGGGATAGCAGAATAGAAGAAAAAGAAATAGAAAAAAATCACCAAATACAAAGATCTACAAACTGAAATTGAAAAGCTATGGCAGAAAAAGACCCAAATAATCCCAGTGGTAATTGGTGCCCTGGGTGCAGTTCCAAAAGACCTTGAAGAGCACCTCAACACCATAGGGGCCACAGAAATCACCATCAGCCAATTACAAAAAGCAGCTTTACTGGGAACAGCCTATATTCTGCAACGATATCTATAACAATTGACAATAAAATTCTGGCATCCCAGGTCCTTGGGAAGGACTCGATGTCTGGATAAAACAAACCAGTCAATAACACCTGTCTGACTGTGTAAACAAGAGATAATATTGATAATTCCATAAATATTGCTTTTTATCACTTTCAGTGGAGTGCTAAAAGCCACATCTTTTGCATAGTTGTGCATGCACATTAACAGCTTTCTATAGCATGAAATCAATAGGCGTCCTTTGAAACTGAATAGTGTTAGGAATTCTTTTAAAAAATCTGTTGTGTATGAAGTTTTCCTCTATTTTAGCTATTTATTCATACTCTATATACCTTGAAATGATAAAAGCAAAGCTGCAAAATATTCCCTTACATTAAGGGAATATCCAGACCAAAAAAATAGGATGCCTTTTAAAATAATACTTTGTTTTGAATATTTAAACAGTAGTAAGCAAAAGCAGTATTGACACTAATTTTATCAATGGTTTCATGGCACAGACATATACATAGCAAAAATGAGAACACATAAACTAGAATCACAGCCAGACTCTTTTGGTCTCTGCTTTAAGAGGATACCCGTTGATAGTTGCTGCAGTGTCACAGTGCAGGAAGGCAGTAATGTCTAAATTACTTGTAGAGTGTTTTGACCTAATAAGTTAAGTAAATTACTTCGTTTATACTGTGAGGTGGCAACATAATGAGATTTCTTCAGCTGTAACGCATTAACACTTCCTTATGCTAAAATTGCTTAGGCTTTTTCCCTCCTCCCCTTTTGGAACATGCTGCATTCACGTTGCCTTTTTCTTGTCATGCTTTTGTAGTGTTCTTTCTTCATTTCTTCACCTTACTCCAGCAATAGGATTTTCAAAGCAAGCTGTGGTTAACTTGGCTCAGGCAAGAATGTTTTTCTCTGAAAGTCATTTCAACTCATTAGAAATAATGACAGAATGCTCAATGCTTAAAAACTTTGAGGAAAGAACCTGGAACTCATCTCTTCTTAGGACAAGCATTTTGTTATCTTTCTCGTAACCATTTTAAGATTCTTGTCTTTCAAAAGTAACTTGAGATGTGTCATAGAGGGAAGGTGCTATTCATAAAAGGAGATAATCAAGAGCCATTGCATATGTGCAGTACAGTCTCTTTAAATCTTCACCTTTAGTACAGAGTGAGGCTATTCCCACGATCAACGGAAAGCAGGCTAAGGGAGCCCGCTTTCCGTTGATTGTGGGAACTACTGGGCTACTACTGGGCTCGTGGATGAGCCTGGTGCTCCTAAGGCGGCTAGCCCACCTAAAATACCCCACACGCATATGAGGTTAATGGAGTGAGCACTCGGTTAAGCTCATGTTGTTGCTTGTGTGTCACCATGGTACGCGGTGACACACAAGTAGACCCCCGACTGGGAGGCTGCAAGCAGCCTCTGCGGCTCAGGTATCTCTCCAGGATGCCCTGCACACTCATGTGGAGCATCTTGGAACTTCCAGGGGCCAGCTGGCCCCTAATCCCCACCTTGCCTGCCGGCTCCATTACAGAGCTGGCAGTCATGTGGGCAGCTGATTCGGCCACCCAGGGCTCTAGGCAGGATTGTCTGCTGGGAGAGCAGGCTAAGCCTGCTTTCCCCACAGATCCGACAGAAGCCCTTTTTACAGATTGTGAGAAGAACTTCAGTGTGATCATTTCAAGATCTGTTCTTATCTTCTCTTACTTTTAATCAGTTACATACACCACTTGTTTATATGTGTGGCTTAATATATATAGAAAATTATGCATCACTTGTTGGAAGCATTTCTTTACTATATACCTCCTTCACATATTGTGAACTGTGGACACATTGGGCTTGTTTGGAGATAATGGATTAGTTCAGCAAATAGTAGGCTTCCAGAGAGATTCAGATGTAACTTTCCAGGGAGGTGATCACTCTCCAAATGACTAGCATTTTTAAATTGCTTAAGATATGTAAGTAATCCAGGAGATGTCACCATATAATCAATTGTAGAGAATCTGGAACTGGCCCAAAAACTTATCTGCATTGTCATCAGTTGTAGTACCATTCAGCAATTGCAAGTTTAATTCATCAAAAGTTTGGGACAGATACAGAACTGCATAATTCCCTATTCTGTCCTTAAATGTGGTGAGTTCCAAAATGAACCACCAGTTATTCTCACATCTCCAAAATGAACCACCAGTTATTCTCACATCTCACATCATATTGCTTCGATCCCCACAAAGAAATGTTAGCTCCAAAACAAGTCTGGTATAGTGCACCTGTATATGAGACCTTGGGTTAGGGCGGTATAAAAATGTGCTAAATAAATAATAAATAAATAAATAATATGTGATTTCTTGCTCGTTTCATTAATGCCCGCTTACAAACCATGCAACATCTGGGATTCCTAGAACAGTGGAAGAGTTGCATGATTACACTAGTGCGAATGTGTGCTTCCATTTTCCTAAATCAAAATCTAGATAAATTGTTACACTGACACAGGAGGCTATCAAGTCAAAGATAGGAGGAAAGTGTAGCTAGAAAGGTAGCATAATTGAGCTACTGGTTCAAGATAATGTCTATTGATGTAAGAGTAGTGCAATGCACTTGTGGGAAAGTAGGCTTTATGGCAACAATGAATGTAGAACCTAAGCCCACCGCTCAAAATACACACAAGATTTGAGGATTCCAGAGTGTTGATATTGCTTTAGAAGCACTATCTAATATGCAGGGGCATAGCTACAAGTTAACGATAAATGCCCCTGGGTCTTGAAGAAGACTCTCACCAGCTGAACAACAGCTCACGCTTCACTTTTTGCAGTTTTTCTACAGCAAAGATATGAGGGAGGTGAAAAAGATTGGAGGTCCTCTCCAAACTTGCTATATACCCTTGCTATTATGAACTTGTTTCGGCATCCCTGTAATAACTGTAACTATGTAAATGAATACAAAATTACTGAACACGATAAGTGTCCAGTACTCTCAGCTTCAAAGAAACTTCAGTCTATAAAGGTTCCTTGGAACTTCCCACCACTTGGGAAAGATAAAGCATGAAACAGTATTGATTGTGGAAAAGTTCACTGTTCTGTTCCTACTTGTATTCTCCTGAGGGGGTCTGATCTGTGCATCCTTTCAGCTAACTGAAATAGTTCACTGTCCATCAATGGCCCTGGGACACATTTTAATTCTTTGTAGACTTCTGTCAGGCCCAGCTGTGTGGCTCTGAAATCACTTGGCTAGTAATTAGGTATTTATCAGATTGTTTCTGAAAAAGGATAAGGCAGTTATCTGACACAATTATCTTTGAAAATTGAATCCCCCTTTTCTGGACCTGCTGAGGTCATTAAGAGGCACTGTGAATGTTACATGCCTTTGAAAGATTCTTGCATTTTTTAGGTGTTGTATAAATGGAGTAAGAATGTAGCCAATTTAAAAAAAAATCTTTCAGCCACTGTGATTTATTGGATGAAATGCTGTAGTAATAGAATATGTGTGGGTTTTCTTTTATCCATAAGGCTTTTTAATAGATTCTTTCCTTGGAGACAGAGTCTTTTTAATATATATAAAACTGGGACTTTTTAAAAAAGGAAAATATTCTTCACAGTTACAATATCTTTCACATTCATATTTAATCGTAGTAATTAATTGAGCATATAGTTCTTTAAATTTTGAAGTGCATACTTCAAATTATTTGAAAAATCCCCCATCTCTCCAGTTCAAATTCACTGAAGCTGCAGTCCTCATATCAAGTTGTTTTTTAATTGTCAAAATATGCTGTTAAGTGGGTTTCCTTTCCTTTGTAAATGAACGATACATATGTGTTGGGATCTTTTTTTCGGAGCTAGTTATAATTTAGATGATTCATATATTATGCTATATATATATATTACAATATGACATTATTATTTTTTTAAATGGAATTAATAAAAATAAAATGAAATGAAAAATCTGGAATGTTTTTGCACATGGACATAATGTAAACAAATGAAATAATCAATCCATTGGGCTCACTTAGACATTATATGCAGGTTACAGGTAAGTCATTATTCATGCTGACACTTCATGAGGAAAGCATAACTATGTCTTTCTTAGCACTATATTTAGCATGCAACATGGGATATGTACTCTCCCATACCTGCTACATATATTTGAGAATGCACATATGTTGTAACGAGCTTTTAAAATGTTATATTTTCTTCACAATACATAGGAAGCTGCCTTCTATTGAGTCAGACCATTGTTTCATCTAGATCAGTATTGTCTACACAGACAGGCAGCATCTTCTCCAAGGTTACAGACAAGAGTTTCTCTCAGCCCTATCTTGGAGATGCCAGGGAGGAGACTTGGAGCCTCCATGCAAGCATGCAGATACTCTTCCCAGAGCAGCAGGGGAATATCATACAGTAGTCTCCATGTAAATGCAGGCCAGACCCTGCTTAGTGAATCACAGGTGGAACTGGGGGGGGTGGGCAGGCAGGGCACGTGCCCTAGGCGCCACTGAGGTGGGGGCGCCACACCAGTTCCTGCCACCCCCACCCCATTGCCCACCTGCCCAGCCCCAGGGCCCCTCAGCCACTTGCCTTCAGCTCCGGCTGATCGGTGAGGCCTAGGATCAGCAAGGCCTGCAAACTGCAGAGCTCTTCTCTCCCCACCTCTCAGCTGATCGGTGGGTGGGCGGGGCTTCCAGAGAGGCTTCCGAGTAGGCCTCCCTGAAGCCTGAACTCAGCAGGCCCCAGCAAGCCAGGAAAGAGGAAGCAGGCAGAGTTCTATGCAGCAGCAGCAGACCCTCTGCCCAGACCATCCAGAACAGCTATTGCTAGGTAGGCTGTGAATTCCTTTTTGTGGTCCCCCCCTCCCATAGGAATGTGCTTGCCATAGCATAGGGCTTTGATATGGGGGTGGGGCGAGACTGAGAAGTCTCTGAATATTTAATTTAAAATGGACTGAAAAATGTGCTGGCTTTAAAAACAAACTATCTAAAAAGGCCTATAAGTGGCTTGTTTCAGGGCAGAAAATTACTAAAACGTCTGGAACAAGTATATTTTATTTATTTCCATTCATTCATTCATAAATGCACTTATGTTCAAGTTGTTTTGCAATCCAGAAGGTCTGAGTGAGAACTGTGAAGCATGTGTTGTTATTTTATTTTATTTTATTTTATTTTATTTTTCTTGTGTGTGAACTGCTCCCCAATAACTTGCAGGGACTTCAGGGTAAATCTGGCCAACATGTGAATGCAGCACCTCTATTCCAGAGGAGATGTGTGTTAAAGGGCTTTAAAAGCCTCGTGTAAAAAACCTCCAGGAATCAAACTTTACTGAATTTGTTCAGAATTCTGAGAAAACAAACATAGGCTCACCTTGCATGGTTGAAAGTCTCCTTTGCTAATCTGCAGCGAGGGGGCCATTTTAATAATTAGCGTTGCTAGTGTGTTCTAGGCATTAAAAGTAGAACAAATATATAGTACTCAATGTATATCACTATATACTGTGAAGTGTGCATGTGTGTATTCAGTGAAATGTATTTCCAGGCAGCATACTTATTTTGAAATATCAGACTTAAGTCCTTGGGGGCCTGGGGTGTGTGGAGTCCCTGGACTTTGAGGGGCTGGGGGCCCATTTTAAAATCTCGTATCTGAGCCCATTCCAACCTTACTATGCCCCTGGCGGTCACTACACATGGATTTCTGTACAACATCTGCACAGAGGAAACTTCCATGTAGAAAATGTGTCTCTTGTAAATTGACCCTGAATTTTCCATCCATTACTGGGATATCTGAGAGTTAGAGTCAATAATAAAAGAACAGCACACTGCTTGTGACAGGAAGGGGCAAATTACAATGATTTCTTAGTCTGGCAGGGGCTGGTTTTGGCCCTGGCAGAACTTGGCTGTCTGCTCCTGTTGCAAATTCCTCTGTCTAGTGTGGCAAACTAATGTATCCTCTTGGTGTCAAAGTAAGCACTAGTGTGGTGAATGCACATATACCCCATCATGAGCCAACAGTCATCATAAGACAAAGGTTGGCAGGAATCATTCACTGGTTTACACACACACACACACACACACACACCACCACCACCACCACCACCACCTTCTTCCCCTATTTTGCTAGTGGCTATTTGGGCAGGTGATCCTCTAGGACAAAGTCATGTTTTTTAAAGAATGAGATGAGACAGAGAAAATGACACTTGGAATCCTCACACAACTCCTGACTGTTGTTCTAAGTCTTTTACAGAGATGGCTCATGTTTTCAGGTTTTGATCAACAACCATGTCTAGATGGTACAGTGTTCCTTTTAACAGGGATTTCCAGCTATTGTTGACTACAAGTCCCATCATTCCTGTTTGGACAGGGGCGCAATTTCAGTGCTTGCCCTAGGCGCCATTTTCCCTAGTTACGCCTCTGTAGCGAAGGCAAAAGTATTGAGATGTAACATAGAAATAGAGAGTGGTAACTGAGCAAGAAGATTAGGAGAGGAAGAGCAGAGAAAACATAAAGGAAGAGAAGATAAAACTGGTATGAACTTAAATACTAGAAAATAGATATGAGAGAGTGAGAGAGAGAGAAGCCAGTGAAAACACAGAAGGGGAAAACATGATTGTAATAACAAGCAGCAGAATTGAGTATGAATAAAAACTGTTTCAATTGTACAGAAGCAGTAAGACCAGAAAAATTGTCTATCCAGAAATAATAAGGTAATACATAACACAGAAAACAGCAATTAGTAGTTTTAGTTGAATGCTTAAATACGGATACCATTGTGAGGTTGAATAATTATAATCTGGATTTTATCAGTAGTGGGAATGTAACATCAAAATCTGCTTACACACCTTTTAATTTTAAGTTTTTTTCCTTTGTGATTCATGTAGAGTATTATGTATAACTATGTATGTATTTATATAGAAATGAGTCCATTTAAATTGTTGTCTTGCCTACATTGTATTTCTCCTTAATGATGTCTCAAAGACAATAAAAGCATAAATCAGCATAAAGCTAGGTCTTGGTGGAAGCTGAGCTGAGATAACGCATTTTTTAGTCCAATGAGAAATGGATGATATTTGGCAAACTGTCATGCATCTGCTTAGAAGAATGGTCCCAAAATAAGTTTGGGCCACATCTCTCTTGTAAAAAATGCTATAGTGGCAATGATTTCTTTGGAGCTGTATGTTGTAGTGTTTTTTTTGTTTTTTTTTAAAGCACTGTATTTTCTTCTAGGCCTATATAACAAAGTGTGCAAATACTATCACTGAACAAATACAAATCACAAAACACTTTCTTCTTGCTACATTTTAGAATAAATCTAGTTTATCCCAGACATGCTTAAAGGATTATAGTTAAAGCAATGTAGTGCAGCTGTTCATTTCAGTGATCTATAGCTTGCACAGCAGTACTATAAAGGAAGAGTATGGCCAGGAGTACCATCACTTCAAGGACAAATTACCAGCTGTCTGGAGTACCACCAATTTTCATCAACTGACTGGAATGAAATGATTGAAAACCATGGAAATGTAAGTTCTATCAGACACTAATGTTCATGAACATGTCATATCTTAAAAACTGCCTGTCTTTTGGGGGCCTTTGAAGTTCTTGTCAGCACTATGTTTAAGGGACAGCTCCTTTTGGATATCTAAATATGCACAGTTCTGTCTGATGGTTAAGGCAAATATAAAGGTGTTGCAATCCTGACTAGGTAAATCAACTGTATGATAAGCACACCGCTAACATAAATGCTTGCTAAAATTGGTGAGCTTCACTCCTTCTACCCAATCCTTCACTCACATGCTACTTCCTGTTCCTCCTCTTTCAACTGCCGAAAGATGGATCTTTTAGCAAGGTTACTGGATCTATTTGCATTACTTTTGTGTCCAGCATTCTGCTGGGGAGAATTGTCTTTCCTGAAGTAGACGTAAGAGGAAGGAAAGGAGCAAGTGCTAAGAAGGACTGATGAACTTGAACTAGCATTCAGTTGAGTTAAGAATGCACTGTAAACACTTTTACTTCTGTGTTCATCTGGAGCTTTAGATTATTGTCTTCATTGTCTCTGCATGACAGTTTTTAGCAATGATTTTTGCATCACTGTAGATAAAGTAGTTGATGCAGGAGTGGCTCTTTCATGAGGCAAAGTGAGGCAGTTGCCTAAGGGCAGCAGATTATTGGGGCCAGCAAGGTAAACAAGATGCGCTCCTGCCCCCACTTTTAAAAATGGAAGGAGGACAAGGAGGGTGCACATAAGGGGACAGCATTTGGAGCTCTTCCTTGGGGACACAGCCGTCTTGTGCTTGATGTTCGGCACAGCGCCTTATTTGGAAAGAAATACATTCTTCTAATGAAAAGGTGGCTACACTGGTTTCAAGAATCACAACCTTAATTTATTATCTTTGAAACTGTCTAAATTATAGGGCTGTGGAATGTCAGGTCAACGATGGCCCGATATGGGCCATTTCAGAAGAGGTTGGAGAAATTCCTGTTTCAAACTAGGGAAGCCCATTTCAGTTCAGACGTCATGAATCTTGTTTTGGAGAAATTGGAGCTTTCCAAAGCTCCAAATGGCAGTGGGGGTCTGCTCTCCTTTCCAGTGTGTGATTGTGGCTGGCACAAAACAAAAACAAACAAACAAAAACCTTCTGCACTCTTCCTGCCTGCCTGCACGCCCACGCATTTATCTCCTCTTTTTTTTTTTTTTAAGAGAGGGGGAAAATTCAGCCCATTTTTAACTCGCATTTTTTTTAAAAAAGTGGCTGATTTCTGGTGTTTCTCTGAGATGCTCTGATACTACATCATTTTCCCTGCAATTTTCTGGTGTTAAACTACTGGGTTTCACAGTGAATATAATTTTCCAGTTACACTTTAAAATTAATTTAAAATCAAAGGATGGTCAGAATCACTTGTAATTAAACACATGGATTCTGGCCATTCTTACCTATTTGTGGGAGAGTTTTCAGAGCTCCCTTATTAGCAGCCGAGTTTTTGTTTTATGTTTTTGCATTTTTAAAAACTGTCTCCATACACATCTATGGGGATTTTCACAGTGGGTGGGAGTTGATCCTGGCCCTAGCATTCTGAAGGCTCCAAAGGACCCCAAACTGACATTTGTGTGAGTGGATCAGATCAGTTGACCCAATCCTGACCAAAAACATGCTCAGGTTTACTTAGTGTATTGTGTAAGTGCATTTCTTACTCTCTTGCAAAGCCAAATTTCTATTGACTTTGTAAGAGAGACAAATAGCAGTAATAACTATAGAATGTCAGTGTGCTGCACAGTGAACAGCCTTACAGTGGTCAGCACAGTGCTAGAAAAGGGAGCAGAAGTGCTCAGCAAATTCCTGTACCTAGCATTCTAGTGATAATTTTGTACCTAGATAGACAATAGGCTTGTCTACAGGAAGTTTGTAATAAATCAAACATAGTCAGTCATCAGTATATGTTGGCAGGGAAGTCCTTGTAGTTTTGAGAACACTTGTGTGGTCAAGTGAGTATGAAAGCACAGGACACACTTGCTCTAAACTCCTTCCCTGCATTCATTTATTTAGCCCTAAAAACAGGCGCAGTTCAAGCCCCTAGCGCCTGAGATGGCATGGGAAACAACCGCCACTAGAACCATGCTGCTCATAGTGTCTCACTCCTCAGTCCTGTGGATGCAACACGAGTGCAATTCCCAACACTCGTGGTTCTTGCCCCAATAGCTTCTGGCATAGTATAGTACATAATATAACACAACTAGTGTTTTCAAGCCCGTTAAAATAACGGGCGCTAGTAGGGGAGAGTTTCGCTGCCGCCACCGCCAAGAGTGCCCCACTCCCTCTTGCTCTTTCCCCTCCCCGCTGCCCCACTCCCTCTTGCCCTTTCGCCTCCCCCTGCCCCACTTCCTCTTGCCCTTCCCCCTCACCCACTCCCTCTTGCCCTTGCCCATCCCCCCTGCCCCACTCCCTCTTGCCCTTCCCCCTCACCCACTCCCTCTTGCCCTCCCCCCTCCCCCCTGCCCCACTCCCTCTTGCCCTTCCCCCTCACCCACTCCCTCTTGCCCTGCCCATCCCCCCTGCCCCACTCCCTCTTGCCCTTCCCCCTCCCCCACTCCCTCTTGCTCTTCCCCCTCCCCCATGCCCCACTCCCTCTTGCTCTTTCCCCTCCCCCATGCCCCACTCCCTCTTGCTCTTTCCCCTCCCCGCTGCCCCACTCCCTCTTGCCCTTTCGCCTCCCCCCTGCCCCACTTCCTCTTGCCCTTCCCCTCACCCACTCCCTCTTGCCCTTGCCCATCCCCCCTGTACCACTCCCTCTTGCCCTCCCCCTCCCCCTGCCCCGCTCCCTCTTGCCCTCCCCCTGCCCCACTCCCTCTTGCCCTTACCCCTCCCCCACTCCCCCTGCCCTTCCCCCCCCTGCATTTTTAAATTTTTATCTTACCGGCCCTCTGCTCCTCTTCCCGGGCGGCAAACAGTTTACAGTTTACATTCTTGGAAGCAGCGAGGGGAAGCAGCAGCAGGAGGTGGCAACTGGGTCCAATGCCGGCCGCGGTGGGCCCGCCACGCCACGCAGCCTGCCGTGGCCGCTGCTGCCGCTTGTCCGTCATTGCGGCCGGCTGCCGGACAGCCACTGCTCCCCCATTTCCACCTTCAGCCCCTGGTATCGGGGTCCACTGCGGGCTGCCCGTCCGCTGCTGGGCCGGCCCCGCAACCACCAACTGTCGCCCCTCCACAGCCGCGGCCGCCACCATGGGCCCCACTCGCCGCCCCGTTGTCCCGTTGAGGCGACGGTCGCCGCCATCGGTCCCTGCCGGCCCACCACAGACGGCATCGGCCCCAGTCGCCAGCCACCGCTCCCCCCATTTCCACCTTCAGCCCCTGGTATCGGGGCCCACTGTGGGTTGCCCGTCCGCTGCCGGGCCGGCCCCGCAACCACCAACTGTCGCCCCTCCACAGCCGGCGCCGCTGCCATGGGCCCCACTCGCTGCCCCGTTGTCCCGTTGAGGCGACGGTCGCCACCATCGGTCCCTGGCAGCCCGCCACGGCCGGCATCGGTTCCAGTCGCCGCCGCCTCCTGCTGCTGCTTCTCCTCGCCGCTTACCGGGACCCAACATGGCCGCCCATGTCCCTGCGGCCGTGTCCCTGCGCATGCCCAGAACGGCCGAGAAAGACACGGGCAGGGTCACGGGATCAGACTCAAGCTCTTTATTATAGAGGATGGAAGAACAAAAGCAATACAGTAAAATTACATAGTGACTGTCATTCTTTTGTATTTTGGTTTCTTTACTTCTATACTTATGTGTTCTGCAGGTAATACGATTATTAAGGAAAGCAGGAAAGGCTAGCATTGATTAAATCCACCCCCTATATTAACTGAAGTGCTTGTCCCTTAGGACTTGTGCACTTTTAATTTTCATTGATTTCTTAATGATTCTGCAGCAGAGGAAGTGGTTTTGTCTCTTATGGGTTCTGTGGATAGTTTCTCAGGCTTTTAATTTCTGTACTTTTAATTTCTGTACTTCAGAAGAAACTATGGATAACTATATTTAAGCTGGTAAAATGCTATTGTTTTCATGATTCTATTTCACATACATCCACTCCTACCCCACCATCATAATATGCTTCAATACAGTCAATGAGTGTATATCCTACTTCTGCAATCAAGATTTGATAGAGAATAGAATAGTCATATTCTAATACAGGCAACCTAGTTGCTAAGTAACTTGTAATATTAATATTCTCATTTTATTGCATAGAGGAGGAGAAAAAATCCACCTAACATAGGTGTTTCAAGCCCAAATCCAAAGGGATGCCATTTAGATTTAGGCTGGAGAGCAGAGAAGCCAAAACTCACAGCAAGGTTCAAAGTTTTACTTTCTAATATACTAAATATTAAAAGAAAGAAAGAAGGAAAGACAATAGCTAACTATAGTGGGGACAGAAGTCAGTACTCAAATAGTTTCCAGATTTCTAGACATCATGGAAACTTGTGGTTTTTACCTTTCAATGTCCTGTTATCTGGAGCCAGAGTACCTAAAGGGATTGCTCCTCCAACATGTGCCACCACATATTTTAAGTTTGGGTAGGCAACATTGACTTTCCAGCTGCTGAAGTGCTGTACAACACCCATCATCCCCTACTACAATTGTGGCAAGGGAGAATGGGAGTTTTAGTTCAACAATGGCTAGAAGGCCAAGGCTGTCTATGCCTGCTTTAAGTTCTTACTGTTGATTTCACAAAGTCTTTACATACAGGTAGATGGACAAGGAACCATGTCCAGTAGACTCTGGCAACTCAGGAGGCTAATAACAAAAACTTGTGCCTTGTGCTTACAAGAATGGCGAGTAATGGTGTCCCTTGGAGACTGTTGTTCATCAAGATCTGAACTTTTGTATGGTGTCCCTCAGGCTCCGTATTGTCTCTGATGTTGTTTAACATCTACATGAAACCACTGGGAGAGATCATCAGGAGATTTGGTGCAGGGTGTTATCAGTATGCTGATGACACCCAAATCTATTTCTCCATGTCAGCCTCTTCGGGAGAGGTCATAACCTCCCTAAATGCCTGCATGGAGGTGGTAATGCACTGGATGAGGGATAACAAACTGAGACTGGATCCAGATAAGATGGAGGTACTCATTGTGCAGGGTCTAAACTCTGGAGATGAGTTTGATCTGCCTGTTCTGGATGGGGTCACACTTCCCCGGAAGGAACAAGTACGCAGTCTGGGGGTGCTTCTGGATCCTAGCTTCTCCCTGGTGTCACAGGTTGAGGCAGTAGCCAGAAGTTCCTTCTATGAGCTTTGGCTGATACGCCACTGCCTCCATTTCTTTAGATAAATAACCTCAGAAGAGTGGTACATCTGCTGGTAAGCTCCAGACTAGATTACTGTAATAAGCTCTATGTGGGGCTGCCCTTGTGTGTAGTCCAGAAACTACAATTGGTACAGAATGCAGCAGCCAGGTTGGTCTCTGGGTCATTTCAGAGAGACCATATTTCTCCCATTTTGAAAGATCTACACTGGCTGCCGATAAGTTTATGGGAAAAATACAAGGTGCTGGTTATAACCTATAAAGCCCTAAAAGGCTTGGGCCCTGGGTATTTAAGAGAACATCTTCTTCGTTATGAACTCCAGTGTCCATCGAGATCATCAGGAAAGATCCGTCTGCAGTTGCCACCAGCTCGTTTGGTGGCTACTCGGGGACGGGCCTTGTCCGCTGCTGTCCCAAAGCTTTGGAATATGCAACCTGCTGAAATAATAGCGTCCCCATCTCTGACAACTTTTAAAAAGTCTTTGAAGACACATCTATTCACTCAGGCTTTTAACTAAATATTGTTTTAATAGATTTAACATGTTTAAAATGTTTTAAGGTTTGAATTTTGCTGTATCATTTACTTCATTTTAACTGGTGTTTTAATCTCTTTCTGTTTTGTTTGCTTTTTGTGAACCACCCAGAGACGTGAGTTTTAGGCGGTATAAAAATATGTTAAATAAATAAATAGATAAATAAAGTGTTTATGTTCTCCTTTGAAGGAGCAATTTTGAGACTTAAGAATCCTGCCCTAGAGCCCACAGTGATGGATAACTATAGGCTGGTCTCCAGCCTCCCTTGACTAGGCAAGGTGATTAAGAGGGTGATGGCTGATCTGCTCCAGCTGGTTTTGGAGGACAGTGATTATCCAAACACATTTCAAACTGGTTTTAGAGCAAGCTGTAGGGTGGAAACAGCCTTGGTCAGCCTGATGGATGATCTCTACCAAGGAATCAACAAAGAGAGTATGACTATGTTGGTTCTTTTGGAACTTTCTACGGCCTTTGATACCATCAACTATGGTGTGCTTCTGGATCATTTGGAGAATTTGGAAATAGGTGGTACTGCTTTGCAGTGGTTCCATTCCTATCTCTCATATAGATTCCAGATGGTGTCACTTGAAAATATTGCTCTGTGAAACAAGAGCTATTGAATTATGTCCTTCGGGGTGCCATCCTATCTCCAATGCTTTTTAGCATCTGTATGAAACTGCTGGATCAGATCATCAGGAGTTTTGGAGCAGGGTTATAAATATGCTGATGACACCCAAATCTTTTTCTCTATGACATCATTATCAGGAATTGACATTAACCCCATAAATGCCTTCCTACAAGTGGTAATGGTCTGGATGAGGAATAATAAATTGAAGCAGAATCCAAATAATATGGAGGTACTCCTGGTAAGGGGTCATAATTTGAGGGATGTGATAGAACCTCCTGTTCTAATTAGGGTTGCTCTCTTCCCAAAGGAACTGTTACATAGTTTGGGTGTGCTACTGGACCCAGGTCTCACCCTGGTTTCTCAGGCTGTGGCCAGGAGCACTTCCCATCATCAGCTTCATATGTTCCTTGAATATAATGATCTAAAAACTGTGGTGCACTCTCTGGTGACCTCTAGGCTTGACTACTACAATGCAATCTATCTGTGGCTGCCTTTGTAGGTAGTTTGGAAACCAGTTCAAAATGCGGCAGTCAGATTGGTGTCTAGTCTCTAAAACAGACCATATTATGCCTGTTTAAAAAACAAATGCACTGGCTGCTGATATGTTTCCGGGCAAAATGCAAAGTCCTGGTAATTATCTTTAAAGCCCTAAATAGCTAAGGACCAGGTTACCTGGGAGAGTGCCTTCTTCAGCATGATTCTCACTACACATTAAGGTCATTGAGGCAGGTCTATGGCTACCGCTAGCTTGTCTGGAGGTTACTCGGGATCAAGCTTTCTTTGTAGTCACTCCTGAGCTGTGCTGTCTCTCTAGATATTCGAGACTTAGAATCATTACCAGCTTTTAAAAGAGCTCTCAAGACACACTTTTTTTAGCCTGGTTTTTAAAATGGTTTTAATTTTAATTGGTTTTTAATGGCTTGTTTTTAAAAAATCTGTTTTTATTTATGTGAACTGCCTAGAACAATCTGGTTAGGTGGAATAAAAATTCAATAAATAAATAATGTGGATAGAAGAACGCAAGTTATTTTAGCTGAGGCATACTATCTCCTTGTTTTTCTTTTTGTCTGAGTAGCCTGCTTTCCAGAGCTCCACAGAGCATGTGGAGAATAGAAATACATGTGCATTGCAATAGCACTACAGCATGTGAACACTTCATATTGGAATGGAGTGGAGATAGGTGATAACATATCTTAATGCAGAAGCGTGGTCTACACAGTTCAAGCAGAAAATGTTAAGTGAAAAAAGTTGCTGTCCACTTTTACTCAAAATATTGGGAATTATACACAACATGCATTCTAGCAACTAATTACAGAGGCAGCCCTTCTGCAAGTGCCCCCACCATTTGAGGTCTATCTGACAGTTGCAACCTCTGAGCAATTCTGTTGAAAGTGGTTTATTAGGCCAGCCTGATTGCAATTTTCTGTGGGAAAGTGAAGACTTCTAAAAAAAAATTACATGGGTGCTTGTGACAAAGTGAGTGGCAAGGAAGATTCTACTTGGAAATGTGTGTGTAATGTGTTTGTTTGGTTGGTTTTATTGTTGTTTAGTCATTGAAGACTTCCTTGAGAACCCATTGATTGCTTACAATTTATATTTTTAAAACAAACAGCTTTCATGCTTTCTTTTAGATAGAGTAGTGTGTACAGCTAGGCTGTTTGCATGGTAGAGAAGGAGATAGCAGGTAGTGACCAGCCTGTAACCTAGGAAACCATGAGGGGAGGGGAATGAAGGTGTGTGTTGCCTTCTCCGAGAAAAAAAAAGAAAAGGCTTGAGATTCCAGCTGAGAAAAATAAACTCTGTATGTGAGGCTTTGGGATACGCCTATCAGGGTGACTGCTGAGGACAGAGTAAGGAGGTCAAAACTACACAGCGTGTTGTTTCTTTTGCTTTGGGCAAAGATTCTTCTATTGCTTTTGTGCTGTCATGACTGCTTTGGGCTCCCTGCCTTTTCTAGTACATTATAATGCCCAAAAGGAGGTTCATATTGGTAAACTTAGTTTATAGCTTTGTGTATAGCTGATGTGGCTCTAGTATTGTTGTGTTGCTTTTTTATATGAACTTGACACAATACATACATTTACTGAGGGGGTATATTATTCATAAGAGCAATGAATTAGTATGTAGCTTTGCAGGTTACACAAGCAGTACAGCCAGTCAAATTATTTCTCAGCGATTACAGTGATCCATTTAACATAACATAACAGAAGTTGTATTTATCTGAACAGGGTTTCAAAGATATCGGGCTAATCTCTTGGTAACTGTTACCTCAAGCTTTGGGCCAGTTCAGACAATAACATCAACTAGCCCTGCCCATGATGTGATCAAGGCATATCCCACTGCCACTTCTGGCATGCTGTACTATTTTGCAACACAACTATTTCGATGGCCTCCCGTTCCAAATTTTGCAAAGTGGTGTGCTGGGGTGAGATGGACTGGTCAATTGTGTTATCAAAAGATCTCTTGTCTCCTGAATAACTTCTCTCATTTATGCAGGCTCTCAGGTTTCAAGAATTATCTTTCAGGGTTTAAAGAGGCGGTCTCGCACATGCACCACTCCCTGTGGGCTGCCTTTCAAGATGCATCATAAGGCATACATTTGAGCTTTCTATCACAATAGCAACTACCTTGGTTGAACTGATAAATGTTCCATAAATTCAAACTGGTGTTCAAGTGTCTTTTCTCTGTATTTTATACAAATGTGGAACATACATTTCCTTCCCTTCCAGAAGGCCTTGTTTGTTTTGAAAAGTGGAGGACTGATTGGTGTCCTTTAGCATGTTTTAGTCCTTTGTGTCACCTCTTTATTTATTTTTTGAAGACCTAAGTTATAGTTAGAGCCAGACATGGTGCTTCATTGAAAAGGATATGTGCTTATATTTCTTGGAAGAATTGACAGTTTGCCTTGAAGCTTCCCATGTTAGGGCAGTCTGTTTGAAGATTATTTATCTGAAATTTCAGGATAAAGGATGAAAAATTGTGGTATATAAATGTATTAAATAATAGATACCCTGGGAACTGGTTGCATTTCTTCTAATAATAATTTATATCAATTTGCTCGCATATGTTCTATTGTAAATCCTATCAACAGGGCCAGATCCCACTGAGATTTAAGTGCCCCTGATTATTATGATGTTTGTCTTTCCTTACTGCTGCTTTTCACATAGAGTGTGCAAAACTCATACAGAATGCTCAGGTTGGAATAAAAAATTGTGATAATATTCTGGAAATGATAAAGAGGAGAATGACTAGGCCTGAAAATTTAATTTTGACATATGAGTTATGTGCTTTGCTGAAAGATAATGATACAACCATATAATGCATGTCCTTATCTATTAAAACAGAAGAAGAAGAAGAAAGTTGTTATATAGTTGAACATTTCTAAATTGATTTATTGATCTTGTAATGTTTTGGAGAGGCACAACTTTCAGTACATTTTGCTTAGATGAATGGATTACAAGATCAATAAGAGAGCCTGTAATAATTTGTTTATTGTTCTTATATGTAAAATTTTAAATGAAAACTTCCAAATATTTAGCTTAGTCTTTGTAAGATTCAGATTCTATTACATTTTAAATAAGAGCATCTGCTGCCAGCTCATGGTCATCATTAACTCATAAAGACCATGAGGAATGTATGTATTTATGTATTTAAATTATTTATATCCCAGCCCCAGTGCACTATTGATTGGAGTTAACTGCGACAGTTAACATGATAAAACACAATAAAGTAATACAACATTAATAAAACAAGTAAAATTAACTAAAAACAGGACCCAGATGAAACCAGATTTAAAAACTAGACATTTACAAGTTAAAAAAACCCACCAGATATAGCTGCAGATAAAATACTAAAAACCATCTCTAAAAAGATGGGTTTTCAGATGCTTTTGAAACAAACTTCTGGGAAGGAGCATGGTGAGGCATTTCTGGGGAGGGTGTTTTCCAAAGCCAAGGGGCCACAACTGAAAAGATCCCATCTCTAATCCCAACCAACCTAATATCAGCCAGTGGTAGGGCTCAAGATGCTGAAGAAAGAGCCCTGCAAGATTCATATTGGCAGACTGACACAGCCCAAAGCTGTGTAGAGCCATAAAGGTAAAGACCTACACTTCTGAATCTAGCGCAGAAGCAGACTGGTAACCAGTGAAGCTTCCACAGGATTGGTGTAATACTTAAGAAGTGGCTCATACCCACGAGCATCCTTGTGGGACTGTTCTGGACCAGCTGAATCCTCCAAACTGTCTTCAGGGGCAGCCCTACCCAGAGTGTGTGGCAATAATCTAATTTAGATATCATCTAAGTGTAAGTGCCAAGGTCTGGTCTGACTCTTCTAAGTAGGGTTGCAGCTGGTGTACCAGCCATAGCTGGTGAAAGCCACTCTTGCACATCACCACTACTTGCCTTCAAGGACAGTGTCAGATTTATCTCACCACTTGGTTAATCAGTTTTACTGACCCACAGCACTTCTCTCTTGTCTGGTTTTTTTTAATGCAACCCAGAATAGCCTTCAAACAGTTAAGATGTTTGGAACACCTTATATGAACTGAAATTCATGGCATCTTCTCTGTTCCACACATGCAAGATTAATTGCAGCTAAATTATATATTAAGGTTAATTACCTGAACTCCCCCTTATTTTAACAGATAGCAACAATCACTTAGTGTTAAAAAAAACAATCAAATATCTGAGGTTATTTTATATGATGCATTCTTAAGGAGCAGGGACAGGAATGTGTCATGTATCAGCACAGTGATAATCAGCAAGGGCCAAAAGGTGTGAAAAAGCAGAAGAGAGGAAGGGCCAGATGTCTTCCAATACAAGTTGCCATGGTAGCAACACCCAAACCAATACTAGCAACAAGTACTAGAAGCAGCAGACCTAAAAGAGGAAGAAAAAGATCACAGCTACATCATTTAAAACACTTTTACATATCTAAGATTTCTTTTGAGTCTCTGCACTGACTATGAACATGGGTACTCGATAATTTCTGAAGCAGAACACAGCAGAAATCCCCTGCCTTCAGCAGGTAACTGCTTATAGTGTCTCTTTAGGACACACTGCTCTGCTTGCCTACCTATGGTTCATGCAGAAACAGGAGTTTGTATTGTGTTAGAGAGAGAGAGAGAGAGAATGAGAGAGAGAGAGAGGGAGAATTTATTTTTATTTGATTTATATACCGCCCTTCCAAAATGGCTCAGGGTGGTTTACAATTAAAACAAACCACTAAAACAATAAAGAGCTAAAACAAATGGAAAACAATATAACAACAATTAACAATTTAAAAACATTTTAAAACAACAATTAAACAATTACAGTGATTAAAAACTCCAAAATCGGGTTAGAATATTAACAGACTAAAAAACCCTGGAAAGCCAGGCCAAACGAATACGTTTTAAGGGCTCTCCTGAAGGCTAATAGAGAATTCAAATTGCGGATTTCTGCAGGGAGAGCATTCCACAGCCCCGGAGCAGCTATAGAGAAGGCCCGCCTCCGAGTTGCCACCAGACGAGCTGCTGGTAACTGGAGACGAACTTCCTCAGATGACCTTAATGTGCGGTGGGGATCACACAGAAAAAGGCGCTCTCTAAGGTAACTCGGGCCTAAGCCGTTCAGGGCTTTAAAGGTAATAACCAGCACTTTGTATTTTGCTCGGAAACCTATCGGCAGCCAGTGCAGTTGTTTTAAAATAGGCATAATATGTTCTCTCCGGGTTACCCCAGAGACCAATCTGGCTGCCGCATTCTGAACTAATTGAAGTTTCCGAACAACGTACAAAGGCAGCCCCACGTACAGCGCATTGCAATAGTCAAGCCGGGAGGTTACCAGCTGGTGCACCACTGTTTTGTGGTCATCCTCCTCAAGGAATGGGCACAGCTGTCAAATCAGCCAAAGCTGATAGAAAGCACTCCTGGCCATGGAGATACCAGGTGAGGCCTGGGTTCAGGAGTACTCCCATGCTGCTCACGTGCTCCTCTGGGGGAGTGTAGCCCCATCCAGAAAAGGAAGATCTAACTCACTCCTCAGATTCTGAGCCTCCACAATGAGCACCTCCGTCTTGCTTGGATTCAGATTCACTTTGTTATCCCTCATCCAGCCCATTACTGCCTGTAGGCAGGCATTTAGAGAATAAGTGCCATTCTCTGAAGATGAAAGGGAGAAGTAGATTTGGGTGTCATCAGAATACTGATAACACCCAGCACCAAATCTCCTGATGACCTCACCCAGAGGTTTCATGTAGATATTGAAAAGCATTGGTGACAGAATGGAGCCCTGAGGGACTCCATATAACAGCTCCTGCTTTGAGGAGCGACTGTCACCAGTTTCCACCATCTGGAATCTACCTGAGAGATAGGAACAGAACCACTGCAAAGCAGTGCCCCCTATTCCCAACTCCCCCAGGCAACCCAGAAGGATACCATGGTCGATGGTATAAAACGCTGCTGGGAGATCCAAGAGGACCAACAGAGTCACACTCTCTCTGTCGATTCCCCAGTGAAGGTCATCCATCAGGCCGACCAAGGCTGTCTCAACCCCATAGCCCGTTCTAAAGCCAGTTTGAATTGGGTCTAGATAATCAGTTTCCTCCTAAAATGCCTGGAGCTGGTCAACCACCACCCTCTTGATTACCTTGCCCATCCAGGGGAGATTGGAGATTGGCCTATAACTATCCATCGCTGAGTGATCCAGCGAAGGCTTCTTAAGAAGTGGTGTAACTATTGCCTTCTTCAAACAGGGAGGCACCCTACCCTCCCTCAGCGATGCATTTATGATATTAACTAGGCCATCTCCAACAACCTCTCTGCTAGATCAAAGCAGCCAGGTTGGGCAACGATCCAGAGAACAAGTGGTAGGCCATACCGCTCCAAGCAGCTTGTCCACGTCATCAGGAGTCACAGATTGAAACTGATCCAACCTAATACTGTAAGAGGGATTGTGGAATACCTCCCTCACAGACCCTGCAGAAATAGTGGAGTCCAAGTTGGCCCGAATACAGGAGATTTTATCCGCAAAGAACCCACTAAAGGTGTCACAGCAGAATATCTCCAGGAGCTGATTTGAGGCAGAAGGAGTAGAAATTATACTCCTCACCACCCGCGATAACTCTGTTATACGTGAACCCGCAGACGCAATGCGCGCTGACCAAAAATGCTTTTTGCTGTGCGCACTGCCATGGCGTAGGTTTTCAAATGGGTTCTATGCTGCATCCTGTCAGATTCGAGCTGAGTTCTCCTCCAAATTAAAAATACTAAATTTTAATTTTTGGAACACTGATGTAGTCGCTCCAAATAATTTGAGAGCAGGGACACAATGGAGGCACAAAACATATCCACACACAATATTTAAAATATTTTGGAGAAAATGTGGGTGTTTGCATAAAATGACAAACTGTGAAGTCCATGTACCTGTTTCAGGGTCCATATTGGACATAGGTAACACTTGATGACAATTAGCTACAGCTACAAAAACTGGGAATGGCTCAAGAAAGTTCCTCGCAAAGACAATAGATGGTAGTGCACCTTGCTTGTTTTTATTGCTTTGATTTACAAAGTAATTATCATTAGTGACAAATTCATTATTAAAACATGCAATGCTCTATCACAGAAAGGCAACTGCAATGCAATTTGTATACTACTGTTCATTATTAAAATGTCCAAGGTGGTTGACAAAAAGGAGAACAATAAAATCATTTTTTAAAAAATACATCAAACACCTAAACCTTTAATATTTGTTTAATGTAGTATTGGAGCACCACAAATGTACATATTTATTGAACTATTTTGATTTTAAAATTATTTCCTGATTCTTTTGAGTGAAAAATTTCCTCTTTTTGGTGTTCCACTATTGCCAATTGAAATTCTGACTGAGGCACATTATTGGTTCTGCTCAAACAGATTCATTTCATAGACTACATAGACTGCTATTCTGGTTTATTGACACTATAAGTATAGATAATCTCTTTCAACACGTATTGTATATCTCCTTTACTGTTATGAAATGTAAGCATGTATAGATTTAAATATGTGCTTTCCTGAACAGGAATGGAGTGAAATTCATACTAATATAACATGCTAGATTTGGTTTATGATTAACCATACATCAGTTTGAGAAGCCATACACGCGTAGTTCTGCATTACATTGCTAATTATGGCATGTCTCATTTTTTGCCAGTGTAATTGCCACTGCCACGGGATGCTGTATTTGTCTTTTAATCCAGCTGAACTTCCTGCATTTTATGGTTAACTGTGTATTTGTTCAATTCATAATGCCCAGGACAACAACAACAACAACAATAATATAAATACATTAATTCATTAAATTAATTAAATTTGTTAGCTACCCCTTAACAAATTGTTCTCTGGGCAGCTCAGAACACAACATTAAAACATCCAATAAAAACATACAAATACATCGAATCACAACATACCAATTTTTTTTTTAAACTTGTTTTTAAAAATCAATTTTAAAAAGCCTGAGTGAACAGAAAAGTCTTCACTTGGCATCTAAAATAACAAAGTGATGATGCCAGGTGAACCTCACTGGGGAGACTGTTCCATAAATGGAGTGGAACCACTGAAAAGGCCCTCTCCCTAGTAGCCATCCACTTCACCTCATTTGACAATAGCCCTCTTAACAGGGCCTCCTGCCAAATTCTGAAATGTTGTGGGTTGTTTGTGCCTTCTTGGTTGGTGGTTTGTTTTTGTTTTTAAGGGTAGAACTGAGCATGAGGCATTTTAAATATATTTTAAACTGTCTGGTAATCTAAAATGTCCTTTCATTATTCCTTCTCACTCTCCTCCATGTTGTTGCAGATAATATTTCTAAAAGTGCTGTTGGACTGATGTGATGCAAGAACAGAAGCAACATGAAATGGAAACGCTATTCTTTTACTGTCGTGGTAGCTGTACTCAGCCTGTCCAGGATCCATCAGTTACTGGGTCAGCTTATTCCAGGTAGGATTTGATTTATTCAAAATATTTATACAATCTTTTGCACTTCGTAACCTACATGATGGTGTGAGTGTCTGTGCATGAGAGTGACTGTAAAGCTAATAGTTTATTAAGTATCTAGATTATCCTCTGAAGTTCTGAGATGGCTTCTTTGAAATCTTGTAAATGTATATGAAGTTGTTATATAAATGGGGGGGGAAAACTTAAGATGGACAACAGTAAATGAGTAATTGTGAGACAAAAAGGAAAAATACCAGAACACTGAAAACATAAACTGCTAAAATACAAATAAGTGGCATACATTATTAATCATGCTGTGTGTTTATCCTACCAGACTATTTATGACTTCTAGGGCAGACCCACAGAAATCAATGGGCCTGAATCCATATTAAAGAGCAGATACTAGAGCAACAAGAGAAAACACACTCCTTATGGATTTGATCTTCACACAGGCAATAAGCAGTGAAACATAGAGGTCACCAAGATGGGAAGCATGTACACTGTTAGACAGCATCTGTCTAAATGGTTTTTGCATGGCTTCTGTCATTGTCCAAAATAGTAAATTGTCTTGGCTGTCAAGCAACATATTATTTCCCAACCTGCTGCCCTATTACAAGAGGCCATAACTATAGTGGTTGTACTGGGTGTAGTAGACTAGGGATGTGCATGGAACCAGTTCAGCACTCCCTTTCTGGAGCGGTGAACCAGTGCTGTCCACCGGTGTTTGAACTGGTTTGGAGAGTGGGGGTTGCTTTAAATGACAGGGAAGGCACTACCTAACTGTCAGCCACTGCCCCACCACTTTCCACCCACCGGTGCTCTCCAGCAAAGTGGGCACATTGCTTGCAGCCCCAGCAGTGTCACCACAATCATGGTCATGCGTGTGTATGCCAGCCATGAGCATGGTGATGCTGCTGCGGCTGCAAGCAGGATGAACACTGCAACCCAGCATGCCCACTTTTCTGGGGAGCGTTGGCAGAGGGAAAGTGGAGGGGTGGGACCAGTAGGCAGTGCCTTCCATGTCATTTAAAGCAACCCCCCGCCCTCCCAGGAGTGCACAAACTGGTTCCGCGCACATCCTTATAGAAGACCAGTGTGTTGAAGAATGTTAAAAACTGTTGAAGCAAAGTTGGAATGACCATATTTTAGGATTGGGTTCTTGAGTATGCCACTTTGTATTTGGGTTCTCAGACTCCTAGGAGACTTTCTAGACTGCAGAAATAGTTTAGAAAGCCTGCTCTGTGTTAGGCCAACAGCATTATTTCCAGACTGGAATTAAGGGCACTTTAGATAGCCTGTACATAACCTCTGGCACTACCAGAATCTCAAGAATTCCAAATGTTATTTTTGAAAAGGAAACTTTTGATTTTTAACATTGGAGCTTGCAGAGGTGCTTTTGAAAATGTAATGACAAAAACTTCCGATGTCACCCTAAGTGCCAAACAGTTTGCCCATTTCTATTGTAGTGTTATCTTTTAGAGTTTGGCATGTAGCTGTTCCCTTTGATTTATCAGTAGCTTTGATAAATGGGTTATGCCTTCACTGTTGAGTGGAGCATAGTTCTTTTACTTAAGCCAGTCGGCTTTATCATAAAAAGTGTATTCCTCTAGCCTTATTTCTTTTTTGATACACAATATGGTCTAGATAACCAAATCAGTCAGGGTGAAGGAGAGGGGAGCTGGATGGAGGTCGAAGAACCTGGAGAGGTTGCAGAGGTAATCTTTACTAGTTCTAGTTGATGCCGGCAGTTCTATTCTAGGTGATGTCAGTGAGCGTTGCAATGGCAAGTAAGTAGCTTGTGAGTGGTGAGGTAGAAGCTAGGCAGGCAGATGGTGCATCTTGGAGATCCTCTTCTGGAGCTGGTGCAGTTCACAACATGCTTCAGTTCCCTACTATGCAGAGCGAATTGTCAGCACGTCATGTCTGGTGGGACTTCTACTTAGCTGGATAGCTTTACAGAGTCAAAGAGTTGAGCAAATGATTGCTGGATCCATGCCTTCTGCTACCCTGTCCTTGTACTCATTCAGTCCTTTGATTGTTGGTGCAGTGCAACACCCATCATAAATCTTCATATGTGTTAATAGCTAAACTACAAACACCTGGTTCTCATGACAAAGCACATCTTCACTTCAAGGGAAATGCACCCAATACATTTGATCAGTATGAACTGTCTCTATTTTTCCTTGTTGTAAGCATTTCAGGAGGTAAACAATCAAACTCTGCAAACAGCTGCTGTAATCCTTGAGGCACCTTTCCTGGTTGGGGACTGATAAAGGAAGAAAGGACAATGGGTGTTTCAGGAGATAGCCGCCTAAAACAATTGGTTACCAGCTTATTTATCATGCTGCAAACGAAGCATAATGAGAAAACAGTTCCAGTTCCATATGTGACAGGCAGAACTCAATCTAGGAATGTAACCTATTGTAAGCCAGCTAGGAAGAAGCAATATAAGGTACAACAACAGGATATACTTCCATAAGGGAAGACCAGGTAAACATTTACTATTCTAACAAGGTACATTTGGTAGGTATTTTCCAGTTCATTAAGAGTTCAGCAGACCTACGACCAGAGAGTTTCTGGCAGGGATGTTTGAAATGGACACAGGCTTAATCTTTGATTCTTGAATCTTTGGTTCTGTTATAGAGTTTATGTTATGGGTCATAACACCATACATTGATAAACCATGAAATTTAAATGTTGTTTTAAGAAATGTAGTTTAATTCAAAGGATGGTTTTATGTCAATGCCTATACTTATCAATCAACCAATCATCTTTATTAGACCTAGACCAGCATAAAACAATAGACCAGCAGAACAGCCAGAGCAGCATAAAGCAATGCAAAAGGGTTTAAGGTAATATAAAGGCAAGTAATATAAAAATACTTATACTGCAAACTTGAAATTTCTTCAGCTATGTGTTTATGGTAGAATGCATTTATTTTAAAAAACCAGTGTTTTTAAATGATTAGGTTTCTTCATTTTAATACATGCAGGGTAATTTTAATAACTCTTATAGTGCTAATGTATTTATTTGAGGGATCTTCACAGTTCTGACAGATTCTACTTTGCATTAGTGTCCATGGGGAAAGTACTGACTCCTCCTTTATTAAAATCACTGCTCAGCCTTTCATCCTGTCATTACATCTTGCCTTTAATTCACATTTAAAATATGCTCATTGGTTTGTCTCTTGAGGCGTACTCTATCTCTGTTATGCACATCTTTATTTAGTCAGGATTTTAAAATAATCCCAACATATAATTTCTAGCTTGCTCAGTTATAATGTTTGTTTTTAAGCACTATAAGATTTGAGAATGTCTGGATGGAGTTGCACCTGCACTAACACATTGCAAAGCTTGTTAAACGTAGGTACTGCTCCTCTCCATATTTTACTTTAGTCACATTTAATTTAGGACAAGAACAAAAACTGGGGAAACAAATTTGTAAAGCCTTTCTAAACAACACTCTGCTTATCTCTTACCTATATGTTTAGCTGAATAAAATGTTCCTATACTGTCGCACTGCTGAAAGATATTTGGACTTAAGCAAACCATGGGAAATCACCTCTGCAGGGCCAAAATTTCACTTTCTGCATACACAGTACAAAAAGCAAAAAATATGGTTTTAGGCTGACTGAACAGAGTGACATAGTTGAGAATGTGGTTTCTAAAGTTAGCAATGCTCAAGCTAACTTTATACTTCAACAGAAGTATCTTGTTGCCTTTTAATTAGTTATAGGAAGCAATCTAAAACATCCTAAGAATGGTGCTCATATGCCTCAAGAATCAGGAGAAGTCTAGATTTCAAGCCCCATCCAAAACCTCCCACTCCTACCAGGTCTTGCTAACCATTGTTAATCCAGCCTAATCTAGATTCAGCTTCATGTACCATATAATGTTTATGCAATAAGAAAAAGACCCCAAGAAAAGAGGGTGTTGTTATATCCTGGAGATGCCCTGACAGGGCATGTAGAGAACTATGCCAAATCAATCACAGATGTCTTGAAAATCAGAAATCTATATTGTCTGACAGGCAGCCAGGGATTCAGAACCATGGAGAGCTGCAAGTGAGCCGCTTACTTTAGCTGGGGCAAGAAGTAGACTGAAGATTTAAATCCCAGGCTCATGCTGCCCTCGGTGCCTGAGGAGATTTAAAAGAGTAATCCTCAGCCTGCAATCCTGCACAACTCTTCTTCTCCATCAAACCATTCTGGCCCATTGTTGATGCTTGATAGGAAGGCTTAGGGGAACAGCTACAGCATAATGTATATGCTGTAATGGCAGCATTGCCAATTAATATACTGTGATTTTGTTACAAATCTCTTTTGGCTTCACAGTTGCAAAGATATAAAATAATGAATCAAGAGATAGAAACTTTAGAGTAAGAGTAAAGTAAACTTGAGAGAGCGGGCAGCGGGAGAACTCCCTGCTCTCCGCTTCCCTGGCTGGGCTGCAAAAGGCTTCCTAGAAGCCATTGCAGCCCAGCCGGGGAAGGGGACGGGGTCGGCAGGGGAGCTCTCCTGCCGACCCCTTGAGTATGGGAAGGGAAGGGGCGGCAGGGGTCTCGGGGCTGTTCAGGGGGAGGGCTGCCAGCCGAGCTAGGGGCATGAAGAGCCGGGCGGCAGGGACTGGGAGATACCCTGCCGCCCGATTGAGCATTTAACATACAAAGGAGGAGGAAGCCGAGCCGCGCGCCGCCGAGAGGAGGGGGAATGAAGCAGGCGGCAGGGAGGTATGCCGCCCGCTTACTCACATAAATATTGCAAAATTCTTGAGGGGGTAAGTAAGCCCCCCCCCGTACTCTTGTGGAACCCCCCACCCGAACCAAAACCATCCCGTGTCCGGACCGGTCTGGAGGCCTTTTGAATGGCCTCCGAACCGGTCCGTGCACAAGACTAGCTTCAACACTGAAAGTCTCAAACAATAAAATGACTGAGATTGTAAATATTTCAAATATAAGCATTCCTATCATAGCAGTAGATCACATAAAAATTAAAAATTAAGGGCGCAGATTTAAGTTTACAATGCCAGTTGCTCTTCATGGGAGCATATAGCTTCATATACAGATAATATAACATCACACACATACACAATTGGAGGTTTGACTTCTTCTTGGTAGCCCAAAGTGAATTGCCTGAATGTAAACTTGCTTGCAACTAGCAGCTTTCTAGATGAACTATCTGGGTAGAATATTCAGTGTTATAAGCAACTCTTAACTAACTGATTGAAACCAGTTGAATTCTCAGTGGGCATGGATTCTGTCCATTGGGAATTTGATCAGAAATCTTGTGGGTCTTAGCAAGCAGTTAGGCATATCAAGAGACTAATGAGCAACTGCCATTAATGTTTAATGCCTGTATTTAATTGCACCATAGTCTGCATTAACTTATTAAATCTTAGAGATGGCTAGCAAAATATTTTGTTATTGCTAATAAAACTATTATGAAACATTGTATTTAATCTGGTACAGCTGCTTCTAATATCTAACGTATAACCCACTCCATCATAACATGGTGTTGTGTCAGAGCAAATTTCATCTCAGCCAACCATTAGATGTCTTTTTTATTATTGATATTATTTGCCATTCATGTTTGTTTGGTGCACATTTAAGTATAGCTATGGAGATCATTATTTCATACTAGCAGAAGTCCTATAGTGCAGGATAAATGTCAAACTTCAGTTTTATTTATAGAAGGCTAAGTGATCTTTTGTGTGTTGAGCTGTAGCTACATGACATATGCCAATCATCGTGCATCTCTTTTTTAAACATTGCTAAGGAACTGTGAAAGGTTTTTTTTTATTTACTCCCACTGTTTCATTCACCTGTCATTCTTGTGTTCCAGTCATATACACATTTATTTGGAAAAAAATCCACATTTAACTTCCATTTAAATGTGCTGAGGATTGCATACTGTGGATTGTTCAAATAGGTAGCCATTCGAAACAATGACTTAACATAGGAAACTATATCTTTCATCTTTTAAGATTATTCTTCCAGAAACAGGGTTGTCAGTCATCATACTTTCTCTTTTTATTTTGATTGACGCAGAGAAATTGTCAAAGCCTTTGAATGTTTCATTTTCCTCCACTATAAGAGTTGACCTTTGTTTATTCTTTGCCTTTTGTGAGTATAACAAAGGGTTGCAAATCCTATCACCCCAAATGTCATGCCCGAAAAAGGGCAGATATTAAAGCTGGGTGGTGGGGAGAGACTGGGAAAGCACCCCACCCGTCTTGCCTTGTAGATGCTGTCACTATGTATACTGCCAGATCTTAATAAAGAGAAGATTGCCAGCTGCACTTCAATTCAAGGTCTCTTTATTAGCCTTAGTTTATCCAGCATGAGGTTTTATTTAATTGTCTGAATAGATGGTGACAAACCAAGAGGCACAGTCAGCTGCATGATACTTAATGAAGAAATCCGTATTTCTAATCTATCTGTAGAGTACACAACTCTCCTGCTTTGATGAACTGGCCTTTTGTGATGAACCTGACTAGAAAGCCACATGTGTTACACTGACTATCTAATTAAGTCATCAGAATGCATTGGAGCAAACGGAGTAGTTCACATGGGCTCGTACAAATAATTTCAGTTCCTCTATTACCTGACTAATAGAAAGTGGCACTGTTCCAGATTATGACTGATAGGGGTTAGATGGTACAGCTGCTGCAATTATGCTAGCAGGTAGATTTCTGTAAAAGACTTTTCTTCTTTGTCCACAAGAATTGAGGAGCCACTTTGCTTCACTCATCTATGTTTTACAAGAATGTGGCATTACATATACATTTGCCCCATTGCTACTGGCTGCTCTTCTCCAGTCTATCCTATGCATTTCCTATGAAAGGAGTCTGGAGAAATCTATAATAGCATGATAGATTGTTTATTTATTTATTTATTTATTGGTATTCAAACTGCCCTTCCAAAATGGCTCAAGGTGGTTTACAACTAAAACAGAAACCATTAACACCAATAACAATTAATACAGAAATATAAATATAAACATCAATTAACAATTAAAACATTGTAAAAAAAACAATTAAACCATCAGAACAATTAAAACCCTGAAAACCAGGTTACAATATTAAAACAATTAAAACTAATTAAAAAACCCGGAAGGCCGGGACAAACAGATAGGTTTTAAAAGCTCTCCTGAAGGTCAGTTCAACAAAGAGTTAAGATTGCTGATTTCTGCTGGGAGTGCATTCCACAGCCCAGGAGGAGCTATAGAGAAAGCTTGCCTCTGAGTAGCCACCAAACGAACTGGTGGTAACTGGAGACAGACCTCCTCAGATGACCTTAATGTGCGGTGGGGATCATGTAGAAGAAGGCACTCACTAAGATAACTCGGACCCAAGCCATTCAGGGATTTAAAGGTAATAACCAGCACTTTGTATTTTGCTCGGAAATGTATCAGCAGCCAGTGTAACTGTTTCAAAACAGGAAAAATATGGTCTCTCTGGGTTGCCCCAGAGACCAATCTGGCTGCCGCATTCTGAACTAACTGAAATTTCTGGACTACGTACAAAGGCAGAACCACGTAGAGAGCATTGCAATAGTCAAGCCTGGAGGTTACCAGCTGATGCACCACTGTTTTGAGGTCATCCTCTTCAAGGAATGAGCACAGCTGTCGAATCAGCCAAAGCTGATAGAAAGCACTCCTGGCCATGGAGATACCAGGTGAGGCCTGGGTCCAGGAGTACTCCCAAGCTGCGCACCTGATCCTTCGGGAAAGTGTAACCCCATCCAGAAAAGGAAGATCTAACACACCCCTCAGATTATGAGCTCCCACAATGAACACCTCCGTCTTGCATGGATTCAGATTCAATTTGTTATCCCTCATCCAGCCCATTACTACCTGTAGGCACGCATTTAGAGAATGAGTGCCATTTCCTGAAGATGAAAGGGAGAAGTAGATTTGGGTATCATCAGAATACTGATAACATCCAGGACCAAATCTCCTGATGACCTCACCCAGCGGTTTCATGTAGACATTAAAAATGATTGGTGACAGAATGGAGCCCTGAGGGACTCCATATAACAGCTCCCGTTTTGAGGAGCAACTGTCACTAAGCTCCACCATCTGGAATCTACCTGAGAGATAGGAACGGAACCACTGCAAAGCAGTGCCCCCTATCCCCAACTCCCCCAGGCAATCCAGAAGGATACCATGGTCGATGGTATTGAACGCCTCCGAGAGATCCAAAAGAACCAGCAGAGTCACACTCCCTCTGTTGATTCCCTGGTAAAGGTCATCCATCAGGCCTACCAAGGCTGTTTCAACCCCATAGCCTGCTCTAAAGCCAGTTTGAAATGGGTCTAGATAATCAGTTTCCTCCAAGACTGCCTGGAGCTGATTCACCACCACCCTCTCAATCACCTTGCCCAACCATGGGAGATTGGAGATTGGCCTGTAATTATCCATCGCTAAGGGGTCCAGGGAAGGCTTCTTTAATAGTGGTCTGACCATTGCCTCCTTCAGACAAGAAGGCACCCCACCCTCCCCCAGTGATGCATTTATGATATTAACTAGGCCACCTCCAAAAATCTCCCTGCTAGATAGCAGCAGCCAAGTCGAGCAAGAATCCAGAGAACAGGTGGTAGGCCGCACCGCCCCACGCAGCTTGTCCACATCCTCAGGAGTCACAGATTGAAACTGATCCAATCTAATACTGCAAGAGAGATGGCTGGACACCTCCTCCATAGACCTTGCAGAAATAGTGGAGTCCAAGTTGGCCCGAATACAGGATATCTTATTCGCAAAGAACCCATTAAAGGCATCACAGCAGAGCAACTCCAGGGACTGATTTGAAGTAGAAGGAGCAGAAACCAAACTCCTCACAACCCAGGATAGCTCAGCCAAGCGTGAACCTGCAGCCGCAATGTGCGCAGACCAGAATCTTATTTTCGCTGCACGCACCGCTACCGCACAAGTCTTCAAATGGGTCACACGCTGAATCCTGTCAGATTCGAACTGAGTTCTCTTCCACTTGTGCTCTAGTTGCCTACACAACCGCTTCAGCCACAGCAACTCCACAGTATACCAAGGGGTCATTTTTTCAGCAGGTCGGAAGGGACACTTTAGAGCAATCATGTCTACTGCCCTGCTGAGTTCCCTGTTCCAGGTTTCCACCAGGGCATTGATAGAATCACTGGCTGCACCAGTGTCAAAATCCTCCAAGGCCTTTTGAAATCCCACTGGGTCCAGCAGCCTTTTTGGATGGACCATCCTTGTAGGTCCACCACCCCTGCAGGGGTGGATTGCGGCTGTGAGACCAACCTTAACCAGGTAGTGGTCCGTCCATGACAATGGGGAAACTACTGGATCCCCCACCCACGGAACACCACCCTGATCTAAACAAAAGACCAAATCGAGTGTGTGGCCAGCAACATGAGTTGGTTCAGAAACTAATTGGCACAGAACCATAGTTGTCATGGCCACTATGAACTCCTGAGCTGCACCAAAGTGGATATTGAAGTCCCCCTGCACCAAAAGTCTGGGAGACTGCAACACCAAATTCTGCAACCAGCTCTGTCAGCTCAGTTAGGGAGTCAGTTGGGCAGCAGAGTAGACGGTACACCAACAGAATCCCTAATCTTTCCCTAGTTCCCAGCCTCAAAAATATGCACTCTGTATAAGTCAACTGTCTCACAGGGGCCCTGGTTAGGGAAATGGTATTTTTATGGACCACAGCCACTCTACCTCCCACCCTACACACTTCCCTTGGCCTGCTCCAGGACAGAGTAACCTGGTGGGAGAAGCTGAGCCCACACTGGACCACTCACCTCCCCCAATCAGTTATACATGAGATTCTGTCATTACTGATGGTTTCACTTCATGAAATATCCAATGAAAGGTCACCCCCCCACACACACACTTTTGTATTCAAATGAAACGAAATCAGCCATGTTTAATAAGTCAAATGTGTACTTAGGTATGTGATAAAGGTGTTACTGAAGTTCTTTTGTCTCAAACTCACAAAATAATTGGAGAGGCACCAAATAGATGTCTTAAAGTAAGAGCTTGGCCCTTTTAGCCCCTAAAATTATTTTGAGCTTGTAAACAAGTCCATTCCCCACTATGCACCCCACATAAAACAGTACTTACCAGGCAGCAAGCGGGAACAATGATGCCTTATGCTTGTTTAAAATATGGGGTATAATTTTTTTAAATAGAATCAAGAATAAAACAATGCTGCAACAGCTTCCCTGTTGGGATTCAAGTTCCATCCCTGGCTTCTCCAAGACAAGGATGAGAGAGATTCCTGCCTGCAACTTTGGAGAAGCCACTGCCAGTCTGTGATGAAGAAAATATGGAGATAGATAGACCTATGGTCTGACTCAGTAATTGGCAACTTCCTATGTTGCCTTATAACAAGTCCTGTAATCAACAACTAATTGTTGTACATCAGTGGTCCCTTTTTTTCCCCCCCATCTCTGTGCACAATGACTTTTGTTCTGGGTAGCAGTATCAAGGCAGTGTGTGCACATGTGCATTTAGAGTGGGGTCCTTCTGTTCCAATCTGCGTGGGGTCTAAAATCAACTGAGCAGACATCAAAGAACTTTTGAGCACATGCATGTGCACACACCTTAGAGGGAACAGTAACGCCACCCCCCCCCTTTTTTTGCCTCTTCTTCATTTTAGAAATTAGTTTTGACCCTGAGTAAGACTTGTCAGGTTCTTCTGTTTTGAACCAAATTGAAGTTTGCTTCTCTTCTGGCACCAAATGCTGCCCGGAGAGGAAGCAAGCCTCCATTTGGATTGAAACAGCAGAATCCAGCAACCTGAATCTCAAGAGGTAATCACTAGGGCTTTGCAGTTGAATAGTTCTGACAATACTATTTGATCCAATAGTGCCACTATCAGAATGAATTATGACATGGTTTTTATTGAGCTCTATTGTGTTGGAAGTATTGGAATTGAATCTCTACTGTGTCAGATCTATGTCAAAATTGTCAAAGTGGGTTATCTCACTGCACATTTTGTTGCTCCTTCTGCAGTGAAACTCTTTTAAAAATTAAAAATCAATCGTAGTGGGTGGGGAACTGATTTCAGTGAAAGTACACACCGTTAATGCTACCATTGTGTGCTATGCACATATGCGTTTTCAGAATTTTCTAGAACTATACATTCCAGTATTATAACATAGATTGCAAAAAAGGAGGGTACTCCTTTTTTGCTTTTTAACTAAAGGCAAAGAGAAATTTCATCCAGATAAGGCTTGAATGATGGACAAAGAGGGGCTCAATTCTTGTACTTTTTGTAACGTTTTGCTAGGAAACAAGCAGTTTATAGCACTTTTAAAAGTTTTAAAAAAATTAAAAAATTGATTAAAAATAAACTGATTACCTTCAAATATAACCTACCATCATGTGAAATTTTAAATCTTTCTGACCAGCCATTCTTAAGTTTCCCCCGCTCTCGCTTCATTTTTCACTGATCTCTAAGTGGGGATAGGAATCCAATTTAAGTTAGAATATATGAACTGAAATTTCTCAATAAAATTCCAACACGATTCAACTATACAACATTAAAAATGAGTCCTGATTCTTATTACAACATTTTTTCCGTCCAACCGTATCATGTTGGTGCATGATAGTAAGCACTCACTTGGAATTTTTATTCCGGCTAAAATTCAATACAGGGGAATTAGGCAAAAGATAAGCCCTGGGAAACTGAGTGTCTACACCCTAAAATGGAATCAAGGCAAATGCTTGCATAGCTAGTTGGCATATGGTTCTAGTGCCATTTTTCCTGTTTGATCTACTGAATAGCAACCTCTATCCACACTACCCTCATCTCATCCCTCAAAGCATGCACACACACATCAGTAGGAAGAATGCTGGCCATTATCTTTTTCTCTCCGCGCCCCCACCGACTGCAGTCCAGAAGAGCATAGAAGAAGAGCTGCTCTCTATTTTTATTAGCTTTCCTTCTACTGACACCACTCCATTCTACAGATCTAAACTGTTTCCTTCCCGGACCTTTACTTTCTAATCCATATCTCCTTTTAGAAATATTTTACCTCACAACTTATTACCCTGTCAGGCCTCTAACATACATAAATACTACTTCCTTCTTTTCCTCCAACTCTCACCTTAAACTGTCCACCTAATTCCTTCCTGTTGCCCCTTACTAGAAGGTAAAAGCCACATACCCAGAAATAAAATCTTTAATTCAAGTCTCTCTAGGTATAATACAAAGAGTGTTAGCCTTTGGTGACTGTTTCTCCACATTTTACATGATGATTAGAGTTGGCAACACCATGCAACTGTTTGGTAGAGAGATCCTCCTGAATCGTCTGTTCATTGGTCTCTGTTATGTAAGGATCTCTGAATCAGTTTTAAATCTTAATTATGCCCATATTCTTTCTGAAAATATAACACAAATTAATTCTGAACTATTCCTATTCCTTATAGTCACCAGACTAATAATGGCAGTGATGGAGACCGCCCAGAGACGGACATTTGGAGCAATCTACACACATACACTTATAAGACCCACTTTTTATAGTGACTTAAAATCTATTTTCCCCTCTCTATCTGCTGTTAGAAATCAAAGGGAACACCTATTTTTCTTTTAATTCATTTTTGCTTAAGGCATTGTTACAGGCATCAATGAAGATGAAAGACTCCCTCAAGGATGCTGTAAAACCCTTCTGGTTAACCATTTAGAAACGGGTTTCCATCTTTAAGCAATCCATTTATTTCATTATAGGGGATGGTGATGATTCAGTATCCATGGGATGACATTTTATGTCTTGTTTTATATCTTGTTTTCCCCCCAAATTGGAACTAAAAAGAGAGAGAAAAAATGTTTCATGTTGGTAGAAAATGACTCCTAAGGCCACAGTTTTAATATCTAAAAGAAGCCGCTGCCAGTCTGTGAAGACAATACTGAGCTAGATAGACCAATGGTCTGACTTAGTATATGGCAGTTTCCTATGTTCCTATGTAATATAAGGAATTCTTGGTCATGTTCACTATAAATATGATCATTTATGACTGATAGAATTCTTCTCATTTGCAGCACTACACTGGAGTACATAGATATAGTGAAATTTAATATTTTTAAAGGGCAATTATCTGATTACTGCAAAAAAAAAAGTTCAGAATATCTGCTTTGTTTTCTCCTTCTAAAAGCTAGGCATTCAGAAATAGTGACCTAAAGGAAAACTTTAGGCTCCATTTAATGAATACACTTTAGCATATACCTAAATATGAACGGTGTGACTTTTGGAGCTATTCGGATCTTTGGGATGTTCCGACTTTCCACATGCTTCAGTTCACAGCATTGTTATAATCCATCTTTCCTCCAGAGCTTCCAAGACCATTTTACAATGAACTATTTGTCTTAATAGATAGATTTTCCTTTATTGAGAAGCTATATTCTGTTGCAGTCATAGAAGCTTGCTATAGTATTTACATCAAGTAAATCTGTGATTCCCATAACAAAACAAAAACCAGCAAAAGGAAACTGAAGAAAGTAGTCTTTTCTGTTCTTTGTTCTGAGATATATTATGGAAGATTGTTTAATTAAGAGAAAATGTAACAGGAAATTCCAATAGATATAAGCTCTAACACATGGTTGTAGAAATAAAATGTACACAGCATGTTCACTGAATTAACTAGGAAAACTATTTTGGGGGTTAATCACAACTTTCAAAGGCTTTTATTCAATGTCAGCACTGACCTTAAGATCTGCTCCAAAATATTTAACCTTTGTATTGCTGTTGCCTTTCCCAACCAATCAATGTTACAGACACCTTGCAAGGAACAACAGAAAGTCTGCATTTGCAAGGCTTTTTTGGGGTGGGGGGGCTAAACCAGGTAATGAAAGCTTGACATCAGAAACAAATATGAACAAAATACATGTCAGTTATGAAGGATCCCATCATTTATTAATTCATTGGTCAATTAATTGCAAAATATTAAAAATATTTCCCAGGAAACGATCAGATGAGTATTTTAAATGTAAGTACAAACCATTTTCAGAAATTAAAGGTAAAGTGTGCTGTCAGGTCGATTTCAACTCCTGGCACCCACAGAGCCCTGTGGTTTTCTTTGGTAGTATACAGGAGGGGTTTACCATTGCCTTCGCCCTTGCAGTCTGAGATGATGCCTTTCAGCATCTTCCTACATTGTTGCTGCCCTATATAGTAGCAGTGGGAATTTGAACTAGCAACCTTCTGCTTGTTAGTTAAGCACTTTCCCCTTGCACCACTTAAGATGGTTTTTCAGAAATTAGAAGGGCTCAAAATGAAAGCACATGCTTTGGAGGAAGTGACACTGCAATGTCATATTCCTCAAAATTAATCTGTGCATTCATTAAAATGGTGTAGCGAGCCCACTACCACATGTGTACAGCTCTCTGCACATGGCCAGAAAATCTGTCTTTGCAGGCTTCTCAGTTGTGGAAGGAGAGCCGAAATATGCATGCACACTGTAAGGTTATTTGTGGATTAGAAGAGGAATCGGACTCTGCAGTTTTGCTCGCTCCCCTCTTTGAGTTCATTTTAGGGTCCCCATGACAAAGTGTCTTTAAAGAGGTGTGCTGATTTTAAGTACTTAATTATTATTTTTTAAGTCCAAGAATACATTTTGGAGGATGGAGCACATTGAAATGATAGTATCCAAGACTGTATCCATTTTAAAAGCATTAGCAAATCTTTACAGCTATAAAGCTTTTAATCAGCCAAATGGTCTGCTTAAATATATATACATAACTAGCCAACCCTGCACAGAGCATCTGTGCGTTCTTTGGGGCTGGTGGTTACCTCTCCCCCACTCCCACCTTCTGCCCCAGTCTCTGCTTCTGGGCCCAGCTGCCTCTCCTCCCCTCTGCCACTTCTGCCCCCACACTTTCTTTTTCCCCTCCTGGGCTTTGCCTCCATGGGCGGGCCGGGCCCGCCACTGCCTCTGACCTCCATGACCAGGCCCGCCGCCATGGCAACCAATCCTCCTGGATGCGCCTAGGCCAATCAGGTGCATTCACTGCCCAGCCAATCAGCTGGGTGCTGGGACACACATTCCAAGGCACACCCAAGAGAATTAATATAATAAATGCTTTAATATGAATATTACTTTTACCTTAAAACATCTATATAATTAATTCTCCAAGACAGGCCATGCGTGGGGACGTGGTAGAAAGGAGGCGATTGGCTGACAGAGTTTGCAAGCAGAAGCACCTGACTGTGCAGGGAGGATTCCATATGCAGATAGGGAGGAGAAGCCTGTGGCACTGTGGTGATTGGGCAGTGGGGATTCCCTATGCAGATAAGGAGGAGGAGCCTATGATGGTTAAGGTCAGTTGGAATGCAACTGTTACTGGTTGGATGTTCTTGATTGTAGAGGAGAGGAATATATATATATATGGATAGTAGGCAGGGGTCTGCAAAAAGAAAGGTTATGAGGGAAGGAGGAGCCCCTTCAGGAGAAGGAGGATGCCATTGTGTGAATTAAATGAGGAAACAAGATGAACAAAATCTGTTAACTTAGGCAGGGAGGGCGGTAGTGGTGTGCACGGAACCACGGAGGCGCAGTCCGGCACGGGGGGGTCTAGCTTTAAGAGCGAGGGGGTAGTACTTACCCCTCCTGCTGCTCTTCCCCCTCCAGCGCTGCAGTTAAAAGTGAAATTTTGGGGGCGGCAGCGTTCCTCTCTGCCGCCCCTGTCTTCGTTGTTGCCTGGAATTAGAGTAAAGTACCAGCACGCATGCACACATTGTGGCGCGCGTGCACCACACTTGTCACACGCATGCTGCGTGTGACGTGTGTGTGGTGCGCACGCACTGCAGCGGCGGGCGTGCGCCGCAACGGGCACATGCGTGCTGGTACTTTACTCTACTTCCAGGCAACAACGGGGGCAGGGGCAGCAGGGAGGAACACTGCCACCCCCAAAACTTCACTTTTAACTGCAGCGCCGGGGCAGAAGAGCGGCGGGAGGGGTAAGTACTACCCCCTCGCCCTTAAAGCTAGACCCCCCCCCCAGTGCCAGACTGCCAGACCTGCCAGGTTCCGAACCGGTTTGTAGGCCTATAACATGGCCTCCGGACCGGTTCATGCACACCACTAGAGGGAGGGAGGGAGAGAAAAAACATAAAGGGAGAGGGAAGAAAGAGTGGAGAAGAGTGAGTGGAGGAGAGAGAGAGAAAGAGAAAAGGAGAGAGAAGAGAGACGGAAGGAAGGGCAAGGGACAGGCCTGAGCCTACCAGCAGCCTGAGCAGAATGAGCGGCTATGGCAGCACTAGCAGCAAGGAAGGGCCCAGTCAACCACTGCTGCTGTTTGGGGCTATCGAGGCCATTGTCAGAGGGAGGAAGGCTGGCAGGCAAGGGATGGGCCCAGGCCTGTCAGCGGCCTGAGGGAAATAAGTGGCTGTGGTGGCAGCAGCAAGGAACGGCCTGGTAAACCACTGCTGCTGCTCCTGGGGGTAGGAGCAGGAGTGGGGCTCGGGTGAGGGTGGGGAGGTCTCTGGGGATAGGGGGCTGCAGCCACGACCAAGAAGGGTGAGGGGGATGGAGTAAACGGATGGAGGAGGAGCAGGAGTGAAGCTCAGGTGCGGGTGGGAAGATCTCTGAGGTGAGGGGAGCAATCAAGTGCTAACTTGCAGATGCTCCGGAGCGTGCAAGAGTTCCAGCATTGAAGCGGAGAGAAATAATGGTGGCAGTCAGGATGCAGAGGTGGAGGGCTGGCAGGTGAAGCCCCTCTGTCCAGAAGAGGTGGGTGGATGATGAGCAAAGCCCCGATGGCCAGGAAGAGGAGGCAGTGGCGGGGAGAAATAATGGAGGCAGTGAGGAGGTGGACAGATGGCGGGCAAAGCCCTACCAGCCAGGAGAAGGAGGAGGGAGGCGGCGGCGGGATGGCCTGGCCCTGGCCTTCCTGATGGGGAGAGCTGCATGGGGAGAGAGTGCGTGAGCGTGCTGCGGGGGGAGAGAGTGTGTGAGGGCACTACGGGGGGGGGAGCGAGCGAGCACGCTGTGGGGGGAGCGAGCTAGTGAGCACGCGCGCTGTGGGGGGGAGAGAACGAGCTGCAGGGGGATGCCACAGGCTCAGTGCACAACTGCACAGATGCTCTGTGCAGGGTCAGCTAGTTTGCCTGTAGTTTCTGTGGTCATAGGAACATAGGAAGCTGCCATATACAGAGTCAGACCATTGGTCTATCTAGCTCAGTATTGTCTTCATAGACTGGCAGCAGCTTCTCCAAGGTTGCAGGCAGGAGTCTTTTTCAGCCCTATCTTGGAGATGCCAGGGAGGGAACTTGGAACCTCAGATGCTTTTCCCAGAGTGGCTCCATCCCCTGAGGGAACTACCTTACAGTGCTCACACTTCTAGTCTCCCATTCAGATGCAAACAAGGTGGACCCTGCTTAGCTAAGGGGACAAGTCATGCTTGCTACCATGAGACCAGCTCTTCTCCCTCATGTATTTATTAGTAATTGATTCACATAGTATGGTGTGCCCCGCCATCCATATTTGTTACAATTTGTTCACTGAATATAAAATGAACATATTTTAAAAGAGGAGAACTGGTCTTGAGCATGACTTGTCCTAAGCAGGGTCCACCCTGGTTACATATGAATGGGAGACCACATGTGTGAGCACTGTAAGGTATTCCCCTCAGGGGATAGAGCTGCACGGGGAAGAGCAGAAGGTTCCAAGTTCCCTCCCTGGCTTCTCCAAGATAGGGTTAAGAGAGATTCATGCCTGCAACCTTGGAGAAGCCGCTGCCAGTCTGTGTATACGATACAGATCTTCCAGTCTGTGTAGACTGCCGCTGCCAGACTGTGTAGACTGCCGGTGCCGGTCTGTGTAGACAATACAGAGCTAGATAGACCAATGGTCTGAATCAGCATACAGCAAATGTTGTATGACAAATGTTCCTGTGACAAATATGTGGTCCAATAATGTTGTTTAAACTTAGTAATAGTAATAGTAGTTGTGGTAATGGTATAGTATATGAGAGAGACAATGATGAGCTGTGTGTATTGGTATGTGTACTTTCCCAAGCAGTGAAAAGTTCTTGGATTCTGGCTTCCTTTTCAGAAGAGATTACTTAGAGGCTTATGGTGTCTTGGTCAAGGTCAGATCTATTGTGCAACTGTGTGGGAAAAGGAGAAATGCAAAGAGGCCCACTGGGCAGTTAACCACCCACCCCACCATTTGGTGCCTGCCAGTTCCCCCACCTGCTCTCCCTCTCTCCTGTTACTGCTGGCTGCTGTGGGCCCACTAAGTATCACAGCTGCCCCACTAACCACTGCACAGGCACCAGGCTGTTACATTGCCATACTGTGCAGCAGTTGGCTAGCTTCCCTTTCTGGCTGTGGTGATTAGCGGGGCAGCGGCAGTCAGTGGTGGTAGTGGGTGAAGGAGAAGGGTTGCAACGAGGAGCTGAAGCAGGAGGGCTGTGGCAGCAACGGTCCAAAAAATATGAACCCAGACTCCAACAAACATCTCTACACCACTGCTCTTAGTAATATCTGGTTTACTTAACAAGTTGTTTTTGTAAAAACGAATCTAATTCTTTCACTGTCCCTACAACTGGACTAAATTTGATTCAAATCAGTTAGGTGGTTCACAGTTTAGCTCTTGTACCTCAAATGTTTGTGTCCTCCATCTTGAATTGGGATGGATGACATCATCACAGACTATGCTGTGGAGATATCCCTATGTGTCCATACAACTGTAGACAGTTTGGTTCATATTGGTCCGTCTATTGCAAAGTTGATAAGAGTGGGGGGCATACACAGAGAGAGAGAGAGAGACACACACACAGAGAATGCTGGGTGATCTCATAAGTGGTAAACAGGTTGGCCATTAGTTGGAGTCCTTAATGGCTAACTACTCCTAGAATCAGCAATAGGTTACATGAGCTTTAGAGAGTATGCACTTTGAGACACTCTTTTTCTCTCAGGCACCATTCCAGTTTCTGCTCACTGTAAGATATTCTCTTTAGAGGATGGAGCCGCTCTGGGAAGAGTGCTCTGGGAAGAGCAGAAGGTTCCAAGTTTCCTCCCTGGTATCTCCAAGATAGGGCTGAGTGAGACTTCTGCCTGCAACCTTGGAGAATCTGCTGCCAGTCTGTGTAGACAATACTGAGCTAGATGGACTGCTGCCAATCTGTGTAGACAATACTGAGCTAGATAGACCTATGGTCTGACTCGGTATATGACAGCTTCCTATGTTCCTATGCTGTTGCTCCCCTGCAACTGATGTTGAGAGGCATCATGCCTCTGAGGCTGGAAGTAGCCCAGAGCCAACAGACTAGTAACCATTGATAGACCTGTCCTCCATGAATCCAAGCTTGTGGCCATCACTACATCCAATGGAAAGAATTCCATAGATTAATTATGCACTTGGTGAAAAAGCACTTCCTCTTGTTGGTCCTAATTTTTTTTTGACCTTCAGTTTAATAGGATGACCCCTGCTTCTAATGTTGTGAGAGAAGGAGAAAAATTTCTCTCTGTCCACAATCTCCACTCCATGCATTATTTTATATACTCTATCATGTCTCCTGTATGAGTAAAAATGATTAACTTATAAAATTATAGGAATAATTTTAATAAGGTGGGTATTTTTTTAAAGCAAAATTATATGTAAATTTTTCATTGCACTGGTTCATAGAAATATAGTGAAATATTATATATAAACATTTGTGATGTGTTTGGTGAGGGGTTAATTTGACTTACACAGATGCAACTTCTGTAGTCATGTCAACATAGTGGCTTCTGGGAAGAACTTTAATCACAGATGAGAGAGAGAACTAAAACATTTTAATAATTAGGGATTGTATACCTAATCTAAAATTGTGCATAATTGAATCAATTTAAATTTAAATTACAACTGAGGCTGTGAGTTACTAGGAATGACATTTTTAATTTCACAAACAGAGAAAAGCTCTAAAACATATTACCAAACTTGCAAAATTAAATCATTTTCACATTTGGGGACAATGATGAGATTTACTCGCATGGTTTTAGTAATTGGCATTCCATTCATAGTGGAAGTTCTGTTCCTATCCCTTGATATCATCATTTTATTCCCTCAACTAAACTGTAAAAGGTTGATATATTCCCACAAAAATTCCCTGAGATCACAGGTTGATTTCTCCCATGGATTATCAAAGGCCTGTGATCTTTTATAAAACCCACATTTGCAGATATATTGCCCTAGAGTGACTCATTAAAGTGGACTGAAGCTCACAAATCCGATACCTTTCAATATTTGATTTTTTTAATAAACATTTTATTCCATCTGGATGTATAATATAGCCTCAAGTAAGGTCAGATTCTTTACAAGTTATTGCCACTTATATAATAGTATAATATTCTGTGGGATAGCTCAACATGCTGATAATATTTTATTGTGTCTACATTTTAAAACACATATGAATTATGGGCCCAGTTATTATTGTTTTATGATATACATGATATTAACAATTTACTTGTGAAAATGTTTATGAAACAAACTGCTTCCTGGTGTTCTTTTTGTAAAAGCCTCTCAAGTATAGGTGGTTATATGAAACTAAGGGCTGAATGGCATTTCTTTGATGTAGAGATAAGACCATGGGAAGCTGCTTTATAATGAGTCAGAACATTGGTCCGTCTAGCTCAGCATTGTTTTCAGATGCTGACCAGGGATTTAGGTAGAATTCTTTCTGAGCCCTACCTGGAAGTACCAGAGATTGAACCTCAGACTTTCTGTATGCAAAGCAGTTGCATCCAAGCAGTTGGCTGTAGAAATGAGCTACATCCCTATTGCCCTGGGGTTAATAATGTGGGTGATTTGCCATACTTAAAGGTGAATTTGAATTTGTTACTGATTTTGTAGTTGTCAGGATTTACATTCTTACTTGAATGAGAAAATGAAGATTTACACACTCTCTCTATTATCTATTGGTGTAACAGGCCTGTTAAGATCATTTAGAAGAGACTTAATAATAATTTCTATGTATTTTGGAGAGAAGCCGACTAACAAGTAGAAGGTTGCTGGTTTGAATCCCAGCTGGTACTACATCGAGTAGCAGCGATATAGGAAGATGCCGACAGCCATCATCTCATACTGCACGGGAGGAGGCAATGGTAACCCCCCTCCTGTATTCTATCAAAGAAAACCACAGGGCTTTGTGGGTGCCAGGAGTCAAAATCGATTTGATGGCACACTTTACCCTTATTTTGGAGAGAACAAAAAGGAGAACATTAGTGCAGCATTAGTCTGGATGTTAGCCACCATATTGTCCACAATTGAGATACATTGCTGTGTAAAATGTTTAAAGACTTTGTGAATTACACTTTTAATTCACAAAGTCTTTCCACACTTTACACAGCAATGTATCATCAGTTGTGGACAATATGATGGCTGTCATCCAGACTAATGTTGCACTAATGCAATCAAGCTGCACTATGCAAAGCTGTGGATTTCAGACTAGTGCTGCACCAGTGTAACAGGGTGTGCTTATGCAACTGTGGCATGCCTCTTGCTGTGAAATGTTTTCTTCAGCCCAAATTTGTTGCAATGAATGATGCAAAACTATCCTTTATGTTTGTCATGCAAGCAGAATGCTTGTACAAGGTGACTGAGATTGTAAGAGACTGACAACTTTGAGCATCCAATCAGCTATGTGACCTTCTTGTGTGTGTACAATTTTGTTGCACTACTGCAGTGTTAGTCTGGATGTCAGCCAATGGTTCTTGGTTGTTGGGTGTCTCCCCCCCCCGTTGGACACCCCCTTACCCCAACATTAGACCCAGAGGTAATAACCCAGAATTATATGGAATTCAGGCCTGTGTCTGATTCCATTTTATTAAGAGATCAGTTAATGCCTGAACTCAAGGTGAACTGACACCCAGGTCTCATGACTATCTCTGCTAACTGCTCTGTGAAAGAAGAGGCAATCCCACATTGTATTGTGAATGGGTATTCACAGAAACACAAGGCCAAGGCCTGAGCGATCCAAATGCTAAAATCTAACCCACTATCAGATCATGTCTGGAAGAAGTGAGAAGCTGAGCTCTCACTTTCTCTTGCAAGGTCTATATTAATCCTTGTCAATGATTGCTCTGCTATGCCCAAAGGGGATACTCAATTGCTGTCTATAGAAATTCCACTCTAGGTAAATGCACACAAAGAAAACACCTATAGATTTTAATTCTTATCTTATTAACATCTTTTAACACCTTCTGGGACCAGTCGCCAGAAATCTGGGGACAAGAGAAGATGCCCATCTGCAGCTCAGAGATGCAGATTTGCTTTGGGCAAAATAGAATGTCCCCTCCCCTAAATAGCAGCAAACAGAAGATTGATTCAGATCTCCCTGGACTGAGCTAATATCCTGAACAATTAAAAGACAATATCCAGAAGGTAACAGCAAATTGTAACCTTTTTTGGGGACCCAGGAAGGATGAGGACATTTTGAATGGACTCTATGGAGATCAAAGGGAGAAGCAACTACAAAAATGGAGCAAGCCAAACAGAGAGCTAGCAATCTTGCCTAACAAGCATACTTGCTCAAGAGCCATCCCAGAGTTTGCTGCTAAGCCACGGGGCAACAAGCAGGAACTCTGTCCATGGACAGGAACTGTCTGATTTCTGCTGCACAGTGAGAAGTCAAGAATTCCCCAGCCATGGTACTCTCACTCTCTGCCTCGCTCTGAGCAAACTGCCTGCTTGACCATTACTCCCAAGCTCCTGTCTCCAGCTACAGCATCTCTCCTTCAGCTGAATTCTCACTGCTCTCAAAGCCTCTGACCCTGGTAATATGCTGCCTCTACAAGCCTTGGATCCCTCTTCACTCCTCTCTACTAATCACTGCCATTCCTCTCCTAAGCCCTCACTCCTTCTTTCTCTGATTCTCTCTAATTGTTTTATTAGGATTTGTTAGATTATTAGATAGCTATAATTACTTCTTGCACACACATATGTTAGTTAGGCACATTGCACCACACCTTGAATTGGAAACTTTAATTTGGATGGTTTGACCCTGATGAGCAACTTTCTATAATAACCTATTGAACTTTCTTAGTGTGTCTCTATCTCTGTCTCTGTTTGCGCACCCAGATCCTACATGGTCACCGTATAAAAGAACTGGTCACTTTGTAACACTGATGAAACAAGCCTAATTTTATGTGCTAGCTCTGAGCATATCTGGTATACAGCTCAGGCTTGGTTCACAACACACACACCGCCCACTTTCCAATGACTGAAGCACCATTTAAAAGTTACTGAGGTTTGATAAGTAGAATCTTTAATTTAGACAAATGTTTAAAGCTTTATAGTATGAACTATAATAAAGACACCCACAGAGTGTAAATGACACATCATCGTATAGATGTGTGCACATTTTCAGAATTAATTAATTTATATTTATTTGATTTATTCACAGTTTAAAAGTTCTATTTACTGCTATCTCAGTCCTTAGTTCATAGTGGTGTTAGCAATCCATGCCTCCTGGCCTGAACATTAGATTTGCAGCTTTCAAACCTAAAATGAAAGCCTCTCTTTGCCCTGTTTGCACTGAAGATTTGCAGAAACAGCAGGAAGCACTCCCTCAGTGGATTAAAGGTCAGCAGCAGGATTTTGGCCTCTGCGTGTTGTAAAGCTTGCCAGGATTGAAGATTTTTTCCTAGGGCTCACATCCAGGTAAAGCCCTTACCTTTAATAATGGTAAGATATCACTTATATAGTTGTTAACTGGCTAGGAAACTATGGCTATTTTGCACTTAGAGTTGCTTGCACACCTGCTTTTGAATGAGAAAGAAAAGTTTTCCCGTCTCTTATGTGGTTTTCCTAACCTGTTTTTAAATAGTTTATAAAACATTTCCCATTATACACGTGCATGTATGCAGGCATGCTTACACTGCCTATATGTTTTTGACTGGAGGAAATGGGGAAATAGAGCTGTGTGGGAACTGGAAGAAGCTTTACGAGTATCACCAGCCACGGACTCTCCCAGATCCTCAGGCAGTTTCATCAGTAATGGCCCCAGATCCGATACATCCTGAGGCCAGCACAATACTTAGTCCAGCAAGGGTGTGAAATATTGTTTGTGGTTTTCTACATGTCAGCTTGTGGTCACATGTAGTTGTCCACATGGTGGCCTCGAGAGGCTGCCAGTCACAACTGGGCAGTGGGTGGGGGGAGGGTTACCTGTGTCTGTTGCATGCAATCAAGACCATTATCACTCTACCAACAAAATGTCTCATTGCAGTTGAGAAAGCCTTCATAGAACAGCCTTTTAAATCTCACTTTCAACATTTTTAATGCAGATGTCATTTGCTGTTTTCATTTCTTGCTAAAGTTTTTTGTTTTCTGTTTAAACCCCACACTCATAAAGAGCTTATATGTATTTTGGCTTGCGTTTGCTCACTTAGAGATAGAATGATACAGCATTTTTTCTTTAAAGATCTGGGCAAGCCATTCTGGATGGGGAGATGATATATGCTGACACAGCATTTTGTTTCCCATTGAATAAATATCCCAAATCTTTAATGTAACAGTTCTAACACCTGGTGCCAATCATTCTCAGGCTCATTAATTTTGACAATGTTATTTCATTTTATGTACTCAACTGGGTGTACATAAAGTATTTCTATTTGCTCTGCAATCATTTCTAGACAAGAATTATATTTCAGAACATATTCATTTGACTTCTTCATTGGGTAAGGGTTTTTGTAGTCGGCTTATGTGAACAGAATCAGCTGTGGAGTTTTGCTTTCTCTTAGTCAAAGGCTAATTGATTTTATTGTTTGCTTTTGTGTGTGCTGTACTGACTGCAGCTTTATACCTAACCAGAATTGAATGTGAATTTTAGAGATCTATTACAGTAAAATAGAAGAAATAACTCAAGTTCATTTATTTTATTTTGTTATTCCTCTTGGGGCACGGAATCATATTCTTGTGCCTATAGCTCTGATCCCCTTAAGTGGCACAGCAGATAAATGCTTGACTAATAAGCAGAAGGTTATCAGTTCGAATCCCCACTGGTATGTTTCCCAGACTATGGGAAACACCCATATTGGGCAGCAGGGATATAGGAAGATGCTGAAAGGCATAATCTCATACTGCACAGGAAGAGACAATGGTAAACCTCTCCTGTATTCTACCAAAAGAAAACCACAGGGCTCCGTGGGCTCTAGGAGTTGAAATCAACTTGATGACACACTTTACCTTTTACCTATAGACCTGTAGGCACTTGGCTACCATGGATCACAGAGGGATAGTTGTACTGAGGCCACTGCTGCCCTGAGCACTTCTGGGGACCAGCAGAGGCTCAGGACACTAGCGGGAGGAATAGCTCTGCAGCCCCTCTGCTGCTTCCACCCAGCTTTGTTCTAATGCTGACTGGGTGCTTTCCCACCTTGTCTCGCTTGCAACAGACCTGCATATCACAGATTGATCACTACAGATAGAAGTTTTCATATAATTCAGTGTCAATTCAAGGACTGTCAATGGAGACAACTTTCACAGTTTTTTTTAGAAACCTAGTCAGCACGGATGTGTGAAGTAGGGATGTGCACAAACCTGTTTGGATGCCTGTTTACGGGCCTCTGAACAGGTTCTAACACGGGGTGTTTTTTTCCAAAGTTTGAAGGCAAGGGGGTGTCTCACTTTAAGGGTGGGGGAGGGTACATTTGCCCCTCCCTGCACTTTCCCCCTGCCAATCCCCGGTCCTACGAGGTGGCAGCATACTTCCCTGCTGCCCTGTTTGCTCTTTGGCCGGAAGCAGCTGGTGTGCATGCATCCAGTCATGCTCACACATGTCAGGTTTCTTGTGCAGATGCTCACATGCCCAACGGGCACATGTGCACCAGCTACTTCCAGCTACTTCTGGCCACTTCTGGCTGAAGAGCAAAAGGGGCGGCACGGAAGTACTCTGCCACTCCATAGGACCTGTAAAATACCGGGTGCCGGAGAGGGAAAAGTGGAGGGAAAGGTAAATGCACCCTCTCCCACCCTTAAATTGAGACACCCCCTGCCATCAAGCCACCCGCTCCTGGTTCTATGCACATCCCAAGTGTGAAGTCTAGTCTAATGCTATTATCCCACAATCTAAGATAGTCTTAGACTAAATGTTCAGATAGTCCAGTCTGAGTCTTATCTTAGGAGAGCTATAATAGTAAGTAAAGTTGTGTGGTCGAGTCAGTGTGGACTCCTGGCGATCACAGAGCCCTGTGGTTTCCTTTGGTAGACTACAGGAGGGGTTTACAATTGCGATCTCCCGCGCAGTAAGAGATGGTGCCTTTCAGCATCTTCCTATATCACTGCTGCCCAGTATAGGTGTGCCAGCAGGCATTCGAACCAGCAACCTCTTGCTCTCTAGGCAAGTTACTTCCTCACTGCGCTATTAGGTGGCTTGCTATAATAGTAGGCTTCTCTTATACATGTACATGGAGTTTCAGTGAATTAGCTACAGAACAAAGCCCCATTAGTATACTGCATTCAGAACAAACTAGGACTTTGACCTTGTAGAGAGTGATACCCTTTCTTAATCACTTGCTTCTTGGGGTCAGTGTGAATAAGTAACGTGAACGTTTAAGCGGTATACTCGTATACTTAAACTGGATGTTTCTATTTATCTTCAGCTGGCATCCAGACTAATGAAGTGCTTGTGCAAATATGTTGCACAATATGTTGCACTAGCACAAGATCGTTGTGCTAACTAGTTACTCTAGGTCTGGAGTTTGTGTACCAGTAGCACAGCCATACTGTGGTATGCCTCATATGTTTTCCAAGAAACCTTTGCGCAATAGTACAGGGGTGCAATTTTGAGCCCGGGATTACACACAGCTATGCAATCTTCTTACAGTAGCATAACTTTCACCATTGCACAAACACTTTGGATGTAAAACCAATCATCTATATTATTTGCTTGCTGTAAGAGAAACTGTGTGGACTAAATTGCCAAACTAAAGAAACCCAGTGGTGGCTACAAGTCACTGGAGCAGGGGTCAGAGAATAGGAGAGAAGATATACCCGTCATAACCTTGGTTTATACAAGAGTTTCTGTCTCTCCTTTATGCTACCCTTGATTTTTATTGTTTTATGTACGTTACTATGCTATTGACATATCTTATTGTTATGAAATGATATACTAAAAATTGATGCATTTATTCCTATGGAGCCCAGGCATGTCACTTGGTATTCATGGCTCCCAGTATTTCTAGTGGACCTTCAGGAAGCACCTACTCTTTTCAGTGGAAATTCTTATTATTCACTTTAATACATTCCAGCTATTAATCCTTTGGGGAGACTATCCCTCCACTCTCTAGGGCCATAAAGCATCCCATTCAGTGCCAGCACAAACACTTTCCTACAGCAGGCTGACCTGGGCAACTTCTCAAAGCTGGACAGGCCGGCAAGCCTAAGTCTCTGCATGTTTCTTATAGCAAGCACACAGCAAAATCTCCACACAGAAATACTACCAGCCAGGCAAGAGATGGGAAAGTGGGTGAGGTGGTGGTGGGGCGGTGCAAGAAAGAGAAGGTGCAACGCAAGAAAGAAAAACCCACTGGGCAAAAGAAGGGGAAAAGAATGGCTTGGAGCTGAAAGAAGGGGGGCACTGGGCAAGAGAAGGGAAGAGGAATAGCTGGATTGGGTGCTATGCAAGGGGGAACCCCCCTGGGCAAATTAAGGGAAAAGGGGTACCTAGAGCAGGAGGGGAAATGCAAAGAAAAGAAAACTCCACTGGGCAAGAACAGTCATTCAGTCAGGGCAAGAGGGGAGCAACCAAGCAAAGAAACTTGTTAAAAGGAGAACTGACTGCATAATCAGAAAAGAGGGAGAGCCATTTTCTTTGAAGCGAAGGGAGCTTGCTTCAATCCCTCCTCCCTACAGCTTTTCTTCCCATGATTATCCAGAAACGGTGCCAGTCAAGCTATTCCTGTCTTCTGATTATTCAGGCGCTTCTATATGTATTGCCCTCCAACCCACCTCGATGATGGTGGTGATATTTACAGGCTTAGAAACCAGCCTGTGTATTTATTTTTTACCTTCTTTTCCATTGTGGTGGAAGGATGGAAAAAAATACAGAGGCTTTTGCAATCAGCAAGTGTATCTTTTCTTCAAGTGATGGGCAATGCTCCAGGGAGCTTCTGAACAATCAGAAGACAGGGTAGCTTGACTGGCACTTTTTCTGTCCAGCCATGGAAGAGAGGAGGTTCCAGCAGCAGGGACTAGAAGTTGAAGCATGCTCCCTTCTCTTCAGAGAAAATGGCTCACACTCCTGATTAGGCTGCAAATTTCTCAAGCAAACAAGTGCATTTGTTTGCTTGAGCAGGGGGGCATGGTCCCCTGCTCTCAATGACAAGTCCCTAATAAAGAAATCTAAAGCTTAAGAGCTTAGAACAAGCAGAAACACAGCTAATTTTTATAGAGAATAATAGGGATTTGAACAAAACCCACTTTGCAAGTTTGGTTCAAATCCAAACCAGACCCAAACCAGCCCAGCTTGGTTTTGGTACAACCACCAAACTCGTTCGAACCAGTTTGGAGATCTACTGGCAAAGGGGACTCAGGTGAGGATTCTCCTTTACCAGTCAAGGGGGGGCTTCCCTAAGGGTAGAGCAGTAGGGATGTATACAGAACCAGTGGGGGCAGCTCTAAGGCAGGGGGATACCTTTAAGCGTGGGGGAGGGTGTTCTTAGTCCTCATGCTGGGTTTCCCCCACTGGTGCTGCACTTTAAAAGGTTCCGGCAGGGCAGTAGCATACCTCCTTGCCGACCCATTGCCTTGTCAGACCAGAAGTGACCGGAAGTACCCGATGTGCAAGCAAGCATGACATGCGCTTGCACATTGGGTACTTATGATCACTTCCGGTCCAACAAGGCAACGGGGCAGCAGGGAGGTATGCTACCACCCCACTAGACCCTTTTAAAGTGCAGCACTGATGAGGGAAACACAGCAGTAGGAGTAAGAGCACTCTCCCATGCCTTTAAAGGTATCCCCTCTCCTTCAAACTGGACAAACTGCTGGTCATTTGAACCTGTTTGGAGGCCCATAAAAGGGCCTCCTGACACGTTCATGCACATCCCTATAGAGCAGGCAGGAGGGGAATTATTTAGTACTTACAAGCTCCATTGGTGGTGGTGGCAGCAATGGAGGGGGGCAGCAACGTCTCACTCCCATCCCTGAAAGCCTCCACCAGAGGAGCCATGGCTGCCATCGGCCTGCTTTGGGCATCTGCGCATGCATGGAGACCATTTTAGTGACCACGCAATTTGCTCCCCTCCTGCCCGCTCTATCATTAGGATTGCCCCTTTTGCTGGTAAAGGGGAATCCTCACCGGGTTTCGAACTGCCTTGGTTTAAGCCAGGCCTGGTTCAGTTCTAATGCAGACCAGCTGAGGCTGATCCGGTTTGACCCCAAACCTGTTGAGCCAAGCCAGTTCAATGTCAAACCGAGCTGGTTCACACACCCCTAGAGTGATATGTATGCCTCTATGTGTTGAATTGCATATTAAAAGGAAACAAATTAAGGCCCAGAAGATGTTTAAAATGTTTAATCTGTGCTAGCTACATTGTTATATAAATATTAATCTGTTTCTTTTGTCTAGACCAACTAAAAGAAGTAAGAACTGCAGAATTGATTGTTGCAGTTATCAGTATTGGCCACATGTGTTGAGCTTCTAATGCCTGAAAGATAAGGCACTGGGCTACTTTTCACTTAGCAGGCATTAATCCTCATCACATAAGTACAATGTTTGGTCTTCTCTGTAATATCCTACCTTTCAGTTGTTGGGATCACCTTTCTGTTCATGGAAAGCAGCATGTCAGGATTTTTCGTGCTGCCCCTGGCATAATTCTAAAACTATATTTGTTCTCCTTGCGGAGGTTCATTGATTTATTTTGAATATCAGTGTATAAATCAAGCTCTCTCATGTTTCTATATTCTTCACTGTTTTTATCTAGCTTTCCCAGCAAAGCAAAAAACCCCAGATACATTTAATTTAAATCTTAGAACAATTACCAGTAAGAGCTGGCCTTAGTGGTGAATGAAATGGGCAGTTACCCATTGCTCTTACCAGCAAAGGGCCCTGTACTGAGCTTCATTACTCCACTGTTGAGTGAATTGTCCACAGTGAGCTTGGGGTTTGGTTTTTTTTTTGTTTTTAAGTAGTGCCTTGAACTTTTTTTCAAAGTTCTACAAGTTGAGTACTTTGCAAGCTTGGACTTGAGCAAATTGTTGCACAGTGGCTGAGAGACTGAGGATTTGATCAGTGTTTTTCTCTATGGATAGGGTCAGGCAGAGTTGTAATATTGCCACAGGTTCAAAGAACTCATCAAGCCCTGCATCCAGGAGCTTCTGAGCCTCTGGGAGAAGCCACAGAACTCCCCCTCCAGGCCAAGGCTCCCTCCACTGCCACTGCTGTCCACCTTCAAATCCTGCCAGCTGCCTTCTTTGGCCATGCTCACCCAACTGAACTCTTTCTCCTTCCATTGGCTGGGTGGCCTGCTGTGAAAGAAGGATGGATGCAGCCAGGAGAGTTTCTGCTACTGCTACCACAACCAGCCACTTCTTTCGGCCACTCACCAGTGCCCATTCCTTCCATTGACTGAGCACCTGGCCATTGGAAGGAGGATGAATGTAACCAGGTGAATGGCCACTACTGCCACCGCCAGCTCCTTTGCCTGTGCTTGCCCAGCTGTTCCCATCCTTCCATTGACCAGCGCCAGACGATGGAAGGAGAATGAGCAGAGTGAGCATCTGAAGAAGGTGGCTGGAAGCAGTGGCTGCAGGTAGCTGGTTCTGGCAGTGGCAAAAGCTCCAGCCTTGGAGGGGGAGCTCTGCAGCCCCCTCCCGAGGGCTGGTGCATGTGCCTGAGTGCACATGCCAGTACAGAGGGTACTGCCACAAGTGGAAGGGCTGTCCATGTTCTGAACACAGGTCCAGGATTGCTTATATGATACAGGATTGCTTATATGAGCTTCTGATCTAATTGATCACAAGTATCTTTTGATGAGCTTAAATTTTGAGAAGCTATGTTCATCACTGGCAACTGTAACTGGCAGTGTCAGCAAAATTCATAGTATTATTTGGACACTTGGGGAAGGCATCTCTCACTTTGGTTTCATATACTTGTAGATTGCTTCTAGTCATATGACCTCTTGCATCCCAGTATTTAGATTAGCCTTAAACTATAGCAGGAGACTGTAGTGTGTAAAGTTCTAATACAGATTAACACCACCATGTCCATGTTTCTGGTACCTGTATTGTAATAATGATTGAAAAGAACTCAAGAGACAAAGCTTCTGTTGAGATTCTATTTTACTTATATGATTTTTAGCAAAACATCACACAAAAGCAAAGACATGTCAAAACAAAATTACATGGAACTTTGTCTTAATTCAATATCTTACCTACAGTTTATACTTTCAAGCTGTCCCAAAAGCCAGCCTTGAGCTGTCTGAGACTGCTTCTCTTTTATCCTAAAAACTTTCATGAATAAGCAGAAAATCCTAAGAAAATTAGTCAACATTCCATTTCTCTGAATAGGCAACTATTTGTCCCATATACATTTTCCATTGTTCTATTTTTTCCTCTAACCTGGATATATAATTAGACTCCTTGATGCGAATTTAAATTCCTTCTGTAAGCTTTGTTTTGGAGGCAAAATTGGCAGGCTTCTTAAGTAAAGATCTTACAATTGCCTCCAAACATGGAGGCATCCTGCCCTGCACCAGTGAGTCATTTATGATGTCAGTTCCCTACTATATCATAAAGGTGGTAGGCTGAACATCTCCAAGAAGCTTGTCCACATACTCAGGAGCCACAAATTGAAACTGATCAATTCTACTCAAACAAGAGGAGTTACTGCTCACCTCTACCATTGTCTCTGCAGTAACAGACTCCAAGTCTGCACGAATCTGAGAGATTTTATCTTCAAAAAGGTTATTAAAGTCATCATAGCAGGATGATGAAGACTCCAAATTCAGAGAGGACGATATCCAAGTCAATCCCCTCACAATTCAGAACAACTCCACTGGACATGAACTTACGGATGCAATATGTGCAGAACAGAATTGCTTATTTGCTGCACATATTGCCACATTATAAGCCTTTAAATGGACTTCCTGTCATATCTTGTCAGATTTGAATTGAGTTCTCCACTTGCGCTCCAGTCTTCTCCTTTGCCGCAACAGCTCCCATAGAAGTTCTATGTACCATGAGGCTGATTTTGAAATGGAATGGAGAGGATGCTTACGGGCAATTGTGTCTACTGCTCTGTTAAGATCTCTGTTACACGTCTCCATCAGAACATTAACAGAACCACTGGTAGAACCAACTTTAAAACTTTCCAAGACCTCTTGAAATCTTATGGGATCAAATAGCCTCCTTGTGTGGACCATCCTAATAGGTCATGCACCCATGCAAAGGTGGGTTGTGGCCATGAAAACAACCTTAACCAATTGATCTTTATTACGGTAGCATAAAGTAGACTAGCATAAAGTAGATTAGCATAAGAACAGCATAAAGTAGATTACATTAAAACAGCATTAAAGCAGGTTATGCTTGGAACTGTGAGAACAGAGAATCTAAAATTACACTGCTATACAGCTACTGTTAAGCTGTGGTAAGCTATCTTATGCACTGTGTCAGGCCTGCTTAGTAGCTGCTGATGGTCAGTACCCAACCAATTTTACACACTGCCACACAAAACTTACCACTAAGGGCAGAAATTCACAATACAAAAGGGAGAACACAAAATCAAGAAATCTCAATCAGAAAACCATGTTAATGGAACACACAAATGCAGTGGAAAAATAGATACACATACTAAATAAACAGTGTAATCAATCCATATATTCATATATTACTGTCATTAGATGACAGTAAGGGCTAGTAAGAACAGCCATGTTATTTACATATATCATGAAGTGACAAATAGTCATAGGATATCACACAGTGTAGTTACAGACATGAGGCAGAAGAAATACATAATGTGCACAAAGGAGGAGCCAAACTCCTATGTGGACCCAGAGAGTATAGTTTCTGATGTTTCTTTGATGGTTTCCTTAATATCTTTGATAGTAAACCTCATGGGTAACTGAAGAAACGAAGAGTTATAGGTGCACTCATTCCAGATTGAGAAAGTAGAGCAGCTGACTAAGATGGATAGATTCCAAGTTCAAAATCTTGAGCAGCTGACTGAAGTGGATGTATTCAGATTTCCAGAATGCATAAGAGTAGTCCTTGAAAACTGCCTAGGTACCAGTTTTTTTCACCATAGCTTCCTCACAAAGGACTATGAAAATAAAAGCACAACACTGTCTGCTACAATATGGATAAACACCATGCCGCAATATCTTTAGAATGCATAATAACATGGTGCCTAGTTAACAGTAAATTCCATGCTCCCATGTTATAAAGCTAACTCTTACCTGAAGATAATGCTCCAAAACCTTCCTCAAGGTTGAAATCTTATTTTTACGGAGTGCTACTGCATGACCTTCTTATATACAGCTGCCCATAAGGGTTTAACCAGCTACCTCTTAATATACACCAGGTGGGATTATAACATACTAAGTGGAAGAGCAATAAAGCTCTCAACACTGAATCCATGCAAGCAAATGTTTAAAGAGAAATTGTTAAATGTTATTTTCTCAAATGTGTCATAGGCTGTTAAGCCATAATTCTGCTCAGGGGACATCATATGTGACCATAACCATTATCAAATTCAGATAAACCAAAAGCCAAAATGGCAAAGATTTTTGAAAATTAAGAGCATCACATATACCATCATCCATTTCCAAAGTACAGTCATAACATTGCATACAGAATACAATAGCTGACATAGATACCTACAAAGTATCTTAGAAAAAGCAAGACAAGTCCAATTGAGTGTTTAAACCACCCATTCTCATAGATTTAAATTTATATATGAATTCTGCTTCTTTTTGTAATAGGATTTCCTGTGCATCATCCCTTTTAGATGGTTCAGATCTGTATTTAAACAGGATGCAGACTTTAAGATCGTCTGGGGAATGGTCCTTATTCATGAAGTGAGAAGTCAAGGGAGCTTCCAGAACGCAGTTTTTCAGTCTAGATAAATGCTCCAGTATCCTGGTACACAAAGGTCTGGTACTCATGCCAACATAAATGGCAGGGCAAGGACAAAGAATTAGATATACAATATTCCTAGTACTGCAATTACCAAAACATCCCAATGTTATGATTCTGTCTATGGTAGCAATAAACACCTGCTTGTCACAAATCATAAGGTTACATATCCTGCAATGACCACAGGGATTAGATCCATAAGGATCATCTCTGCAAAATTTTATCCTGTCTACATCAGCTCTTATTAGATTACTTAAGTTTTTAGCATTACAAAAAGCTATGCGGGGTGGTGAATCACAACCTGGGATATCTGCAACCAAGTGCCAATGATGGCGTATAATGTTCTTAATCTGGTATCTCAGAGTAGAAAACTCCAAGGACCAGATAAGACGTCATCTTTCAGATCTTTCAGAGTGGGTAAATAGTTTAGATCTGTTCTTAAATCTAGCTTTCTGAATAGCTTTATGTAATATTCTATGTGGATATCCTCTGCGTTCAAATTGAGTTATCATGATATTAGCTTCCTTTTCGAATTCCATAGGATTTGTAGCAATATGTTTGATCCTAAGCAATTGGCTATATGGGATGCTGTCCTTCATTTGTCTGGGATGCCAGGAGGAATAACTTCTCCTGTCAGTTGGTTTTTTATATACACCCAGAGAAAGAACCCCTGCAGAGTTAACTAGAACTTTTGTATCCAAAAAAGGTATTTCTTGTCGATGCCATTGTCCTGAAAATTGAATGTGGGGATGAACAGTGTTCATCCATTGCAGAAAATCTTGAACATTATCAGGATTAGTGTATATTAAAAAAATGTATTCTATAAATCTCCAAAACTTAAAAATAAATGGGAAAAATGGATTAAATAAAGGATTTAAATAATATCTCACTTCTAAATAATTCATAAACAAAGTAATATATGAATATATGGATTGATTACACTGTTTGTTTAGTATGTGCACAAAACTTACCAGCATTATGATGGAAAGCCAGCCCGCCACCTCCTCACACCCACCCGTTTCCGGCGGCCAGGCCAGCCCGCTGCCTGCTCTCGGTGACTGGCCCACCAGTGGCCCATCCCTATTTTCTCCCTGTCCCATCGCTAATCAGCAGCTGCTCATGAACTCTCGTGAAGATTGCCATGCATGGGATTAGCGACAGGCACGCCTAGGAGAAATAAATGTATAGATAATGGGATTAGAGTTAGAGATCAGGAGAGAGATGTAGAACTGGCCTGAGCAACCTGAGCTTTCGATTCTTTTTTTTTTTTTTAGATTTCAAATTTTTATTAACTTTTAACAGTAATGATAATAACCATAACAATCATAATAAACACAATTACAAAATTGACTTCCCGCGCACCTCTTTTCGTGATAACAACTAGATAACAGCTTTCGATAACAGCTTTCGATTCATAACAGAAAAAAGAGGTAACACAAATGTTTCTGTAGAATGGAGAAGGACATGCTCTGTTTTTTTAATTTGCCCCGAACGGGGTCTTCCTGTATCTGTCGGTCACACAGATGGCCAGTGTGCATGTGCAGCATGCATGCCTCCAAAATGGCTGCTGCTAGCGCAGAGAGGCTGGAGACCCCCTCCGTGGCCACGGCAGCAGGCCCCAGAGGTGGTGAGTGTGTGTGTGTGTGTGTGTGATCATAGAACCCCCAAACCAGCTCGAATTTGAGCCAAAACGAAGGTCTGTTCAGGTGGGCAAAACCAACATGCCTGGTTCTATTTCAGTCCAGTTCAGTCCTGTTCAGGTCTGGTTTTGTGTATACCCCTAGTATCCTGACTAGAAGTGGGGTGGGTGTGGATGGCCCCTAGGTCACTGAGAATATTCACTTGGTTGGGTTCTGAAGCAATTGCCTCCAACTGAATCCTAGTGGGTGTACTGGGGGTCTTCATCATTGGAGGGGGGCTTACATGGAGGAGTTATAGATGGGCTGGGAAGGCTCAGGGAAACTATCACTCTTCGTGTGGGGAGGTGCAGGGGAGGTGCCTCAGTTGTCAATTTTGCTGTCACTGTCCTCTGAGCCTGATGTAAAATCAGAGAAGTGGACTGACAAATTCCACGAATTCCTGGATGGAGTTATAGTCTTAGTACTTAGATTGGTTTGGGCATAAGCATCTGAAGTCTTCAGTCTTTCTGGACTGCCCTGTAAGTGGTAAATGTTCATGTTGCTGTCAGTGAGCTCAGGTTCTGGGCAGGAGAAGAGGGTTAGTAATGGCTGCACTTTATTTCAAACAGCGATAAGTTGCATGATCAGTTCAGCAACACCTGAATCTATGGGATTTTTGACTTTCACTCTCTTCAAGCAGTAGACAGTTAATCTGCTGTGTCTGCTGAAGTTTGGAGAGGTTGTTATTGGAATGTTTATTGAGGTCTGAATTCATTGCCATGAGGGCCTTATCAGCGAAGTCGTTTTTAGAAGGAGGATAAAACTTATTCTTTGCTTTCTCTGGAAGCAGAAGCCGAACTGCACAGTCTCTGAAAACTCTTGGCTCTAATATTGAAGTTAGGAAGGAGATGCCCCGCCCCTTTAAATGTGAACGAGTCTTAGAAGGAAAGAAGTTTGAGGAAAAAAGAGCAAAACACACTTTATATCTGGGCAGCTGGGTAAGAAATGGAAAGATCCCAAGACTATACATCTGGGTTGACAATTGAGGAGTTGGTCCAGGGAAAATGTTATTGCCTTGTGAGACAACCATTTTGGGCATTAAAGTGATTCATTGCAATTTGCAGCAGTACCTGAGATGTTTGAAGTACCTGCAAGGAATTGACAGGGCAATTCATTATAGGAGGACCTACTGGTGTCTTGCATGGGGATTTGGCAGAGGACCCATATGGAGCGGTGGGAGATGAGCTGCTTGGGTGTTTTGCCAGGGGCTAATTCGTGGAGTTTAGCTGTGCCTTTCTTCTCATGGTTGCCTTGTGATATGGACATGTTTTACTAAAACTGCTCCAAGGTGCTGGATAGTCAAGTCAACTATGCTTTTGACTTGAATTGAGGAAATTAGCTTGGCTTGTGGAGAAGTTTGGTTCCAAGATCAATTTAAGCAAGTTTTGGCATATTGGAAGGAACAAGGAAACAGGAATACAGTTTAAAAGCTTTATTAAGGGTAAAATTGGGGATACAGAAGGAAGAAGAGGTTTGGTTAGGCAAATGTAATAGATCTGGCTAATGTTCTGAATGGAAGTCTTAGGTGCAATAAGTTTTGGCTAAGGTTCTAAACCAGAGTGTGGATAGACGCTTGAATTAAAAAGTGCCTGAGAGGCAAGGAGGGGAGAAAAGAAGTGAGAAAAGCAGCAAGGAGGCTTAGAAGGATGTGACATTATTTTACCTATCCTTCCCAATAAGTTGGTGCATCAGTTGCATGTTGGTTGGATGGCAAGGCCTCTTCACGAGTAAAAAGCAGAAAGCGGGGAAGAACACCGAGGAGTAAAGTGCTACAACTCACATGTCTGTCGGATAGTGTGATCCAAACAGATTTCAAGGCCATGTGCTTTGGCCAGGGGTAGATATACTGTGAAATGTGTCATGATGCACTTTCCGAGCCACTCTTCCCACCTGAATGGTGGGAGATGCTGTGCAAAACAAAAGTGTGCATTGCTGTGTGGATTTAGTCACCTTTGGGTGTAACTGGCCAGACAAATAAGCTATGCAAATGTGCATGTCTGGTGAATAGCTGTACTTGAGTGCTTACCTTAGAACTGAGATGTCTTCAAGTGTAAAAGAAACACAACCCTAGTTTTTAATGAGCTGTTTTGTGCCAGGTCCTTGTCAGCCAGTTTGGTGACTTATAACAAGATGGGAAATGTGCTGATTATCTGTGCCACTCTTGAAGAGTGCTTCACTGTTATCTCTTTGAGGTGAGGAGATTCCTCCCATGAGCGGTTTACCTTTTGAAATAGGGTCTGCATAGTCTGGCATACCTTGTTATCGAGGAGTGGGGTTGGCCTGTTTTGGTCCTTTTGGCAGCTAGACCTGCAGGCCCACTGTACTATCATCCTACTTTGTGCCAAGTATTTTCAACTGGGCAGGGTGAAAAGTTCATAATGGGCTCTGATCCCATAGCCTCATTCTGCTCAGTGCAATCCATATCATATAGACCAGGCTTCACCAACCTGCAGCCCTCCAGATGTTGCTGGACCACAATTCCCATCACCCCTAGCTACAACTTATTGTGGCTTGGATGATGGGAATTGTAGTTCAGTTGAAGTAAAGAATGATGGAGTGAATTTATTTCACCATTCATGACATATGTAATGCATCTCATGCTGAGCCTTGTCCATGAGTAGAATGTGACAGAGTTGACCCAGCTCATTACAAAGGTCTACACCATCTATGTTGGAGTGGTTGCCATTGGTGAGGGTTTTTTGTATATCTGTACAGTGAACAGTGAACATCTTCTCTGATAGCATTTCCAGATTTCACATTCATCCCCATAGATTCTAGTGAGACTTGAGCTGCTCAAATTGCAAGTGGAGTCAACAAGAGGGTAGAAAAACTCCCATTTGAAAATTTATTCTGGTTTACTGCACTCCTTGTCATGAGTCCAGCCTTCTTATTCAGAGGTCATATTCATATCTGTCCTTTTCTTGTGGTGCTTATGTGAGGGTTCTTTGAAAGTGGTATTGGCATCTAAGACTGCTGTGAGTTGTTTTGTAGCTGTAACCAAACTGTATAACCTCTTCTTCTGTATGATGTGATGAACTTCACATAATTCTTCATAAGAAAGGTACTCTACAGCTGATGTGGTGCTATTGAGAGAGGTTTCCGAAGTGTCACCTGGACCAGTTTTGTTGGAAGAGTTACAGCAAATTACCTTTAATTAGAGTTTCAATTATTGGTGCCGGAGGATATGGACAAGGTGCATATTTGCATGCATGATCCTTGCCCTTTATGGCTTATTAAATCTATTAGGGGGCGCATGCCACTCCACCACCACTCCATGGCCACTCCTGTGAAGAAGACGTGCTTGGCGCCTGCTTAAAAGTTTTAAGGCTCTACTCCTCTGGTGGGAGTAAAGACATTGTAGTAGGGTTGGCAACAGCGGGGAGGTGGCAATCAGACCTGCCATTGGATCAGGCTGCCCATTGTTTATTCACTAGAACACTAGTGCTGTAGTGCAAAAGCACTGGTGTCCTAGCAAAAAAGACAACCGGGCTACTCCATTAAATGGTCTTCCTGCACCTGTGCAGAGGCCATTTAAATGAGCCCAGCGCAATGTGCACAAATTTTACAAATGTTCTGATTCATTTCCCAAGCTTCCTCTATACCATAGATTAGAGAATCAACTAACCAAGCATCATGACAACTCAGGGGTTATCTCCCCGTGCAAAGACCTTATAATAGATATACGATTTGATCCATCAGAACAGTTGTCCTGTTGTCAGTTTATGAAAAAGGAAAGTCTCTTGTTCTCATAAATTGTTCTTTCCATGTGCTTTCTGCACTTATATATGTGATGGAATAGAGCACTATGTGATGGAACAGAGAAAACTTCTGGTTCTTGTGGTTTCCCTTTGCCTTCCTTTCCAAAATATTCTAAATAATATGATTTAATTTTAGTACATGCTGTACTGTACTGGAGACAGAGCTTGTTCTGAGGAACCATCTGCTGGCTAACTGCTATTGCCAAAAAAATAAATACAGGTCAATTTCTTCTGGTGCAAGTCAAAACATTTGCAGGAAGGGTAAAAACCTAGTGTATGCTCAGGCAAAACTTTTATAATATTTGTGGTTAGTCTGTGACATATTCTAGAATAATATATCAGAATTATCAAGTTTGAAGGAAACACATATATAAGCCATACTTTACTAAGCCCTGCTCAGTACAGGAATCTGCTGCAGCATCACTGCCAGATGGCCGTTCCATTTCTGGTTTTGAAAACATCTAATGAAAAAGAGGCCACCATTGCAGAAGGCAATGTCCCACTGCACCTATATTTAGATCAAAGGTTATAAAAGCAGTAAAACCACCTTTGGTAATATTAAGAACATATTTCTTAAAGTTGCAGAATTTTCCTGTTAGATTTACTTGCTGAATCTTCATTTAAATCTGCATAAATAAATGTTTCTGGAAGAACTAAGGTTCAGTGTATCTTAGATTCAAAATGTTGTAGAGTGACTTTTTTTGTTTCTCTAAATTTATTTGCTATTACTTTTAATTATTTTGTGGTAATTGGCTGGTATCCAGAGCAGCACAACACAAGTATTAACAGATCTGCTCCAGAGTGCTTGGCTAGGACTCCAACTATACTTTGGGGTTACCATGGGGAATCAGCTTGACTGTGTGGGAGCAGTCTATTACAGTATTAATCTTGAGCAAAATTTGGTCTGGAAATGATGAGGAAGCATATATGCAGTTTAAAGATTTATTTGAGGGAGGACAAGGGGCACAGAAAATGAAATATTGGTTAAGCAAAGTAATAAAATCTTAACTAACAGTCTTAACAAGAATCTCACTTAGAGGGATTTTAGTTTAAAGTCCAAATTGTAAACAAACCAACTTGAGGCTTGCTGTAGGAAGGGCTTGAATGATGAAATGGGAAGGGAAGGGAAGGGAAGGGGCAAGGAAATTTAAAGAGACAGAAGGTTAGTATTACCTATCCTTGTCCGGTGGTGTACCTGGTACACTTGTAGATGGGCACACAAGCAGATTTGCTCACAGGCAGAAGGCAGCAGAAAAGCAAGAAGAAGAAAGGGCAAGTGGCATAAATCTACCGCTCGCAAGCTTGAGGACCAGTATGGAAAAAGTCTGTCTAGATTCAGATTCCCGTCCTTATGCCGAGGCCATGTGGCTTGGCCAGGAGTACTTGTACTCCAAAATATGGCTGGTGCCAGTGCATAAATCACACTCTCTCCCTGGAGGAGCTGAAACTCAGGTAGACCAATGAGGTTCATGGCTGCAGGAGGTGGTCAACTTGGGTGTCGACCTACTGAACAAAAGGCTGGAAATGGCTTGAGTGAAGTATAGGTGGAGGTCTGAATGGGTGACTTTAAAAAAATTATCTGAGAACCGGGATGTGTCCCCAGTGGAGATAGAAGTTTTTCTTAAGTTTTAATGACTTCACTCCTTAGTTCTTACCAGCTCACTAGGCTGTTGACAGTGGGATGTGGATGTGCCGTGCTTATCTGAGTTACTACAGAGCAGAGTTATCTCTGGCCGGAGGGAGTTAGCTATTCCCTCTGAGAATATTTTTTTAAAAACCTGAGATATACTTTGCCAGCTTTTCCTTCTCTTTGAAGGTAACAGAGAGGTTTTGGGGATGATTCTCTTCAGCCCTTTGTCATGGTGACCTAGGGCTGCATTGCCCGATGCTTTGCTTGTGCTAAACGACCAAATTGCATAGTTTGCCAAATGTGGGCATATGCAGAGTTCACGATCCTGTGAGAGCTCAGGTATGCCAAAAATGGAAGCTGTGGTCCCTCAGTTCCAAATCATATAGAGGGGTGCTGTTTGCAGCCCCAAGATAAGCTGTTTTGGCAACACAAAAGAGTTAGTGCACACCACTCATTTTTAGGGTTGTGCGTTTTGTTTTGTTTTTGGCCTGAATCTGAAACAACACCATTTTGTTCTTTGTTCGAAATCAGCCAATCCAAAACAACCCAATTTTGTTCTTTGTTCGAAATTGCAAAATCCGAATCCAAAATTTTTTGAATTTTAAAAACTGGCCCCAGGGAAAAACTAGTGGGTAGGGGTAGTAGTGCCCGATGGGTGGAAACTACCACCCAAATTTCAGAGGAATTGGGCAAAGGGCTGATTTTTGGTGAATTTTTGAAGTATAGGATTCTTCCCATAGGGAAGAATGGAGGTTTCAGCAAAAGTATAGCTTCATGTTGGGGGGAAAGGGGTGGAGCAGAATAGGGTGGGTGGTAGTGCCCAGTGGGGGCAAGGAAGCTACCAGAATTATTTCAAAGGAATTGGGCAGAGGGCTGATTTTTAAAGATGTAATGGAGTTTGCACATCTGTAAAGTTCTTCCCCATAGAGAATTATGGATCTCCATAATTCCTGCACCATAACTGCACTTGGGGGGCACCAGGGTGGCCCAGAGTGGGTACTGGGTACTGTTGTTTCTGAGATGTTTTGAGTGTAGATTCAGATTGGTAGCATATGAGAGTTGATTCATGGTTTGTCGTTGAAAATCTCATATGCTACCCAAGAATCTACACTCAGAACACCTCAGAAACAACAGAACCCAGCACCCCATGGGTTAGCAACCCATGGGGGTGGTTGGCACCCTATGTGCACTACACCACCACTCGCTCCCAGTCACCCCAGTGCCCCCCAGGTGGAGTTATGGGTCTGCTGATACCTCCATTATTCCCGGGGGGGGGACCTTAAAGAAGCATAAACTTCAACAATTCCTAAGAAATCAGCCCTTTGCCCAATTCCTTTGGAATCTGGGTTGTGGCAGGCACCCCTTGGGGCACTGCCACCCAACTCACTGTTTTGCCCCTCAGGCCCCCTTTCTGCCCCTTTTTCAAAAAATTCTTTAAAAATAAGCCCTTTCCCCAATTCATTTGGAATCTGGGTGGCAGCAGGCAACCATTGGGGCACTACCACCTGGACCACTCTTCTGCCCCCAAAGCCCCCTTTCTGCCCCAAATCCACCCCAAATAACATTGATATCACACATTAACAACAGGAGAGCTTTGGAAGAAAATCAGGCAGATTTCCAAAGGTCATACACATCCACATCCCCACCGCCCGAAATGCAATTGATCTACACACAACAGTGTGAAACAACAACAATGAAATGCACACTGCCCCACTGGCCAAAAAATTTACCCTTAAATTTGTTTAAAGGGAATAAGGAGGCAATTGCCAGCAGATCAGCCCATGCTTTCGCTGGCCAATCTGCGGGCTGGAAGGGTTGGAAATTCAAACAGATGTCAAAACTCAAAATGGAGACTGAAGAAGAAAGACTTTTTGCGATTGCAAAATGGAGCTCCAAAACAGCTGAAACAACAAAACGTTTTGTATCCGAAACAGGGATGTTTTGTTTTGGCTACAAAGTTTTCTGTTTTGAGCATTGGGTGTTTTGTTTTGGCTACAAAACAGCCAAAATGGCCTGTTTTGTATACAAAACGTTTTGTATCTGAAACGAAACACACATCCCTACTCATTTTCTCTTGCAGTCCCATGATGTCAGGAATGATCTGCAACATGGAACTAGTGGCTGGGGGTGGGGTGGGGCGTTTACCCAGAAACGAAGCAAAGACACTTTACGTACATCCATGCTCTCTCCAGTAGCCACTACCACATTCTATGTAATTTCTGAGGGTCCCCTGACTCTTGGCAATGGCTTTTCAGCAACATAAAAAGACTTGCATGCAAAGGCAGCAACTGAGAAAAGAGTGTAAGTTAACTCTTATGTTACCTTTCTTCTGGAGGCCACCCATTGATCCTAAGATGGGAACTAATAAAAATATAACTATAAAACATTTAAAATGTTATGTTCTAGTGCTATAGGCAATAATATCTAGTAGTAACATAGAACATTTAAAAAATGAATCTAGATGAATAAATAATATTTATTTAGTTAGTTATTTAACATATTTTTCTACAGTCCAAAGCTCACATCTCTGGACGGCAAACAAACAGAAAAAATTAAGACATTAGTTAAAACAAAATAAATGACAACAAATATTAAAACATTAGTTAAAACAAAATAAATGATACAGTAAAAAATTAAAACATTACAACAATTAAATATTAAAACAACATTATAAAACAATTTTAAAACTATTAAAACAATATTTAATTAAAAGCCTGGGTGAAGAGATGCATCTTTAAAGACTTTTTAAAAGTTGTCAGATATGGGGAAGCTCTTAATTCAGCAGGGAACATGTTCCAAAGCTTTGGGGAAGCAGCAGAGAAGGCTCATCCTCAAGTAGCCACCAGATGAGCTGGTGGCAGAGGTGTAACTAGGGTAGAAAAGGCAGGGCACGAGCCCTAGGCACCATTGCAGGGGGGCTCAAGGTGCCTGCCCCACCCTGCCCCAGCTGAGGTCCGGAGAGGCGCCCTGCCCCCACCCCCATTCAGCCGGTGTTTGCTGGCTGAAAGCGTCTATTCCCCTTTCTCTCCATCCAGAGAGGGAGAGAAAGGAAGAATAGATGCTTTCAGCCAGTAAGCTCTGACTGAAATGATACAGAAGAGCTTGCTCAGGCTCTTTGGAGCTCAAGGCCATGCCCCCTTTGCATGCGGTGTCAAAGGGGGCATGGCCTAAAGCTCCAAAGAGCCAGAGCAAGGAGCTCAAGGCCGCTCCCCTTTGCATGTGACATCAAAGGGGGCGTGGCCTCAAGCTCCAAAGAGCCTGAGCAAGCTCTTCGGAGTAATTTCAGGGGCTTGCTTTCAGGCAGCAAACACTGGCAATTGCTCGTTGTGGGGGGCGGATCCTAGTAGCCTGGGCGGGGTGTTCCCATTTGCAACCACTGCGGCTGCCTGCCCTGCTGGCTCATTTTGGGTTGTTGCTGCAAGTCCCAACCCACCCCAGAGTCCAAAGTAAGTAAATTGCCTGTGCCCCGCCTGCTCTGAAGTGAAGTCTCAAAGAAACTATATCTGACTGGTGCTTTCTCAGGCTGATGCTTCCTCCCTGCCCCCGCCAAGTATGTTTGTTTCTTTTTAAAAATGTATACAATGAAAGAAATAAGTTGAAAGAGAACTGCAACAACAAACTAGTTTTTCAGGAGAGGCTGAAAGGGTTAAATGAACAGAGAGTTCGTGCCTAGAGAGGTCCAGAAATGTGAATGCTCTCCAGGTTCCTGTCCCACCTCCTCCTCCTTGTTAAAAAAAAACTTGTGTTTGCATTTTCCAACCTGCCAGCAGTTGTGGCTTGCAGTTTGCAAGGCAGGAGGTTTTTCAATGGAAAGCCTGCAAGAAGAGGGTGAGTTCAAGGAAGAGAAGCGAAGCCTTGACAGTATAGAAGAAGGGAAAACCCATTGCTGGGGGAAAGGAAGGAACAGGGCTGCAGATCGAGTGCTCAGCTGCAAAGGAGGAGAGGGCACCTTCCTTTTAATTGTGTATGGAAGAAGGAAGAATTTTGGTAGGTGCAGCTTTTAAACAGAAAGCTGATTTACATTTTCATCTTTATGAATTCAAAATTCTTTGCATCCAACACATTGTAAAAATACAAAATGTTTGCAACTGAAGTAAACATTTGCTTCCCTCAAACTGCCAAAAACTTATATTCAGTGAAACAGAATTAAAATTAACTAATTTCCTTTGCTGAATTAGATATTATTCTGAACTTCATTTGATTTTAAAAATAATTGAAATGTACATAGTCATTCAATTAAATAAAGCCAGCTTTACATTTATATTAATGTAATTTCATTTCAAAGGACAAGTTAAAATTAATCTAGATTCAATTTGTGTGTGTTCAATATTAATCCAAGCAAATTGATCTAGCTTTAGATTTTCAAACATAAATAACACACCTAGCTTGCTTCCATTAAGAGTAAAGTTCAGCAGAAAATTATACATAAACACAGGAGATATTCCAGTAGAACATGCCCCTATTCTGGTCATAGGGAAAAGAACTGAGTGTATGGGGCTCTGCTTCTTAAACACTGTACTTTGCTTATCCTTTAACTAAACACATGTATATCATGAAGTGAAATGACTTTTAGAAACAGGAATTTCCTTGAATATATGACAGTTCCTTACATATAGAACAGCATATAAAAGACCTTGCTGTAGCCCAGGGTCTCTGATGCACTTCCTGCTTTGTTGTATCCAGCTTTATGCTTACACAAGTGAATTTTAGCCCGTTGAAAAACGGGCGCTAGTAATGGCTTCGGCCCCCGCCGCCTTGGATGCCGCCGCCGAACCGCCCTCCCAGCTGCCCGATTCCACCATTTCTACAGGAGAAAGGGCGTCCTTTCCTATCAAAGCGCCAGTTTGAGAAGAGCCTTTGCAGAGAGAGGAGCTCTGCTAGCGAGCTCCTCTCTCCTGTAGAAATGGTGGGATAGGGCAGTTCGGCGGCGGCATCCGCGGCAGCATTTTTTAGAGCCAATTTGGCCCTTAGTAATAGGGGGGACGGGAATGATGGGATCGGGCTAGGGCCCCAAGGTTTCCCCCCCGCCCAGCTTTACCGGCGGCGCCAGGCCTCGGCGGCGGCTCCGCCACCACCTCGGCCGGCTTCCCCGCTGCCTCATCCCCCAGCACCTCTCTCCTTTGTTTGCAGCAGCCGCTTCTGGGCCACCGTTTCCCACGCCGTTCCCCCCCCCCCCCGCGGCAGCTGCTTCTGGCCCCGCCGCCGCCTCACCCGCACTCCTGCCGCCAGTTGCCCCACCGCGGCCACAGCCACCTCTGGCCGTGGCCGCGGCTCCGCCGCCACCGCCTCGCCCGCACTCTCCTCCCGGTGTGGGCGGCGGCCACTTCTCCTTCTCCCGGCCCCAACATGGCCGCCGGGTGCTGGCGTTCACGGCCGCCTTGCTCTGTTCTAGGCATGCGCTTCGCACATGCCCAGAACAGGCCAGGCACGAACACACGCTTGGTGTCCGTCCACGGACGGACACCAAGCGTTTTATTAGAAAGGATTGTCTGCGTTTCTTGGTAAATGGAACATCATTTAATTTTATTTGACATATTTTATACCACCCAAAACTTATGTCTCGGGGGGGGGGGGGGGTTTACAACAAAATAAAAACAAATATTTTATTTATTTAACATATTTTTATACCGCCCAAATTCTTTTGCCAAATTCTTGTCCATTACCTATCACCCAGAACTAGTTAATGTGAAGCAAAATTTCCTGTGGGAATGTCATTTTTGTAAGAAACTGTGCGGAATAGATACATATGTATTGATCACTACACATGGGTTTCTGCACAACACCTGCACAGAAGAGACTTCCATGTAGAAAATGTGTCTCTTGTAAATTGACCCTATATTTTCCATCCATGACTGGGATATCTGAGAGTTAGAGTCAATAATAAAAGAACAGCACACTGCTTGTGACAGGAAGGGGCAAATTACAATGATTTTTTAGTCTGGCAAGGGCTGGTTTTGGCCCTGGCAGAACTTGGCTGTCTGCTCCTGTTGCAAATTCCTCTGTCTAGTGTGGCAAACTAATGTATCCTCCTCCCTCTTGATGCCAAAGTAAGCACTAGTGTGGTGAATGCACATATACCCCATCATGAGCCAACAGTCATCACAAGACAGAGTCCGTCAGGAATTTGGGCAGGCTCTAGGACAAAGTCATGTTTTTTAAAAAGCATGAGATGAGACAGAAAATTACACTGGAATCCTCACATAACTCCTGACTGTTGTTCTAAGTCTTTAATAGAAATGGCTCATGTTTTCAGGTTTTGATCAACAACCATGTCTAGATGGTACAGTGTTCCTTTTAACAGGGATTTCCAGATGTTGTTGACTACAAGTCCCATCTTCTCTGTCTGGACAGGGGTGCAATTTCAGTGCTTGCCCTAGGCGCTATTTTTCCTAGATACGCCGGTGGCAACTGCAGACGGACCTTTCCTGATGATCTCAATGGCTGGTGGGGTTCATAACGAAGACATATTCCCTTAAATACCCAGGGCCTGAGCCATTTAGGGCTTTATAGGTTATAACCAGCACCTTGTATTTTGCCCATAAACTTATCAGCAGCCAGTGTAGATCTTTCATGTGTTCTGCCTTTAACACAAGTCCTCAAGATGGTTCACAAACAACCAAAGATTTTTTAATAAAACGTTTAACACACATACAAGTTAATTTAACACAACAAAGAAATTAAAATTCAGCTAAAAGCCTGCTTGAGCAGATGTGTGTACTTTTCTTAAGTCCATCGGATTTAACAAGCACTTGTTTGATAGATTTAAATCCATCCGATTTAGCAGCTCTTATTTCAACAGGAACTGTGTCACACAAGCCCAGAGTGACTATAGAGAGGACTCGCCTCTGGGTCACCACCAGAATAACTGGTGACATGCTCAGACAAACCAACTTTGATGATTAATAGGTGGTGGGGATCATAATAAAGAAGGTATTCCCTTAAATACACTGGGTCCAAGCTATTAAGGGTTTTATAGGTGATCACCACCACTTGTAGTTTGCATGGAAACCTACTGGCAGTCAGTGTTGTTCTTTCAAAACAGGAGAAATGTGGTATCTTTGGGACTTCCCAGAGACCAACTTGGTTAAGCATTTTGAACCAATTTTCATTTCTGGACTATATACAACTAATGCTATATTCCTGTTTCATTAATACAAAACACTGTTTTTTAAACAAACACACACACACACACATTGAATATATCAGAATATTTCAGTGTATTGGTTACAGTGCTTCAGTATCAAGAATTGGCAACATTTATTTATTTATTTATTTATTTATTTATTTATTTATTTATTTTTAACATATTTTTATACAGCCCATAACTTACATGTCTGGGCGGTTTACAACAAAGCAAAAACAGAAAAAGTAAAACACCAGTTAAAACAAAAAAAAAAAAACACATTACAACAATTTTAAAATTTTAAATAATATTTTAAAAGTATTAAAACAATATTTAATTAAAAGCCTGGGTGAACAGATGCATCGTTAAAGATAACATGCTGTAATCTGTAAGCCAGAATGCTTGCAAAGTTTTTTTTTTAAAGGAATTGATTTCCTACTTATCAATTCACTGCTTATTTTTCAACTCACCAGAAAGCTTTATAACAAATGATAGGAAATCAATTGGTAGCTGCTGCTCTTCTATTCTATCCAGAGTTTGGTCAAGCATGGTTGCCAGTTTAAGAATATGAAACTAGACCTTAAAATGTAAAATTAGTTTGTCTTTATTGATTTCAAACTTGAATTAACAAAATACAACAGTAAGTGAAACATGGTTATTCAGCAGCAGCTCAAATTCCTTTCCTTGTTTAAATCAATGCCTAAATAATTTTAGTGTTAGGAGTGAGCAGAATGAAATATGATGTCCAGTTGCTAAAAAGAGATCAATTGCTAAAACACAGAATTATGTGATGGCTGTTGCTGGATGCTTGAAAGCTAGATGTAGACTTTGTGACATATTATGTAGTTATTAGATTCCTGTGCTGACCTTCATAAAATCTTTCTGTGAATATCCTTCCTCAGCCTTCCATTCATCCACTTCTTCTATAATAAGCATAAGGCATATTCATTATGATATAATGAATGTCATTTTTCTCAACAAGGATTCTAATTGGTGGTGTTGGGCTTTTAATGCTTAAATATTTTTCCTCTGATTTGTGCATTGCAAAATGCAGCATCTGATTTCCAGCCCCAAAACCATCTGTGAAGATGTAAGCCAAAAGCTATATTTAAGAAATCAATGGGTTCATTCCTGAGTTAGATATTTCAGAATCCAATTGACACTGACATTTAATTTTCATTTCCTTAATTAAAAGTTGTATGTATTTCTGTATTTGCTAATTTTTGCTAATTAATTTGCTAATAAAACAAGACTCTGAGCATGGAGTACAGATACAGTAAAATTAATGCATTAGATACAGTAAAATTGTGGAAATAACACAACAGAAGTAGCCAACTTTACTGAAAACCAGCACATATTGTAAACCAGCATTAAATCAGCTATAAAATGTGCTGGAATGCTCAGGCAAATATAGAAGTCTTTGCCTAGCACCAAAATAACTGCCTCACTTTAGCTACAGGATTCAAGCAGACTTCTGTGGAAGAAGAAAGGTCCTTAAGTTTACCAATATTTATATATGCGTAGACAGCTTTGTTGTTGTTGTTAGCAATATACACAATTACGAGCAATAGTTAAGTACGTTCAAGCCCCTTTGAAATCAAAAAGATATAGCACACTTAACTTTATGTGGATTCTACCAATTGTTTGTTTTTAAGAAGTATACAGTGCTTTTAAAATCTTGAACCAAGTGGCATACAAAATTAATAAAATCTACATAACACACATAATACATAAACATTCATAATACATCATTTAGCTCCTTCCTTGTTGATTTTTAAATCTCTATTGAAGACTTTTTTTTTTGCCAGGCTTTTACTCTGTAGTTTACCTATTTCCTTTTTTCTTTTCTGTTACTTTAGTTTTATTTGGAATGTAATTTTAATGCTGTCTTTTTTTGGGCATGTTTTTGTACACTGCCCAGAGTCTTAAGAGTGGGCAGTATATAAAATGTTTCAAATAAATAAATAAATAAATAAATAAATAAATAACAGAGAATCAGCCATAATAAAGCTATAACATCTCAGCAATAAACAAAATTAAAGTATCATGTTCCTTCTAATTGAATATGTAAATAAAACTATGTGCAATAAACTTCAACCGCACCCATCCCAAACCTGAATTATACTTGTATGATGTTGTACTAGTAGATCCTATATAAAAGCCAGGTCCTGTGCTTTTGAGGAGTATGGTGAAAAGAAAGCTGAGGGGGAAAATCAGGAGAGTCACTTCGCTCCAGAGTGCATGGTGTTTACTCAAAACCAAAAGTATCAAGGGGAATAACAAAAACTTCTTTAAGTACATCAGAAGCAGGAAACCTGCCAGGGAGGCGGTTGGGCCATTAGACAATGAGGGAGTGAAAGGGATTATTAAGGAGGATATGGAGGTTGCAGAGAAACTGAATGAGTTCTTTGTGTCTGTCTTCACCGCAGAGGATACTGAGCATATACCTGTTCCTGAACCAGGCTTTTTAGGGATGGAGGCTAGAGAGCTGAGTCTGACAGAAGTGACCAGGGATGATGTTCTAAACTGTCTGGAAAAACTGAAAGCTAACAAATCACCAGGGCCGGATGGCATCCATCCAAGAGTCCTCAAGGAACTCAAATGTGAAATTGCCGACCTCCTTGCTAAAATATTTAACTTATCCCTGAAATCGGGCTCTGTACCAGAGGACTGGAGAGTAGCAAATGTAATACCGATTTTCAAAAAGGGATCCGGGGGCAATTCGGGAAATTACAGGCCGGTTAGCCTAACATCCGTTCCAGGCAAATTGATGGAAAGCATCCTCAAGGATAAAATTGTAAAGCACCTAGAAGAACAGGCCCTGCTGGGAGTGAGCCAGCATGGCTTCTGCTAAGGTAAATCTTGCTTCACCAACCTTTTGGCATTCTTTGAGAGTGTCAACAAGTATGTGGATCAAGGTGATCCAGTTGACATAGTCTACCTGGACTTCCAAAAAGCTTTTGACAAAGTTCCTCATCAAAGACTCCTGAGGAAACTTAGCTGTCATGGAATAAAGGGACAAGTACATGTGTGGATTGCTAACTGGTTGAAAGACAGAAAACAGAGGGTAGGTATAAATGGAGAGTTTTCACAATGGAGGGAAGTAAGAAGTGGGGTCCCCCAGGGATCTGTACTTGGACCGGTGCTTTTTAATTTATTCATAAATGATCTAGAAGCAGGGGTAAGCAGCGATGTGGCCAAATTTGCAGATGATACCAAACTCTTCCGGGTAGTGAAATCCCAAACGGATTGTGAGCAGCTCCAAAAGGATCTCTCCAAACTGGGGGAGTGGGCGACAAAATGGCAAATGCGGTTCAATGTTAGCAAGTGTAAAGTGATGCACATTGGAACGAAAAACCCCAACTTCAAGTATATGCTGATGGGATCTGAGCTGTCGGTGACGGACCAGGAAAGGGATCTTGGGGTTGTGGTGGACAGCTCGTTGAAAGTGTCTATTCAATGTGCGGCAGCTGTGAAAAAGGCAAATTCCATGCTAGGGATCATTAGGAAGGGGATTGAAAATAAAACGGCTAACATTATAATGCCCTTATACAAAACTATGGTGCGACCACACTTGGAGAACTGCGTACAATTCTGATCACCACATCTTTAAAAGGACATTGTTAAACTGGAGAAGGTACAGAAGAGGGCAACCAAGATGATCAGGGGCCCAGAGCACCTTTCTTACGAGGCAAGACTACAACACCTGGGGCTTTTTAGTTTAGAAAAAAGACGACTGCGGGGAGACATGATAGAGGTCTATAAAATCATGCATGGTGTGGAGAAAGTGGAGAGAGAGAGATTCTTTTCCCTCTCACACAACACTAGAACCAGGGGTCACTCCATGAAATTGATTGCCAGGAGGTCTAGGACCAACAAACGGAAGTACTTTTTCACACAACGCGTGATCCACTTGTGGAACTCTCTGCCACAGGATGTGGTGACAGCCAACAACCTGGATGGCTTTAAGAGGGGTTTGGATGACTTCATGGAGGAGAGGTCTATCAATGGCTACTAGTCAGAGGGCTGTGGGCCACCTCCAGCCTCAAGGGTGTGCCTCTGAGTACCAGTTGCAGGGGAGCAATGGCAGGAGAGAGGGCACACCCTCAACTCCTGCCTGTGGCTTCCAGCAGCATCTGGTGGGCCACTGTGCGAAACAGGATGCTGGACTAGATGGGCCTTGAGCCTGATCCAGCAGGGCTGTTCTTATGTTATGCTCTAGTGTGACCAAGAAATGTAAGTTAAATTTCTGGATGGAGTCTGTAAATAGGACAGACATTTTTCAGGGGTTTTCATTAAATTATGTTGAATTCTCCCCAGTTCTGTCAGAATATATATCTTTTTAAAATTTCCTATGTAAAATAATGGCAGCCAGCCAGGTGCGAGCATGACTTGTCCCCTTGGCTAAGCAGGGTCTGCCCTGGTTGCATATGAATGGGAGACTAGAAGTGTGAGCACTGTAAGATATTCCCCTTAGGGGATGGAGGCACTCTGGGAAGAGCAGAAGGTTCCAAGTTCTCTCCCTAGCATATACAAGATAGGGCTGAGAGAGATTTCTGACTGCAACCTTGGAGAAGTTGCTGCCAGTCAGTGTAGACAATACTGGGCTAGATGGACCTATGGTCTGACCTATGGCAGCTTCCTGTGACCTATATCTCTATATTGGAAAATGTAAACCTAATGCTGCAGTTGGAGAAAAGCTTGCCACTTATCCTTGACACTGAGCAACCTATTCTCCAATAAGGCGGGGGGGGGAGCCTCCTGTTGATCCTACAGTGTACACAGACATGCATATTATCCTCTACTGTCTTTTCCAAGAATTTCAGTGTATGCCGGCCTTCTCTTTGCCCCTTTTCATTCTTGTGAATTTTGCTAGTAGAAAATAAAATAGTGCATCAGAGTAGCAATATTGAAGGATGCTGTCTACGTGACCATTGCAAAATATAAATTGAGCATGTGTGTCAAACATTGTTGTGTTTGATCTGACCAAGGAAAAGGTTTATTGAAAGCTTGCATTTTAAACACAGATTTTTGCTCTGACAAGGCAAGACAATTCTTCAATAACCTTAACTCGAATGTGGAACCAGCATGATTAGAGTCAGTGAAAATTTCAGGCCCACTCAATGACAATAAATAAATGGAGGTGTCGAATCTTATTTCAGTCACCTTCAGTAATGACCTTGAAGGCATGCAAATGTGAAATTTACTCAATGGGGACTTTGTGGCAATCCTACGATTCAACTGTGAAATTAGAGTAGCTTGTCCTTAAATAGAAATTTCACACCTGCTGAACTAGTAGAGTGTATTTGTAAAGACCAGAAGCTGTGTAATGCCATCTGTCAATCTGCTTGTATGACCTCGTAATATTTGAATTGCCTTGTTTATATACTTATGTTTAAACCAATTAATTACAGTGCTCAAACAACCAACTGTTAGATTCCAAGAATCTTTCTATTGTAGGTAATCCTATTAGAAGATTATTCATGGTAGATAACTTTTGAAGTTTCATTTTCACAGTTTTAAGATAGTATAGACATCAAAGTGGCAAATAAATAATAAAATCTAGATCTGCTTTATCCAGCTAATTATAAAAATGGGGCGGGGGGGAGATAGGCTTGCAAACTATGTTTGCGGCAGGCAGTTTCTGAGTTTTGTGAAAAAAGGCATATAAAATATAGAAATATTTCATGTCTTAAGCCGATGGATATTGCACATCTAAGAATCAGAATATTGTTTGCATAACCTCTGTAGCTTGCCTTAGCACACACAACACGCAACAAAGCTCCCATTCCGCAATGTATATAGAACATCTATATACTGTCATTCTTACACTAAATATCCCAAAGAGCTTTGTAAAACAATCAATTTGATATTGACTATGTATGCACAAAGCCCACACAAACACAGTTGTTAATCATATTCAGTTACATAGCCAAAAGTTTAAAAAAATCCTTTTGTCTGAATATCTGTACAGACTTCAAGTCTGTACATTTTTTGTCTTATTGAACGTTATATATTTTTGTTTATTTGACACTATTCTCCAATAAAATAAAACATAAAGCCCTTGTCAAGCTTATATCCCATAAACGGTCTGATTTTCTCCCACCATACCTGTCCTCTTTCAGGCACTCTTTTGTTCTCTTGCTGGATGTTCACAAACTTTTTATTCTCAGTATAAAACACCATCATGCTTTCTCTTATGACTACTTCCTTGCTTCTGCAAAAAGTCTCAGCTCACTACTATCTTCAGTCTGTGATGTCCTCAGAATGGGGCCAGCCTGCGGCCGCATGGGTAAACAAGCTTTTTGCCTCCTCCCCACTCAGGCAGCCTCAGGACTGGTCACCTTGATTGGAGGAAAGGAGGAAAGGGGTGGGTGTTGACGTTGGGTCATCACTCACCTCCAGGGCTTCACAAACCTCAAAGGCTGTGCTGCTTGCGGAGGCCTAGAAGTTGCCCTGACCTTCAGGGTTGGGAAGGATGAGTAATAAGCAGAATTGCACTTCTTCTACCTTTTGAGCCAGGGTGTGTCACCCTTAGGAGGCTCAGGGAAGGATATGAAGTTCGATCCCCAGCCTTGTTAGGCCTGCACTGCAAGGGATGGAGTTCCAATATCCAGTTTGCTAATTTAAAACATTTAGTAAACTTGTGGCCCTTTTCATCTAATGTTGTGTGTATGTGTGTCATGTTTGGGGCAATGTCCCTTCCTTTCATACTCCCTTCTCAGTAGTATCTAATAGTATGTATGGGCCCTCATTATACACTAAGGTTTAAAAGGAATTTTCATCTAACCTTATTCAAAAGTTGATAATATTTATTTTTAAAATATGTTCATATTTTAACTGCTTATTTGATGTTAAATTTTAATGGTTTGAATTGTGGATGTGAATCGCCCTGAGCCCTTCTGGGATGGACAGTATATAAATGAAATAAATATAAGTAAATAAATAAAGACAGTTCACAGTACTTCTGGGACATGGCACATACCTTCAGATGTGGTGCAGCTTGGCTTGCCACCATCACATGATCCTTTCTTTAATAGAGAAAAGTGCTACTCCTCCTAGACCTTCTTAACCTTTCTCAAGTTCTTAACCTTTCTAAACCTATAGACCTTTCCATTCCATCAAGTATTACCCATGTCCTCTGCCCTATTCCTATATGTTAATATATAATTAGAGGGTGAAATAGTAATATTCAGAAGAATTATTTTTAAGAACTTTCATTTTGGCTCACCAGGAAGCAAATTAAATTCAGTGCAGCAAAGATTTTCCACAGATCACATGGACCTACACCATGGACCCTTGGGCGGGGGGTGGGGGGTGGGATAGACCCAGGTGAAGAAATCCTGTGCTCTTTCCACGATTCTTGAGGGGCCTTGCATTTACAATCTTAGACCAACACAGTCAAGTCTGTGCACTCTCTCTCTTATAGAAAATTGTATCTTTTGATGTTAGCTTTTCAGTTCATCTCCTGTTGTGCTGACATACTGCTGAGCCCCTCTCTCTCAAAGCAATTGGCTTGTTCACTATCAGTGATTATTGGTGAGGCAAAAAAATACTGGCTGCTGCTCCATGGAAATCGGGGATGGAAATTGGAATCCAACCCTTACCTTCAGGCACCAGGATGTGATGGAGGGGGATGCTGCAGACTGGACCATGTGCAGGTGCACAGTTCCTGGCATGGGTTGCTAGTACCAACAGGGTCAATTGTCCATTCAGCAAGGGTGTGCTTCTAAGTTCCCAGCACTGAAGCTAAGGATAGGAATTTCCACCTACCTTGAGTTGCTGCCTAATGGCAAGCAGCAGGTACCAAGCCAACTGCCTCACTGGCCAACTGTACTCGCTCATAATGAGCCAATCCCTGACAAATGATTTAAATTCCGCTTAAAGTGTGTACTCTTGTGCACACAGATGTTTTATAGCTCTCCTCCTTCACATGAAAGGAACCCTAATTTTGCCTTTATTCTGTGTGGTTATATTGAGCTGCGTAGGTCATCATGTTCCTCTGCACAGAGAGCCTCCACACCAGTCTCCTTTCTGTCTATTCCTTACAGAGCTATCCCCCACATCCTACAACCTAACCATTGTTCTTATCTATCACCAATATCACATCTACCTGTGTTTACAACCCTTTTGTCTTCTGGGTAACATTTCTGTTAATGTTTTGTGGCTTTATCTCTCTCCAGTGCACAGTTGGTCTTTCCTACCAGTCGCTCTTCTCTCTGTTTGCCTCCCACCCTGTGCAAGTCACTTCCTGCAGAGTCCCTGTTTTATTTAGGACACTTATACCCTGAGGAGAAAGATCAGCTTTGGAAACAGAAGACTTGCATGAAATGTTCAATGTTTTGTTACACTTAGAAATGGAAAGGAACTGCAGATAATCAGGATGGTTCCTAAGGAGAAAAAACCAATATCCCACTACTGCAAATATAATATAGTGTAAAATCTCAGTCCCTTTCCTGTAATAAGAGGAACATATTGGCCAAAACAGAAGAATAGTATTCTTTCCTGTGTACACTTGTGAGCAAGTCGCTGGCCAGGAAGAACATCCCTTTGAGAGTAGAGTGTGAGCAATAAAAGTATTTTAACAACTGTAATGTAAAGTCATAGTATTAAATAAAGCAGCATGTCAAATGGCCCCCATCAAGAGTATCACCATGCAAATCTGAAATATCCTGCTTTTATGCTGTTATCCACAGCATAAAATCAGTGTGGCTGAACTGCCTGTGTATGTGAAGCTCCATTAAGATTAAATAAGGGAATGTGATTATTTAATGTTAATTTCTTTTCCTGCTGTGCAAGAATGGGTGTTGAGTGTAATCTGCATAGTTAGTCTGATTTAATAAAGAGAATAATAGCTTGTAAATTGAATTGCTTTGCATTAGAGAACAGTTAGGTCTAATTCAGCTGCAAAGGTGCATTGTCTTAATGCATTTATCACTGATGGCTGAAGAGTAACCATGGGCAGCGACTTTAAATAGGACAACTATCTTAGTATAGTAAAAAACCATATGTTCTGCAGGTGTATATTATTTAAATCTGGAATTAGTATTAGGGATGTGCAGAACTGGTTCAATCATAAACCATTCCACCACAAAATGGGCTGGTTCAAGCAGTTTAAATAGCAAACTGCTCCGAACCAGTTCAACCTGGTTCATTAAACCGACTAGCCCAGCTGATTGGTTTTACCAAACGGGTTTGTATATCCATGATTCAGTTCAAATTTGTTTCTAATACTATTTGCTATTTCTCATGTCCAATGTAACTGTTACACTCAAATTGTGAAATAGTAGCCTTATTGCCCCTTCAAATGAGGAAAAATTCTCCTTTCCATAGGTTGAATGGGAATAGAAAGATGAAAAAGGCAGAGAACATTAAACTTTGACTTTGCCCATTGTTTTGTTACTCCAGATATGTCATTCAAGCAGCTTTCCCCTCATGTTCTTTTAAATGTGACTTTCTTCACATTTAAAGCACCATAGTGGAAGAGCTACTGAGGATTACATTAAAAGGCCAGAAAAGGGTAAAATGCTCTCTTGTCTTGTTAAATTGCATTATCCCTCTTTCACAAGCAAAGAGAATCCCCTTTTCTTTGCAAAAAGAATATAGTAACTAACAGCTGGAAAGACTCATTAGATATGGGGCTAGTTTTTGTGGAGTTTGTTCTTAGCTGGAATGTTCTTAGGAATGTTCATCACTTCCTTTTAGAGATCCTGAGATTTTTAAGTTTTCTTTCTGAATTGAATCTAAGGTAGAGAAAAATATAAAAATGTTCTTTGGTGATTATTTCCTGTCAGTCCTCATGGTAATGTAGTTTTCAAGTTATCACTTATTAGCCTTTCGGCTAAGATAAAGTGTGTGTGTGTGTGTGTGTGTGTGTGTGTGTGTGTGTGTGTGCGCGCGCGCACGTTCCAAATCCCAAACCAACTGTGCCCAATCACTACTTAAAATATCTAAGTATAGATATCAGGGGCTGGCCAGGTCAGGATTAGGCCTTAATGCTTACTGCTATTGGAAAGCCACCCAGCTGACTTCTGATGAATGAGGAGATTTGCTGATGCCCTCTGAATGCGGTCTTACCACTCTGTAAGCTTACATATGGTGCAGCAGTTGTCAACATTTTAGATTTTGCAGATGCTCCAGTGCCTTGATGCAACTTTAGGGGTTGCATCAAGGCACTGCCAACTGCTTCTCTTTTCCTGGTAAAGCCACAGTTTTTGTTTTGGTTCCCGGTCTCATGGGGCTGGGGGGTCTGCAAAAATCCTGTTTCACCCTCCCTCTGCCCATCCTCCCTGAATCCCCTCTACCCCAGCTGGGAAACCACCTCCTAGTCCTTCTCCCTCTGACACTGTCTGTTAAAGTCTTGTGAGAGTCCGAAGTCCTCTCTTGCGAGACTTACAATGAGATCCAGGGTCTCAGCCTCAGATGGAGCTGGAGAAGGAGGAGGCTTCGGGGAAATGAGCATGCGTATGTGTGGCCAGATTTGGCCCTATAAAGGCCTTGCCCATGAGGTGTGCTGTATTTGAGCATGTGAAGACTGTGAGAGGAGAGAGCTGTCATTTGATTTCTTCAGTTTTCTGGGCCCAATCTTTTTTGAGAGAGCACTGATCTTGCTTTTCGGGGCCATTTCTCCTTTATTCCCTGCAGAATAGGGTCTGAGAACACATTTGCTTTTCAGAGCTATTTCTTTTGCAGTTTCGTTCCTATAGGGTCTGATTTCACAGACTTTGCTATTCAGAGCTATTGTCATTTTATACAGAATATAATAGCAGTAGTAGCAGTAGTAGTAGTACAGTATATACTGCTTTTCAGCAAACGTTTCCCAAATTGGTTTACATAGATATAAATAAATAAAACGGCTCCTTGTTCTCAAAGGGCTCACAATCCCAACAACAGAGAAGGTCCGTATGCACAACAATTTAGCTTCTCTCAACATTTGGACATGGAGCAAAGTCCCCTCTTGTTAGATAGGCAGAAACTCTTGGGAATATTATTGAAGGGGAGCTCATGTAAAGCACATAGCAGTAATCCAGCCGTGACGTGACTAAGTCATGGGTAACCATTGCCAGATCTGCCTTTCTGGGAAAGGAACACAGCTGGCAAACTAACTGAAGCTGTTCAAAGGCACCCCTGGCCACTGCCTCCACCTGAGCATCCAAAAGCAGAGCCAGGTCCACAACACCCCCAAGCTGCACACGTGCTCTTTCAAGGGGAGTACAACCCCATGCAGAGCTGGTTGAATCACCATATCCTGATTGGCTTTCCTACTGACCAATATCACCTCTGTCTTGTCTGGATTTAAACTCAGTTTCCTAGCTCACATCCAGCCCATCACCTCCTCCAGCCCTTGGTTCAGTACATCCACTGCTTCCCTAGAATCTGATGTCAGAGAAAGGTAGAGCTGAATGTCATCTGCATAATGATGACACTTCAGTCCATACCACCTGATGACCTCTCCCAGTGGTTTCATGTAGATGTTAAAAAGCATAGGGGAGACTATTGAGCCCTGTGGGCCACATAGGCTAGAGGCCAAGGAATTGAGCAGAAGTCCCCAAGTACCACCTTCTGGAACCTCCCCTCCGCCCAAGAAAGGACAAGAGCCACTCCAATCCTCCACCCCGATCCCTGTTCCTAAGAGGTGGTCCAGAAGTATATCATGGACTGTGTGTGTATCACACAGTCCATGTGTGCAGGTGTATTAAGCAGTCATATGCATATTTAGAAGTAAATCCTACTAGCTGACATCTTGACTAATGAAGAGTTAGGAGGATTTGCAGCGATATGCCAGAAGGCCTGTTGTGCGGGAGGGCTAACATTTGAGTTTTGCTCGCACTTCAGAAGTGCTTTATAAGAACAGCATCATGTCGCTGACCCTTCATGACATGTTTCCACACTCATACAGAGCACTTACAAAGCACAAGCTTTCTATTGGAAGTATTAGCCATCTTGCACAACAGCACAAGCTCTGGATGACTAAGGAAGTTTCATGAGGTCTCCCAACGTGTCAGCACACACCCTCTGTTGTGGATTAAAGCCTATGTCCCAGAGCAGCTCATGTGAAGGAGGGAAATGCTGAATCATCCCTGGTGAGCAGCCTCTCTAGGCTTCTCCTAAAACTATTCTGTATTTCCAATAGAATTAAAATGCCGCCGCCACCACCCCTCTTATTGACAGAGCTTGAACCTTTAGATTCAAAACTTTTAGGTTTTAAATACACTCAAAAATACTTTGTAAGTTACAAAAATAGGTTGTTGTAGGCATACTTTTTTTTTTTTTAGAGTGTGGATTACGTTTTACAAACAGTACATAGGATCATCCTGCTAAGCTGTGTCCAGATCATAGCAGATTGCTTCTCAGGAATGTGGAGTGCACTCTAGAGTACAGGTTAACTGGCAGTGTGTGAGGTATCCCAGAGAGAAGCATACAACTTCCCTTTTTTTGTTCTGGTTCCTGCATACACCAGAAAGAGCTACTGAGGTTCTGGATTATACTCTAGTCTAGACCAGGGCTGCACAACTTCCGTCCCGCAGCTATTGTTAGACTACAGCGCCCATCATCACTCTTGCTGGTTGTGATGGGGATTGTATCCAACAACAGCTGGAGACAGGGGCATAGCTGGGGGAGAGAGGGCCCATGTTTGCCCCCAGCATGGTGTAGTGGCTTGAGTGCTGGACTAGGACCAGGGAGACCCGAGTTCAAATCCCCATTCAGCCATGAAACTAGCTGGGTGACTCTGGGCCAGTCACTTCTCTCTCAGCCTAACCTACTTCACAGGGTTGTTGTGAAAGAGAAACTCAAGTATGTACACCGCTCTGGGCTCCTTGGAGGAATAGCGGGATATAAAATGTAAAATAAATAAATAAATAATATGTGGACCAAAAAAGGACCAGCATGTGGATGAAACATTTATTGTATCTGGATTCAAGAAGTGGATTTAGCTAGAATATGTACTTAATATAGTTTGTTGATAAATCCTAAGTAATATTATTGTGCCCTGCTTCCTACTCACAAAAGTAGCTTAAATAACAATCTTCTAGAATGCACAGATTGATGCATGACAAACCTCAGTGGCTTAAAATAATTATAGGATTTCACTTTTATGTGAAAGCAATCAAGTATAGCTGCTATGTTCTGTGTCATTTAAATCCCAGATCTGAATATTATGTGTCTCAATCTAACTTCTAATGATAATGTTGATTTAACTGTACATTACACTGATTGCACTGGCATTTTTAAAAATCCCATCATTAGTACCTATTAGTCTCTTTTGAACAAAGAAGATATTTTGTAGTTTCCTGCAAGGTGAGGTGGGGGAAGAGCCCACTTGAAATGTCAAAAGCTTACCCAGAACCGGAATGGCGCGTTTACTAATTTTTATGTAAAAGACATGTGGCAGGGAAGTCTGTGACTACATGGAGGTAATTTATAATTTGTGAATTTTTTTGTGAAGCTTGCAAGACAGGCAATTCCTTGGTGAATTGCTGTAGTATGCAGTACAGATGTAAGGAAGATCTCGGTGTCACTCAGTAAGGAATCCTGTTGGTATGATTGACACATAAAGCAAGATTTTTTGCCATTCTGATATATTTTCATGTGGAGAGAGATCTCAAAGACATGCCATTGGAGTAATCCCTCTCTATTGTCAACTGTTAAGAGGATTTTTTATTCTAATGAAAGTGATATGGCTTGTGTGCAAATAACCATCCTCTGCTGTTTGATATGCACAGAAATTCAATCAGATGCTTAATTACATCTTAACATGAGTTCCAAACAGCTGGCTAATTCCCTTGTTTCTGATTAAAGAGATTACAAAAATAAAATTTAACATTGCATTTACATACTGCTCTAAAAGGAAACATTTGCACATCAGTTTTAGTCATTTAGGAAATCCATGTCTGCTCACTACTGGGGATCAAAGCTTTTAGCACTTGAATCACTGAGTGATAATATGAGGTTTTACATAAAATTGTTGGTTCACAGGCACGGGAATATTGGGTACTTTTAGACTATGAGTCTAAAGACACAGTCCTTGTTAATGTTTAACAGTATAATACCTAGTAAATTTTAGATATGTTTAGAAATATTTAATGATTGTAGCAGTTATAACAATGAGTGATGCTTCAGGACTTGGCTTTACCTAATAATACACTTTCTCATCTACTTTCTTGCAGTAGTCATGACTTGACTACTGCAAGGCACTATGTGGGGCTGCCTTTGTACATAGTCAGGAAACTGCAGTTGGTCCAGAATGCGGCAGCCAGGTTGGTCTCTGGGTCATCTCAGAAAGAGCATATCACTCCTATCTTACAAGATCTACACTGGTTGCTGATAAGTTTCTGGGCAAAATACAAGGTCTTGGTTATAAAATATAAAGCCCTAAACAGCTTGGGCTCTGGGTACTGAAGAGAATGTCTTCTTCTCTATGAACCACACCACCCATTGAGATAATCAGGAGAGGTTCATCTGCAGTTGTCACCAGCTTGACTGGTGGCTACTCAGGGATGGGCCATCTCCATTGCTGCCCTTGCTTTGGAACATGCTTCCTGTTGAAATAAGAGCCTCCCCATCTCTTACAACTTTTTAAAGGGCAGTTAAGACAAATCTGTTCACCCAGGCTTTTAATTGATACTGTTTTAATTGTTTGATTTTTAATAGGTTTAAACTTTTAAATTTTAAAGTGTTGTAATGTTTTAACCTTTTTATTGTTTGTATTTTTTTTTGTAAACCACCCAGAGACATACATTTTGGGTGGTATACAAATACGTTAAATAAATAAAATAATTAATATCCCATTTCCCCATAAAATAAGGAAACAATTACTCCTCATACTCTTTATCCCCTTATTCCTCATTCCTAACTGAACTAAAAGCTAGGCATTTAAAATGAATTCATCCCTCATTCCCATTGCTTCTTCTCATTCCCTATGTCTTCCTACCCCACCTAAACTTTGATTGTACATTCCTCTTGGCAGGAACCTATAATGCCTATCTTTGATGTCATTTTGTGAATGGTTAGGTCTTGACACAGATGTTTCTCCAATTGGTAGCTTAATGCATGGTGGTGGTAGTAGTAAATTAATAAAACAACTTTGTTAGTTGCTGTCCCACAAGAAATTGTTCTCTGGGCAGCTCACAGATGAAAGCTGTTCCAAAGTGGACCAAAGGCAAAGTTGCATGAAGTTGATTTTGATAAAGAAAGCCACCTTGATAGTTAATGGACAGCATGCAAAACATGACATTGTGAAAGTCAGTCTTTTTTCTTGCTTGACTTATGACTGGAAAACTACTGGCTTTTGGGTACACATTTTCTGGCACATCATTACCTTTTGCCAACATTGCTTGTTCTTGGCTACAGGCCTAATTCTGCTTGATCTTTCCTTGATTCTTAGTTCCTGCCTGGTAAATACTCTTGTACGGTTAATGGTCAATGTTCAAGCCTCCATTTGACTGATTACTTCTCGGGATTTTGCCTGTGAAACTTCAAATTTTCATTTTCTCAATTCTTTAAGTCAATAGAGGAAATAAGTTTCATTTTCATTTCCTGCATCATGCATTCATGGAGACCAGGCTGCACAGAGCCTTCTACAAGCTACTCTCTTCCAGAAATTGCTTCTATACATAAGACACAGCTGGTTTTCCATGTAAACTGCAAGACAATGGGAAAGTCCTTCTTAATCCTGCCATCAGCACTGCATACCCTGTATGCAGCCTTCTTCAGAAGAAGCAGCAGTAGACCTGTGTACCTTTCTAATAAACTGTGTGTAGGATTGCTAGTTCTTAAGCCCAGTTTGACCATTAAACTTTTTACTACTTACATGCTACAGAGCCATGTTGTGTATAAATGTGTTTTGAAGTTTTTGAAACTGTATATGTACTAGGGCTTTGCAGTCATCTTGGCCTGACCGGCATGTTGGACCTAATATAGCTCTCTCAGGCACTATCAGAATGAATTCAGATGCAGCAGCAGGGAACCCCAACAGTTGGAATTTGCACATGAATTCCCCACTGCTATGTATGAACTCTAACTTCCAACTTTTCTATCAGACCCAAGTTAAGTTCCCAGAGTGCCACCTCTCAGTTGAGAGGTGGTGCACTGGCTCTTTGTTTTATAATTAGCCTGGCAGTGACTCTCAGCTAAGAGGCAGAGATCAGGTCTATCAGCCTGGCTCATGGATACCAGGTCTACCAGCCTGTCAGAGAAAGCAAGGCTCAACCACTAGCCAGATCTACTGGCTCACAGAGTCCAAGTCTACCTGCTATTGCACACTGGCCCTTACATTTTTGAACGGACCCCCATACTGCCTCTCAGCTGAGAAGTGCTGCCCCTTTAAATGTAAGCCTAGACTAGTCTCCATGAGCAACCTGGTCTCTGTGAGCAGCAGGTAGACTTGGTCTCCATTTAATTTTAATGAGCTCCATTTAATTTTTAAATGGCTCACACAGCACCTCTCAGCTGAAAGGTGCCATGCAGAACATTTAAGCACTAAATGGCCAGTGTGTTGCCTCAGCTGAAAATCTAAAAAGGGTCCAACAGGAATATCAGGAAATTTCAGATTTTTAATCTGATTAACCCAGCAATTGTGGGTGGGGAACATGTTGGTCATCCTGACAATTTTTGTGTTGGATTCGATTGGATCCAACATATATAGGCTGCACAGAACTAATCTGTACTATTGGCACATCTGGAGAGGAGACGCACACCTTGTATACAGTTGGCTACAACCGTCTACCCTGTGTATCCTTAGTCTAGGTGCAGTAAATAAAAAGCTTGTAGTCACTTCAAAATACTATTCTACTATTCTCCTATTTCATGAGTAACACAATGCCAGGAAGTCTAGTGATTGTGTTTATAGCCAAACACAATGTGTATTAATTTGAACTATCTGGGTCTGCCATACATCATCACTATTCTTAGTATGCTAGTGTCTTGTTTCAACATTAATGCATCACTAGAAATAAGTAATGGAGCTATATAATTCCATTTTTCAGACCAACTACTATAGGATAAAATGATGCTGACATTCATGACTAGTTCTCAAAAAGTACCACTGCATTGCTGAAGTACTCATGGTTTTCATATTACACATAATTTTAATATCAAAAGTTTCACCTGAAGTTATAATTCTCTGGGCAGCACCAAGCAGTAGATAACAATCATTTGCTGTAATAGCTTATATAATGGAAGGTATGTAAAAATAAATTGCAGAATGACTAGCACTACAGTGTGGTTATGGTTGAGAAAACATTTTCATTATAAGCTCCTGTCTTGATAGAATGAGTAAAATTAAAGATGTATAAAACCAGTTGTGTCATCTGGTATATGCTGGGTGAAGAAGTGTTACATTCTATGCTACACTGTATTTCCCAGCTATTTTAAAAATGCTTCTTAAAGCTTTAGGAAGAAAACACTCTAAACACTCATGGAAATCAATTGTTTAAAACACCTTGGGTTCCAACTAATCAGTGGCACTCACTGCCATAGATGATATATTATAAACAATCCATATCAGATTTCAGTTAGGTGAGAATGGAAGGTGGCAGAGAGGGTGATGTTTATATTCAACTGAAAAAAGCCCTCCATAAAAGGTTAATAGGATGTTAATAAAACATTAAATAGGAAATACCTTATTCACATAATTCTGTACTCCAACAGTAGTCTAGGTTCAGCTATACACATCAGGCCTCAGAAGGATCTGTGTTTGAGTACAAAAACAAGGATATGGTCCAAAATGGGCAAAGTCAAGTGAGCATATCAGGACTGATGGGATCAGGGGGAGGGGAATGGTCAAAACTAGGCCGAGGGTTGATTTCCATAGTGATAGTCAGGTGAGGCAGGGCATAGGTGAGGCAGAAACAAGGGGAGAAGTGTCTACTGTGGCTTCTTCTACCAATAAGGCTAAAGAAAGAAAAGGGGCATAGACCAGCTGCAGCACCAGCCAGGCCCTGATTACCGGTCTCCAGAGATATGGTTCTCTGTACACAGACATGAAAACATGTAGTTGGATACTTATTAAGTTTTTACAGATAAAAAAGAGGTTCATGCTTACACAGTTGTTTTAAATATGAGACTAAAGCTACGAAGCAAGGCAAGTGTGGCATTTTAACTTTTATTTGACAGGAAATAAACTAGCAAAGAAAAATGAATACTTTGTAACATGCAGAATGTAATAAGTTATATTCTTCCTTGTTAGTTTTTCTGGCATGAAGGAAAAGCCAATTTTACCAATTGTTTATATAGTTTTTGTGCTAAACTTGCATTTCCATACCATTAAGTCAATTCCTTAAATATCCAAAAAGACTGACTTGAATATTTATTGACTTGTAATTATGTTTTTAAAGCAACACTATTGCTTCTTGGAGATGAGTAATGGTGTAGAAATATTCATTTTGTTTTGGCTACAGTTATCAAGATATTGACTCAAACTATGTCCCTATAAATCAGATGGTGGTTACAGTCTTTGGCTGGAGAACCTTTCCAAGTGAATTTTAATGCTTTTCAAGATGCTCTGCCTAGTGCTATTCTTCACATGAAATGTAAAGGCAGACACACTCCACTGACTATGAATAGCTACTTGTATAGGACAAAAGCCTATAGCTATTTCCTGTAGATCTCAATTACTAATACTTTGGCTTACTCTGTCCATCTATTATACTTGGTAAGTTGAGACTAGGACCACTAATAAAATTGCAAACAGTTTTAGTGCCAGATCTAAAGAAGCATGAGTGGGTTCTGCTACAGTAATGATATCTTTCAACATCTTTCTCTCTGCAATTCCTTTCTTACCTTGAAAAGCCATTCTTGAGGATCTGGGAATCCTTTAGAAAAGTGTAGGATGTTGTTTGGGGGCAAGGTTTGAAGCAGGAGTGGGGAATTGAGGAGTCTTACAAAAGTGCCTTCTGCTAATGCCAAGCATTCTTTGGATCCCAGTCATAATGTGTTTCTTTCCTCAGAAATCCTGGTAATAGTTTTCTGATCCAAAAAAAACCCAAACCTTTGCTACAAGGGAAGTCCATCCATATATTTGCTCCCACAGAACAATTCATACCCAACCTCCACTTTTTGTGTGACAGAAAAAATCCAGAAGGTAATAAAAATGTAAAAATATTTACTGTATTACTAAGAAGAAAAATATATTATTAAGAAATGAAGTTGGAAGCACTTTGCTGAGAAAGAAGTCCAATAAAGGGGAAGAACCAAATCAAATGTGAAAACATAGAGAGAGATTTCTTAGCTGGTTAAATGTAACGGAGAAGAGAAAGTAATGCACTCAGAAATTAAAGGGAGAGCTGGTTGTTGCTACCTACCCCCCAACTCTTTAATCTAGGATAAAGATAATTATTAAAAGAATATGGATAAGAATTGACTCTAGGTTTCTGAATGTACTCAGATTGGTTGGGTAAAGATATGGATTTTCTTTGGGATGCAGAATTTTACTCTGATCTCACCCCCTCCCCCAATTCTGCTGCTGTTGCTGATGAGTCACCATGAAAGTCATATGGAGACAAGCTGCATGGGTACCACCATCTTGAATAGTGCCACACCTGCATGGTATCGGTCATGACCTGGTTCTGAGAAGCGGTGCAGAGTCTGGCCCTGAAGATGGGGAACAGTCAGACTGTAAGAACCTGGGTTAGGGTCACCTTCCCCCCCCCCCCATGATGTTTATTAACCATGCTTGGACTTGATGGTACTGTTCCTAATGTGTGGTATACATTCTGACCTTCTATTAGTATAGTTTCAAATAATTTCCAAGTATTGTTGAGATAATCCTTTTTACTTTTATTTTCATCTTCCTTCCTGAGAAGTTTTTGCCTCATTTTGAAGTCAAATGATACTCTGTTGGACTTCCTTGGCAATTTTCCATCTATTTTATAAGAACAGACCTGCTGGATCAGGCCCAAGGTCTATCTAATAGGGGTGTGCATGAATCAAATTATGTGGCTTAATTTGAAGTCAAATCCAATTGCAGAACCATCAAATTCATTTGTTGAGAACAGCTGGATTGGCTGGCTGTCTTAAAAAATCACCCAAATCCATTTGGGTGATATGAGCACCATTTTGAGGCCCATTTTTGTAAAATGAGCCTCAAAATTGTGCTTTTTATTTCCCCGGGAGAGCAGTAGACCAGCCATCCACTCTGGACTTAGCTCATCTGCCTGCTTCGGAGAACTGGTCTGTCTGGGTAGACCAGTCTTCTGAGGTGGGTAGACACATTAAGTCCAGAGCGGCGTGCTGGTCTACCCACTGAGCCCAATTGGTGGACCAGCTCTCCCTGGAAAAACAGGAGATCTGATCTACAGATGGGAATTGGCAGGTAGACCAGCCCTCCAGATTTACCACGTCAGCCCACCTTGAAGGACTGGTCAGACCAGTCCTCTGAAGTAGGAAGACACACTACACAAAGTTTGAAATCTCTAGTTAGTGATACCAGATTTGGTATTAATGTGGTTTATTGTTCATAAGCAATCTGGAATTGGAAATGAGCAGTGACATGGCCAGTTGTGAATTATATTCAGGATGGTGACCCCTAAGCCAACTGCAAAGAGCTTTAAAATGGTTTTTTCCAAACTGAAGAAATCGGAAACAAAATAATAAACTAGGTTAAATGTAAGTAACTACAATAAAATAAACACAATTCTAATTTCATATATATGCTGATGAGCTCTGAACTTATGGTTACTAACCAAGAAAGATTTTGGAGTTGTGGTACATAACTCATTGGATGGTAGATAGGTAAATTTTATTTCGGTCATTGACCAGTAAATAAAGACAGTTACAGAATAGAGAGCAGTACAAAAAGCAGTTACAGAAGCTCAGAACAGATTTTACAGATGATATAACAACATTTTGCTATTCTGCACATAATCTGTTTATTGGAATTTGCCAATAAGTAATTTAGACAGAGGTCGTCGGGGCGTTTTCCAGAGGGAGGTTTTCCAGCAGAGGAGAAATTAATCTTAAGCATATATCCCTATATAAAGCACAGTATAGAATAACATGTGAAGTAGTTTCTATAGCCCCAGAGCTACACGGACACAGCCAGGAGGAAAAAGGTATCCCTTTAAACCTACCATCAAGAATCTCCATAGGTAATGCCTTAAAGTGCACTAGAGTAAGGGCACGTCTAAATTTGGGCAGAGATACCTCACTTAAATATTCTGCTGGTTTAAGGTTGGTAATTTGGTTCCCTATGTAAATATCGCTCTTGAGACCAGCCAGTTCCTCTTGTAATTCTGTGTCTAGTGCGTTGTTTAACCACCTTCGTGGCCAGATCTAGTCCTAGGTCAATTAGTTCAACTGGTGAAAGTCCATAATGGGATAATTTGTTTATCACCAGAGACTTCCATTTAAGTTTACAGCCATCAATCATTATTAAGGGGGCTAAACGCCATGTGTAAGTACCAATTTTAACCAAAACAAAATTCTACAACGCCAATAACACGACTCTAATCTGATAAGCCCCACCTCACATCTGATTGTTGCATTTGGCACATAGCAGGGGACTTGTGTCTAATAAACTTAGATTGTATGGCTTCTAGAGGTGCCAAGTTGTTGATAGGTCCCAACTGCGCTCCATATAGTAGTAAAGTTCTTAGTATTTCCATGCTGAATAAGTTTTAAAATATAATTGCCAGTATTGTAAATCCTATGTATTAATATGTGGTATGGATAAGTTTGGAATATGTTGTACAGTTCTGGTTGTTGCTTCTCCCAGCATTTTAGAAAACTGGAAAAAATGAGAGACATAGCAACCAAAACGATCAAGGGGCTGGAGGAGCAGCTTCCTTATACAGAAAAATGAAGTCAGTAGTAAAACTTCAGCAGCCTAAAATGTCTTAGTTTCAAAATTTTGCTCTTGTAATAAGTTTGGGGCATCTATCAGCATGCACAGATACTACCTTAATCCAACAGTTTAAAATGTATACATGGATGTTCCTCTCAATAGTGATACTTCATGTTTCTGTTCTGTTAATGGATGGCAGAAACCAATTCAGTTTCCCATCAGACTTTTTAATATACTTTTGCCACTTTCCCTTTTTGCCATGCCACCAAGCACTCCAGTGCAAGCCCCTATAGGACAAAGAGAATGAGTTATTGAGAGAACCCTAAAAGAATACACCAGAGCAGTCTTCTAAAGCAAAAGCTGTGCAGTACAAAAACAAATCCTAGCTATTACTTGAGATCAATGACATTCATATTTTTTATCCTGTGTTTCAATTTTTTTAAATTATAATATTCTTGGTAACAGAAACAACTCTGATTGTGTTAAACAGTGTAGAGACAGGGAATATAGAGAGTGACTTTTCTGTATTTCTAAAAAGCAGGAAATTGCTCCTGACCTTCTTTGAAGTAAGGGTGTGTGTGTGTGTTGGTAATCAACGATTACACTGTTTACTAATACATTATAGAGTAATTAAAAGAAATCTTGAATGAAAGAGAAAATTCCCTAGTTTAATTCCCATTTAAAGACTGTACCTACATGTAGCTATATCTGAATAATCTGGGTTTCTTTGACTGGAAGTCTCTTCAAATGCCAGCCCCTGCCTTGCTCTGCCATCTAGTGTTCAAAAGTCATATTTCAGTTTCATCAGGTGGAAGGTAGGGAAATAAAACTCTTGCATTTCAGATTAGTTATAATATATATTGTTTGCTCATTTTTATTAAAGAGCTAAATATTACATTTATTATGATTTTGACAGGACAGTAATAATACTAACCAACACCTTCCATGTCTCTAAAATGTCCCATCACTATTGGGATTCAATATTTATAAGCAAGATAACTGACAACCTACTTGAGGAGTTCACACAATCCCAAGGATCCTGATTAAAAAGTTATCAAGATTAATGGGACCTACAGAGTTGATTGGGTGAATCCAGAATTTGAGGGCAATCTGGGTTAAACTGTTCTGGTTAACTGGCATTTAATCAGGATAGATAACCATATGACCTGCTTAAATGCTGATTAACTGGAACAGTTTGACCAGGATTGTCCTGAAATTCACTTTTTAATGAGGATCCTTGGGATTGTGTGAACCCAGCTTTGAATAAAGTAGCATGTTCAACAGATGTCATACTTGATTTTGTGTAGTAAGAAAATAATTTTGCATTTAAAACTTGAAATGAAATTATTAATGGAACATTCCGTCATATTGATATTTGAATACAGAATGTACTGAGTCGCATTTTGTTATAATGTCAAAGTACCAGTATATTCAATAGGAAACACTATTCAAAGAAAGGCCTTCTATAAGCAGTCATACCCACCTTGAATGTATCAGTTTTAGAGCTAAAATCTAATTAAGGAAGCATTCATGCTTCAAGGGACATGAAGGCTCCCCCTGCACACATGCACACTGTTGCACTAGAGTCAATAGACTTCTGAGCCCCACGTGCACTCTAAAAGGGCTCTACAAGATTGGAAACATGACCACAGGCGCTCCAAAGAGTGGTTTCCTTCGATCTTAATGGAGCAATGCTTTGAGAGATCATGTGGGGGTTTTGGTATGGTATGGTATGGTATGGTATGGTATGGTATGGTATGGTATGGTATGGTATGGTATGGTATGGTATTTATTTATGTATTTATTTATTTAATATACTGCCCTACCAAAAATGGCTGATTTACATCAAAATAAAAACAAAACAATTAAAATCAAAACTAAATCAATTAAACAAAATCATTTAAACATTAAAATCATTTAAAACCAACATTAAAAAATTTAAAACCATGAATATAATTAAAAGCCTGGGTGAATAAATGCGTCTTCAGTGCCTTTTTAAAAGTTGCCAGAGATGGTGAGGCTTTTATTTCAACAGGGAGCACATTCCAAAGTTCAGGGGCAGCAATGGAGACAGCCCATTCCCAAGTAGTTGCCAAATGAGTTGGCGGCAACTGCAGACAAACCTCTCCAGATGATCTTAACAGGCGGGGGGGGGGGGGGCTCAGGGTGAAGAAGACATTCTCTTAAATACATGGTGCCTAAGCTGTTTAGGCCTTTATAGGTAATAACCAGCAATCCTATCATGATTTCACAACATTCTGAAGTTTTTGCAATGAAACTATGGTGGAGTTCAGATAGAACCAAGATCCAAAGAGCTTCTTCAGGCATGCAAAAGAGTTGGGTATGGCCAGTGAGAATCTTGAAGCAGCTAGTTCCCATGCTGTATTACAAAGGAATTTGGAAAGATTCTCGTTAATTTTAAGTAATGCTTTTGCATAGAGCCCAGAGAAGGTAGGGCTAAATGCATATGCATTTATGGGATGGCTGTATAAAGTTATTTTCTTAAATGTGTTATTAGCTCTGATGCACTTAGTTTTCCTTTTGACAACAGCAGTTGAATTGGAGACATTACAAATTGGAACCCCCTCACAGATTAGAGCATGGTGGATCATAGGGGCATCCTATTCAAACCAGGTCCTGAACCACTGGACCCCAATCTGGTTGTTTTGTATTAGAAAAAGTGCTTCTATTGGTGCCGAAGTGAGAGTGTTACCTTGGGCTAATAGAAGCTAGATTAGGTCCTCATTGACTGGATGGAGGGAAGGTTTAAAGCCTCCCTGTCCTCTCACACCTCTGAACTATAGGGACCTCCAATCTTGCAGCAAAAGAAAAACTAAGCCAAGTAGGGCTTAGAACTCTTTAAATGTTAAATGAAGTTTGGTCAGTGTTTTGGCATAGAAAACTAATTGTGTATGTATAGATGTTTTGTGACACATCTAAAAATATGGTGTTAAATATGGTGCTGAACACAGAAATTTGGGTTATGTTGAGACATTACACGAAACAGCAGCTACATTTACTGTCATGAGTCTATGCTTTGCACTTTCATCCTTCCCTTTGTGTGAGAGAGAAAGAAATTTGCAGCTTATGTTCCTCATACAACAGCAAGCCCTGTTTCATTTTAATCTGCCAGATCCTAGCTTGTGCTAGCCACAGCTCTAGTGACAGCTAATTCCAAGTTTGAGAACAAACCATGATTTATTTATTTTTTTGAGGAGAGGCCGCTAGGTTTTCCCAGGTTGGATGCAACAACAAATTCTGGTTTATTTTAAATCAGGATCGAAAGCTGCTAAGACCTGCTTTAGTTTGGTACCTGAACCAAGCCCTGCAGTTGGACTAACTGGAAGAGACTGTCATAGAAAAAGTAAATGCAAATACTTTATTTTAATTCAGTACTGCCATTTGATGTTTGCTTGAGGAAAATAGAAATTTACATATTGACCTTTGTAGTGGATTAAAGCCTTTGTCTCCAAGCAAGCTCACATGTGGGAAAGAAATGCTGAATAATCCCTGCTGAGCTGCATGGCTAGGCTTCTCCTAAAACTCCTCTTTATTTTTAGTAGGTACAAAAGTGGCTGCTGCCAACACACCTCTTTATTATAGAGTTTGAACCTCCCTGGACTTGGGGTGGAATCCCAAGGAAAACTCTCTTTCTTTTGCTATTGGAAATGTACTGAAAAATCCTCCATGTGCAAGCCTACATGTGGTGAGAAAACTGGTAGTTGCTGAAAGTCTAAGGACATGCTTGCACCAGAGTAAAATCCCCTTCCAACCCACCCACCCCTGGCCCTTTATCCTGAGTTAAAAATCCACTCTGAGAGGCTTGTAAAAGAAAAGAATAAAAAGAAAAACAGTTTTATTCAAATGGTACAGACTGCTTCCATCTGAGGCACTTTAAGCTTTTAGTTACAGGTAAAAATACTCAGTAGGTTATAATAATACTTCAAAAAGCACCCCAAATGATGTTGGGGTGGCACAATTTAATAATCATGGTTACCCAGTTGCAAGGAACAAGTATGTAGGAAAATACAAAAAGACCTTTAAAAGCTTACAGAGTCTTTTGCAATGCATGGCTGGATGGGTGAAGGCTAGTGTTTCTTGGTTTAGTTATGTTACTGTAAACAATCATAGAACAGTTTAAGGGATATACAAAGCACACACAAAAGAAACTGAGAGTCTAATGCAAAGTCTAACTAAACAGACTTTTCCCTAGACTATACTCCCTGAAGCCAAAGCCCTGACTCACAAAACACTGGTTAAAATTCAAGCCTCCTGTCCTCCTGGTTTTCCAGGACCTGCAGAACCATTTGCAGCCAACCTTCATGGCTGCATGTGTTCCTCTCTGCACCCCCAGCCAGCTTCTTCTAACAAAGAACCTCTCCTTCTTCCCAGTGGTTCTCTAGGTCCCACCCACTTGGTGTTCTGATTGGCTGAACCCTGGAGTTCACCAGCCTGTCAGTCAAGACAGGGTTCACTTCCAGTTATCTTTTTAGGGGAGGTGTGGCTGATCACTACAACCTGCATATGTATTACTTGTGCCACTGCCCACCTGCTGTTATGCTCTGTTAGGAACTAGTAGTCACTATTTTGTAGATTTCTGTATAGTGGATCGTTGTAAAAAATATATTTTTAAAATGTCATCTGGGGATGTGCAAATAATTTGTTAGCAGTTACAACAGGTGAGCCTTCCTAATTATTGACTTAGCAGTAACCAGAAACAATGGTTTCTAAAGTCCAAGGGCTCTGGCACGCTCTCCCAAGTGAAATCAGAACCTCCCCATCTCTGGCTGTTCTTAAGTGACTTTTGAAAATGCATGTATTTAATCAGGCGTTTAGTTTATAATGTGTTAAAGTTTTATTGATGGTTATTTTAATTTGTGCTGTTTGATTTAATGTTTTAATTTGTAAACTAACTGGATATTTTATATGGGTGATTGATTAAGTGCCGTCAAGTCGGTGTTGACTCTTAGCATCCACATAGATAGATTATCTCCAGGATTATCTGTCTTCAACTTGGTTAGGGTCTGTCAGTGGTGCATACATTGCTGTCATAATCGAGTCCATCCACCTTGCTGCTGGTCGTCCTCTTCTTCTATTTCCTTCAATTTCCCCCAGCATTATAGACTTCTCATGGGAGCTGGGTCTTCGCATAATGTGTCCCAAGTATGATAGTTTGAGCCTGCTCATCTGTGCCTTGAGTGAAAATTCTGGATTGATTTGTTCTGTGACCCGTTGTTTGTTTTCCTAGTTGTCCATGCTATCCTCAAAAGGCTTCTCCAGCACCAAAGTTCAAAAGTGTCAATGTTTTTTCTATCTTGCTTCTTCAAAATCCAGCTTTCACATCCATAGAGTATCATGGGGAAAACCATTGTCCGAATGATTCTAATCTTTGTAGGTGTAGACACGTCACAGCATCTAAATATCCTTCCCAAGGTCTTCATTGCAACCCTACCAAGTGCTAGTCTGTGGCTTGTTTCTTGACTGCTGGATCCTTAACTGTTGACAGTCGATCCTAAAAGGCAGACGCTATCCACCACTTCAATGCCTTCATTGTCAATTCTGAGGCTGGTTGCTGTACCCCTTGTCATTAGTTTAGTCTTCTTTACATTTAGTTGTAGTCCCATTATTTCACTGTGCTCCTTCACTTTCATTACTAGAGCTTGCAGATCATCCACATTCTCAGCTACCTGAGTGGTGTCATCATAGTGCAGGTTATTGATGTTTCTTCCTCCAACTTTAAAACCGTGCTCATCTTCTTCCAATCCAGCTTCTCTCAGTATATGTTCAGCATATAAATTGAATACAGAGGAAAGTATACAGCCTTTTCTTACTCCTTTGCTGATCTGGAACCAGTCTGTTTCACCATGTTCTGTCTGGACTGTGGCTTCTTGTCCTGGGTATAGGCTTCTTGTCCTGGGTATATAAGAACAATAATGAGTATAGATTTCTCATGAGAACAACAGCCTCCCCCACCCCTTCAGGGCTTGCCATCAGGGTATATTTCTTGATGGAAGTGTGCATTAACCAAGCCAGGGGGAATCAGCAGAAATTTCTCCATTTGGCCCATGCATTCTGTGCTGCTCATCAAGATATAACCAGAGCCTGGAGCAGACTTGCTGTATGGGGACGTACCTTCTTACTGCAGTGAATAACTGTGCAACATGTTGTCCAGTGAGGTTTATCTCTGAGTAACGCACAACAGGTACACTTTACATATTAACTGGCTGAAATCCTGATGGTGCACTTGTTTAAGGACATCACACTCATGAAAGGCTGCTCCACTAGCAGGCTGATTTTGTACTACGTCTGCAGCTTGCATTCCAGATTAGTGTTGTACTAGCACCAGCATATTTGCACTTGCAGAACAGACATGACACCTGTGAACCTCATATTTTTTTTGCAACAGCACAGTTTTGAGAATCTCTGTACCTTTGCATAGCTACATTCTCTCCCCCCACCCCACCCCCTGATACCGCTTTGCTCATTTCAGAAGTGAACGGTTAATCAGGATGTCAGCCACCAAGATGTAAACTGCTGGAAGCATTTAATATGGAAGTTGACATTCACCATTTCTTTGCTATGTAATGCAGTTCAATCACAGTTTTGTATTCATGTTATTCTCTGCCCCAACTACTTGCATTCTAACTGGATTTTATGCATACATTATTTTGTAATATCGTTTCTTAAAGCACATTTTTCTTATCTTTCATTCTTCCTAATCCTCACAAATTTTCCAGGTTCTTCTGTTTTGTTTAATTTCCAATTACTCCTACTTGAACAGGCAACAATAAATTATTTTTTCATGGTGAGAAAATAGATTAATAACCAAGAATTGTATCATTTTTCTACCAGTTAGTTTTGCATTAACAGTTTTTCATTCTATATAAATATTGCAAAAACTACTGGAAAAATTAGAGCTAAAACCTAGAGCAGAATGCCAGTCTGTCTGTTGTTGGTTCTGCTTGGAGAATGAAAGCCTTTTCAAAGACACAATAAAGGTATATGCTTGATAACTCAGGCACAAAGCTCGTGTTTAGTCACATTGTTACCAGGTTTGCTCTGGAGTGTGATACTTCCACCTTTTATGACAATGGTTCAGCTTAATGTAGGGAAATTAACTCAAATTGGTGCAAAAGTACAAGGAAATCTGACCTCCTATAGGATACAGACCACTCAGAAGGGCACAATAGAGTATAGACACGTTTCTTGAAAACAAAGAGGGTTTTATTGAGGAGCAAAGATTTAATGGAAAAAGCAGAGGTAAGCGCCTCAGCAGTTTGGATGGCAGTGGTGTTCCCTTAAGGGCTTAATGCTCTGAGAATGGCACTGGCTTGCCTCCAGTACACATTTACAGGCTAGCACTGATGGTAGATAGAATTGGGGGGCAGAATGAGTGATCTATAGTTGCCTAGTCCAGTGGATTGGGATTGCAGGAAAAGCTGGAATCCAATCCACTGAATTGGGATTCCAGCTGGACCTGGGATTCCAGCTGGACAATACTTACTTTGAAGAAGGAGGTGTTACCCATTAGTTGCAGGCACAAAACAGATAGGCCAAGGACAAGCAGCTCGCTTACGAGGGCCAAGCTCTGCCTGCTACAGGAGCGGCACGCCAAACAATTTTCCAAAAGCCAAAAAGGTTCCATTGAAGAAAATGAATCTCTATAAGCATGTACCAAAATGAGATGCATTCAGGATAGCATATCCCACAGCAAAAATGGCAAACAGTGTGCTGGTTCCTACACATGTTTAATATAAGTCACCTTCTGTATTCCTGCTTCCTATTTGAGTTGCCCAAGAAGTGGGTGGGTGCTTTGTAGCTGAAAAGTAACCTGAGGGCATAATTCTGGGTGCATCCATTATTCTGTAGATGAGGAGCAGGGGCGTAACTACCGGGGGAGGCGGCTGCCTGGGGGCCCCCACGCCTCAAGGCCCCCCCCCCAGAGGCAAGTCACATGTGAAGTGTGTGTGTGTGTGTGTGTATCAGCGAGAGGCCCATTTTAAAATTTTGTCTCTGGGCCCACTCCAGCCTTGTTACGCCCCTGATGAGGAGTTAGGAGTTAGTCACTACTCATGTGGAATGAGTTTTGTATGGGGTTTTGGTTTATGAGCCTATGTAAGATATATGTTTATGAAATTGTATTGTGTTTGTTTGCTTGTAAGCCGCCCTGAGTCCTATGGGAGTAGGGCGACATATAAATCTAACTAACTAAATAAATTAATAATTAAAATTATACCAAAAAAGTGCAGCGTGACCAGGTTGCTGAATAGCAATTTCCTTGGTTTATCTGCGTATTTGCTTGTTAAGAGAGGGAAACTACATATAGTTCAATCCCAATGTTCTAAAGCTTTGATTACTTTGTTACTAAAGCTTTGATAATTTTTCTTTGCATGCTCAAGGGGGAAGTTTCCTAGTCCTTGCAATTATGCTAATGACCTGGTGGCACTAAGAAAATATCATCAGAATGAAAAATTTCCTTTTACTTCAGTCAAGGGAATGTGCTCAGATGGAGGCTTCCTCAGTGGTAGAAAGAGTGATACAATCATTACAGATAGCCCTGTTCCATTACAGGCAGCCTCGGGTGCAATTGGGACAGGCGGGCATGTCAACAACATGAATCACAATCCAACACATACTGAAGCATATAAAAATCACATTGAAATCAATCCATTTGATTATGCTGAACTATACATTGGATTAAGAGCAAAATTCCTGATTTATGTTTTTAGTTGAATAAAGTATAAATATTTACCTGCCATTTACTTTTCCATGTTCTGCTTTGCGTTTGGATAGATGCTTCTCAATTATGTAGATGTAAGTTGTAAAGTTCTGCCATCAAGTCTCCCAGAAGGAGCAGGTGCGCAGCTTGGGAGTACTCCTGGACCCAGGCCTCACCCTGGTATCTCAGATGGAGGCCATGGCCAGGAGTGCTTTCTATCAGCTTCGGCTGATTCAACAGCTGCGTCCATTCCTCGGAGAGGATGACCTCAAAACAGTGGTGCATCAGCTGGTAACCTCCCGGTTTGACTGCTGCAATGCGCTCTACATAGTAATGCGCTCTGCCTTTGTACATAGTCCGGAAACTTCAGTTAGTTCAGAATGCGGCACCCAGACTGATCTCTGGGGCAACCCGGAGAGACCATATTATGCCTGTTTTGAAACAGCGACACTGGCTGCCGATATGTTTCCCGTCAAAATACAAAGTGCTGGTTATTACCTTTAAAGCCCTGAACGACTTAGGTCCGAGTTATCTAGGAGAGCGCCTTCTTTTACATGATCCCCACTGCACATTAAGATCATCTGAGGAGGTCCGTCTCCAGTTGCCACCAGTTTGTCTGGTGGCAACGCAGAGGCGGGCCTTCTCTGTAGCTGCTCCTGGGCAGAAATTCGTAATTTGAGATCATTGCTGTCCTTCAAGAGAGCCCTTAAAACATACTTATTTGGCCTGGCCTTCCAGAGTTTTGAATGATTAATTGTTTTAAACTGTTTTGAATTGTTGCCCTGATTTTCAGGGCTTTTAGCTGTTTTATTGGTTTTATTGTCTTTTAATAGTTTGATTTTAATTGTTAATTTGTTTTTAATTGTTTTTATCATGTTGTGAACTGCCCTGAGCCATTTTGGAAGGGCGGTATATAAATCTAATAAATAAATAAATAATAAATAATAAATGTCAGTGTTGACTCCTGGCAACCACAGAGCCATGTGGTTTTCTTTGGTAGAATACAGGAGGGATTTACCATTGCCATCTCCCATGCAGTATGAGATGATGCCTTTCATCATCTTCCTATATCAGTGTTGCCCGATATAGGTGTTTCCTATAGTCTGGGGAATATACCAGTGGGGATTTGAACTAGCAACCTCTTGCTCCCTAGGCAAGTTACTTCCCCACTGCACTGTTAGGTGGCTATGTAGAGGTACCATGATACTTATGTAGAGGTCTTTGTAGAAGTCGAGGTTACTTTGCTGCTTTATTGCTTTAAAATTCTTCAAAATATATACATTATTTGTTAAATTGATGAATGCAAGAATTTTGAGTTAAAATAACTGAAGAAGAGCAAGTAACCACAAATAATGGTTTGTTTGTTTGTTTGTTTGTTTGTTTGTTTGTTTAAAAAAACCTTTCTTAGCATGTTTAGTTTACTAAAATCATAATAAAAGTCTAATACTGTATACTTTTTTACTTTGCTGCTAGTGCTAACCTGGGAGCTTTATGCCCATAGGTGGGCTATAAATCTATTAAATACATTCATACATACAAACATTGCAGTTAGAAAGTTTTTATCTTGTACAAGGTAATAAGGCTTGTAATGCAAAATGTAAGCACATTGGTTACTTTAGCAACTCCTTGAACTCTGGAATATATCAAAATGTCAAATACAGGTTACTGCAGGGACAGCTCCATTATTCGGGCTGGATTGAAGGACTCTTCCCAGTCAAAGTGGACAGGGGGCATTAAATACAATAAAAACAATTGCTTCGCATTGCTCACTTCTGATTTCAGCTAATCTTCAGCTCAAATTGAACCAGCAGGGAAGGAGCCTGTAGATTGAGGGAGACTTTGTATCCACAGGCTGTTTCAGGTTGCCTTATCTCTTTTTGAAATGGAGCCAGAAAGGTCTTTCAGAATTCCATGTCTGTGTTTTCCTCACCCAAGGTTTGCAGCAAGAATGCTGTATCTTTTCTTTGTCCAAATGCAAACACCATGGTTGGCAGGGTGGGGTGGGGAGGGGAGGATGAGCACAGCTCATTACTTGTGCAGGGGGGATGGGACGGACACTTCTGGATGCAGCCCAAGGAGACATAAAGGTAAAGTGTGCTATCAAGTCAGTGGTGCCTCTGGTGACCACAAAGCCCTGTGGTTGTCTTTGGTAGAATACAGGAGGGGTTTACCATTGCCTTCTCCCGCACTGTGTGAGATGATGCCTTTCAGCATCTTCCTATATCACTGCTACCCATTATAGGTGTTTCCCATAGTCTTGGAAACATTACCAGCAGGAATTCAAACCGGCAACCTCTGGCTTGCTAGTTAAGTCATTTCCCCACTGCGCCATTAGGTAAGGGAACCTTAAATAATGACAGACTGCTCTCTCTCCTGCCTGTGTTTGAAGTGTTTGTTACCGCTTCTGTTAGACTGGTTGGGTGTTTTCTTTGGACTTTTCACTCTGCCTTGTGGTGTATATGCAGCAGCCAGAAACCACAATTCCAAATGGAAACAAGAATGAGATAATTTTCATAGCTCCTATGACTCAGCTTACTAACCTTTTGTGAAATAAGAATCTTTAATAGTGAGATATCAGCTTGTAATCAGTTTCACTTTGTCTACAGGAAAGGAGTGCTATCTTGCCAGGTTCCTTTTGGCTTTTTGAAAAGTTTTATAAGACTCCTTCACTTGCAGAAAACAGACATAGTTGTGGGTTGTCAATGATGTCAAGCAAGTTTGGTTGTATTCTCTGACTTTCTTGTGATCTCTTTGAGAGATTGTTTATAGAGGTGTTCACAAAACCAGTTTGCCCAGTTGGCTCGAGTCCTAACTGAACTTGAACCAAACCAGGCATGTTCAGTTTTATGGCACCAACCCCCTTCCCTGCAACCCGGCCCAAATCTGAGCTGGTTCGCAGGTTCTAATCTTTTTTTAAAAACTTACTCACTGCCATGGTGCTGCAGATCCAGCAGCCTCAGGGGGTGCTGGCATGACATGGTGGGGCTCTCCTTAGTCTCCCTCCCCCCGCCACCTCCCCCAGTCCTGCAAGGGCTGCTTTGACCCATTTTCAGGCCATTCCAGCCCCTTCCCCAGAGGTGGTCATGACCTGGCCACACAAATAGCCAAGGAGCATGTGCAGCGGCCTCCAAAATGGCCTCTACCATCAAGATAATGGTCCAAAATGGTCCTTGCAGGACCAGGGAGAGGCCTGAAGGGGAGAGGGAGACTAAGGAGCCACCCCGTGGCCACACCAGCACCCCCCAAGGACACTGGACCTGCAGCACTGTGGCAGTGAGTAAATAAAATAAGTTTAGAACCCTTGAACTGACCCCAACACAGCCCGGGGGGTTCAGCTCAAGGGCAGCTCTTGAGCCAGACTAGTTTGATGGTAAATCAGTTAGACTGAGCCGGTTCACACATCTCTAATTGTTTGTCAGTTCTAAATATAAAAGTAAGGTGTTTAGTCTCTCAGATGTCACATACACAATACCTTCCCCTCCTCAGACCTGGAATATATGCTGTCCTATAAGCCCTCACACATAGGGGCTAGTTGTGATTATTCACTTGTAAGAAGTTCACATGTCATTTCACACTGAAAATTATTCCTAGTGGGTGACATTTTGTTGAGCAGTAGGATAGCAAAATGAGGCCATCCACAGACACAGATGGATTTATGTATATCTGAGAGAACATCCAGTTTAAAATTTAAAAACTAATGTATTTCTATATGATGGGGGGCTCGACTTTCAGCAAGTATAGAATGTTGAAAGCAGATGAAGATAAAATTATTTAAAAAGTGGAAATGGTGGTGGGTGAGGGAGGGGTAAAATCTTCAAATTGAGATTCATCCAATTGAAACTGTCCTCCCACTCCAGTGAACTTTTCAATGGGCAGCATATAGTATACTAAGGGGAGAAGAATTAGGGTCAGGGCATATTGACTGTCAAATGTTCATCCTCTAACCAAAATCATCTTCCACAGTCCAGGAGACTATAAAATTTTGACACTTGTATTGTCTTTGCAGATAAAATGGTTAGTGGGGAAAATAATTGATTAGAATAAGATCCTAAGTAATTTCCCCACAAAAGCTCTAAGAAGTAGCAGAGTTCTAACAGTTGGAAAATAAATGTGTGAAATGTATCATTGGGAGATGATGGAAAGTGTGGAATGTTTCCTTAAGAGACATGTGTCTGACTGCATGCACACACACACACTCACACCTCAATTTTTACTGAATCTCTCTCTCCTAGAAAAAGGGAGATTAAAAAACAAACAAACTTGAGTTCCCACATTGTTCCGTTTAAATTTTGGACTAGCTATATAGCTTCCTATATATTCTACTGCAAACTTTCATATACAGCACATGGATTATTTCATTTAGCATCCATTTAACGACTTTAGTTGCATTAGTCTCTGATGCTGTAAAGGGGATTAAAAAATCAGAAATTTTGGTGGGCCCACAAGGCCACCACTGAGACCCCAAACTAGAGTCACTGTATAGCCTCTGTAAATTTACCCAGTCGTTTCTTGAACTCACTGAGTTATTTGCATCCAGAATGCACATAAAAACAGATATGTGCAATCCACAATCAAGTTAACTTCCAAATCAAAGAGAGGTTTTTTTGTTTTCCAGTGTTAAATTGATGTAGACTTTCTGAAATAATGTATGGCAAACAACAAAACTGAGGTTAGCACAACAGAATGTATAAATCACAAGTGATTCTCAAACATGTCAGAAACCTTTTTCCCTATTCGTCATATTTAATTCTCTTTTAGTCTCCTAAAACTTCTAAACAAGTCTTCTGTATGTAGTTTTAATTGTTATTAAGCAGCTAACCAGGAATTAATTTTTTTGATTGTAGAATGAATTTCTCATCAAATATTCATATATTCAGGATTAAATCCATAATTCCCTAAAAGAGGTTTATCAGTTTAATTGCTCTTAAGAAATTCAGGGGGAGTCAACAGAAAGCCTATTTACACTGAATTTATAGGAAACACACTTTTAAAGGATAGGTATGTAATTTTCTGTCCCAAATGTTTGCTCGATTCCATTTTTTAAACCATTTTTACTCAATTTCCATACTTACTAGTGCTGAAAGCTTCAATAGACTAGTTAATTAGTTCATTTATCATAGGTTTAACAAATAGTAGAATCTGAACTGGAGATAAGCCAGAACCATGCAGTTCTGCTGTGGTCTCTCATTTAAATAATATTCCTGCCGAAATACCTGGGGTTTGATTGGATTCTTGAGGCCTTACTAACAGCCAGTTCATATTAACTTTTGTACTTGGGTATGGGTGGGGGTGTGTGGGAACACAGCTTTGTGACAGAGCATCTGCTTTGCATGCAGAAGATCCTAGGTGCACTCCATGGCATCTTCAGGTTGGACTGAGTAAGGTCCCTGTTTGAAACCTTGTCCTGCTACATGCCCTTGTAAGAAATATTGAGCTAGATGGCTCAATGGTCTGATCTGGTATAAGGCAGTTCATATGTTCATACAAATATGCATATTTTATTGATGAACAATGTATCAGGCCCCTGCCTTTTGCTGTTCCATTAATACAATACCATACGATGAATATTTGTATAACACTTTTCAACAAAAGTTTCCAAAGTGGTTTACACAGAAATGAATGAATGAACAAATGAATAAAATGGCTCCTTGTCTCCAAAAGGTTCACAATCTGAAACAAAAGAAACATAAGGTAGACACCAGCAACAGCCACTGGAGGAGTGCTGTGCCAAGGATGGATAGAGCTATTAACTGAGAAAACAGTCATTTAAACAGATGTGCACATTGGGAACTGGCATGATCTGTGTGTGTGTTTGAACCTGGATATCTGTGTTCAAGGAAAAAAAATATCAAGTGTAAAGTGCTTTTAAGCACTTTAACATTTTAAATATCTAGTGAATGTGCCCTAAACACATTCAAAAGAATCCAAAAAGCCAGCACAATTAACAAAACTGACATGGCAGGTGCTAATCTCTTGATTTAGAAAGTGTGTTTAAAAACATTTACCTGCACTGTTCAGCTGAACAAAAAAATCTTCACTAAAGATTTAGGGGGAAAAGGACTTCTGTTGAGCAATTGTTCAAGGGAAAAACATTCTGGCAAAAACCTTAAGTCATTCCATATTCATTATAATCCAGTCTATATATTTAATTCTCCTGGGTGTGCCAGGGAAAAATGCATCCCGGCAGCCCAGCTGATTGGCTGGGCTGCGGGGTGCCTGATTGGCTGGCGCACCCAGGAGAATAGCGGCGGCGGCCAAGGCCGGGGAGCCAGGAAGCGGAGCTAGGCGGGCGAGGTGACGTGCCCAGCGGCGGCGGCGGGCCCTGCAGCAGCGGCGGGCCAGGCCGCTCCGGCGGTGGTGGCGGGCCAGCTAGAAGCACAGATGCTCTGTGCCCAGACCCACTAGTGAAGTGTAATCCTCCAAATGGCTTCTGCTTCCTGTTCTCTTTTCATACGTTTCCCCGACTTTCCTTGGCCAATTCTTCTTCTCCTTTCTCAGATTCTTCTGCTTGGCCTACCTCACTGTGGAATTAAAGCAGCTCATTGACTGGGAGCCAGAGAGGTCTCTACCTCCAGTGCTCTTCTGTGATTTTAGGGCAGTTTAGCCAGTGAGAGCAGTTTAGCCAGAGGCTTTGCCACCAGCACTATCAAATCATTTGACATGTTAAAATACAGATACTTATACCTGAAGTTTTATGTATAGTCTACTTTTGCCTAATTTGTTTTGGAATCTCAAGGTAAACTGTTCAGCAAAACCAGTTTTAAATCAGGACTTTTAAGACAATTTTTCCATTTCTTGAAAGTGTAAACTACTAGCCATGTACTTAAATTATTGAAATTAATAGTTTCCTATTTAAGCTGCCTATAATGCCTGTCACTCCGTTTAGCAAAGCAGGCATGTAGGGACCTTGCGTCTGTGGGACAAGCCCCCTCCAGCGGCTCCCTTCATTGATTACTGTGTGCACATTAGCCCAAACCATGCCGTCAGTGTCCACATCAGATGGAGTGGGCATGGCCTATGCCAGGATAGGGCTATTCAGCCCCATTGCAAAGTTTTCCCTCCTCAGTCAACAGTTTATTGAATTGCTGACTGGGAGTTCCTTTCTCTGCCTCCCAGAGAGAAGAGTTCCCAGTCAGAGATTCAACAAACGGCTGAATGGGTTGGGTAGATTTTGCAAGGGGGTTGAAAAGCCATGTCTAAGCACTGACCATGCTCCCTGCATCTGACAAGGATGAAGGGGGTGTGGCCACTAGGGATCCTTACTAGGAATGTGCAAATGGATTCCAGTACAAATCTATTTGTACCCAAATCTAGCTGATTTGGGTGATTTGGAGACAAAACAAATTACCCCTGTGGTCCATTGGCTAGATTTGGGTACAAATCGAATCATGCCTGAATCCTCATAGGGATTCATTATGAGGAAAAGTTGTTAGACACCAAAAAATCTAAACATTTCAATATTCCTACAAATTAAAATGAGTACCCCACTGCCTTGCAGGTGTGTGTGTGTGTAGGGGGGGGGGTGTAGTTGGCACATGGCAGTTGACAGTTGGCACTGTCCAGTGACAGTCAAAATGAACAGAAGAAATAAAGGCGTGCAATGAATCCTCATAGGAATTCATTATGAGGAAAAGTTATTTTACACCAAAGGATCCAAACACTTGAAAAATAATGACTGCACATTTTGCACCATAACTCCATTTCTACAAGGGCTAGAGCATAGCTTTAAAGAAAAAGAAAGCTGGGGCTCCGTTTTAGGGTTAGGATATGGCAACTTCAAATCCCCATTATTTCTTATTGCGGAAATGCTCAAAATCAGCAAAACCTTTTAAAAAAAAACCTTAAAAATCAACAAAGTATCTCATAGCCTTGAAATTTGGGTGGTAGGTGGCACCCATGGGGAACTACATTGTTAAGTGGTCCGAATAGGTCCGCATCTGAATTGAATCAAAGCAAATACAAATCGAATCTGGGGTGATTTGGAGGGGGTAGATATGGATACAAAACAAATCAGGGGTGATTTGTTTTGGGCACAAATTGAATCAAAAAATCAATTTGTGCACATCCTTAATCCTTACCGGCCAACTGGCTCATCCTCTCTCCCCACACTTCACTAAGACCAATGCGGGGCGGGGGGAGTCCTAAGTCAGCCAGCATTTCAATTCTGACTAGCAGCAGTTCTTCAAGCCTCGGGCATAGGAAGCTTCCATCACCCTAGATCTTTTATGGACCTGTAATCTTTGTTATTCAATGCATGTGCTCTACTATTGAGCTATGCTCCCTCCCCAGCTGTTTAATTGAAAGAAGGAAAGAAATAAAATCACATTGCAAGTCATACTGGAGAAACTTTTTGCTGACAAAACTAAAAGTACATGTACCATTCTATCAAAATTGCAGTTCGATATTTGGACTTGTAAATTATTCTTACAGCAGATTGAGAAAAGGTTTTATTAAACTGCCAGAATGAAATGTACAATACTAAGAATCATATACAGAGAGAGAGAACTTCTGAAAGTAAGTAAGTAATTCTTCTTCACAAGTTCTGGCATATTTGCTACTGATGTTGAAATGCCATTGACGGCATTTCTAATGTTGCATTGGTACTGCATTCAGTCAATACTAACCTAGCCATTTACTTACCAATTCCCAAGGATAAGGATGCATAATTTTAAAGTGAGGATATATTGTTCAGTTCTTGCCAGGTATGGAATATATATATTCTTATGTAAAGAACAGCATTGTAGAGTAGCATAGACTAAGTAACACTGAAAAACTGTTTATATTTGCATTCTCAAGAAAATGCCACTAGAGGGCAACATGTGCTAGGCTTAAGTGTCAAAGTATTTTACTATGAAGCTGAAAGTGCAGTAGATGTGGATGAAGTTCATGGATTTTGTATTTAGCATTCTCCTATATTAATTAGTATTGTTATCTGTTCGTAACACATTGATATGTGTTAATAGAAACCCTCCCTGTTTTATTAGGTTGTGAACATGGGCACTGGTGTGTATTTGTAATTAATTACAATTAAATTTTAATATGTGCTTCAGTTTATCATTTGGACTGAGTTAATACCTGTATTCTTGTCTAGAAAATGATTTACCAGTTAAAAGGAGTGCTTGAAATGTCTGTAATAAGGTTTTACATTAAAGATATGTGTGGAGTCATGCTAGAGAATGGCATTATTGTCAGCCTCCTTGAAAATAAATTGAAAATATTAACCAAATGTTTCAGAAATAATCGCTTTCCAATCCATAGAATATTTATTTTTAAATTTTAATAGCTTTCATACGGACTGTGAAATGTCATGCACTGATCTATTGCCAGCTTTCCCCATACACCATAAGATTTTAATGTGTAGGAAGCTGTATGCCAATCCAACAAGCCACTCAAGGAGTAAATTCCACTTCTTACCTTTACTAAGTGCCAGACTAGACTATGTAGCCTTAATCACATCTTTTTCCTGGGTTTGATTGCTTTTTCTCCTGACAAGAACATGCACGTGCATATACATACACTGCTTTTGCTATTTGCCCTGGGGAAAAGTGCCCTTTGAATAGAAGTCCCCCTCCCTGGCAGGGCAAATAGCACATGACATGCTTTGCAGGGTAGTAACAGCAGGAGAGAGGGCATGCCCTCAACTCCTGCCTGTGGCTTCCAGCAGCATCTGGTGGGCCACTGTGCGAAACAGGATGCTGGACTAGATGGGCCTTGGGCCTGATCCAGCAGGGCTGTTCTTAAGTACTTATGCTGTTGGGGATGGGGAAATCATGCCAGGGCCAATGATGTTAAAGTTATATCTAGTTTGGCACTAATTGTGGTACAGTACATCTCAAGATAATTATATCATTTCAATTAGGAATTGGCTAATCTGAATAATGGCTCCTCTGAATCTAAAAAGTTTAGTTTTAAATTGCTGCTATGAAGCATATATATGAAATAATGCTACATTTATTATTTCACTGACTGATGGTTGCATTTGAAAAGCGTAACACAGATTTTTCACACACCATCATTCATTATTTAAATCTGCCTCTGAAATACTGAATGTATAATTTGCTTAAACATTTTCTTAAAAGTTGGAAGCATCTACCATGCTCTTGGAGTATGGTTTACCATGGTCTTTCCACTATGTCATTTATACATTGAATTATGAATTATGAATTCCGATTGCAGAAATGCTACCCACCATCATAGTTACAACGTTCACTTCTCCAGATGAATGCTGCTGTAACTGTGAGAAGTGTAGTGAGGTGGGATGGGATGAGTGACAGGCCGAGGCAGGACTTCTGGACTGTTTTCAACACGATACATGATTACAGTGGGAGAGAGGGTTATAACATAAGCATAGGGCTTAGATCTGTTGTGAAGGTGACCAAGGAAAATTCGACCAGACAGAAATACTCTTTTTAGAACTGACCACCTAGTTTGTGATCCTGGAACCACAATTTAAAAACAAACAAGCAAGGCATTGAAGAGTTTTATTATAATGTACAAGAAAAGAGAAGATTTTATAAGGTGCCAGAATCAATGACAAATAGTCTGCTATACAGATAATCTTTTAAGCACATTCAAAGGGGTCTCACTTTTCCCCTTAACAGCCATACTACATGCACAGCATCAGGAATGACTTTTGAAACTACCTTGAGATTCAAACATAGCTTGTCAAGTGGGTCATGGGGAGGACAGTGTTGAAACAGATTGATAAACCCCACTAAAAATTCAGAGCCACTACATAGCCCCCTATATCCCAACTAATTTATTCAATTTCTTTGAATACTTCTGCTGATTTACATAACTTACTTCAGAGGAAACCTTTTGTTCGGTTGATGTATTATATATTTTTTAAAATAAAGCTAATTAGTTCACGCTTAATATGCCTTTCCTCAAACCCCATTGGGCAATGAAACAGCCAGTTCAGCAGTATTGAACAAAGAATTATCCCAGCTGTACTTTTCAATACTCTATGTTACATTAAGATAACAGAAAGATTGCATCCCAAGCAGCACAGGGTGTTTCTCATCCTTGACTGAAAGAGATTTGCCAGAAATATATTTGAGGTGGAACAATCTATGCCAATTTTCTTAAGGAATATTTGCACAATAAGGCAATGGGAGAATTTAGCTTTTTGTGTATATGAGAGAGAGAGAGAGAGAGAGAGAGAGAGAGAGAGAGAGAGAGAGTGTGTGTGAGAGAGAGAGAGAGAGAGAGAGAGAGAGAGAGAGAGAGAGAGAGAGATTGATTTGCTATTAGTTCTGTTTGTGTCAGTTACAACAGCCTACTGCCTCACTGATCTATCCCATGCCCTGTTTTATTACAAGGCCATGCCAAGGTACCAAAATATTTGAGATTAAAGGCTGGCACACCTAGTTCAGAACACCTAAGTCCGGGGGGTTCTCAGACTTTGGTCCCCAGATACTTTTAGACTACAATTCATATCCCTCAGCACAAGCACTGTGGTTAAGGATTGTGGGAGTTGTAGTTCAACACCATTTGGTGACCCAAGATTGAGAAGCCCTGCCCTAAGCTATGTATTTTTTTCTGTGGGGGCTGTGAGGAATGGAGTGGTTGTCTGCACATTTGACTGCTTATAGTCACCAACTAATAGATGGAGGTTGGTGGATGGATGAGGGGAGCACTGGCGGGGCCACCACAAAGGAACCACATGCTTCAGCGGCACATAAGTTAACTTCCCAGCTCCACCCTTTTTCAACTGTAAATTGTAATTGTAAACAATTTCCCTTTACAAGCATTCAAACTGGTCAAACCAGACCTGGATTGACTTGAACTCATACTGGCCCCCCCTTTTGCCCCCCAATGGGCTAGATGAGGGATAATGAACTGAGGCTGAATTTTTTTAAAAGATGGAAATGCTTGCTGTAGGAAGCTGCAGTTCAGAAAATGTGATTGATCTGCCTGTTCTGGATGGGATTATACTCCACCAGAAGGTAGGGATGTGTGAACCGGCTAGAGGTAAAGCCAGTTCTCCATCGAACCGGGCCAGGCACACAAATAGCCCATGCACATGCGTGAAGGCATTCAAAATGGCTGCTGTGAGCTGGTAGAGGGCCATAAAAGACTTGGGGAGGCTGGTGGGGGGAGGAGAAATCTTTAGAGAGACCCACTATGGCCATGGCAGCACACCCCAGAGGTTGAAAAATTACCCCAGGCCTGGCCGTGAGATATATATGAACCCTGGACTGGCTCGAACTCGAGCTGTATCGGGTGGGGGGGTGGGTTCGGGGGTGCACAAAACCAAATATGCCCGGTCTGGTTCAAGTCTGGCCCATACTCGAATGAAATGGGGCAAGATGGTTTTGTGCACACCCCTACCAGAAGGAACATGTTTGCAATTTGGAAGTACTTCTGGATCCAGCCCTCTCTGATATCTCAGGTGGAGGAGGCCAGGAGTGCTTTCTATCAGCTTCAGCTGGTTCAATGTCTGTGACGTTTCCTGGAAGTGAGTGACCTTAAGACAGTGGTGCACATGCTGGTAACCTCCAGTCTTGACTACTGCAATGCACTCTACGTGGGGCTGCCTTTGTACATAGTCCCGGACAAGCAATTGGTGCAGAATGCTGCTGCCAGATTGATCTCCAGGATGTCCCCCAAAAAGCCATATTACTACAGTTTTAAAAGTACTACACTGTCTACCAATAGGTTTCTGAGCAAAATACAAAGTGCTTGTTATCCTCCTTGGTATTAGTTGAAAATTATATATCAAAATGGAAGATTACTTTAAATTTGAAGTTACAACAATTTGGCTTACCTCAGGAAGAACTCATCAGGTTGGGGTTTGATCAAGCTATTCAGTCTATTACACAATGGGCCCTAGACATAGAACTGCAGGAAGAATCTGCAAATCTGCCAGGTGGATTATTTATTAGTATTCAGCAATTAAAAACTAGACCCGCTGACTACCTAAATAGTTTACTTATACCTAAATTTAGGGGAGCATTGACCCTTGCTCGTCTCAATGTACTCCCCACCGCAGTCCTAGAAGGAAAGTACAAAAAGCTACCTTATGCATCGCGTCTCTGTCCTTGTGATTTGGGCGATATAGAGACTATTGCCCATGTTATCCTTTATTGCTCCTTTTACAGGGATACTCATTCTAAGTTTATTTCTCCCTTGTTAAAGAATTTGCCTGGCCACACTGATCAATTTTATTTAGAGTTTTTGCTGTCCAGTTTTAAAGAAATGTTTTCTGTTAATGTGGCCAAGTTTTGTTTTATCGCCTGTAAGTTTTGCCAAGTTTTTATTGCCCAATCTGCTGTTTGTTGATTTTATGCTGGTCTATGACCGAAAAAAACTGAACTAAAAAGTGGTTTTTTCCAGCTATAAAGCCCTTAACAGCTTGGGCCCAAGGTATTTAAAAGAATACCTTCATTGTTACGAACCCCGCCGCCGGGTTCATCTTCAGGGTAGGTTTGTCTGAGGGTGCCGTTGATTCATCTGGTGATGACTCAAAAGTGAGCCTTCTCTGCACTTGTACCAGAGTTGTGGAATGCACTTCCTGCGCAGATTATAACTGCTTCATCTCTGTTGGCTTTTAGGAAACAACACATGTCTTCAGCCAAGCCTTTTAGCTATCTGGTAGCTTTTATGGGTATTTAATTTTATCTTTTTAAATTGTTAAAATTTCAAAATTTTCTTGGTGTGTTTTTATTTCTGTAAACAGCCTATAGACGTAACTGGCGGTATACAAATACGTTAAATAAAAACAAATTTTCTTGAATTTCAAAGAAGATTCCCTTCCAGGACAGAACTCTGTCCTTAAAGTTGAAACTTTAAAAAACTTTAAGTATTGGTATTTTTAAAAACTATTTTCTTTCTTACAATCAAGAGGTTGATTTGTTTATATGAACACTGTAAACTGCACTTCATTCAGTGTAAAGTCTTGGGGTTTTTTTTAATTACATAAGGCTGTGTACAGGGGACAAATAACCTATAAAAAATCCTAATGGGACTGTCCCTTTGAATTACAAAGACAAAGGAATCAATAAGACTCATTTCACAATTTAAATGAGGTTTCATTATTTAAAACCATAATGCAGGACAATAATTGACAATGAATTGCAGAGACTGTGTTTTGTTTTATTTATAGGAGAAATGAAGATTAATTAGTTAAAGCTCGATCACAAAAAAATTCTTGAAAATATGTACAGTTGTTTTGGGCCTTATGCTAGTAAGATTTTATAAAGCTGTAACTTTTTCATCATATGGTGCATACATGCATAGATCAGCACTGCATACTAAATTGCCATAACATTCTTCTTTTTTAAGAATCTGGATCACAAGTCAAAAAGTCACAATGGTTAACTACCAACTCTTGAGTTGACCACAAGCAGTTTTGGCACCTATGAAATTACGTTGAGCCAGTTTCAAGATTACAGTCAAATGATACAAAACTGAACCTGTCAAGTAGCATAATCAGTGTGCGATAAAAGATCGCACACTGGCCACCTGGCTTGATTAAATTATGTTTCAATTTTTGTCTGCCAAGTATCTGAAAAGTAATTATTTTTTGCAAGAAGAAATTACTGTCTGCAACACAGAGAAAACAAAGCACACACACTTTCACACGTACTATAACAGGTATATAAAAAAAAGGTCAAAGCATTATTTTAAAATAAAGGGTTTTTTTAAAGTCAGTTCTTCTTCATAACCATTCCAAACAACTTTGATAATGTTGTTCTAGCACAATGAAATATATTTATTTATTGAATGTATATACCGTCTAGAATGTATATACATAAAACATAACATATCCCAGGTCTCTGTGGGTGCCAGGAGTCGAAATCGACTTGATGACACACTTTACCTTTACATGGAAGTGGGGTGTTCCCATTGTTGCACTAACATTATTAGAAGACCGAGACATATACAAGTTTGCACTACAAAGTTTCAACTCATTTTGCAAGCTGCTGTGCTCTGTGGATTTCAACCTGTTGTGCAACTGGTCAACAATTTCCACTAGTGCAAGGACTAGTCTGAAAAAGATGTTGCTTTCTTATACAATGTACCTGTGCCATGTCCTTGCACTAGCTCAAAAACATTATGCTAGCACAACACTAGTCTGATTGGTTTTGGGGATAGAGATATGGTTAGCCAGCTGATTGGTGAATGCTGGAATGTGGATAGAGGGAAGAAAGAGAGCAAAGAGCAGCTTAATCTGCTGTCTTGCGAGCAACATCAAAGTTGCCGGATCAGCACTGTGTTGGAGAGCATTCTGTGTGCCAATAGCTAGCACACAGGGAGCACTGGGGTTTGTTAGCGTGTATCAAGGCCACACAAGAAATGGCCCAGCCTCAATAATTCTGTATTCTGTTGTCCAAAGTTGGACCTCCACCCTGAGGGGAAGCTGAGGTAAGAACACGCATTCTCAATGCTGACCAGGTACTTTCTTGGTGCAGTAGACAAACAGTGACTCACTGAACCTGAGAGAATATATACAGTTTTCTAAAAGGGTTTATGTATAGAGTTTTTCTGAAAGGAGTTGCAAAAGCAGGCAAGAATACATGGGAATCTTCTGGTGAAGAATTGGAATAGGTGGGCTGTAGTTTGGATATGTGGGTCATTATTCAGATGGATTCCAAGACGAAAGGGCACTGTTGTGGCAGATCTGAGTAGCTGCCTGGAAACTTGCCTTGATTGTGTTTTAGGGTGGAGCTTTTTAAGTTTCCAGGAACAATCTTTGGCCCATGGCTTCTGCTTTGCCTGGAACTCCAGCTTTAGTAAGAATGTAAGGAAAGGTGCATTATCTTTTCAACTTGGTGGCACCAACTCCATTTGCAAGATGCAGTTTGATTCTAATAGAGAACTCTCCTGAATGCTCATCTCTGCACAGTTTTTGCTTAGGTCAGAAACCAAAGTGACTATGATTGGAGCAAAGGCTGTTTGTCAATAATATATGCTGCTGCAAAAAAAAATAAAAATGTTTTTTAGGACACAAATTAATTGGAACTAGCTGATCCAGTGCAGAACATCTGCACCCCTAGTTCTCCCTGTCTCTCCCCCCCATCTTCATAACCATTCCAAACACCTGTGATAATGTTGTTCTAGCACAATGAAAAAAAAATTTTTTATTCACTGAATGTATATACCGCCTAGAATGTATATACATATGTCTTCAGCCTCAGTGTGTTCTCCCCCTCCCAGTTTGCTTTCCTTCACTGCCCTCTGGTGGCGCCCACCAGCATTTTCCCTCACTATTTGCTGGCCGGCTAGCTGGCCTGGCCAGCGCTTTGTCCCACCGCCCACTCACCCACCGGGCCACCTCTTTCCTTCCCTGCCTGCCTGCCATCCAGCCTGGACACCATCTGCCCGTCGCGCCGCTAACCAGCAGCTGCTTGTGAAGTCTCGTGAGAGCTGCCATGCATGGTATTAGTGATGTGTATGCCTAAGAGAAATATAGAGAGAAAAATGGATATGAAAATAATAGGATTCCTAGAAACATTTTAGTTGATTAAAAAAAAAAACCCAAAACAGTCATTGAGTGCTACCAGGCAACTGACTACCTGCTCTATACTATACTATACTATACTATACTATACTATACTATACTATACTATACTATATATATTAAATAAAATAAATTATTATTGTTTGTTTGTTTGTTTCAGTCTGATCTATGATCGTAATAAAGTTTATCTTCATTTATCTTTGTCTGTTCGATTTCTAGACCGCCCTTACAGAATAGCTCAGGGTGGTTCACAGATAACACAAACATGTTTAAAATAAATCAATGATCGGGAATAAAAAATTTAAAGTACAATAAAGCAGCTTAAAAATAAAACAATTCAAAACCTTTTAAAAACCCGATACATTAAAAACCCTTAAAAATCATTTAAAAACCCTGGAAGGCCAGGCTGAACAGGTAGGTCTTTAGGGCTCTCCTAAATGCCAATAAAGAATTCAGATTATGGATTTCTGCAGGGAGCACATTCCACAATTTTATTTATTTATTTATTTATTACATTTATATTCCGCTCTTCCTCCAAGGAGCCCAGAGCGGTGTACTACATACTTGAGTTTCTCCTCACAACAACCCTGTGAAGTAGGTTAGGCTGAGAGAGAAGTGACTGTCCCAGGGTCACCCAGCAAGTATCATGGCTGAATGGGGATTTGACAGGTGCGGATACAGAGAAGGCCCGCATCTGGGTTGCCACTAGCTGATCTGGTGGCAACTGGATCCGGACCTCCTCAGATGATCTTAGCGTGCGGTGGGGATCAGAGCAAAGACGGCGCTCTCTAAGGTAACCTGGACCAAAGCCATTCAGGGCTTTAAAGGTAATAACCAGCACTTTGTATTTTGCCCGGAAACATATCAGCAGCCAGGTCTATTTTACCTGGGGTAAAATAGAACATTATCATGCAATCACCCTGTTTAAGCATCTAACATTAGAAAATATTTAAAGTTTTTAAAACAGATTGTTGCACATTATTTCATACAATTAATAAAAGTTATATAGTATGTAAATTTAAAATTGTTGCAACCCACAGGATGACATGATATATACTTTTTTGTAATTATCCAACACTTCATTATTCCCATCAGTAATCATAATGCAAGTTGCCACATTCTTGATACAATATTATACATACTGTATGTATGCTTTGCTCCGTGTGTGATTTTAATATCCTAGCAATGCATTCGTTCTTTAAAGTGGTTAGATGTTGCATCAACCTCTATTGTAAAGTGTGTTGGCTTCACACTCTTGTGATGAAAAGACTAAAACACATTTATTTTTATTCTACATTTATATCCTGCTCTTCCTCTGAGGAACTCAGTGGTGTAGATGGTTATTTTTATCCTCACAACAACCCTGTGAGGTAGGTTAGGCTGAAAAGATACATGACTGGCCCAGAGTCACCCAGTGTTTCATGGTTGAATGGGGATTTGAACCTGGGTCTTATTGTTCAAAATTTAATTAGGAACATAAAGAATATTTGTTCTCTCTCCTAGAAAGTAGCATATAGAGGTTATCTTATCCATCCCCAACATAATTATCTATATCAATGCCATAATTATTACATTTTAGCATAAGATTAGTTAGTATTTTTGCTAACACTTGTTTTAGGAATGTAAACTAAACCAAATGCTTTGCTTCCTTCTGTCGCTCTTCAGCAACAACTTCTGTTTGGTGGTGGTGTTCTCTTATTGGATTAAGATTCATTTTGTGACAATTCTAGATATACCTCAACTAAAGTCAACAGACTTCATGAGTTCAGTGGCAGTTAGATCTCATATCTAATGGAAAATATTTGTTTCTTTGGTCAAGGCTCTTTCTCTGGTCTGTACTGAATGATAGTAGTAATTTATTTCATCTGAACACTTGCATTTTTAAAAAATGGCTCTTTATCCAGTTTTAAAAGAATTCTTTAAGGTTCCGTAATATAAACAGTCTAACAAAATACAATTTATATTTGGTTCCAAACTGTGGAAGCCAGTCATATCTTTTGTGGAATCATTCCTTTGAAGTTTGAGATTTTCCAAATTGTACTGGATTTTAAAGCTCCCACAGCTGGTGAATTATTCTGAAATGTGGTTAAAATACCTTAATCACTCAGGAGGGGTGTCTTTTAAAATGCTGGATATGTGCACTTTATATTTAAGCTATGCTATCTCCAAAAAAATTAATTAGAGGTTTTATTATGTGCCTAAGAGCTATATAATACTATCTGACTCTGACATCTGGTTTCATTTATGTATGTAAGGGAGGGCTGGCAACAATCTCTCATAGGTTACTGAAAACCTGCTTGTGTGTGTGTCTGTGTATACGTGGACGCATGTTCTCTGGAGGAATAAGAGCTTTCACGCTTGTAGTGAAAGGTCTCCAAATGAAGTATGGTTTGTACCACAAAGCAATGGAACTGCTCCACCAGTATATGATTTTGATAACTTATATTATTTCTTTAAATATCAGTATTGAATTTTATTATTTTATGTATAAGAGTGGATAGATTACATCTTGGAGTAAAAGTAGTCTTTATTAAAACATTGTTTGGTCTTTCTATTCACATAATTTTTAGAAGTTCCACACAAAACTAATTGTGTTTATATTTTTTAGAATACATTTATTTGTATGAATGTGTATATATGTATATTATGTATTTGTATTTTGAGTGGTAAAGCCTTCCAAGGCATCTGTGTGCTACTTGCCAAATTCCTTTTTAAGGTGTTTACATAATATATTTTATGCAAACATCCAATGTATCATGCACAATTAATTGTGCATATTTCATTTTCGTGTATTCACAAGTACACATGCAGGAAGCCAGAATTTTCTTTTTGTCATATATACAGTGACAAATACAGGAGTATGTGCAGCAATTTTATTGACAGCAGATCTGTATGAGTAGAAGGCATATGTAGGAGTGTATTTATTTGCAGACCTTTATGGCACTCAATATGATATAACTGAAAGTTATGACCTGTATTATTTCAAGCAGCAATTAATTAAAAAGGTGCTTTTAATTTTTTTCTCAATTTCTAAACTTAGAACTGAGAAACATTACTGAGCAGTCGACTTCTTTAAACTCTTTATGACTGCCTGAATAAGCTACTTACTGTCTTTGTCCAGACTGAACAGGTACTTCTAGAAGGCCAAGTGGTATATATAGACACAGAATTAATTTTGTATCTTTTGAGTGTCAGCATTGTTAAAATGACCACAAAATAGGTGAAATTGAACTCTTATAACAGATGACTGTTTCCTCCATTCTAAGCAAGAACATGTTGGCACTCTCTCTTCTACTTTCCACTGCCTCACTTGTAATGTGTGACAAGTACGCTTTTCAGGGTGAGTTGGTGAGTTATGAACTTTCGCATGCTACAGGTTTTGGCAGAAGAACATGAAGATCCTACAGTGGATGTTAGAAAACAATCTATAATAAGGTTCATCAGGACACAAGTAAGAATCATTCACACCAGTCTCACATCTTGTATGTGCTCAGTGTGTGCCTGCCTGCATGCATGGAGGTCCCAATTAATTTCAATAATGCCAGCATATCACCTCACTCTATGTAAATGAAGGGAGATGCTCTTGCAAATAGAGGAGTTCTATGTATACATCTGATTCCTGTGGTTATATAAATATGACAAATATTTTATATACTGCTTTTCAACAAACACTTCCAGAGAAGCTTACGTAGATATAAAGAAATGAAATGAAATGAAATGGTTCCCTGTCCCCAAAGGGTTCACAATCTAAAATGGAAACATAAGATAGACACCAGCAACTGCCACTGGAGGGATGCTGTACTGGGGATGGATAGGGCCAGTTGCTCTCCCCCAGCTCAATAAAGAGAATCACCACTTTTAAAAGGTGCTTCTTTGCTCAGTTAGCAGGGGCTATGCTCCCGGGCTATGGCCAGCCCACTATCAGTTGCTGGATTGCAGTACATATCTGTAAGGGACCCAGAAGAAATTACTTAGTAATATCTAGTGTTTCAGCTTTCATTGTGCAGCAGTGTGGTACAGATGTAACACAATAGCAAAGAGTTAGATTACTTACAGCATGCAAATCAGGAGCAATGTGAATCTTAGAATGATCAGTGCTTTAGCCAGAATTGTGTTGTGGAGAGATTTACAGGATTAGTAATACATACATGATTGTATTATGTATCCATCTGTAACTAACGCTCTGTTCTGGCCTTAAGTTATTATGAATGCTATCCTTAAGCTATCCAGAAGAGTGCACCTGCAAGCCTCATCCCTGCACTGACATGCTCTGAAACACTGATCCTGCTCCATCAGAAACACAGCATTCTGAAGACAGCCTGTGAGTCTGATTTCAGACACTCCAGCATTTGTAATCATGGTATAAATCTCTCCTTGAGAACATCATTTGTCTCTTCAGACAAACACTGTACCTGGGCACAGGTCAGGGACAGGTTTTCTGTACAGCATGAGGTCTTCAAGGCATACTCATGAGGGTGCTTTGTCCATGTACAGTGTCCACATTTTGAAGAACATCTGAACATTTTGTGAGCAATTATATTATTTAAACTCCCTGCCTTAAAAAAATATTACTTTTAGAATCTGTAGAATTTTATTTTGTTCAAATTTGGCCTGCATTGGCAGACATGGTGTTATACAACAGATTCCAAGCAAATAAATCAATTCTGCCTGACACTGTTTTAATAACAAAAGACAGACAAGAATAATAACAACTATTTTTCATTTGGTGAATAAATGACCTCCATATTTTCTGTCAAGTCAGCCTTAAACTTATAGTGATGGGTATGAGTTAATCCATGAAATAAACCACTGACATCTAACAGTAGCGGAAAATTTTATAGACTACTGCATTAGTCCTTAAACACTGAACCACTTGTGCTCTGGTTACAACTTCAATCAATTTTACAGCACTCTGTAATACAGATTCATGCTTTTAGACCTTCCTTCCTACCACTTCTCCCAAATTTCCATGTATTTTTTCCATTACTTTCACGTAATATTTCCATAGCTTTGGGACCATTCTTTCTTTCTATGCCATATTAAAATAACAGAAGAAGAAGCTGTATGATATTTAATATGGTTATATGGCTCAAATAATTTTAGCTTAAGTAGAATGTTTAATTTGATAATTATATGTCCTTCCTGGGTTTGCTTGCATAATTAATCCCAGTGGCGATGTGGGTGCTTTTTCTTGTTCAGCCTGTAAACCACTCTTCTTCATGGACATTAGCAACACAACTTCAAGAAGGCCTACCTCAAGGTGGTAACCTTTAGGCAATGGCTGTTTCCTTTGCAGAAAACCTATACTTTTGTTTCCAGTCTCTGTTTAGAGTTATTCTTACAACAGATGTATCCTGTTTACTATGCATTTGGGTCCCTGCTTTCCCTTTTTGATGTATCACTTCTTGGTCGTCGTCATCTCTAGAGTCATCTTGTCCAATAATAATCCCTCCCTTAATAACTACTCACCCACAGTTCCCCAGCCTCTATTATGCCTTCTCCTTCCATGCCTGTGTACCCTTTTTCTCAGTATGAAATAATGTATCCATATTATTAAAAAGATCTCATAAGCGGGGGCCACTTTGGCAAAAAAACTAAAACAAAAAACCTCAATGTGAGAACCATTTCCCACTGTGCTGACCTCTGCACAGTACTATACTTTACTCAGTGCCAGCTGGGCCCTTTAAGAGTGACTGAGCCCTTTCTTAAGAACTCTAGAAGGAAAGGATAGGGAAGGATTACATGTCTTAGCGCTCCATGTTTTCCAAGATGGTGCAGAAGCTCAAGAGGGCACAGTTTCCATTAAAGGAGAACCCTGACAATGGGCACAGCACAGCAAGAATGGTGATATCCTCATGGTGCTAGGGTGACTGTGCAGAGCATGAAGCTTCATAGGACCAAGAAACAATGAGTCAGAGGGGTGGATATAGGTTTGGTGGGGACCACCACTGGCCCAGGCCTTACAATAAATAACACTGTCCTAAGTGGTGCCCAAACATGCCCTACAACATCATTCTAAAATGCTAAGTGTGGTTCACTTTTTAAGGCACAACACTGTGGCTGACATCCTGACTAATGAAGCATGTGTGCCTTGAGCACCTGAGAGCATGCTGCAGGAGCCCTCATACAACTCCCTGAGGCCTCTAGCATGTGCATTGTTGTACTACAGCCCTAATTCTCCAAGGCAGTCACCAATGCCATGCAAATAGCTGCCACACATGTGCAAGGCCAGATGGGTGCATCCAGACGGATGCATAGGTGGGGCAGCTGCCATGTGGGGCTCCACTGCTCCAGAGGCCTCCTGGTGCCACCGATATTGATGGTAATGTCTTTAAGAGGTACCTTTTGCTTCCCTCACTGGCTGCCTCTGCTAATACTTCTAAGCTCTGTCCGTGCTCCAGAAGCACTCTGCAAGATTGATCTAGTGGAAGGAGAGCTGGTCTGTGGTAGCAAGCATGAATTGCCCCCTTTGCTAAGCAGGCTCCACCCTGGTTGCAAATAAGTGGGAGACTACAAGTGTGAGCACTGTAAAATATTCCCCTTAGGGGATGGAGCCGCTCTGGGAAGAGCATCTGTATGCTTGCATGCAGGAGGCTCTAAGTTCCCTCCCTGACATCTTCAAGATAGGGCTGAGAGAGATTCCTGCCTGCAACCTTGGAGAAGCCACTGCCAGTACAATACTGAGCTAGATGGACCAATGGTCTGACTCGGTATATGGCAGCTTCCTATGTTCCTATGTTTAGAAGCACATCACTGAGCGTGCCTGCAAGTGCTCAAAGCACACATGACTTGTTAGTCAAGATATCAGCCAGTTAGGACTGATGTTTGCTACTGCCATTACCTTTTAAAATAATAGAAATTTTTAAATTTATATGTTCTATACAAAGTTTATAGATGCATTATTTCTACTTTCTTTTGTTTTTATTTGAAAAATATAAATCTGCCCTCATGTTCTATATTTATCAAGAACAGAAGGGTTTTCTTATATTGAGGGCCAGCCCAAAACATTGTGATGCCTGAAGTAAGTTGCCAAATGCCAACCTCCCTCTCACCACTACATGCACAATTGTTCCCCATCTTCTTACCTGGAGTTCCTGCAGTTCAATCTCTGCTCTTTGCTTCTGAGTTGTTTGGTGGTGAGCAAGAATGCGTCTGCAGTGGCATTAGCCATGGATAAAGGAGACGAAAGGGCAGAGGAGAACCAGAGGACTAGTCCTCACATATTTATGCTAGAGTGGAGCAGAGGCGTAACTAGGGAAAACGGCGCCCGGGGCAAGCACTGAAATGGCGCCCCCCCCAACATACTACATTATACTTAGGTTTTTCCTCACAAGCGCCCACCGCCGCCGCCAAGCCGGGCCACTGACTGGCCGCCAGGCGCCAGCAAAGCAATGGGGGGAGGCGCAGGCGGCGTGGAAGGGACCGCTCTTGGGGAAGGGGGTGCCGACGCGCTCCCTTGACTGCTGCAGCACTGCTGCACTGAGCAGGAAACATTTGTATTAACAAAAAATTTTAAACAATTAAAAAAAAAATTTTTGTCATGGCACCCCCCATGTGACCAGAAAAGATGGCGCCCAGGGCACATGCCCCCCCTGCCCCCCCTATAGTTACGCCTCTGGAGTGGAGCCATTTATAGATTTAAGCTGGCTAGCTTTGTGCTGCCAGCTGCAGCAAAGATGATTGAGTGGGGAATGGCTCAAAATCTGTGTGTCCTCCAAATTCAGTCACTTCACCATTTGCCTGTGAAGGTTCATCCTGCTTTTATCACCCAAATAGTGAACCACAGAATCCAGTCACTTCACTACAATTTTTATGTAACATTGATGATGCTGATACTGGAATCAACAAAGCATACAAACATTCCATTGCAGACAACAGCATCAAACCTAACTCATGGTAGTGTATTTATTGGAATAAACTAAATTCCATTGCATTTGTTAATATATTAGGGCCGGCTCTAGGGGATCTGGCGTCCCGATGCAACATTCTGTTGAGCGCCCCCCCCCCATCAGGGGTCAGCCCAGCCTTCCTTCCAACTCAGCAAATTAGAAACGCCACACACACAATACAATATATGCATTGTATTATACAATTTATGGAACACGCTTCATGCGTGTTGGAAGCTTCAGGCTTCTTTAGTCTCGCAACAGTTTTGTTGGGCTGCATAACCACCTTCACAAAATTCTTCTTACTCCCCTCCATCTCATCATTGAAACTTACACAAGATCACTTACACAGGCTTTTTTCTTTGTGCCAATTAGACTCAATTTTGTGCATACATTCGTGATTAAGCAGGCAAAACACTCAAGTAGTCCTTGCTCCTTATTTCTACCCTTTAAGAAATAGTCCCTACCTATGCCTGTAAATTTGACTCAATTAACTCATAATAATCATATAGAAAATTAAAATGAACATTATACTACATAAAGGAATTAAAACATACTGCATTTTTGCCCTGGATTCTATAAGCACTGCATGTGTGCATTCAATACACTGCCATCCCCTAAGGCCTTCACATTTGCTGTCAACTCCAGAAAAATTTAAAACATAATGGATGTCCTATAAAAAGGCAATATTTATAGATGAGGTTTATTTCATGCTTCAGAAAACCAGAAGCTCTCTAACGTTTCATAGTAGAGCCGCATCAGTGTTGACTATTCTCAGAGTTCACTTTTCTTCCCTCTCAGTGACACTAGGAGCACTGTTCCCTCTAACAGGGATTCCCAGATGTTGTTCACTACAACTCCCAGCATTCTCAGCTGAAGTTGTGTTTGGCTGGGGATTCTGGGAGCCGTAGTCAACAACATCTGGGAATCCCTGTTAGAGGGAACACTGGGGGTGGCTATTTAGTTATAGGTTGTTAATTATTAGGCCACTGGAAGAGTGCTGTTCTGGGACTGGATAGGGACAGTTGTTCTCCTTTTGTTTAAGACCACTTCAAAAGGATCCACCACTTTAAGAGGTGTCTCTTTGCTCAGGTTCACAGTTAGCAAACTAGAAGTGTAAGGAGTTAGGATCTCTAATCTATCTATCTAGCTGGATGCAGATGGATTCTGCATCTCAGTGCACACGTGGTGCAGGGAGAGGAGCTTGCATGTTGCAAGGTAGAAGGAAGAGAAGGGAGAGAGGAAGGAAGTGGCTGGCTGGAAGGAAGTGTCCCTGAGAGTAGCAATCTACATTCCAAAGGGATAGTGTCAGAGCAGTAGAGAAGGGATGACCAATGTCTTGACTCTCTAGCCCTCTGACTCACTAGTCTGTCCTCTACTGTTATTGAGACAAGAGACAGTGCAAAGTCCTTCACTTCCAACAGTTTAAATTAAAAGGTTCTCAGGAATTCTGTACTTTGAGAAATCTGAACCTATTAGCAATTTTGGCACATAACAGTGGATGTTTGATTCCAATGTGTGCAGAACATATTGGATCCCAGCAGCCATCATATTAAAAGGGCTATTTGACAAGTAATATTAAGAATATATGTTTAGCCTCTTGTGCAAGCCTGACAGGAGGCAGATTTATATTAATTAAAATACTTGATGCATTGCAAATGAATGTGTTTGTGATGAGGTGTATTAGCACCTTCCATGAAAACAGAAGTATCCAAATGACAATCTTTTGGCAGGAGGCACAGCCTCTTTCTTTTCTAATCACAGCCTCTCTTTTCTAATTACACTAACATGCTTAATATTAAAAGGAGGAAATGCACAAATCATTCACAGTGCAACCCTAAGCATGTTTACTCAGAAGTAAGTCCCATTGAACTCAGTGAGCCTTACTCTCTAGTAAGCGTGTTTAGGATTGCAGCCTCAGTTTATCTTTGGAAAATTTCAACGGGCATCCCAGTGTAAAGCTAATAAAGTTGGCAATGCAGCAGTAGTTATTTCAGTTCTATCTAGAGGAGAGTAAAGGAGCTCACCTTAAATTTGGCAGTTCTTTGAAAAGCAATGATCACAAATTCCCTCCCAACAGCACTAGATACTAAAGGAGACTATAAGTGACCTTACTCAACAAGACAGTAATATAATCTCCTTCCAAGCTCCCCTCATTCCATCCACTAAACTTTGAGACTCCTCTTGCCGCGCATCTGAGTTACCTCCGGTGTTCTTTTTCCTCTTAAAGGTACACATTCTCATTCTTTATCTTTACCCTTTCCCATTCAGTCGGGAAAACGCTGGCAACATTCAACTAGCATCTTCTTTAGCTTCCTTTCTTCCGCCCGGCATTAATTGTTGGTTGTTTTTTAATCTAAACTGCTTTTATTTCTCTCTCTCTCTCTCTGAGCTTTTTAAAAACTTCTACATTTTAAACAAATAAGTACCAACGCCCTGGTGATTAAGTTATCTTAATCACCACGTTGCAAGCTATCTGTTCCTATTGTTGTTCTTACTACTCCCTCCCATGCTGCTTAACATAATATATGACCCAATCAACACCTTGGCCCAGGAAGACCTTGCTTAGACGCCCTCCAGCGAGCGACGCTCTGATGCACTGCATCGGCTGCTTACCACGATGAGCCCGCCCGGTTAATATTTATTTGTACAAGTTAAGGTTAGAACAAAATTAAAGATCCAAGTAGGCTAAAAATATCTTTTAAAACTCTCTCTTAATTTTTTTTTCCATATCTTCTGTCACACACACACACACACACACACACACACACACCCCTTCTCTCATATCATCCGCGGTTTCCATCACAGTTTTTAGAAAGCGTGTGAAATCTTGGCTTTTTACTTAGGCTTTTATATGATTGTCTCTACTGCTGCTTCTTTTTATTTTATATGGTTATACTGTGCTTGTATTTTAAATCTTTTTAGTCAGTTCTATACTTTTAGTCAAGTCAAGTTTTATTTACGGTCCTAGACCAAACAATCCATACATGCAAAAGGCAAAACAAATTTATAAGAAACTCTATAGGTTCTCATTATACATCTTAAGAGCAATGTAACAAACTTTGGCTACAGAGTTAAAATTTAAAACATCCTCATCAGAGAGTAGAAATTTAACAAGTTGTTCAGCAGATTGATCCGGCTGTTTACAGACCAGAGGTAAAATTAAGTGCTCCCTCAATTGCCTATGAATTTTACAGGATAATAGAATGTGCTCAATGGATTCTATTTCCCCACTGCCACTGCTTTTATATTCTAGCTTAATATTTTAATTGTGTAATTTTTATAGTCTTGTTTTAATTTTTCTGTGTGAACCATCTTGGGATTGTTTTAATAAAAGGCAGCATACAAATTTAACAATCAATCAATCAATAAAGTTTATAGTACGGATGTGAAATAAAGGCATACTCTGTTACGCTTCAATTCACATATTAAGGATTCAGGAGTTTTTTGAAGTTATTGATACTTGTGAAGCAATGCTGAATGAAGACAGACATTTTGAATTTAAAATTGTCAGGAATTTTCACGTGCTATTGTCTAATGTATGTGTTTTGCCAAATTATTTATACACATACATATCTTTGTAAGTAAAATGTTTGAATTTATTGTGTAATCTGTAAATGGGACATTTACAGATGCCAGCTGGAAGATGGAAAAGAGTTACTATTTAAGTCAAAACAATTGTTAAGTTAAACATAAAGAGCCAGCAGTGATCCCACACCAGCAAAATTTCCAGAATTACATTTCTTTTTTCTAATGGTAAATTGTATTTCTTGGTATCTGCTTAATCCCATTATAAAGAATATTTCTAGTACACATGAGGTATATTCAAACATTTATTTAGGTTAAAAAATGTGGCTAGACTTTTAACCTGAGTGAAGTCCCTCAAGGACTACTATAATTGGTTTTAAAAGAATGCATTGACTTATTCAGCTGAGTTTCATGCTGTGCACATTTGACACTAAAAATCTGAATGTAGAAGGAATGCTTGAAAAATCTCAAGATGACATTGAAAACATTGCTTTTTGGTCTATAAAACCCTAAACAAACAGATGTGCTTAATAGATTTCCTCACTGCCTGCACTATTCTGCCATATGTGCCCCAATAATCTCAAGAGTCCTTTGACAAGAGCAGTGTTGCTGCAAAAAGGCTTGACTACTGGATTAATTTGCATATCTCTCTCTCTCTCTCTCTCTCTCTCTCTCTCTCTCTCTCTCTCTCTGCAGTCTGGTATTACAGAAAAGGAGCTAGCCATTTGACAATTTATTTGCTGCATCTCAGAAATTCACCTGGGTATTCAGATTACTATTTTCAGTATATTTATATGTTCTATATACATATTATATATGCTATTTCCCCCCTTAATTTTTTCTATTAGCCTGTTTGTTTGGACCTTTTATATATCCTTTTATATATTCTGTTTGTATGCACCTTAGTTGCATGTCCATGACTGATCATCAATTCAACCTTGGGGAGCTTATGCTTTGAAGCTGTAGGAATTATTCAAATGCTATGGGAATTGTTTTCTACTACAACCAGTGACAACTGGTAGAGTTGTCTATCTGGTAGTGTTGTCCCAGAGAGCCGCTGCTCTCCTCCACTCCCCCAGTCTCCACCATCCCACTGGCAGCCACCCACTCCCCTTCATTACTCCTCTCTCAGCTCATCCAATGGCTACTCACTCCCTCAGCTCCAACCACTAACCTCTGATGCCCTGCCGAGTCTCCTCATGAGGAAGATGGCCAAGCCAGGGGCGGGAGAGAGTATTGAGGGCCATCCATGCAGGCCAGATGGGAAGCCCTGGCTCAGCTGTCCTCCACACAAGGAGACTCAGCGAGGTGTCAGAGGCCGGCGGTTGGAGCTGAGGGATTGAGCTGTGACTAGGTGAGCTGAGGAAGTGAGTGAGCTATTCTGTTGCTCTTTCTTCAGTCCTCTTGTTCCTCCTTGGCAGCAGCTGCCCCTCTGTCTGCTCCTCAGCTGCCTCCTCTGCCCCCCCCCTTCGAATGTTGCCAAAACTCTCGTGAGATATGCCATGTACAACAAGATTTGCTACATACCTCATAAGGCTTTTATATATAAAGAAGATGGTTCCCTGTCTCCAATGGTTTCTCAGTCTAAAAAGTACATAAGGTCCCTGTTACCAGGGTCCCTGTTAGGGTATCAGACCAATTGAATGTGTGTACTTGAGTTTGGGGACCAGGGATAGATTGGGACTTCTGTTGGTCTACTGATTGCCCCGCTGCCCAGTGGGCGGGGTTCCATGGGTGGGGACTGCTGTGATTTCCCCATTGTCATGGACGGACCGCCATCTGGTTAAGGTTGGACTTACAACCACTTCCCACCTCTGCAGGGGCAAGGGGCCTATTAGAATGGTCGACCTGAAGAGGTTATTGGATCCAGTAAGATTCCAAGAAGCCTTGGAGGGATTCAGTGTTGGCTTTGTCAGTGATCCTGTTGATGCCCTGGTTGAGAATTGGAACAACTTGCTCACCAGGGCAGTAGACACAATTGCTCCCAAGTGCTCCCTCCAACCCATTTCAAAATTGGTCCCTTGGTATACGGAAGATCTACGGGGGCTGAAGCAGCAAGGTAGGCAACTGAAGTGCAAGAGGAGAAAGTCTCGACTTTAATCCGACAGATTGTGGACATCTAAAGATCTATGCACATCTAAAGATCTATGCTCGGGCAATACGTGTGGCAAAGAGGCGGTTCTTTTCTGCCTGTGTTGCCTCTGCGAGCTCACATCCAGCGGAGTTGTTCAGGGTTGTTAGAGGACTAGTATCTGCTCCCCCTCCCTTCAACCGGAATTTGGAGTCATCAGTTACCCGCTGTGATGTGTTTAAAGAGCTTTTCACAGCTAAAATTTCTCAGATGCGGGTCAACCTAGATGGAGACCCTACAATTAATTTGATGTCTGAACTGGAGATGCCCAACAACTCAACTCATGCGATTTGACTGGTTCGGTTTCAGTTTGTGACTCCTGAGGATGTGGACAAGCTGCTTGGAATGGTGACGCCTACCACTTGTTCTCTTGACCCTTGTCCAACATGGCTTGTTCTGTCTAGCTGGGAGGCTGTTGTGGACGGCCTGGTGAAAATCATAAATGATTCTCTGAGGGAGGGAAGGATGCCTCCTTGTCTTAAGGAGGCAATCATTAGATGTCTTCTAAAGAAGCCTACATTAGATCCCTTAGAGTTGAGCTATTATAGGCCTGTTTCCAACCTCCCATGGCTGGGCAAGGTAACTGAGAGGGTGGTGGCCTCTCAGCTATCAGCAGTCATGGAGGAAACTGATTGTCTAGACCCATTTCAAACTGGTTTTCGGGAGGGCTATGAGGAGACTGCCATGGTTGGCCTGATGAATGATCTCCAATTAGGAATTGACAGAGGAAGTGTGACTCTGTTGGTCCTTTTGGATGTCTCAGTGGCTTTCGATACTATTGACCATAGTATCCTTCTGGTACGTCTGAGGGTATTGGGGGTGGGAGGCACTGTTTTACAGTGGTTCCACTCCTACCTCTCGGACAGGTTCCAAATGGTTTTGATTGGAGATTGTTATTCTTCAAAATATGAGCTTAAGTGTACTTTCTCCAAGGCTTTATAACATCTACATGAAACTACAGGGAGAGATCATCAGGGGATTTGGAGCTGGGTGTTACCAGTATGCTGATGACACCCAGATCTACTTCTCCATGTCAACTTCTTCAGGAGCTGACATATCCTCCCTAAATGCCTGCCTGGAAGCAGTAATGGGCTGGATGAGGGAGAATAAACTGAAGCTGAATCCAGATATGATGGAGGTACTAATTGTGTGGGGTTAGAACTCTGGGACTTTTTATCTACTTATTCTAGATGGGGTCACACTTCCCCCAAATGAACAGGTTTGCAGTCTGGGAGTACTTCTGGATTCACACCTCTCCCTGGTTTCTCAGGTTGAGGCGGTGGCCGGTGGTGCTTTCTATCAGCTCCAGCTAATACACCAGCTGCGCCCGTTTCTCAAGATCAATGACCTCAAAACAGTGGTACATCTGCTGGTGACCTCCAGACTTGACTTCTATAATGTGCTCTACGTGGGGCTGCCTTTGTATGTAGTCTGGAAACTTCAGTTGGTTCAGAATGCGGCAACCAGGTTGGTCTCTATGTTATCTCGGAAAGAACACGTTACTCCTTTACTGATGGAGCTACACTGGCTGCCAATAGGTTTCCGGACAAAATACAAAGTGCTAGTTATAACTTATAAAGCCCTAAATGGCTTAGGCCCTGGTATTTTAGAGAGCATCTTCTTCACTACGAGCCCCACCGTCCATTGAAGTCATCTGAGGAGGTTAGTCTCCAGTTACTGCTAACTCGTTTGGTGGCTATACAGAGATGAGCCTTCTTGGTTGCTGCCCCAAGATTGTGGACTGAGCTCCTGCTGAGATACGATCCTCCCCATCTCTGGCAATTTAAAAAACACACACCTGAAAACCCATCTTTTCACTTAAGCTTTCTCAGCTTCCTAAACTTTTTAGGTTTTAATCTCCAGTTTATTTTTAAATTGTTAAATTGTTTTAAGTTTTTTGTATAGGTTTTTAACTTGTTTTATGCTGTTGATAACCACCCGGTGTACAAATTCAATCTATCAATCAATCAATAAGTAAGACACAAGCAACAACTGTTGTAGGGATGCTGTGCTGGGCTTTTATAGGGACCATTGCTCTCCCTCCTCCCCAAAAAACTCTGTTTCCTGGAGAGCATGCACTTCCAGCAAGCATGACATCTGAACCTGAGCTGGATTACAGACATTGACTCAATATAATCCTGAGATTCTCTACACACTTGTAACCATTTGAAGTTGGATGGTGAATCTTGCAAATCCAGCATGAGGAGCAGATTTGGGCTGGTTCAGATATCATGTCTGCAGGATTGCATACTCTCTCAGTGGTGGCAATTGTGCAAATGCATCTAATAGGTTTAAACTGGTTTTCTGCTAATGTTTAAACAGTTATGTGATATACTTTACATTATTTGAATTGATATTTTATTTAACAATATTTGTCTGGGCAGTGAAGTTTCACCTCAGAAGGGCGAACGTGTCACAATGATTCTTCATAAGCAACAAATAAGTTTCTTTAAATACAGAATCATACTGGAATATTCAGACTAGTACGTACAGTATAATCTGTGCCATCAACCCTACTATAAAGTACCCACTTGACTAAGATGACCTTGAGCTAGTCTTTCTTTAAAATGTCCCTAGAACACTATAGGATCTCTCCAAAGAGAAGTACATATGAATTTGGTTGGTACTTTTTCGCTTTCAAGTTATAATGTGTTTGGAGGAATGAGATGTCATATCAGAGAAAGGTACTTTAGTCTCTGATATATATTGCAATATTTGATCAATTCCCGAGGTTCTAATAAAGGTTTTGTTTCCCTTAGATTTTTGTTGGTTTCCTTGATATTGTAGTTACAGGCAGAACTGAATAAAGTTCTTAAGAATGCTGTTCATGAACCACAACACATGAATACAGAATTCTGAAGAGGTTATGTTCCTTCTGTATGATGTCATGTAACCACCACCATAGAGTATCTGCTTCATTGATTTGTAATACAAGTTAGTTGAGGCTCTGTCATCAGAAAAGATTTGCACACAAGTGTCTCTTGCGCACAGCAGATTTTACTATGAGTTTACAGGGAGGCTTTACTGTGAACTTAAAGTTGTCTCAAAAAACCGCCACAAATAGTGGATATTTTTTACCCTAGATATAAATCGGACTACACTCTAACATGCAATGAAAAACCCAAATTGTGTGTGAACTGCTCCCTGATAACTCGCAGGGAATTTGGGGTATATCTAGCCGATATGTGAATGCATCCCCTCCATTCCAGAGGAGATGCGAATTAAAGGGCTTCCAAAGCCACGTGTGAAAAGCTCCCATTAATTAAATCCTTCTATTGGTGACTTTTTAAACTACAAAATTTTATATTAGCAGAACTCTAAGGATACGTTAACATTCTGAAAATAAAGAATTAATGATATTTTCGTTCCTTATATTGTCTGGATAAAAGCATTGTTATGGCAGCATGCAGTTCTTACAGGTTTATCCACTTGGATTGTGCATCATCAGAGATAATGTATGAGCAGATTGTGTAGTATATTGGTCTGAGTCACAACACTCACGCTTCATTCCCTGTGGATCTGTATAGCTTGTCACAGATCAGTGTAGGGCTCAAACCAGCTGTCTCTTATTCACTGTGGTTATGCACACTGAAAAATGAGATTATTCTAAAAGGTAGGGAACATGTCAGTAAAACAAGAAAAAGAAGACAAACATTGAAGAAGAAGAAAATTAAATAAATCACATGCCCCAGCAGAAACCAGTGTCCCAGAATAATTTGGGTGGCTTAAACCTACTTTATTACTTCCACAGCACATGCATCCCAAATATTGTTGCACTATGGAATTCACACACATACACCTGCAACATACACCATGACATTCTGTATGATTTCAACATGCAAATTGAGGTCCTGCTCCAGCAAGATTAAGAGATGGGTTGAGGCAGCAGTGGTGGTCCCAGGGAAAGCAAATTGACTGAGCCTCAGAGGTGGATGATGTTGGCTCTGGAAAGAAGCAGCTCACCATGTATGAAGTACATACATAAGTCTAGGATGCATACAGACAGGTCAGGAAGGATTAGACTGATGCCGACAAGCAGAATTGTAAGATCAGAGCCCCAACAATGTTTCACCAGCCTTTTATGCTAGGCTGCTAAAAGCTTGCTTGAACCATTGTTTTCCTGAAGCACTGTGTCCTTGTTTTTGTAGGTCTCCTCTTTTTATTCCTTGAGAATTTCCCATGAAGCCAGGCATATACAGCATCTTATGGGAGTCATTCAGCTCAAGCCCTCCTTGAGGGGAGACTCTTGAGTGTACAGCTTTAGTGATGGCAATAGCAACAGAGGTAGGAATGCCAGACTTAATTGCTTCTTTATCATTCAGACGAGGACTCATTATCTGTGTCTGTGTCCTGTCTGGGTTGCCCTCGAGGTGAATGCAGGTCCACAGGACTTTGATCCAAGGGAGCACATTGACTCAACACTGCTTGAAGCAGACAGACTGAGGTCTTAAGTATTTCTGTACACATACTACTACCTGGCCTCTGCCCCCAGCTACAGAGCTGAAATCTTAAAGAGACAGACCACTGGAGTCTGGCACTCCTCTTCTGCTATACCTATTCCTGCTAGGCTTGCTGTTGGTGCTGGTGTGCAGACATTGTGGGGTGTGGGGGAATAATGATTTTGCCAGCTTTCTAATGAACTCAGATTCTGGAGTCCAGGCTCTGAAGGAGCTTGCTCGAGGGAAGGTCTGTGTCATGGTTGATGGCTGGAGTCTGTGCTGATCCTGCCTCATCAGATTCTAGCAAAGTGTCATGATCCAGGACTGGGGACATCTACTCAGTATCCAACTCAGAATCACCACTGTGAGCAGGGGTTGTGACAGGCCATGACAGTCTAGGGTGTCATAGATCGTGTATGTCTGATGGAGTAAACCATTTTTAAAAGTATGTACTGTAGCAGAGGCAGCAGCCAAGAGGTGGTCTTCTTTGCTATCTTGAATGAAAATTCCATCTGGAATAGTTACTCTAGGTGATTAATAGCCTGTGAAACTAGACTGCCTTTCCCTGTCTTTATCTTCTGCCCACTACAACTAGTTGGCAGCAGTTTTGCAATTAAAATAGCTTGGAATTGGCTTGAATAGGGACTGCCAGCTTAGAATTGATCAGAGATGCTGTTTGTCTTACCTAGTTTATTTGGATTGATTACAAGCACTAGCCCATTACCATGGCAAGTATAGCATTTGCTGGACTTGGGGGGTATATATGGCCATATGTGAACAAGACCCAGTCCATCCTGTCTGGTGAAAGCCAGCTGGGTTGTCTGCTGGCGGAAGTAATCAGTGCATCCTCAAAGGAAGACAGGGATCTGAATGTCCCAATGATTGTTTGGTTCCAATACAGGTGGTTACAAGCTGGTCTAGCTTTCCTTTTTTGGGGAGAAGTACCAACCAAGTAGTTATAATTAAGCTTCAGTTTTTGAATCCCTTCCACTATGCCATTTCTCCTGGCTATGCTTGCATTTGTGACTTTGTTCAGTTATTTTGTTCTATGGGTCGCTAGGTGAAGTTGCATCCTGAAGGTCCTAAGGTTTTCCTTTTGCCTTTCATATGACTCAGAAGTTGGTACACATCTGTGGGACCTGATCTCAATGGGACTCTTCTTATGTGTCGTTGTGCATGGGTGGTTTTTTTTAAAACAAAACTCTCAGAGGGTGGCTATAGGAAGGTACTAATAATTGTTTCTTCCATAAATATAAGAAAGGGTCCCATAGGATTCCATATATGCTGTTCAGTGTGAATTTTGCCCAATATAAGTATGATCCATGACATGTAAAAGAGTTCCATATAACAGCTTCATATTTAAACTTCGCCTTCCCCTAGCCCAGGCCATGAAACTTGATGCTTACCCTGTAAGGCAGGCAATGAAGTTTATTTTTATTTATTTATTTTAACTTTTTAATTATATATGAAAGATGAATCTATAAAACACACAGTACATAACAACCCTGACAAATGTAAATTGTATTCTAGAGAACAGGAGTGAGACAGAGTATGCCTTAAGTTCAACCAGGTCTTCATAAATTTCATATACTGTACAATAGCTAGGCCATCGTAAAACATTTGGTTTGGTTCTTCCTTCCACTTAAATGAACATACTCCATCAATTTAGCCATTTCAGCCAGTTTCCATTATACAGAAAGCCATTTTTTCCACTGTTGGTGGTTTTGATGTGCACCACAGGCTTGCCATCAAAACTCTAGCTGCTGCCAGTGGGTTCCAAACCATCTCTCAATAGTTGTGTGGAATGCCTCACAAGTCAAGTTTTACTTTAATGCCTGGTGTCACAGTTAGTCTGCTCTGCTTCATGAGATCATACGAATGTGACATGAGAGGTGAAGATATAATGCCTGAACATCTGGATTGAAGCACAATACTGAACTGTAAATTAGAGCTGGATCAAAATTTAGTGGTATTGTGTTAAAAAAAAATAAAGATTTGAGGGCAACTCACTATACATAAGGTGCTATCTGGTTGCTGTTTGTTATTGTTCTAGCTTACATGGTTCTAATAATTGGAATGCATGTTTAACCACTAAGTTAATATTGCTAGTTTCTTGATGGTTTGAATTTTGGGTATAACAAGGATGGCAAATGATGTGAATCTTAAAATGCCTGTTTTAATAAAGCAAAGGAATATGTGATTTGTTAACAGAGAAGCTGAATCCACAGAGAGCTATATATGCAGTTTGTTCACTAGTAAACTGCTTGGTGACTTTGTCTGCATGTAACTGAATGCTAATAACTTTAGGTTTAGTAAAGTATCAACATCTT